>NC_083725.1:25387523-26056745 GCF_028564815.1 Eubalaena glacialis
TGCTGCCTGAGATCCCACTGTGTCAGCCCTTGGGGGTCGCCTTCCCGGACCCTTCATTCTGCCTCGAGGGGCGCAGGGTGGGGGGCGGCTGGGGGACCGCCACAGGGACGTAGCCGAGCCTCTCCCCTCCGCCCGCAGATGAGCTGGCCCACAAGCTGAAGCCCCTCGGGGAGCAGGAGCGGCCGTGATCCTGGAGCTAAAGAAGGCCGAGTGCCAGAGGCGGGGCCTGCACTCTGACGGGCCCATCAACACCTGGGACCTGCACTACTACATGAACCAGGGGGAGGAGACGCGCTACCACGAGGACCAGTACCTGCTCAATGAGTCCTTCCCCATGCAGGTGGTCACGCGCGGGCTGCTGGGCATCTCCCAGGAGCTGCTGGGGCTGACCTTCGACCTGGAGGAGGGCACCAACGTGTGTCACGAAGACATGAGGCTCTACACGGTCCGGGACGCGGCCTCGGGCAAGGTCATTCATCGGCAAGTTCTACCGGGACCTCTACCCTCGGTGCGTGCGTGCGTGCGGGAACCTGTCGGCCGTGGGCCGGAGCTCCTCTGCGGAAGCTGGGCCTCACCCCGTGACCCTCCCCAGGGAAGGGAAGTCCGGGCACGCGGCCTGCTTCGGCCTGCAGCCGGGCTGCCTGCCGCAGGATGGGAGCCGCCAGATCGCCATCGTGGCCATGGTGGCCAACTTCACCAAGCCCACGCCCGACCCGCCCTCCCTGCTGCAGCACGATGAGCTGGAGACCTACTTCCACGAGTTCTGGCAAGCGATGCACCAGCTCTGCTCCCAGGTGGGTGAGGGCGCGGGGCTGCGGGCAGGGGCCGGGGAGGGCCCGGGAGCGCGTGGTCCTCAGGCAGGCCCTCACCACGGGATTCTTCCGCTCATGTCACCCCGCACGTGGCGACGCCCTCGGTGTCAGCTTCCATCATCAAAGCCTACGCACTGGATGCGTAAACAACAGAAATGGATGTCCTCGAGACTCTGGAGGCTGGAAGCCCCAGATCAAGGAGTCAGGACTGGTTCCCTGCATGTTAAGTACATGTACTCAAGAGTTGCCTTTAAAAAAGAAAAAAGAAAAGAAAGGCACGTTGCCTGCGAGTCTGGTGACAGCCGGTGATGAGAACCAGAGGGAAGGCTCTGGGGCCGGGGGCACCGCACCCTGTGAGGCCTTGGCGCTGCTGCCAGTCTCGGTGGGGCACGGGCAGCACCGTCCCACAGGGGCTGCCGGACAAGCTCATCAAGTCCGGCAGGCCAACCCAGGTGCGGCCGGGCGGAGGGAAGGGAAGGGGGCGCCCGGACCGCCCGGCTGGAAAGCACGGCCTGGACACAGTGCCATCCCCCCGTCTCCTTCCTCCCGCCCCCCAGGCCTCTTCAACCTGCGCCAGATCGTCCTGGCCGACGTGGACCAGGCCCTGCACACGCAGACGCCCGCGGACCTGGCCCAGGAGAATGCCCGCCTCTGCCAGGAGATCCTCGGGGGCCCAGCCATGCCAGGTAGCCAAGCGCGAGCCGGGCCCACCTTAGCGGTCGGTTGGCGGCTACTGCCCAGGTCAAGAGGATCGTCTGGTGGTGTGTGAAAGGGGACCGACTGACAGGCTCTGGCCGAGGCCCGGTGACCTCTGGCCTCTTCCTGCCTCGGTTCCTTGGCTGGTCCCTCCAGCTGTGGCCCGCGGAGTCCGAGGGTGGGGTGGGCGTATCTGCACGTGCTTTCTGGAGAGCCTGGAAGAGGCAGGAGAGGGCTTCATAGCCCGGACGGAACGTGTCGACGAGGTTTGCCCATGCGTGTCAGTGCGGACACGCGGTTCACTCCCTCGTGAGCGCTTTAACCCGCCCTCCCCCGTGCTGGAGGGCGAGCCCTGACTCATCCCTCGGACCCTTGTAAGAGGCTTAGGGGTGAACCCTCGTGAGCTTCAGCAGAAAGTCGGCAAAGATTGATTTGTGTCCCTCCACTGAGTTGCCCGCAAGGTCCCCGTTTTCTAGAAATGTTGGGCCAATACTCCCTCTAGTGGCAGGGGACTCAGACAGGGCTGTTTGAGGCCCCCCGCTCTGGGGAAGGGGCACTGAGCGGCCAGGGGGCCGGGCAGGAGCCTCTCCGCGTGTGTCCCAGGGACCCACCTGCCTGCGACCCTCGGCCGCCTGGCAGGAAGATACAACGCCCAGTCCTATGGCTACCTGTGCAGCGAGGTGTACTCCGCGGACACGTTCCACACACGCTTCAAGCAGGAGGGCGTCCTGAGTGGCAAGGTGAGAGGCCGTCCTCCCGCGCAGACCAACACGGAGGTCCTTGGCCTGGGCCTAGATGCTTGTGCTGCCCGCCTGGGCCTGCCAGGCTCTGAGGGCCCTGCCCTGGACCTCCTGCTCCCCTGCCCTTTGTTCAGTCACAGCAGAGGTGGCCACACCCACACCCTCAGTGAAGGCGGAGCTCCACCCTCCTGCAGCCCCGCCCCCTCTCGGCAGGTTGCCATGGACTACAGAAGCTGCATTCTGAGGCCAGGCGGCTCCTAGGATGCCAAGGGCATGGTGAAGCTCTTCCTGGCTTGCGACCCCACGCAGGATGCCTTCCTCCTGAGCAAAGGGCTGCAGGTTGAGGGCTGCAAGCCGCCGGCCCGCTGACGGCACGGGGTTCTGTCCACCCAGGCGGGCCCGGTGCCTTAGCGCCCCACCGGGGCGGGGGAGGGGCCGCGTGTCCTCCCAGCCCCTGAGTCCCTGGCCGCCGGCCTCGGCCAAAAGTCTCCACCTGGACGTGTCTGGAGAGCCTGGCGTCAAGGCGCCCCCTTGTTGCACTAATGCAATCCCTTCCTGGGGAGCTTTCCTGCTTACAAAACGGTTCTTTGAAAACGCAGCCATTAATAAAAAGACTCCACTCCTGGTCTCTGCCTGCGGTCCCTTCCACCACAGGAGCCGCATGGGGGCCGTCACACTGGGGGGAGTTCTGACCTTGGTCGGGGATCAGCCCTGCGGCCGTTGCAGGCTGCTCTCTGCTGGTGTAGTGTCTGGGTCACTGGGAGATGGCTGAGCTGTGGGGTGAGTTCAGATGGGGATGGCTCCCCCCCCCCCCCCCGCCGGGCCGGCTCTCCAGTGAGGGGGTGTCAGGTTCCTGCCGGCCTCTCGCCCGGCACTGTTTGGCATGTCGGGGGCTGTGATTGGCTGCAGCTGGTTCTGGCGGTGGGCAC
This sequence comes from Eubalaena glacialis, assembly GCF_028564815.1. Classification (NCBI taxonomy): domain Eukaryota; kingdom Metazoa; phylum Chordata; class Mammalia; order Artiodactyla; family Balaenidae; genus Eubalaena; species Eubalaena glacialis. The sequence continues at coordinate 25,390,701 of NC_083725.1, forward strand.
AGCTGCGGGAAGCCCGGCTGTGGCTGTCCCTGTCCCCGTGCCCTGTCCTCCTGCTCATGGCCGGCCGGCTGGCTCCCTCCGCTCATCGGCAGCTGCTGAAGTCTGGACCACAGCAAGGGGCCGCCTTCCTGGGTCCTAGCAATTCTTCCCAAAGGCCTTAGGGATGTGGTTTGGTGGCAGTAGGAATTCAGAGAGGGTGCTGCCCCACTGGAGCGCTAGGGTGGGTCTGGACCGTCCCGTGTGTCCTTCCCTGGCCTTTGAGCTCCTCGGGAGCCCTGCCTCCGGCCCTTCGCCCCCACAAAGGACGCCAGGCAGCGGAGCGAGGGCGCGGGCAGCGCCCCGACCTTCTCCCCGGGGCCCAGGCGGGCAGGCTGTGCCACGTTCTGTCCTCCCCTCAGCCTGCCCGCCCGTTCTCACCCGCCCTGGGCCAGTCAGCTGTGGACCAGGCTGTGGTGTCTGCCCTTCTGCAGACCCGGCTCAGCTCCCTGCACCCACTTCTGTGCCTTCTGTGTTCTGGGCTGGTCGCAGGCCCAGAGCCGGTGGGCAGGCAACCCGTGGCCGGAAGGGCTGTTCCTGCGAATTCCCTGGGGCTCGAAAAGGAGCACAGCCGGCCTTCCATCCGGCACTTCTCAATGGACATGGAAGGGGCGTGTCGGGGCCTGGGGGCTGCTCGTCTTCCCGTGCACCGAGCCCCCCGATGGTCCCCGCGCAAAATCCAGGTGTGGCGTTGGCACCCCAGCCATGCGCCGGGCAGTCTGTGGCGGGCGCCACAGGCCTCGGGCTGGTGGGCCACAGGGTTCCCGAGCGGCAGGTCAGGACTGAGAGGGTGAGGCCTTTCCCCGGGCCCAGGACCCAGAATGACGCCGGCTGGAGGCCCCTCCGCTCACCGCCCGCACCCCCCAGCCCCTGCCCTCACGTGAGCCCCCTGGGCTGAGCTCAGGTGTTGCATGCCCAGGCTCCCCGGCAGCCCAGCCCGTTCCCACTCCTCCATGGTCACTGAAGGACTTGGAAGCAGGTTGCCCCACAGAGACTGCTGTTCCCCGAGCCCTGGGCAGGGGGCAGGGGGCAGGGAGGACGGGCACAGGGCCCTGCAGGGGTGTGGTCGCCGGGGCAGCCGGAGCAGCTCCACACAGTAAGTAAGAGCATCTCACCAAAAACAGTGCGTTTCTCCAGCCGCCCCGGGACCTGAGCTCAGGTCCTGGGGCAGGAAGGGGCAGCAGTGCAGCTGTTAGCTGTCACTGGGGGTCGACTGTGGCCCGGTGCCACCTCTTAGATCCTCCCCCATCCCCTTCCGGGGTTGCGACCAGACCCCTGCCAATCGGGTTCTCACTCCTCCCCGTCCCCTAGGCCTGCTCCATGAAGGTGGAAGGAACACATTTTTTAAAAGGTTAGAGCTCGGGCTTCCCTGGTGGTGCAGTGGTTAAGAATCCGCCTCCCAATGCAGGGGACAAGGGTTCAAGCCCTGGTCTGGGAAGTTCTCACACGCTGCGGAGTAACGAAGCCCGTGCGCCACAACTACTGAGCCTGCACTCTAGAGCCCGCGAGCCACAACTACGGATGCCCGCGTGCCTAGAGCCTGTGCTCCGCAACAAGAGAAGCCACCGCAATGAGAAGCCCACGCACCGCAAGCAATGAGGATCCCACGCACCGCAACCAAGAGTAACCCCCGCTCGCCGCAACTGGAGAAAGCACGCACACAGCAAGGAAGAGCCAACGCAGCCAAAAATAAATAAAATAAATAAATAAAATAAATAAATAAATTTTAAAAAATCATATTAAAAACCTATTAATGAGATTTTAAAAAATAGTTAGTCAGTTAGTTACTTAGTTAATTGTGCCGGGTCTTAGTTGCCACAGGCCGGCTCCTTAGTTGTGGTAATCAGATATTTTATATTCTTTTTTGTTCCTGAACAAAGGCCTCAGAATCCAGTATCTATTTGATAACGCTCACAGCATAGCTCAGCACGGAATAGCCACATTGTTTTTCTTTGGCTGCTATGTACCAAACAGCCTTTTGTACTGTTTTACCAAATGCATGTATTTAATACCTGTTTTAAAAAACATAGTGAGATCTCAAAACTTTAAATTGACTAAAGTAAAATTCTCTCTGTAGTACTACTTATTTGACCAACAAACACTACCTGATGACACCGGTGTGGTACACTGAGCCTTACTCTAGCATATCGGGATAAACCCTGTTGCGACAAGTGTTCATCCTCCAAGTCCCCAAGGCCTCTCACACACTGCCAGTGAAACTGCTTCCTGCTTGGGAAAGAGTGCCCCAGTTCATTTCTTCAGAAGCCTGAAGGCAATGGAAGCCCTCCAAAAGGTTAGAGGCAAAGAACAACTCTAAAACTGGCACATTTGTTTAAAAAAAAACACTTGTCAATATTACAAGAGCCAGCTTGCTTTCCCTTGTGACACGTTTTCTTAGGAGGCAAGGGATGTGGCCATGTGACTTGGACAAGCTGTTTCCCTCTGTCTCAGTGTCCCACCTGTGAGTGGGTAGTCTGACTCAACTTAATTACAGACATCTGAATAAGGATCATGAACAGTGGCATCTAATTTCCAAAATAAAAACAGGAGAATGAGTATGTCTTTTACAACAGGACGTCAAGTCTACCTCAATGATATTGCTAGCCTTGAGTCCAGTGCTTCTCGCTCAGTGCAATTGTGCCCCCCAGGGGACATCTGGGAAAGTCTGAAGGTGATTTTGGTTGTCACAACTGGGAGGAGAGAGAGGGAATGTTACGGGCGTCTAGTGAGTAGAGGTCGGGACCTTGCTAAACACTCTACGATGCACAGGACTCACACCCACAGCAAAGGTTTATCTGGCCCCAAAAGTCAATGCCTTGGTAGAGAAACCCTGCCTTAGAGCAAACCACGGATACTCATCTTTAGCAGGTAACAGGGCATTTACTACCCACCTGTAAACCTACAGACTTCCCGACTTACACAGCTAATCCTGTGGCAGGAATGAAATAGATAGCGTGTGACCGTCTGGTAGTATCTAGGTTTGCCCCTCAAGTCACACGGGACAGTGCTAGAGACTGACCTTTTCTATATTGGAGGCCTTTGGCAAGCCACCAGTTTTCTAACCTAAAAAGTCTAAGCAGCATTATTCCAATACACATAATAATACGACAACTCTGCTTTTATAGAGAGATTAGATGTGGGAAAGGAGCTTATCTGACATCAGAAGGAAATGCTTTAAACGCATCACATCTGCTGGTCTGACTGTCAAATCTTGACAGCTGGAGAGGTAGGGAGGTAGACAGGAGAGAACACACCAAAGTTACGGGCCTGCTGAGTCCTCGGGTCTAACCATAATACACTTCGTACTGCCCTGGGTCCAGGGATATGTTCTAACACCCTCTCAGTCACTTACGGTCCATAGACAGACCAAGTGTAAATTCACAATTACCAGCAAGTGTACCAAAATAAGGCAGAGTTAAGAAACTTAAACGCGAGCCCTACCTGGTCTTTTTCTTCTTCATCGACAGAATCACCTGATTTTGCTTCTTCAGGGTCTTCCTCAGGTTTCTGTTTGGCAGGGCTGTCACACACAGTAAGACCAACTATTAGCTCAGCCAGACCCTAGACTTTCAGTGGGCACAAAACAACTTATATTCCTCCCTACCAAGAGTACCCTCTGTTTGGAAGGATTCAGGGCATGGACACCCTCTTCCCTCCAAGGAGAAGCCCTTTTTGCCAGGACATTAAAACAAGCTTCGAGCTTAATGTTTCTTTGGATGACAGGTTTAGAATACCACCGTTTTGCAAACCCTAAGAAATAATGGATCTAGACTTTGATCAATGGCTGCTAGAATCACCGAAGAGACATTACATGCCTCTGATGGACAGCCCCATACCGTCAATGAAGTCACACAAAATAAAGCTGGAATCTGATCAGGACTCTAGACCTAACTACCAGTTGACAGAAAACTGGAGACAAGGGAACACATTCACCACCAAAACGATGCAGTCAGCCAGACCTAGAAGCTATTAGACAAAAGACCTATTTTCTTTAAATAAATGGCAAGAAAATAAGGAATCTATCACTTGAAAGGCTTAAGGAACAAATCAACCAAACTCTGTTACACAAGGGGAGGTATGAACACTGCTATATATTTGTTAGTAAGGAACTGTTACACTTTATAAGGCATGTTTTGTCTTCTTCAAAAGACTGTTTGCTAGATGTTAGCAATTATAGCAAAATATGAATAAAAAACTTGTCAGAGAAAGAGACCTTGTCATCTAGAAATATCGTATTTGTGGATAAGATGACATGTCCGATTTGTTTCAAAGTAATCCAACTGGGGGGACATGGGTGTGTATGGAGTTGTAATCCATTTGCAATAATTTTCACTTGGAGCATATGGGGGTATAGATGAAACAACAGCCAGGAGCTGTTAACTGTTGATACTGGGTGATAGGTACACAGGGGTTCATTTTACTATCCTTGGTATTTTGTGTATGTACATTTGAAGTTTCCTATGCTAAGAGTAAAAATGGATGAGGTCTTCAGAAATGCTGTTCATGAATGTCTAAAAACAGAATATCAAAAGGAAAACCTAAGCAATGTGGAAGTCAGAATTACTAAGTTACATCCTACTAATTCTGTATGTGTTTTACCAAAAACAGTTGGCCCCTAAAATGGGGGCTGTCCATTCATTACATACTGACCCCCTTGTGAAATGAGATGTGATGGTCGTCTGCCTGGTAGTTTGCCTTGTAATCCTGGGGCTACATGAGACTTCAGCTGCTTACAGAAAAGAAACAAAAAAGCCACTATGAATAAAGAGTTCACAGCCAAGGTACAGTTCTTCAGCATTAGCAAGCTGGTGCAGAGACCAGGTTCTGAGGATTAAGTATCCTTCTCTTCTTATTCTAAGCAATCACCATCTTCATAAAGTCATCAAATTAGCACCTGCCAGTTTGCTAGGCCATTTTAACACAAGCTCTTGTATGAAGGGCCCAACCCTGAGACGGACAAGGAAACAGAGCCTCTGCTTATTTCATCAAACGATGAAGTGGCCAAGCACCTGACCTGAGCTCAAGTCCCAGGCTCTTATTTTTAAAAATTCCAGAAGAGTTACTCTGACTACAAGCGGGGAAGGAGTCTAAGAATAAATGTTTAGCTTCAACAGGCATGTAACTTACAAGTCATAAATATCAGCAGCTCCTGTTTTCTTATACCTCATAAATTCAACCACATTTGGGGATCTAATGCTCTATAACTTGGTCGAAGACAAAAATTTTAAGTATATATCTAAGCTAGTTAGAAGTATACACAAGAGGGAATTCCATGGCGGTCCAGTGGTTAAGACTCGGCACTCTCACTGCCGAGGGCCCAGATTCGATCCCTGGTTGGAGAACTAAGATCGTTCAAGCCGAGCAACACAGCCACCCCCCACCCCCCCACCCCCCAAAAAATAAAAATAAAAAAAGATACACAAAAAACAAGTACTGCCGGTGGAGGGGTTGTGTGTGGGGTGAACAGACAGACCCTATGGCACCGAGTCTGTCCTCCCCTTAGGCGGTACCAGACTCCAACGAGGTTAAACGAGTCAAGTGCTCTTACATTTTGTTTCTCCATCGGACTTGCTTCTCCTGGGCATGCAAAGTTTGGAAACAGGTTTGGGGGACTTCTTTTTCTCTGCTATTTCCACTCTGCGCTCCTCACCGCTTGTCTGGCTCCCGTTTTCTAGACATCCATTCACTTCCCGACTGAAAGCATGAGCTCCGTTCTCCAAGGACAAATCTGTATTTAAAAGGGATTTGACTTTAGCCAGGTAGCCCTCCTACAGCAGGAAAGGATAATTTAAGTAGCAGTGAATGTAAACAAGTGGCCATGAGAGAATAAGGAAACACATGCGCTTCCTTTATAACTATCAGGTAACAGGGAGAGGTGGGATGATCTTGCCTCCCTGGTCACAGACAAGTTACATGGGAGGAAACGTTTTCTAGCCGCCGGGATGCTGACGACTTAACCTCTGATAATTCTTCTTCATGTAATTTGGTTTCCAAGTCACATAACTGATTCTTTATTTCTGTCTGCAGAAATTCAGGCAAGAGATTCCATTTCTCCTTCACGCATTCCTAAGGGAAGGATATAGGTTTAGAAGTCTCCACATTCCCAAGCTATGAACCAATGGACTAATACACAAATAGTTACACTGCCTGGTCACATAACAATGACTGAATGGCAGGCAATGCTGAGTCGGCCAAAAAGAAAACTAAATATTCACAAGACATGTTCCTGTTGTTTTCGTTAAGATCATATCACACCATATCCAGAGTGGTGAAAAATGGAAAGATTAAAGGTGAAACAGACACATAATAGCATACTAGAACAAACCTGATTTTGAAAAACAGTGTGACCAGGACAAATTATAATCCAGACTCGATGGTACGGAACCCAGACTGGGAAACTCGATGAGTTACCAAAAGCTAACCAATAATAGCCTATTAGTCCAGCACGTTAGACAAAAACATCCATGTTATCCTCAACTTCAGGGAAAAGAGAGCCAATTCCACTTAAATTTGTTTTTAGGAACTACATAGTGTCTGTCAATTGGTCACATTTGATCACACATTTTGTTAAGGTGGAGATTACCTTACCTTTTCTGTTAAACTCTCTCTTTCCAAATCTTTGAGCCTGGGGGAAGAAACAAACGCTTGTTCAGCAACACTGTCTACCTGTAAGAATACCACAGTTTAAAGAACTTTGGAAAGAAGTTTAACATGAATGTTAGAAAAAAATACAATGGCTTTTCCCTCCCCCAGTGTCTAGAATGCCCTAAGGTAATGCCTACACGTTAAGAAGTTATTTTCAATATGAATGAGGTCCCCCTTTTGGGGGGTGGTTTTCTGATGGTGGTAAGAGATGGTATAGGAGCTCTAGAACAACACTTTTTCTTTTTTTTTGTTTAACATTATTTTAAAGACACTGGGAAAGGGGAAGCAGGTCACACAGTTGGGTTCCTTCCCAAGCTAATTGACCTATAGGTGGTCTTCCGCCAGTTGGCCCTGACAAGATTTCATGGAAGGGCATACAGAGGTTAGAAGGAGTGGACCAGGGTGACAGGATGCTGTGGGGAACAGCCAGCTAACATTCCCAAAGGCCAGGATGGGGTGGTGGCAGCATTCTGAGGAGGAATATACGAAAATGGAGGAGTCAAGGCATCTGGGGCAGCAGGGGGTGCCCACACCCAAGCAAGAGAGATGAAGCTAGAAAAGTTGGCTGGCGCCTCACCCAAGAGCTCATCCTTGCCAATGTTTGTACCCAGTCATTCAGAAGTGCAGAACTGTCATGAGTTTAGCTGGAAAATCATGGCCTGATTTGGTTCTTGAAGATCAGTATCTTGCCTCTTTGGGGAGGAAGGCAGCGAAAAGAAGAAAGGAACAAAACTAGAAGACACCGAGGAAATGGGGAGGCTGCTGTTCCTAGCCTGGGTGCTGACTGTGGGCAGTTGGGTGCAAACAGGTCTAACCAGCTGGGCAAGCGTCCCTCAGCAGAGGGGCAGCACCCTGGGCAGGCACTGGGCCTCCACCATCTATGGATCCTCCCCTCCAGCACCCAGGCTAGGTACTCAGTTACCAGCAGCCCAAAGGGCAGGAACAGAGCTCTGCCAGGATGGCCTTCCCAGAGGGCACGTGTAAGCAGCACAGCCAGGAAGGTGAGCGACAGGCTTTGCTGGCTTGTCGGGAAGGAGGGCGACGTCTGGTTCGGCATGGCTGGAGTCAGCACTAGCCTCCCCTCGGACACGGGCACGGGGCCCCCGGTCTCAGGCTCACACAGGCCTCCAAAGCCCTTCCCTCAGGATGGCGCTCAGACCCTCCACCCAGCCCACCCTCCCGCCCCAAACACCAGCAGGTCAAGCACCACTCAGAGAAGGGGGCCTTTAAAGGGCTTTAGAAAATCTTAGAATCCGGATATGGAAGCTACTATGTTTCACTTGTAGCTGAGAGCTCTGCTCCCAGAGCACAGGATGGCCGAGGCGGGCGAGATGGGAGGGTCTCGCTGTGACCCCCAGGCACCGCTGGCCTTTTCAGCCACATGCCTGCCTTCCTTGGAAATACATTTCATTAACAGCCAAATGGAACACCCTGAGAAACAGGAGGAATTATTGGTTCGTTTCAACCATTAGCAACAGTGAATTTTCACCACCGGCTATTTCGTCTGCTCTCTGCAATGCGCTGGAACTTTCCTTTGGGCTAAACGTGCCTCAGCTGTCCACGGCACCCGACACACATGGTGACTCCGCCTGACCCGGGAGCGCCCTGGGCCCCAGGCACAGGGTCCCTCCTTCCTGACCACCCCCTCGTGGGAGTGCTGAGGCCAGTCAGCCCCCAGCTCTGGGGGCTCAGCGTCCCCTCGGAAGTGACTGCGCGTCAAGCTCCCCACCAACCCCCTCCCCCCTGGTCTCCCTCCCGCCAGGGCCGCTTCGTGCGCGGTGCCAGTTGGCCCCTCCTCAGGGGGAAGGAGACCCGGGCTGACTCCGCTCCACTGACCTGCCGGTGCCCGTCCAGGATGTGGCCGGCTGAACAGCCGGTAGGTGTCGGGGAAGCCCCGAGGGCGGGCGCCCTCCCGCACCCTCACGATGCGGTGCTGCTCCGGGTGGAGCCCGCGGCCCTGGGGGCAAGAGGCGCGACGGGGGTGGGAACGAGACGGGGCCACGAGAAACCCACCCCGGGCCGGGGCGCAGAGGCAGGAGGCGGTGAGGAGGGCCGGCCCAGTCGCGAAACCCGTGCCTCCGCCCCGCCCAGGCCCGAGCGGCCCTCAGACCTCCCTGCCAGCCGCTGGGCTCGGGGTGGGCGACGGGCGCGTCGAAGAAGCCGTCCTGCTCGAGCCGTCCGGAGAGGCAGGCCCAGGGGTTGTGCCTGTTCCCGGCGTGGGGCGAGCACCGGGGCCTGAGGGTGTGGAGCCGTCCGGCCGCAGGTCACAGGCTTTGCCTGTCAGAAAGGAGGGCTGCGATGGGGCTGTGCCGACGGAAGGGGAGGATGGAGCCGCCCACAGTCCCCATTTGCCAGGCAGAGCTTCATCGCGGACCCTGTTCTCAGCAGCCGTGCGCAGCAGGCACACCCAGGCCTGGCGAGTCTGCGCCCCACCCAGGGCCGCTGGGTTCCTGCGCGGCAGCCCCGGCATCTCCTGATGAGAAACCCCAGAGACCGTGCTCCTTCCCCCGAGCCCACCGCAGCACTGCAGAGCCCAAGGGGGCTGGGAGCTTCACCCCAAACTTGAGGAAGCCACACCTGGGGGCCAGGGCACAAGCGGGGGTCCCACCTTCCCCACAGGAGCAGACCCCGCGGAGGGTCTATCTTTTGGAAATAAAGTTAGACTAACAGGTTTTACACACAGAATCTTAGAGCTGGGAAAAGTCCTTTGTGTCATTCATGTAGCTTCGTAAGATTTTTTTTTAATGAGAGGATGGATTTCCTTGAGCAAGAATCAATTTCCAGGAATGGGTCCCTGGATACCAAGGACTGTTATGGGGAAGAAAGACGAATCTATTCTGTGAACGCCTTATAGAACTTATTCTATATTGTAGTTCTCTCTGGAAACACATGTACCGTTGATCTTTGTAGCAGCCCTTAACATCCTCAATAGAAGCTCTCATTTCCCCATTAGTACTTGTTATAGACTGAATATTTGGGTCTCCCCAGCATTCACATGTTGACACCCTACCTCCAATGTGATGGTATTAGAAGGTGGGTCTTTTGGGAGGTGATTAGGATTTGATGAGGTCATCGGGATGGAGCCCTCATGATGAGATTCTTACCCTTGTGAGTCATGAGACAGCTGGCTTTTTCTCTCTGCTCTCTGCCCTGTGAGGACACAATGAGAAGTGGACAGTCTGCAACCCGGAAGACAGTCCTCACCAGAAGGCGATGATCCTGGCACCTAGATCTCAGACTTCCAGCCTCCAGGACTGAGAAGGCATTTTTGTTGTTTACAGGCCCCCACCCCGCCCCGTTTGTGGTACTTTGTGACAGCAGCCCAAACTGACTTAGCGCTCTTTTCTTCAACTAAATGGAAGAATTTGTGGAGCCCATCCATTTTATGATACAATTTCCCAAATAACCAATATTCTGTCTATACACTCTGATTTCTCAACTTTTTTATTTATCAAAATTGTTATAAAAAAAGCTTCCAGGGCTTCCCTGGTGGCGCAGTGGTTGAGAATCTGCCTGCCAATGCAGGGGGCACGGGTTCGAGCCCTGGTCTGGGAAGATCCCACATGCCGCGGAGCAACTGGGCCCGTGAGCCACAACTACTGAGCCTGCGTGTCTGGAGCTTGTGCTCGACAACAAGAGACGCCGCGACGGTGAGAGGCCCGTGCACTGTGATGAAGAGTGGCCCCTGCTCGCCACAACTAGAGAAAGCCCTTGCACGGAAACGAAGACACAACACAGCCAAAAATAAATTAAAAAAAAAAAAAAAAAAAAAACCTTCCATATTTTTTACTAATAAATTGTTTCCAATCCAAGTTGTCACTATAATGGTTCTATGATATTAATAATTTGAGCCCTAAAACCCTGCTTAAAATAATCATTTATTTGTCTTATGAATAAGTTCAGGGTTCAAATGCAAAAGTTTTAAAAGAATATACTGCGTAAAACATCTATGTCATCCCTCTGAAGGAAAGAAGGAGGGAAGAAAGGAAGGAAGGAAAAAACATTGAATTCGCCCTCAGTTTAGCTGCCACTTCCTAAGGGAAGCCCTTCCCAATTCCAGACCCCCAGGCATCACAAATAAGCTCTCATGGGACACTGTCCATACTGTTGCAGGTCATGTTCCCTGAAAAGCTGATTCTGAGACAGGGACAGACTTTCAGGAAGTTTCTTGGGGTGTGTTTTTTGGGATAAACATAGAATTACCGTATGACTCAGCAATTCCACTCCTAAATCATTGAAAACAAACACTGAAACAAACCTACATACACACATGTTTATAGCAGCACTATTCATGGTAGAAAAATCATGGAAATAACCCAAATGTCCATCAATGGATGAATGAATAAACAAATTGTGGTATATACCTACAGTGGAATAGTAATTCAGTCATAAAAAGGAATGGAGCAATTAAATATCAAACAATTACACGGCCAAAAACATTTTTTTAAGGAATGAAATACTAATACATATTACAGTGTGGATGACTCTCACAAACATCATGCTAAGTGAAAGACGCCAGACACAAAGGTCACACACTTATGATTCCATTTATCTGAAATATCCAGAATAAGTAAATCCATAGAGAAAGAAAGCAGATTAGTGGTCTCCAGGGCCTGATAGAGAGAGAGAAGTAGTATCTTCTCAATGGGTACAGAGTTTCCTTTTGGGGTGATAAAAAATGTCGGTGGGAAGTAAAATTTTTTTAATTGGAGAATGATTGATTACAAACAAAAGTCTGTGGGGTATTTCTTGGTACTGCCTTTCCCAATTTTCACAGTAAATGGTCAAGTACACAGTAAATGGTCAAGTACAGCAGCCATGGTTTGAGAAAGAAATGATGACCAGGGCTCAGAACACTCACTCAGGGACGAGGGTGAGGGTCACCCCACCAAGTAAGCCATCCATTTTAGCAGAGATATTACCCAAGGATGAGGGGAATTGAGAATGGGTAGCACAGGAAGGAGACAATGACTATCAGTTGTGGCCTTGAGGCCACCTACAGTAACAGAGGCTATATTTCGACACACTGACCCTCCTTTCACTAGTAGCTCATCTCACTCACCCTCTCCCCTAAAAACGATCCATGGAAACTATGAAAGACTTGTTTCCAGAACTTATGCAAAGACGTTGATCCGAGTAAAGGCAACAAAAGCAAAAATAAACAAGTGGGGCTACATCCAACTAAAAAGCACAACAAAGGAAACCACCAACAAAATGAAAAGGCAACGTACCGAATGGGAGAAAATTTTTACAAATCATACATCTTATAAGGGGTTAGTATTCAAATTATATGAAGAACTCATACCAAACAATAGAAAAAAAATCCAACTAGGGCTTCCCTGGTGGCGCAGTGGTTGAGAATCTGCCTGCCAATGCAGAGGACACGGGTTCGAGTCCTGGTCTGGGAAGATCCCACATGCCGCGGAGCAACTAGGCCCGTGAGCCACAATTGCTGAGCCTGCGCGTCTGGAGCCTCTGCTCCGCAACAAGAGAGGCCGCGATAGTGAGAGGCCCGCGCACCGCAATGAAGAGTGGCCCCCACTTGCCGCAACTAGAGAAAGCCCTCGCACAGAAACGAAGACCCAACACAGCCATAAATAAATAAATAAATAAATAAAATTACAAAAAAAAAATCCAACTAAAAAATGGGCAGAGGATCTGAATAGACATTTTTACAAAGAAGATACAGAGATGGCCAGCAGGTAATTAAAAAGGCACCTAAAATCACTAATCAGCAGAGAAATGCAAATCAAACCACAAAGAGATATCACCTCATACAGGTTAGAATGGCTAATATCAAAAAGACAGGAACTAACAAGTGTTGGCAAGGGTGTGGAGAAAAGGGAAGCCTTGTGCACTGTTGGTAGGAATGTAAGTTGGTGCAGCCACTATGGAAAACAGTATGGAGGTCCTCAAAAAATTAAAAATAGAACTATCATATGATCCAGCAATTCCACTACTTGGTATTTGTATGAAGGAAACAGAAACTCTTAATTCAAAATGAAATCTGTACCCCCGTATTCACTGCAGCATTATTTACAATAGCCAAGACTTGGAAACCCCTGTGTTCATCGATGGATAAATGGATAAAGGACATTTGGCATAATATGCTAAATTATTTATTTATATATGTATATAATTATATATATATATATGTATATAATTATATACATATATATATATATAATTCAGCCATGAGAAAGAAGCAAATCCTGCTATTTGTGACAGCATGAATGGACCGTGAGGGCGTTATGCTAGGTAAAATATGTCAGACAGAGAAAGAAAAATCCTGTATGATCTCACTTTATATGGAATTTTTTAAAAAGCTCATAGATACATAGACTGGTGGTTACCAGAGGCAGGGGGTGGAGGGTGGGTGAAATGGGTAAAGATGGTCAATATGTACAAACTGCCAGTTATAAAATAAATAAGTCCTGGGGATGTGACTATAGTTAATAATACCGTACTGCATATTTGAAAATTGCTAAGCTAGTTATTTTTCTCTCCACAGTGGATACTGATTCAGTCAAGAACCCCCTCCTCACTTCTGATGGCCTGAAAAACCTCCAATAGAGGTATATCAAAGAATGGGAAAGAGCTTCCTGAGAGATTCAGCTACTTGGTTTGCATCCTGGGCTCCTCTTGATTCACCTCCGGCCGCTGTTACTGGGAGACGGATGTGAGAACAAGCAGAGAATGGGGGCCTGGGAGTTTGCAGAGAATCTGTTCACCGACAAGGAGAGTCTAACTGTCCTCAGAACTTGGATTCTGGACACTGAACTTGAGAAAGGGAAGCTACTTTGAGGCCAACACAGCACCTCAGACTGCCCTCTGGGTGACCCCTGGGGTACACGACTGGGCATTTTTCTAAATATGAAAATTGGAAATATTTCCTTTTTTGACATTAGCGATGGAGCCCATATTTTCTCATTCACCAAAATTTCTGCTGCAGAGACTCTGTGCCCATTCTTTTCACCTTCAAATCCAAGTACGTAATAGTGATCAGGGTGCCCTGAGGATCTATCCAGTGTTGGATCCAGGTTCAGTAATCCCTCCAATGCATGCTAGGGAAGACCAGTGAAACTCTTAACCACAAACACAAACAGAATACTTGGGGGGAAAAATATGTACGTGATACAGAAGTATTCTGCTAGTTTTACAAATTAAACATGTCAGAGGACAAAAATGTATGGAACCTTTTATGAATCATCAACCTAGATTTTAATAACTTAATAATTTGTATCTCTTGAACATTCAGATCAAGAACTTGTATTTTGTTCTAAGGACTATCTAATGTATTACAGAGATTTTTTTAACTCAAAGAAAATATTTTATAAGATCTAAGTACGTCATGATTTATTAAAATGATAGTAATATTGGGTTGGCCAAAATGTTCGTTTGGGATTTTCTGTAAGATGTTATGAAAATCCCAAATGAACTTTTTGGCCAACCCAATATTAGGCCCTCTTATAAACCAGTAAATAAAATTTATGTACTATAAAATTGAGAAATGAATAAATAGATTACAATTTATATTCTTTTTTCTTTTCTTTTTTTTTTTTTTTTGGTCACACCACACGGCATGTGGGATCTTAGTTCCCAGACCAGGAATCGAACCCGTGCCCCCTGCAGTGGAAACGTGGAGTCTTAACCACTGAACCTCCAGGGAAGTCCCTATAATTCATATTCTTAAATAAACATTTTCACCATTATGAAGTCATGGAGTTTTTTTCTAATGTTTCACTACACCTGAGTGTCTCAAGGTTAACAATGACCTTTAGGTGCTGCAGACATTGAATGCTGTTGTCTAAAGGCTACTGTTGGAAATTTCCTGGCGGTCCAGTGGTTAAGACTCTGCACTCTCACTGCTGAGGGCCCGGGTTCGATCCCTGGTCGGGGAACTAAGATCTCACAAGCCACACAGTGTGGCAAAAAAATAAATAAAATAAATAAATAAATAAAGGCTACTGTTGTCAAGTTGGATATAATCATCATTCCTTTGCCCTCTAACTTTCTGCTGTTGGCTTCCCCATTGCTGTGCCCTCCTATAATTGTCTTACTGCACCACTGGTCAATTGAAAGGTAAGATTTTGGGGGGTCATTTTTTGATACTCATTTCCCAAATTATGACCTTCCACCACAGATAAAGTGAACTCAAAGTTTTCCTTCAGGTCTGCAGATATTCTTTAGAGTTTCAGAACTCTAAGAACTTTCAAATGCAAAAATTATAACTAAGAACTTTCAAATGCAAAACTCAGCTATTATTTAAGAAGAGATTTGAGATTCCTGTTTGCAGAGACACTGAGGAGCCCGTATTTCCCGTTCACATAAGAATACTGGAGATCTATCGCTAAATTATTTAAAGATGCACTTTCGTTCAAGTCAGGGAGATACGAGGACCCAGATAAGTGCCAAGAGCTAAATGTGGAGCATTAATTATCAAGTGCTGTTGGCACGACCTTGAGCGAAGCCTGTGTGTCGGAGCACATCAGCTCCACTCCTCAATCTTGGGTTCCAGGACACATGTTCGGGGAGATGAGGTGGGAATTTGACCCCTGCTGAGTGAGATCTTGAAACACGGGGTCCAATCAAACATAGGAGACTTTTAAAGTCCACAGCTGCCAATGAGAGCGGGCAAGGAAAGCTTTACCACTGACCCAGGGGAAGGCGGGCAAGCTCCTCTCTGTGCAAATCTCCAACCGGGAAAAATATTGTAAGTAACTCCAGGATCAAAGGGCCAAGTCCCACCCACCTGGACCTTGTGAGGAGCAGGAGGTCTGATGACACAGGTGGGAGTGGTGACCCTGGTCATCCCAGAACACACTCAACACGACCCATCATGAGACCTGCACAGTAGAAATGGGCAGAGACCTGGAATGCACCTTTTCCCCTAAAAATCATTGTTCTTTCTAACACCCCAGCCAAACTTTGCCTCTCAATTAAAAGAAAATTAATATGCTTTAATAATAAAACCATAAATGTTTAATAATAAAACCATAAATAATAAAACCATAATAAGTTTAATAATAAAACCATATTCTTACTGGAATAGACTAAGGTCACAGAAGATATTGCCTTTGAAAATAGAACACAAATTATATTTGTTTTCTTTATTTACAAAATTGGAAAATAAAAGAAATGTAAGTAACTTAGAATCCTAACTCCTTAACATACCCCCAAGGTAGCATTGCACTGAATTTCCTTCAAATTTTTGTGTTTTGCTTGATTTTTATTTGTTTATGAAAAATTGACAGAATCTCAGCCTGAGAAACGGTGCCATGAGCTAAGCCAGGCCCTCCACGGGGCTCCACAGAGGCTGAGGGGTCCGCAGGGCAACGGGAGACTCCCAGCTGGGCTTGGATCCTGCAGTGTCCCCTAACTGATGCCAGGGCTACCGCATGCCTACAGGGATGCAGCAGCACTGGGCCAGGTGAGCTGTCTGCTTGCATGAGAAGAAGCCCCGGTGCCTCTGTCCTCCTCACCCTTTTCTCAGGAGGCCTAAAACAGGGGAGGTCAAGGGCATCCCATACTGTCTCACCACACTGATCAGCTGAGGTGCTCCCTGTTCACCTTGAGAGGCTTGGGAAGGCAGGATTGGGTCCTGTGGGACTAGGATGTTGAACCACTCCAGGGACACTTTCCACAAAAAACACAACGCAACCTGCACCTCCCGAAGTCATGCATATGGCAGCCCTACAGCACCTAGAGTGCTCTCTTTAGGGCCTTGTAAGGACTGGTTATCCATTCCCTGGGATACATACTCAGCTCATCCTTCACTCGCTGGCACTGATATTAACCATCATTTATCTCCCCTGCATGGTCACATGCAGTAGTGGCCACCCCAGAGCACTCCTCCGGTTTTTTGGTTTTCCTGAAGTGCCCTTATTTGCCCTCTGTGCTTCCTCATGCCCCCTCTACACTCACATTTCCTCTTCTTGTTCTTTTTCATCTCCTTTTACTTTCTTGATTCATTCTCTTGAATCCAGGATGAGAGGATTTCTGGAATCAGATTCCTGATGGGATAATCCTTTTTCAAAAAATTGTGTAATCTAGATAGTTGAAAGGCAGAAAACAATTGTGCGTGTCCAGAGCCATCCAGTGCAGAAGAACCCCCGTAGAAGGGGTACACAGCTCTTCTGACACCCAGCCCACCTCTATGCCTGGGCCACTCAGGGTTGCTCAACATGGCTCAAGGGTGCAGACAGGGTGTCAGGAGCCAGGATGACACTGAGAGAGTGGGGAAGGAGGGCTGGAGAGAGATTTTATAGACATTGAAGTTCCCAGGACCTCAGGTGCCTGGATGAGACCAGGCTCTTCAGGATGAGAATCATAAAAAGAGGGAACAGGGAAGAGCTACAGAGAGGAGTCTACGGATAGGAAATAAACAGAATAAAAAGAGAGACATAAGTAGGAAATAAATTACGTGCTGATTGCTGGTCTCTGTATCCTAATCCTCAGAATCTGTAACACAGGATTCTGCAGGTACCAGGGCAGTGATGGTGATGGAGTGGCCTTGGGAAGAGAAAGCACAGAGTTAGGGTGGAGGTGAGAACGTGGGTCCCTGCTGCCCCCTCTAACTTCCCCACCCCTGGCAGCGCCCTTAAACCAGGAGTAAACCTGAGGACAGGACATGAAGGTGCTGCCACAAGACCTGAACGTGCAGAGGGAGAATGTCTGCTTCTCACCCAGCACCTGAATCACACACGAAGGACTCTGCAGGTTCAAGTGTCTGTGAGGGAGTCGTTTCCCACCAGATAGCCTGCATTGTAAGTCAACCCCAAAACCCAACCCCAGAACGCTAGTGCTCAATTCCCAAGAAATGCCAACCAAACACAACCTTATTTATCTTATAACTTGAAGTTTGTACCTTTTGACCACTTTCAGCTATTTCACCCACCTCCCGCCTCTGACAACCACCAGTCTGTTCTATGTATCTGTGAGGTTTTTTTTTCTTTATTTTAAAGATTCCACATGTAAGTGATCTCATAAGTATTTGTGTTTCACCGTCTGACTTAATGCACTTAGCATAATGCCCTCAAGGTCTATCTGTGTTGTCGCAAATGGCAGATTTCCTTCTTTTTATGTGGCTGAATAAAATTCCATTATATATATCTCTCTCACATTTTCTTTATCCATTCACCTGTTGATGGACACTGAGTTGTTTCCTAGTCTTGCTTTGCCTATTTTATTTTATTTTTTTATCCACACTGCATGGCATGCGGGACCTTAGTTCCCTGACCAGGGATCAAACCTGTGCCTCCTGCAGTGGAAGCGTGGAGTCTTAACCACTGGACCACCAGGCAAGTCCCCTGCCTTGCCTATTTTAGAATCAGATTATTTGGGGTTCTTTTGCTATGGAGTTGTGTGAATTCCTTATAGATTTGGGATATTAACCTCTTATCATACATGTGGTTTGCAAATATTTTTTCCCATTCCTAGGTTGCCTTTTCATTTTGTTGATTGTTTCTTTTGCTCTCCAGAAGCTTTTTAGTTTGGTGTAGTCCCATTGGTTCCTTTTTGTTTTTGTTGCTTGTGGTTTTGTTGTCACACCCAAAATATCATCACCAAGACCAATGTTAAGGAGCTTTCTCTTTATGTTCTCTTCTAGGAGTTTTACAGTTTCAGGTCTTACATTTAAGTCTTTAATCCATTTCAAGTTAATTTTTACAAATGGTGTAAGATAGGGGTCCAGTTTCATTGTTTTGCATGTGGGTATCCAGTTTTCCCAACACCATTTACTGAAGAGACTATCTTTTCCCTGCTGAGTACCCTTGGATCCCTGTCAATTAGTTGCCTGTATGTGTGTGGGTTTATTTCTGGGCTCTTGATTCTGTTCCATTGGTGTATGTGTCTGTTTCCATGCGAGTACCATACCATTTTGATTACTATAGCTTTGCAGTATAATTTGAAATCAGGAAAAGTGTTGCCTCCAGCTTTGTTCTTCTTTCTCAGGATTGCTGTGGCTTTTGAAGTCTAGTGCAGTTCCATACGAATATTAGGATTGTTTTTTCTATTTATGTAAAAAAAGTCATTGGAATTTTGATAGGGATTGCACTGGATCTGTAGATTGCTTTAGGTTGTATGGACATATACTCTCTGAGACGTGTATGTAGGTGATTTGCCTGAGACTTATTAAAGCAAAACAAAAAAAGTCAAAGAAACTGCTACATTAGAAAAGACTAAACGTGTAGAGTATGGGCGGCTGGTGTATGCTCGGGATGATCCAGCCCCTTCCAGGTCAGAGAGGTGGGTGAGAAGCAGCAATTACAACAGACAAGGATGATCCTCCCTGTTTACCCCTCCCCCGGGGCCCATGTTATTCTGGGCTGCACCGTTTAAATTCAAAACACACTTTTGATATAGGGCCCTTGTAGCCATCTTGTTGTGCTACTCTTCACAACCCATGAGCAGGGTCACAGGAAACGGTAAACAGGTCTGGCTTTCCATGTCACCACTCATACAAGCCAGTGCTTTTCCACACTTGATCTACAGATCACAGACAGGTGAGGATTATGAAAAAAACAAGAACAAAGCTTTATTATGTTATGAACACAACACAAGGGTTCTGGAAGGAAAACAGGGAGGGGAGGAGTCAGCTACAGGCAACAGGGGGCATCCCCTTGTTCCAGGACAAGCACAGAGTTGTGCTTGATGCTACAGAGGGGGAAAGGACAGGAAGGCTGCGTGGCGCTGAGGCCCCCGATGGCCTGGGTCTCACCCTGCAGCGCACTGTTGATGCGCCGGAGCGCTGCTTCCTTCTCCGAGTCTACGACTTCAGCGGTGACCCGGAAACCCAGCTCAGGGGGTGAGGGCAGCCTCAGAGGCTCCCCTCGCCTGTGCGGCAGCAGAGGAATCCTGCGATTTTCGGGGCCTGGGACTGTCAGATGTGGGTGAGCAGTTCCTCCAGGTCCGTTTCTGCCCTCTTGTTGCCTCTGCACCCTTGTCAGGCTGGCTTTTGCTCTGGGAAACCACCGGAGCTGCAGAGGGCGACGGAGGGCCCTCCTCGCTCCCTTTCTTTGAGGACTTCTGGGGCAGCCCTTGCGGTATGGAGGGACCCCTCCTTCTCTGCACTGGCGGGAAACCTCGGGTGGAGCTATATGAGCTCGTGATGGCGTTTCTTTGGGGGCAGGAGCTCATATAAGAGGTCTGCAGTTTCCTTTTGTATCTGTCTTCTGCGCTCTTGGCATGGAGGTTTCTCTGCAGAGGTCCAGGCCTGGGCACGAAGAAAGAGTCCCCCAGGGGCCTAAATGCAGATCGTGCGCCCCCGGTGCCATCGGGGCCGCTTCTCTGGTCGTCGTTCCTCCCTGTGACTGTGGGGACTTCCTCCTGCTTGGCCATCCCTTTCCGGCTCTCTCCCAGGGCCCTCAACACCGTCTTCTCTGTGCACCGACTACTGTTAGGGACACACCTGGGTGTCGTGGGCGGCACTGGCTGCCCCCGCGCCACACTGACAGTGACTGTGTCCACTGCCGACACTGAGCTGCGGGACATCGTGGAGGTGTG
Source organism: Eubalaena glacialis (assembly GCF_028564815.1). Classification (NCBI taxonomy): domain Eukaryota; kingdom Metazoa; phylum Chordata; class Mammalia; order Artiodactyla; family Balaenidae; genus Eubalaena; species Eubalaena glacialis. Next base: position 25,410,885 of record NC_083725.1, read on the forward strand.
AGCACCCATCACCGCCTTCTTCCGATAGCCTCACCTGCAGATGGAGATAAGGACCCCCAGAAAGGAGCGCAGGGTCTGCGGGATGCTACAATGTGGTCTCAGAGACTCTGTGGCAAAGCGCAGATGCAGAGTCACTGGACACTTGTGGGCTGGCCTGCGGGTGGATAGCGGGCCATGGACAACTGGGTGACCCGGGCTGGCCACGGGAAGTCGGTGGGCGCGGGGAGCGGGCTGGGGGCGGCCGAGCCCTCCTGGCAGGTGCTGGTCCCCCAGTGCCCTGGGCGGGGGTGAGGGGCAGGGCCTGCCTAGGTAACTGCCCCTAGAGAACTTGGGTGAGGTCGGTCCTTGGACAGAGAGCTGGGCTCCGAGCGCTCTCCTTCAGCTTCCAACTCGGCCAAAGGCGAAGTGCGCACTGTTTGGCCTGTTGCTGGGACGCAGCTCTGGAACCTGTGAGCGAAGAATGGGCGCGCGTGCCCGGGGCCCACGAGGAACAGGCGCGCGCAAAGGTTCCAGAGGGATGGCGCGTGCGCGGAGGACGCGTGAGGACCTGGGGCTGCATAGGTGCTTCCAGATCTCCCAGGGTCTGCGGGTTGCAGGTGTTTGCCTTGAGGGTGATGAGCTTCTTGGCAGGGCAGCTGCCCCTTCTCCCCCGGCCGGCTCTAACTGTACAGGATGGGTCCCCGGCCACCAGAGCGGGAAAGCTGAAGAGCAGGGTACCTGGCTCAGCAGCCGCCGCCCGAGGTGGCAGCTTTGGCATCAGCGCCTGTGCGTCCGCCCGCCCTCCCGCCTGGTAACATTGGAGGAAAGAGCCGCTAAGAACAGAAGTGCAAAAAAAAAAAAAAAAACCCAGAAGCGCCTAAGCCACCCAGATCCTGCTGGGGTGACAACTGAAGGGGAAGCCAGGGCGGGCTGGGAGGGACATATATACCAGGTCCAAACCCATAAAGATCTGAAATGCACGAGTCAGAATGGAAGTCTAGAATCATCCTTGGGCTTTGGGCTGAGCTGGAAGTATAGCCAAACTTTTCAAGGTCTCCAGCTCCACCTGCAGTTTCTGCCTGGCTGGGACATTGCCCCAGAGTGGGGTTAAGTTTAAGGAGTCGAAGGAGGCATACATTTCCATCCTCTAGATCACTGCTCACCAAAAAATACATAATGCCAGGCACATATGTAATTTTGAATTTTCTAATGAACACACCAGGAAAATGAAAATGGTGAAGTCAACGTAAATAATAGATTTTTAATTCAGTACCTGCAAAATGTTAGAATTTCTACATGTGGCAGGAGAAATGTGGTCATATTTCAAGGGCTCAAGAGCCACATGGAGCTCGTTGCCTCCATATTGGGCAGCACAGATATACATCAGTTACATCACAGAAATATATATTGGACAGTCTGTTCAAGATATATACCCCAGGCTATACTTTCATTTATGAAAATAAGGAAATAATCCACTTCTTCAGGTTGGGTATTGAAAAATCTCATCTAGGCCCAGTTCCTAGGTCCTACGTTGGGAGTTCAAGAAGGATTTCTGGGGAAAGGTTTTATTGACTGTGGAAGGAGCAGAAATAAACCAACTTAAATGCAAATGGGATATGTGGGTGCCTTCTCTGATTGGGCCAAGGATTCGGTCTACCTGCTAAATTATTTTCTCTCTCCAGTGCCTATGACCTCACATGTAGATACATCCAATGACAACTCGTGATTTCTGACAACCTGAGGAGTGTCCGAGGTTGGCATTCATTTCAAATAAAATCAGAAAACCTTCAACCTGACACATCTTTATCAACCTGCTAAAAATCAAAGAGGAATAAAAATCTTGAATGCAGTCAGTTAAATGTAAAAGAATATCAGTTTCAAGACGTGATTTCTCATCTGAAAACAGAGGCTAGAAGAGATCGGAATAATATCTTTAAACTACTGAAAGAAAAGAACTATCACCTCAGGATACTGACGTAGCCAAGATATCCTTAAAGATTGAAGGCAAAACAAAAATGAAAATAAAACAAAGGCTGATGAAGCTGAAAGAAGACAAAATAGTTAATTATCAGGTGGCTAGATATAAAATCATGGGAAAGGAACTTCTTCAGGCTGAAGTGAAATGACACAAGAGTTCCTAAAGTTGGAACTTCAGGAAGAAAGAAAGAGCCACAGAAGGGGTAGCATCTGGATAAATGAGATAGCTTAGTTTTCTCCTCTTAAATTCTTTTACTATAAGTATGACTTTTGAAGGAAAAAATTATACCACAATCTCAGAAGGTCAATTCATGCTGAGGTATTACATATGACAACTATAACATAAAGAACAAAGGGTAAGAAAATCTATATTGCTGTAAGACTTCTGTAATACATTTTACTTTCGTCAAAGCAAAAATTGCACCCAGGGACTTCCCTGGTGGCACAGTGGTTAAGAATCCGCCTGCCAATGCAGGGGACACGGGTTCAAGCCCTGGTCCAGGAAGATCCCACATGCCGCGGAGCAACTAAGCCCGTGCGCCACAACTACTGAGCCCGCGTGCCCCAACTGCTGAAGCCCGCGTGCCTAGAAGCCTGTGCTCCGCAAGGAGAGAAGCCGCCGCAATGAGAAGCCTGCGCACCACAAGGAAGAGTAGCCCCTGCTCTCCACAACTAGAGAAAGCCCAGGCACAGCAACGAAGACCCAGTGCAGCCAAAAATCAATCAATCAATCAATTTTAAAAATTGCACCCAAAAGAGTTAAATAGGGAAGGAAGATGATATTGAAGATTACTGTAATAAGGGAGAAAGGCCAGGACTCAGTCTGGGCTCAGCTTCACTGAAACAAAAGGCAGGAGAGTTTCTCAGTGCTGAGGTGGGGTTGATCTATAGGGTGCTTCCAGAGCATTGAGTTATTCCTGAGTTTGCAATGGTTTTTCTCTGTGATTAGGACATCTCTGTGTGGTATTTAGTACCCATCAAAGTTAGGCTTCTACTCTCCCACAGAGACTGGGAAATATATATGGTAGAATGAACCTAAAAGTCAAATGTAACCACTGTTTCTCAATGTTGGCATTTTATGTGTTTTGTACTTGCTTTCTTTTGTTCATTTCAAGTTTGGAAATGCTTGAAAATACACAAGAATAATGATAAGTGTGGTCTTTACTTCTCAGGAAATCACAAATAATTCATATATAATCTTAATATTTCCTCTTCTCATTGTTGTACCACAACTCATATCAGTTTCCTTTGTTCTATTCTTTGTATGATGTACAGTCAAGTTTGCTTGCTACAGTTTCATGATTTTTTAAAACTCTGCACTTGTTTATTATTGCAGTTTTAAAAAGTCCATCCCACGGTAAAATCTCTAGGTACAAAAAAACCCCACATGTGTTTGAAAGATAAACTTGTCTTCAGAAAAAAAAAAATCAGATTTTTAAAAATGAGCATCAGAGGAGACAATAAATAGAAACTAAATGGCCAGAATGGGTACTTTCTAAATCAGAAAACCTTGGCATTTATATATTCTGAAAGTGTTGACTTGAAACAAATAGACTACCAGATATTTCTTCAGCAAAGACAGGTTTATTCGGGATCAGCAGAGAATTGCAGTTCAGGGTCGGCCACCATGGTGAGCTTCGTGTAAGTCCCCAAGTGGCAAGGGAAGGAGAATGCTTTTATAGAGGGGACAAAGAAGTTGGGAGGGCTCTAGTCAAGAGTTCACGGCTTTTCACTGGCTGAGTCTTGCCAGGAAACAAGAGGAGTCTTTCTTCTTCCTGTTGGGCTCTGCTATGGTCACCGGGCACGAGAGCTCCCCCTCTGGTCTCCCAACTCTATTTAATTGAGGTTTCCCTTTATTAATTTTTTACACCATAGTCAAGCTTTGAAAACAAGCCTGGTCTTCCCTAGGCGTCTTTGATGAATTAAACAATGGACAAAGTAACGTACAGTACGTCTGTCTGGGTTATAAAATAAATATGAGTGGATAAATACCACCCACTTAATCAATGAATAAAATTACATTATTAATTCACAAATTTTTTTCAGCTTAAAACAATAGCCATTTTTTATAGGAGATTATTTATTTATTTATTTATTTATTTATTTATTTGAAGTATTTGTTTATTTATTTATTTATGGCTGTGTTGGGTCTTCGTTTCTGTGCTAGGGCTTCCTCTAGTTGCGGCAAGCGGGGGCACTCTTCATCGCGGTGCACGGGCCTCTCACTATCGCGGCCTCTCCTGTTGCGGAGCACAGGCTCCAGACGCGCAGGCTCGGTAACTGTGGCTCACGGGCCCAGCTGCTCCGCGGCACGTGGGATCTTCCCAGACCAGGGCTCGAACCCGTGTCCCCTGCATTGGCAGGCAGATTCTCAACCACTGCGCCACCAGGGAAGCCCTATTTATTTATCTTTTATACAGCAGGTTCTTATTAGTTACCTATTTTATACATATTAGTGTATATATGTCAATCCCAGTCTCCCAGTTCATCCCACCTCCACCACCACCATCCCCCCCACCCCCCCTCCCCCGCTTCCCCCTTGGTGTCCATACGTTTGTTCTCTACATCTGTGTCTCTATTTCTGCCTTGCAAACCGGTTCATCCGAACCATTTTTCTAGATTCCACATATATGCGTTAATATACGATATTTGTTTTTCTCTTTCACAATAGCCATTTATTATCACACAGTTCTGTAAGTCAGAAGTCTGTTCTGGCTAACCTGGGTTCCTTACTCAGGGTCTGGAGGTATGAGGCCAGTTGAGTTCTTTTATTGGTTTAGATGACACCTAGAGGACCAGGAGAGTGTGGGGAGGATGAAAATCAGGAGAAAATATAAAGGAAGTCAGATTGATTTCAAATTATTACATACAACTGTCTATCAATCCAAAGGTAATTGTTTGTTGTCTACTTTTTGCTGGATATCTTTGTATTTCATATCCAAAATCAAGGCCACAGACTCAGCTTTCTACTAAGTTTGTCTCATTAAAGAATTTTTAAGACCACACCAATCCAAATAAAAATGGTAACAGATTCTATTAGAAATGTTTATAAATTGTCCTGGGAGAGCAACATAAAGCAATGTTTTGTCTTGGGACAAAAGGAACGGTTCCTAGAAGAAGGAGCAGCTGATCCAGGCATTGGGTGCAGCGGAGTTTTGCCATGTCACTCAGGGTGAAAGGTCTCCAGGAAGAAGGAAGGCTGAACATTTACCTATGAATTTAAACTGCTGTAATTTTTAATAATCTTGTGAGGAGCAGATAGTCAGGATATCCTATTTATCAAGAGACAGAAATGTCTACAAAACTGAGCCGTCACAGGATCAGATGGGTCCTCGCTTTCTGGTGAGCATTTCAGAAAGTAGAATCTAGGAGGCAGGAAACCTGGATCAGAACAGGGAAGAGCCAAATCCTCTCATAGACTTTGACATAGCGCCACCTAGCGGGTAGCTGTGAGATGGCTGGAGCCTTTTATGATTACTTCATTAATCAAATGTTATATATAACTGCAACTGCCACTCAAGAACTAAAGCCACTCCAGGCTTTTTATATTTGAAGGAAAAAAGCCAAGATATGTGGGAAAATTTTTTTTTTTATATTTATTTATTCATTTTTGCTGCACCGGGTGTTAGTTGCGGCACGTGGGATCTTCAGCTGAGGCACCAGGGCGTCTTAGTTGCCACCTGCACGCGGGATCTAGTTCCCCCCACCAGGGGTCAAACCTGGGTCCCCTGAATTGGGAGCATGGAGTCTTACCCATTGGACCACCAGGGAAGTTCCTGTGGGAAAATGTTTAACAACAACAACAAACTCTCAGATTTCGTTGAGGGTTCGGTAGCAAGGATAGTTTTTAAACGTATGATTTATGACCTTCCCATATTTTGAATCTCAAAAACACTGAAAATGAGTCATGATTTTTGATCCACCTACATTTTAAAATTTCACTGTGTGGTAAAACACGATGACAGTAATAATAGATTTCTTCTTTCTAGTTATTCATTGGCAATAAAATGAAAGTGACTAGTCTATCTCATAGGATGGGAATTAAGCACGGCCAAATCCCATCTCACCTTCCCTTCTTACTACATGATTCCTTAGTAAATAGGTTGTGTGTCCATCAACCTGGACCCACATATTCTAAATAGTTGAGGTAAAGCCAGTGAAAATTTATATCAGGTATTAGTGAAGGGTGAATATTAATCAGTAAAGCTGAGGGTTTTAGGTCTTAAGAAAATATTAGTGAAATTAAAATGAGAGTTTTACCTACCATTGAGTAGTTTAGAGATTAAGCATGAAGTTTTTACAAATATACATACATACGCACATATATATACGAAGAGTAATATTAATGAAATTAAATGTAAAGGTCTGATTTTATCTAAAAGCCAAGAAAAAATTATAATTGTTGGCCATAGACAATGTTCTTGAGATTTATAAATACTCAAATACAAAATTTCTGAAAATGCAATTCATTTTGAAATTTTGGTTCATTGTTGAATAAAAACATTCGTGGTGACCTCTTAGTCATTAGCAAATCATATTTCTGCCAAAATTAAATCAAAATATGATCAGATTAAAGAGGTGAGGCCTGTTGTGAATAGGGTGGGAAGAGGATGCTTCAATATAAAAGAGACCCTTGTAGGTGACTCTCACTCCAGAACTGAGTCACTTTAAGAAGGAGAATCTAGTAGAGGAGAGGTGAGTCTAATCTTATGTAATTTCTTTTTTACCTCTCAGTTTTCCACAAAAGGCAAATATGACAGCCAAAGTTTGGGGAATGGAGTAATTTTTTTTTTTTTTTTTTTTTTGGCCGCACTGCGTGGCTCGTGGATCTTAGTTCCCCAAACAGGGATTGAACCTCGGCCCTTGGCAGTGAAAGTGCGGAGTCCTAACCACTGGACAGCCAGGGAAGTCCCTGGAGTAATTTATTAATACAGTAAGTGTTGCCGAGGCCAGCTCAATCCCAGACCTAGTGTGTACACTTAGGGACCCTTGGGCCCTCTGCTCCAGGAGCTGTAGGCAGGACTAGGTTTCAACACCCAGGCTGGAGAGATGATGCTCTTTTTCCTTAATCAGATCCTGGTTGGAGTCCTCTACCACATGGTGAATCGAGTTTCCCCCATTGACTGATTCAACCTCTCAGCTGCTGCTGGGGATCTGAGCCATAGCCGAGTCGGACCAGCTGGCGGAAGTTGGAGGATCTCTGAGTCTAGACCAGGATGTCCAGTAGAATGTAACCCACATATCTAATTATAAATTTTCTAGTAGCCACATTAAATGAAGTAAAAGGAAACAAGTCAAAATAATTTTAATCGGCAAAATGTTATCACTTCAACAGGTATTTACACTGACGATACAAACATTGTTTAAAAGATCTCAATGAGATAGTTTAAATTTGCTTTTTCTTATTCTGTCTTCAGAATCCATTGTGCATTTTTACACTCAGAGCACATCTCAGTTCAAATAAGCCAAATTTCAGATGGTCAGTTGCCACCTGTGGTTGGTGGCTACAGTACTGGACAACCCACGTCTAATCCATTCACCAACTCAAGTTGAAGCTAAATGATGGATTGAGTCTTTCTTTCCTTTTCTTTCTTTTTTTTTTTTTTTTTTAAATGTAATGCATCTCTCCATCAATGCACTTAACTTTTTAAAAAAAATAAATTTATTTATTTATGTTTGGCTGCGTTGGGTCTTCGTTGCTGTGCACAGGCTTTCTCTAGTTGCGGAGAGCGGGGGCTACTCTTGGTTGTAGTGCGCGGGCCTCTCATTGCAGTGGCTTCTCTCATTGCGGAGCACTGGCTCTAGGCGCGCGGGCTTCAATAGTTGTGGCATGCTGGCTCAGTAGTGGTGGCTCACAGGATCTAGAGCGCAGGCTCAGTAGTTGTGGCGCACGGGCTTAGTTGCTCTGGGGCATGTGGGACCTTCCCTGACCAGGGCTCGAACCCGCGTCCCCTGCATTGGCAGGTGGATTCTTCACCACTGTGCCACCAGGGAAGTCCCTGGATTGAGTCTTTCATTCTAACTAGCATTCCAAATATCAGAAGTTCTGGGGCAAAGGTCAGTTATATTTATATTTATATTTATACTTATATTTATATTTACATTTTATGTCATTACCTAGCACAATGGATGGCACATATTAGGTACCTGATATATCTATACAAGTAAAAAGGATAGAGCTCCAAGCACTAATGGTCATTCAACTCATAGAAACATCTTGCTCATTTTTCCACAGAAAGTGACTATGGCTAAACATTTTAAAGAAGCAAGTAGAAGTCTCATCTGCCTAGGTTATCTTGAAAAACTTACGTACCTGAAATGCGGATATGTCTGCTGCCTCTGGTGCATCAATTCAACACAGAGGGAGTCCCATGGAAGTGTTCACTGTGCCCGTTCTGCTCTGTGGCCACTGAGAAGAATGAGACCAAGACAAATGGTCAGTTGAGGAAGCTGGTGTCCGAGATCAAGGACATGGAGCCCCACCTGAGTAATGTTCCACAGTTTAACACAAGGATGCTGAAGCTCCAAGGGGAGGCATCTGTCCTAACTACTCCTCCCCACGGAGGACCCAGGAAGAAGCAGCTCTGCTAAGGTCTCCATTAAATATGGGCATTATTTGAATCCTGGCACCTAAATTTTTATCCCCTAAACAATGGTGTTTCTCACCCTGAGTATGAATTAGAACCACCTGGAGATTTTTAAGAGGATATAGTATTTAGGTCATGCCTTGATCTGTGTTGTTCAATAAGGTAGGCACTGGTGGCCATTAAGCACTCAAAACAGGGGTAGTGCCATAGAGAAATGATAATATTTTGGGTATATTGAGCTTAATACATATCTTATTGAAGTCGTTTTTGAATAAGTTTACAAGAAACTTTAGAATTACACCTGTGACTCATGTTCTATTTCTATTGAGAAGCACTGCCTCAACTATGGCTTCTCAAACTTGAATGTGCATTTAATTACCTGGGGTCTTCTTAAAATGCAGATTCTGATTCTATAGGGCTGGACTAGCCTGAGAATCTGCATTTCTGACATGAGCCCAGGATGATACCTCTGGTTCCTGACCACACGTGGAGAGTAGCAAAACCGGCACTGTCTGAATCTGCAATGTTTCTGAGCCCCCAGGTGATTCTAACCCACACTGGGTGTGGGCAACCACTGTGATGGATGAATGTGTGTTTGGTAAATATCCCAGTTCACAATATCACTTGTGAGAAGAATGAATTGTTGATTTTCTAAGTGAGTTTACTCTTTGCTCCATGCAAACTTGTATTGAGGATAGCAAAAGCGGTCCCAGACATTTTGTCCTTGACAACCCACAGTCTGACTATCAGACATGTCCCAGCATCTTCCACTGAGCCAATCATCAGAGAGCCTAACAAAGTGAGTGGCACTGTTCCAGACAACAGGGGCACTTCTGAAGCTTCCTGTGCCTCCATCCATAGTCTTGTTAGAATAAGCAGTTCTGCTCCAGACTCTGATAATTAGGGATAGCTGGAGATGCTGGCAGTCCAGAAAGCCATTCTTCTCCAGTTTCCCTTCTCGTCTGAGCAAGTTCTAACTCTAAGTTGCCGTCAAGGTCCAAAGGCATCCCTACTCATGCCCAAGGAAATCTCTGATTGGCTGGGAAAGATGCCTCTTGCTCTGTCTTGATGTTGGCCAAGATAATACTTTTAAGCTGTTAACAGACCCTAAGTGTCTCAGATGAAAGGTACTGTAGCGGGAATTGCCATCGTTAACAGCATTCCATACAGGTAACTCTTGACTGTTCCAATTTCTCAAAAATTTGGACACTTTGACTGCCTCTAGAACATCTCTAGGGTGTGTGAAAGAAAAAAAGAGGCCTGTACAATTTATTTCTCAAAATATACACAGAAATATTTTGCACATACAAACAAGGAAACCTTATAAATAATGTATGGGGAGCAATGTAATGTCGATAACGGAACTACTCATTTCGAAAGACAACACTGTCACCAAGTGTCCCCTCACCAAAACTGACTGGGAATTTTTAGGGGCCGCCAAACCAGAGGTGGAGATTTATAGGAACCTGGGATGTTTGAAAAATGGTTTTGGACGACCTCCTTGAGGAAGGCACCAAGCGTCATCCCAAATTGCAAAAATGGCTCCAGCTTGACTCCTTGTGTCCTCACTCTTTGCAACGTGACATTCCAACTTCTCCCATCAAGAGGCAGAGGTGATTTCCCCACCCTTGAAGTTAGGTGACTTGCCATGGCCAATAGAAGGCAGCAGAAACGATGGTGTGCCAGTTCAGAGCTAGGTCCCACGATGCTTCTACTCTTCCTCTCGGAGCCCTGCTACCACCATGTGCACAAGCCCCAGTTACTAGCTGGGGCATAAGAGGCATGTGGCCCAGTCAGGCCCCCGGCCCGGCTACAGCCAGCCCCCAGCTGACCCCACAGGTGTAGCAGCAATTCCAGCCATGATAAGCAGGGTTGTGAGGAAGAATTAAGAGCATAAGCATATGCTATAATTTATAAACCACTCTGTCAACCTACGACATTATTTTTCAAAAGCATTTTTGTTATTTTGAATCCCTGTGTGGACATATTGAAAACAGCACTCCAATGGTTGTTGGAGAGCAAAGGATGCAACCTGAAATTGAGAGTAAAATATATTAGTTTATCCAGATTCACATATTTGTATAAATTACTAGAAAATCATCTGAAGAAAAACAGACACGAATGAAAAAAACAGTCCAAAGAACACGGGTGAAGAAACATGTCAATTTATCACCAACTAGTACATCAAAGATGTAATGGAAAGTATATGTTTGGTTCTCTGTATAATTTTCATCACAAAAGCATTATTTGATTTGTACATACCTGGAAGAAAACAAAGCATTAAGATTATCTGCTGGTGTGAAAACTGGCCCCTATACACAGAGGGCAATGAGAGACTGAAGAAAGAGGCAGCCCGCTCCAGACTAGTCAATGGCAGTTTTAACAAGCAAGGGAACCTGCTTACAAGGCTTGCCTTGGTCAGCTGAAAGACGAATAGATCTCAGCACCCACCCGCCAGGATCTTGAGTTTACACAGAGACCTTAACAGGCTTCAGTCACGTATACTGTCCACATGGTCTCAAGAACACATTACTCGCTCAAGGCTGAGTTCTTGAAAATGGTTCCCACTGTGGGAATGGTGGGCAGAATGTATATTCCAAGGTCAGGGGAGGGGGTGAGGAGTCTCTGATTGCCCGGGTCCAGCTCTCGGCTCAACTGGCAGTTATGCCCTCTCAATGGCCTCCTCCGACATTTCAGCAAGGAAGGATGCCAGAAAAGATAGCCTAGGGCAGAAACCACTCAACTTGTTATCACGAATGCCAGGGCAACCCAAGCAAGTGGACATACAAGCCTACGTAGGGCCTGGAAGTAGGAAGCATTTGGGGACTACACCTGGGCTGGTACTGACCTCCCTCCCCAAAGGGACAAGGAGAGCAGAAACCTGGATGGAGTCAAGACAGAGAACAAAGAAAGGCAAGGCTGGATATGGAGCAACGTGTGGATCCAGGAGCATGTGTCTCAGAATTGCCGGGGCTCTGCAGACCAGCTGCATCCCCATTCTCCTTGACCCTCATTGGTATAGTTAACTCAGGGTGGGCTCATTCCGGCTGCCAAGTCACTTGCCACCTGTCCATGGAGTTGACAGTTACTTGCTCACAGTGAACCAACCTCCCTGGACCTAACAGCTACTGCAGGAGGCGGTAGTGGAGAGCAAGGTGACGACAATGATCAGATGAGAAGGAGGAAGAGACGCTCAGTGGACCGACTGGGTGGATTGATGGTGTGGGGTTAAGTCTGCAGAGCTAAAGGGGCCAGATGGAGAAAAGGGAAGGGGAATCATGAGGATATAGTCAAGCCCCATCTTGTGGATATTTCATCCATATGTTGTATACAAATTCCATTAAATTTGCTCTGAATGAAAAAGAGAGAACAAAATTATCCTTTGAACCATGTCAGTGACTTTATTTACCATCTCATTTGATGAGCTCATAGCCCAGGGTCAGAGGGAAATGGGAGCTGTGAGTCTGCCATCTCTCAGGAAGTCTCAGGCCTCAGAGGCCCTTCACAGCCAAACTACCTCACCTTTTGCACTTTTTAAGCAACGTTATTCCTAAGTGCGAGTCACCCTCTTCATCGGGTTCTCCAAGAAACAGCAATCTCTCCCAATGAGAGAGGAAAAATGGGCTACTTTGGCTTTTTGAGGAACAATATGTAGTTCTCCAAAATGGTACCTGCCTGGGGGATTTTTCAAGAAAATTAACCATCAGTAGTGATTTGTTTGTCTTCACATAACGTATGACCCAGATGTGCTGAGAAATAAGAAAAGGATGAACGAATCAAGGGCAGCTGATCCAAGGAGGCAAGGGGCAACTTCCACAGCCTACGTGGAAAGCTAGAGAAAGGGAACATCCAGCTGGTGGGAGTTGAAGACAGGGGCCAGTCCTCCTTGGGCTCGGGATGCCACCCTCTCTTCCTACATCTTCACGCTCTCCTTCTCTGTTGGCCCCTCCCAGCCAGAGTTAAAGAGCCACAAGGAAATGCCCTCCTCCACTCTATTCTCCTGTCCTTCTATCCACCCCTCCCTTCTTTCCCTTTGCCATCAATTTCTTGACTTGCCCCCCATTGCTCCCCTCCCATCTACACTGCGATCTGGTTTCTGCCCCACTACTCTCATGAAACTGATCTCCTTGAAGCCCCCAATGATTTCTCCGTTGACAAGTCCAGGGGACTACTTCTCAATCCTTATCTATGTGACCGCCAAGCCGAGTTATATCTTAAACAACGTCTCTGTCTTGAAAATCTCTTCCCTTGGCTTCTGCGCCACCTTTTCTTTTCTTTTCATGAGACTGATCACAACCAGCACTGCAGATTCCATCGAATTGAGGAATGCTGTTGCCTACATGTGTGAATGAGCTGTGAGTAAAGTACTGAAGTAGAGGAGACCTAAAGTGAAACGTCCTCATGAATGTCCATGTGGCTGAGCAGCAAGTTAACCTTTCATAGATGTGCTAAAGAAGAAGAGTTGGTTTTTATTTTATTTACTTTTCCCTGGACTGTGTTGAATGACTATCATCTACAAGTTCAGGCTACGTTTTGCTGACGATTAATGCACTGGGAGAGCTGAGAGAAAACTGAACAGTAGAGCTGTCTTTTTCTTGACCAGTTCCCCTTACTTTCCCAAACTCTAAGTCTTTCCCTATTTCTTTCTCCTTTTTATTGTAGTAAAATGAACATAACACAAAATTCACCATTTTGATCATTTTACAATTCACTGTACCATTCAGTGGAATTTAGTACTGTCACAATGCTGTGCAACTATCACCACTGTCTAGCTGCAAAACATTTTCATCACCCCAAGAGGAAACCTACACCCATTTTAAGGAGTCATTCCCTATTTCCCTCTCTTCCAAACCCCTGGCAACCACTAATGTATAATATTTTCTGTGTGTATGGATTTGCCACTGCTGGACATTTCGTAGAAATGGAACCATACAACATGTGGCCTTTTCGTGTCTGACTTCTTTCACTTAGTTGCATCCATGATGTAGCATGTATCAGTAATCCATTCACTTTTATGGCTGAATTCCCTGATCCTGTTTTCTTCATACTGTTTGAATACAAAATTAAAAATATGTTGAGAGTGAAGCTCTGTTTTAATGGCACATCTATTAGGCCAATTCATTTAAAGAAGGTGAAAATGGAGATGTTGTGAAATGATAATCGTTGAGAAGCCTCAGCCAACTTGATAATGAAAAGTTTGGGAAATGTTGCAAAAAATTATCTGCTTTATATTAAAAGCCTTTTAAACAAGGATTCAGGAGATTGTCTTTTTCTTGCAGGTAACTTAAATGAGGCAGAAGGAAATAACTGCCCTTTAAAACAGATTTTGAAAGGATTCTATTTATTCTTAATAGACGAATGGGAGTACAGGTAGTTCACATCCAATATGGACTCCCTGTCCAAACACTGTTTATCGTTCTAGCCACCACTATCGAATTATATTTCTTGAGAGTAAGGCAGCTCAATTCCTGCATATCACTTTTTAAAATTCATCTATCAAGTCCATTAATACAGTATAAACAAGAGAAGTTCATGTTTCAGTGCAGTTCAAATATCAGGTATAAAGAACCCCCAGTAAGAAAAAGAATCCTATATCTCTTGCCAGAATGTGGTCAGCTCTAGGGTGCTTTGTTAGCTGAAAGACACATTCATTGTTAAAAGGATAGAGGCTGTTTAAGAGGGATGAAAGCCAAAAAATTTTAACTACATGTATGTGTTAAAAACAGTGCTAGGTTATCTCATATTCTATATCGGTCAAGGCTCACCATTTTACATATGTGAAAAGCGAAGTTAAAAGTGTTCTAGTAGGCCTTCCCTGGTGGAGCAGTGGTTAAGAATCCGCCTGCCAGTGCAGGGGACACGGGTTTGAGTCCTGGTCCGGGAAGATCCCACATGCCACGGAGCAACTAAGACCATGCGCCACAACTACTGAGCCTGCGCTCTAGAGCCCGTGAACCACAACTACTGAAGCCCACGCACCTAGACCCCGTGCTCAGCAACACAGAGAAGCCACCACAATGAGAAGCCCGCGCACCGCAACAAAGAGTAGCCCCCGCTCACCGCAACTAGAGAGAGCCCGCGCACAGCAACGAAGAGCCAACGCAGCCAAAAATACATAAACAAATAAATAAATCTATTTAAAATAAAAAAAAGTGTTTTAGTAACTTACTAAAAGGCACGCAATCAGTAAATTTGAGCAAGAATTCAATCCCAAATCTGTCACACTGAAGTTTAAGCTAATACTTGAGATTAATAAAAACAGCACTAAATTAAAAGTTCAGAGATAGTTTTTATTTCATACTCTTTCACTAACGCTCTTTGGAGATAAATCATTTCATTTATATGGGCCTTACTTTTCACAACTATAATAGTTGGAAGCTTGACTAGATGATCTGTATGTAGTCTTCCAATTCTAAAATGTTCCCCTAATTTGGATTCCTACAATAATTGCCCTTGCAATACATGCATGCTGCCACCAAGCAGCAGTAGAGACTACTAGTTCCTTTTTTATCCCTAGTGGGGAGTGCATTTTGACATCAGACTTATCCGTCAATAGTACAACCTGTTAATATAACTATAAAATAACAAAATAATCTGGTATTATTTCCTGTAAAGCTGAAGCTTTACATTGTGTCTATGAATCGTATCAGAATCACCTGTATGTTTTTAAACATAGAGGAAATCCAGAAACCATTGAATGAGAATCTTCAGAGACAGGACTAGGGCATCTGGATTTTTGGGCTCCCATCATTTGCATGTTTTATTTCATTTTATTTTTTGCCTATGTACAATATTTGTCACATCCTCTTGAATCTTTAAAAGTTTCTTTTTGTTTTAAATTTTAGAATATTCCATAATCTTCACCTACTTTTCATAAGGTGTTATCTGTTATGTTTATTCACTCTTGTGCTTCTCCTGGTTAAGACTTCTTTTTTTTCTTTATTTTTTTCGGGCCCCTGCCTCATGGCTTGCAGGATCTTAGTTCCCTGACCTGGGATTGGACCCCAGGGCCCCAGCAGTGAAAGCGCCAAGTCCTAACCACTGGACCACCAGGGAATTCCCAAGACTTCTGTTTTAAATGACTTTTTTTCCCACTCTAATTCATTCCTGGGATCAGTTTCATGTTTGAACATTAAAGCAACCTTGCATTACTAGAATAAAGCCACTTTGATTGTGATATATGATTGTTTTACATACCATGGATACAGTTTGTGCTTCTGTTTACACATTTTGCATGCATGTTCAAGAGAGAAACTGGCCTGTGATTCTATTCTTGTAATATTCTTTTTAGTTTTGATCTGAAGCTTATGTTGGCCTTATAAAGATTTTGAGCAATATATACTTTTCTGTTTCCTGGAAGATTTTTATGTAAGATTACCAACATTTCTTCCCTAAATATTTGGAAGAATTTACTTGGAAAGCCATTTATCCCTGGAAATCATTTTCTGTAAAGGTACTTAATTATACAAACAACTTTTGGAGTAGATACAGGTTTTTTAGATATGTTTTTCTTTCTTGGGTTAGTCTTGTTAGGTTGCATTTTTTAAGAATGTGTAATTTTGGATGAATTTTCAAATTTATACATATAAAATTATCATAATTTTAACAGCTTTATTGGGATGTAATTTACGTACCATAATTTCAACCCTTTAATGTATACAATTCAGTGGTTCTTAGGGTAACCACTAAAAGACTTGTGTAACCATCACAACAATCCAATTTTAGATTTTTGTCCCCCCACAAGAAACCCATTACACATTAACAATGCTTTTTTCATTCTCCTCAACCCTCTCAGCCCTAGGCAACCAGTAATCTACTTCCTGTCTCTACAGATTTGCTATTCTGGGCATTTCATATAAATGGGACCATACAATATGTGATCTTTTGTGAGTGGCTGCTTTTACTTTACATAATGCTTTCATGGTTCATCCATGTTGTAACATGGATCAATATTTCATTCCTTTTTATAGCTGAATGCTATTCTATTGTACGGATATTCCACATTTTGTTTATTCATTTATCAGATTGACATTTGAATTATTTCCACCTTTTGTTTTTAGAAATATGCTTCTCTGAACATTCACGTACAAGCTTTTGTGCAGACATAAGTTTTTATTTCTCTTAGGTATATATTTAGTAGTGGAACTGCTGGGTCATAGGGTAACTCGATGTTTAACACTTGCAGGAACACTCAAGCTGTTTTGTAAAATGGCCACACCATTTTACATTCCCACCAGCAATGTATGTGGGTTTCAATCTCTTGTCTTATAGCCTAGCATGTCATCTATGCTGGAAAACGTTTCACATGTAGTTGAGCAGGATGAGTATTTTACTGTTCAGTTGAGTGTTCTCTAGACATTTAATAGGTCTTGTTAATTCATAGTCTTGTCCAAGTCTTCTGTATCGTTGTTGATCTTCTGCCTAATTGTTCTATCCATTATTGACTGTGGAGTACTGAAGCCTCTACCTAATGTTGTGCAATTATCTACTTCTTCCTTCAATTCTTCATGGATTTTGGTATTTTCTTCTTCATGTATTTTGGTTTTATCTTATTCAGGGCAAATATGTTTAAAATTTTTGTATCTTCCCTTTTTTTATCATAAAATGTCCCTTTTCATATCTAGTAACTTTTTTGTTTGTTTTAAAGTCTGTATTTTCTGGTATTAATATAGCCACTTCAGCATGCTTATGGTTGCTATTTGCATGACGTATAGTTTTTCATCCTTTTACTTGGTACACATTAGACTTTTGAATCCAAGGAGTGTCTCCTATAGAAAACATTTTTTTAAACCCTGTTTGACAATATCTGCCTTTTGATTGTACTGTTTAATTCATTTACATTTAGTTTTTATTATTGATATGGTAAGATTTATTTATTTCTGTCTATTTTACCTTTGGTTTTCTACATGTCTCATGTTTTTGTTTTTTTGTTATTGTTATTGTTCCTCCATTTTCCTTTTATATTAAGTGGATATTTTCTACTGTAACATTTAATTCCTTTAATGATTTTTAACCACATTTTTTGAGTAATGGCTGCTCTAGGGCTTATGTAATACATCTTCTCAGAACCTCTTCAGATGTATACTAGCTTCATTCCAGTGAGAAACAGAAACTGTACTTTTATAGAGCTGTATTCCTTGCCCTCTTTTTTGTTTTTGTTACGTTTCTATATGTTACATACTTAACAACATATTGTTATAATTATTACTTCTCACAAGCTTATCTTTTAAAGGAGCTTAGAGAAGAAAGTAGAGCAAATAAATATTTTTGAGTTTGTTGGGTTAATCTATTTACCATTTCTGGTTCTCTTCCTTTCTTCCTGTGGATTCAGCTTATGATCTACTGTCATTTTTATTCTAATACAGCTTTGTTCTCACCGCCTTCTTTGTGCCATATCATCAAATATATGATATTTCTTTATGTTATATACAGAACAATCCAAATATAGTCATATTGCTTATGCACTTACTTTTTAAATTAGTTAAGAGAAGAAAGGAGAAGAAACTTGAAATTACATTATCTTTTATAATTCCCTACACAGCTGCTCTAGTCAGCATTCTTTGTTTTGATTTATGGCTTGAGTTACTGTCTGCTATCATTTGAAGAACTTCCACTAGTATTTCTTGTGAAGCCCGTCTGCTAACAATGAATTCACTCAGTTTCTGTTTCTGTTTCTGTTTCTGTTTCTGTGTTAAGGTACAGTCTTGATGATAAGTTGTGGAGTGTTAGGAAAAACTAAAATGCAATGTACTATATGATGTATGTTTTACTGAAGTGGCTTTGTCAAATTATAATGATTTATGATAGAAATCATCTAAAGCTAGCATCACAATTCTCCAGGAATGTTCTGTAGAATGCTGCTGTTAATGATGAATATGTGAATCCCAAAGCTTTCATTTGTATTGACCTTATCATCATTAATTCTTCTCCCAACAATGCCATAACTAGAGTTGAGTTCTAAAGTGTACCTTCCTCTTTTCCCATAGAAATTGTCCCACAATTTCAAAAAGTTCTCAAACGTGAAAAAGTGCACACAACGTTTATCACGTTTGCAAATGCCAATGAAAATGCTAAGGTAACACTGTGCAAAATGCAATATTCTTCTGTGAGAACACCCAATTTTAAACAAATACACATATTCTAAATACAACTTAGATCTGTGACGTGTTTGTTTTGGCCAATGAAGTGTGAGCAGACATGATGGCCTTAAATGAGTCGCAGAGGCCTTAAGTGGGCTTGTGTGGTTGGGCTCACGTCTTATGTTTCAGTGAACTTCGTGAGAAGACAGGGCCTGGGAGCTGAGGCCTCACAGTTGGGCTCCACAGTAAGATGTGTGGGACAGACCTCAAACTGACCCAAAACATGGAGCGATACCAGCCATCTAGAGGTCTAAAAGAGAGCCACTGCAGCTAGCCCATAGGTCCAAGAAAAATAAATTCTTATTTATGTAACTGAGTTTGGGGGAGATTTGTTCCAAAGCATTATCACAGCAAGAGCTGACTAATACAACATCCTCCAAATCACTGTTATGTACATGGCTGCCACCATGCCTACATGTGAGGCAACTGCATACTCAAACTTTGAGAATTCTTGAATTCTTGGTGCCTCTCCAACACAATGTACATGGCTAAAGTTTCCCCAAATAACTTCACTAATGTACCACAAAGATCTCCCTAAACTTTTATTAAATGTAATGCAAAGTTCTTTCTATTCATTTTCTGTTTCTATGTAGTTCAAATGCTTTGTATCAATCTAAAAGGATGGAAAGTTGGAACAAAACATCTTTGTGGATAGCTGTTTTTCACAAAGGAAAATTACAAACAAAACAGGCATTTCACTGAGTGTAGAGCACTAATGCCCCTAGTGCCTCTAAATGCCAAGTGAACAAAGGCACTTAATAAATATTGAATCCTGCTCTCTCCACTTGAGAAGGAGAGCAAGCTATTCTAAAGAGGTGGAGGGATGCTCTTAGCAGCTATTTGCAACATTCTGTGAGCCTGGATACTGTGTAGCTACAAAGAAACCTTTTGTCTAAGGAAACTAACTAAAGAAACTTGAAAGTGGAAAAAGAGAGAAAGAACGAGAGAATACCTTTCTCATGGTGACTCATTCACTTATTCGTTCATTTACCAAATATTTACTATGTGTATAATACTGTGCTGAGAACTGCACAGAACACAGAGATGTACCCCCGTTCTCAGGGAGGTTAGATACCAGAGAGGGAGATAAGATGCAGATGCCTTATGGCAGTTCCACATATGTCTTGTTAAACTATTTCCAAGTTCAGGGGAGAGAAGGGATCCAGAAATTGCTTGGATTCTCAGTGAAGTTTTCCCAGAGAAGGAGGTGTAAAATAGATTGACTAGAAAAAAAAATTAATGTCATAGGTAGATATGAAAGGGAGCAAGGATGCAGAGACAATTAGACCCAGTTATTTCTTAAAAAGTCTAGAAAGTGAAATTAAAGCCAAATTATGGAGGGTCTTGAATGTGAGTCTTAAGAGTTTGGCTGTATTGTGTTGACAATGGGTGCCATGGACAGTTTGGAAGAGGGCAATGGCATAACCCAAGAACCTTGGGAGGTGTAATAGAGGTTGTAGGGAGGAAGATAGGAAGACATGCTATTCTCCGAAGCAATCATCGTAATCCAGGTGTAAAATAATAAATGGTAGAACCGGAGTAATGGCAACACAGATGGAAGGGAGGAGTATGAGAGACACTAGAAAGTAAAACTGTCAGGGCTTGGTCCTTGATTGGATACATTCATTTCTCCATTTAACAAAGGTTATCAGTAACTGTGCTAGTCGCTGGGAATCAAGAGTAAGCAAAACAGTCATGATCTCTTCCTCACGGACCATATGGTAAACACCTATCTAAAACTGGATGTGAAATGTGATGAAGGCTATAAGTGAGAGGTACCTGGTGTTATGTGAGCTACAGTAGGGGGATGTGATGAGTTGAGTAGGTAAGGGGATACTTTCTTGACAAAGTGACACATGAGAAGAGATGAGAAGGATGAGGAGGCATCAATCAGTTGCAAATTAAACAGAAGGACATTTCATGCAGAGGGACAGCATGGGCAATGTGCCGTTGTAAGTATGCAGGCCTGAAAGGAGGCCACTGTGGGCTGGATGATTGAGAACGAAAGGAAGGAGGTGCAAGACGAGGCTGCAGAGATCATGCTCCATCCTGCCCAGGGGATGCCCTGCCCTACAGACTAGCGCACCCAGCGTGCCAGTGCACAACAAGATGAGAAGCTTGCTCTAGAACGCAAGTCAACACACTGTTTCTTTCATCAAGAAAGTCTTGCCTGTTAAACTAAACAGTATATCTAGTGGACATACGATTTACCTTCTGAAGCAAGCTCCTTATCTTACAGAACGGCAACAGTTCTCCACCGGAAGCCAGCCTGTGACTCCACATTTTAGGCCACTGTGAGGAGGTCTGTCTTTATCCTAAGAGCAATGGAAAGTCACAGAAGGATTTGAAGAGGAGATGGTGGCGTCTGCGTCATGAAACACGGATTGGAAGGCAGCCAGAGTTAGCAGAAAGAAGACGAGGAAGTTTGTGTCTGAAACCTTACTTTCTTGGTGAAATAAGAGGTATGCTCTTCAGGTGAGAGAGCAAGGACACACAACAGAGTCTAGTGGGACATGAAAAGAGTGGAGAAAGAGTCATTGGTAACAGCCATAAGTAAGGGAGTAGAAAAAAGAAATGGGGACCACATGTCAGTTAAAATAAGACAGCCTATGTTGTTGACATAGCTCTGTGACTGGATCTAACAAAACACATTGCTCTGAAAGCAGGTCCAGAGAAGATGAATGTTAGAGGTGAGCAGAATGCATCTGCAGTGAGGTTCCATGGGAAGGTAAAATGGCTTGGCAGTCTGGGTATAATGTTGTCGTGATGGACCAGCAGTCAACTACAGGGAATCAGGGGTAAAATGATAAACTGTATTTTAGTCAAACTTACACTCACCAGAGCCCGGAAGGAGGAGAGCCCGTGTCTTGTACTGCCTAGTAGCCATGTCCCTCCCAGGTCAGGTACCTGCAGGGAAGCCCAGGCATCTTGTCTTGGGCCAGGCATGCACCTGGCTTGTCAGAGGGTCCCAGAGGTGCTGTGGGGAGGCAGCTTTTGCTCACCATGTTCAGGGAAGCTAGAAAACACCAGATGCTGAAAGGAGAACCAAAGCCACTATTAAGCCATAATTAAACGTAAGGAGGGAAGAGATGATCAGGCAAGCCTTGACTGTCAGACAGAAAATAGGTAAGCTTGAGGAAAACACATTTTAAGTTAATCTGTTACATGATTAATTAATATGATAAAGCTTCCCTGAGCTTCATCTGTGGGCAGTAGCCACAAGGTGCTGGTAATGACTTATATGGAGAATAGACGAGAAAGTTCCAGGAGTCATTAATCAGCACTTCCTCTGTACCAACACTGTGCTAGGCATAGGGAATATAAGGATGAATGAGACACGGTCCCTACCTTCAAAGGGCTTAGAGTCTATGGAAGGAAAACTATCTAAAAAGATGCTTATCGCTGGAGACATAATTATCATGATACAGGGATGTCAGGGAGCAGAGTAGTGAGGCACTAAACAAGCAGGGGAGGAGAGATGAGGGTTAGGGAAAGAAGGCCTCCCAGGGAAGCTGGCCCCCAACCTGAGGCTGGAAAACAAGCGGATGTCAGCTCACTGAAGAGCAAGCAGAAGAGGAGGGTCTTAAGTAAAGAAGCAGCATCTGTAAAGGCCAGGGCAGGAATGATAGAACATCAGAAACTACAAGCTGGTCCACATGCCTAGAGAAGACATTCAGGAAGGAATGTAGCCAGAAGTAAGACAAAAGAGGTCGTCCAATCGTGAAGGAGTTTATATGCCATGCTAAGGAACACAGATCTGATGCTGAGGACAACGAGAAATATACAGCTTTCCAGGAGGCAGTTTGAAGTATGGAGAGAGTTATCTTTGTTAGAAGACATCACCCTGGAGGGGGAAGTTAAGGCTGAACAGGAAATAAGATCACCCAGAGAAACTGTGAAATGTCCAAAGGGGTGGACGCTGAGGATGGGAACCTAAAGAACACCTACACTGAAACTGGGTAAGCAAGAGACACCCAAGAGTGAGACTGAGAAGAAGGAAGTGGAGAGGGATAAAAAAATCAAGTGGCTTGATGGAAAACGCAGAAGAGGGAGCTTCAATTAGACAGGAGACTACTACATTAAGTGATGCTGGAGACTAAAAAAAATGGATGTAGCGACACAGAAATCATACTGACAAGGATTCCCACTCTCACCACTTACATTCAACATAGTTTTGGAAGTCCCAGCTGCAGCAATCAAAGAAGAAAGAGAAATAAAAGGAATCCAAATTGGAAAGGAAGAAGTAAAACTGTCCCTATTTGCAGATGCCATGATACTACACAAAGAAAATCCCAGAGTCACCAGAAAACTACTAGAGCTCAACAATGAATTTGGTAAAGTTGCAGGATACAAAATTAACACTCAGAACTCTGTGGAACTTCTATACACTAACAATGAACTATCAGAAAGAGAAATTAAGGAAACAATCCCACTTACCATTGCATGAAAAAGAATGAAATACCTAGGAAAAAACCTACCTAAGGAGGCAAAAGACCTGAACTCCAAAAACTATAAGACACTCATAAAAGAAATTGAAGGTAACACAAACAGATGGAAAGATATTCCATATTCTTGGATTGGAAGAATCAATACTGTTAACATGACCGTACCACCCAAGGCAATCTATAGATTCAATGCAATCCTTATCAAAATGTCAATGGCACTTTTCACAGAACTAGAACAAAAAAATTTTTGAATTTGTATAGAAGCACCAAAGACGCCGAATAGATAAAGCAATCTTGAGAAAGAAGAACACAGCTGGAGGAACCATGCTGCCTGACTCCAGACTCTACTACAAAGCTACAGTTATCAAAACAGTATGGTCCTGGCACAAAAACAGACATATAGATCAATGGAACAGGATAGAAAGCCCAGAAATAAACCCACGCACTTATAGCAATATACGACAAAGAGGGCAAGATTATGCAATGAAGAAAAGACAGTCTCTTCAATAAGTGGTGCTGGGAAAACTGGACAGCTACATGTAAAAGAATGAAATTAGGACATTCTCTAACACCATATACAAAAATAAACTCAAAATGGATTAAAGAGCTAAATGTAAGACTGGATACTATAAAACTCCTAGAAGATAACATAGGCAGAACACTCTTTGACATAAATCACAGCAATATCTTTTTGGATCCATCTCCTCAAGTAAAGGAAATAAAAGCAAAAATAAACAAATGGGACCTAATGAAACTTAAAAGCTTTCGCAAGCAAAGGAAACGATCAAAATGAAAAGACAACCTACTGAATGCGAGAAAATATTTGCAATGGATAGGACAAATAAGGGATTAATAGCCAACATATAGAAACAGCTCATAAAACTCAACATCAAAAAAACTAACAACCTGATTAAAACATGGGCAGAAGAACTGAATCGACATTTTTCCAAAGAGGAAATGCAGATGGCCAACAGGCACATGAAAAGATGCTCGACACTGCTAATCATCAAGGAAATGCAAATCAAAACTACACTGAGGTATCACCTCACTCCTGTCGGAATGGCTATCATCAAGAAGAGCACAAACAACAAATGTGGGCAAGGATGTAGGGAAAAGGGAACCCTGGTACAGTTGGTAGGAATGTAAATTGGTGCAGCCACTGTGGAAAACAGTATGGAGGGTTCTCAAAAAACTAAAAATAGAACTACCATATGACCCTGCAACTCCACTCCTGGATATATATCCGAAAAAAACAAAAACACTAATTTGAAAAGATACATGCACCCCAATGTTCGCAGCAGCAGTATTTACAATTGCCAAGATATGGAAGCAACCTAAGTGTCATCAAGAGATGAATGGATAAAGAAGATGTGGTACATATAACCAATGGCATACTACACAGCCATAAAAAAGAATGAAATTTTGCCATTTGCAGCAAAGTAGATGGACGTGGAGGGCATTATGCTAAGTGAAATAAGTCAAACAAAACAAATACTGTAGGATATCACCTATATATGGAATCTAAAAAATACAAACAACTACTGAATATAATAAAAAAGAAGGAGACTCACAGATATAGAGAACAAACTAATGGTTGCCAGTGCAGAGGGGGAGGAGGGGGCAATACAGGGGTGGGGAGGTGAGAGATATAAACTACTGGGTGTACGATAGGCTCAAGGATGTATTGTAGAACACAGGGAATATAGCCAAAATTTTGCAATAACTGTAAATGTAAAGTAACCTTTAAAAATTATATAAAACTTTTTTCAAACAGAAATCATACTGAAAATTGGAAACAAGTTAAATGTCCATCAACAGGAAAATACACATATAAATTATTGTATTTCCCTACATGGGAATCCTACATAGTGAGGAAAGTACATGAACTACACAGATCTTTATGTGTCAGCATGATGAACCGAGCAAAGATAACACTAAATAAAGCAAGTAACAAGAGAAAACGTAGTAGAATACTATATGCTGTTTAAGAATACTTAAAAACGTAGCCTAAATAGAAAGACATCCATGGCAGTGATGGAGACCAAGTTCAGAAGAGTGGTTACCCAGGGTCAGCTGGGGAGTGGCTGTGTTTGGGAAAGTGGTTACAGCAAGCTCTTCAACAGGAATGGTAATGGTTCTCTTCACACGCTGGCTGGAGGACGGAGGAGTGTCTGCGATGTTATAATGTGAGCACGCTGCATGTAAAAGCCATTGCTGACCACATCTAGGGGATCTGATGCGCGAGAGCTGGTAGTGGGTGGAGGTATCCAGAAGGTGGTGGTAGAAGAGGAATGTTGTACACGTAACGCCTAAGGCCTGACCAGAGGACGACCACTGTTCTAGAAACTGGACACAAATCCAACTCCTACGGCCAATGTTAAAAGACAAACTGAGGCATATTTAAAATTTTAACACTTCATGTGCGCAAAAATAGATTCAATTCAGGCACCACCAAACCGGAAGTGGTGAGGAGCACTCCAGCCACAGGAGCTGAAGAGATTTTTATTTTAAAAGGGCAGAAGCAAAGCAAGGAAATTACTGACTTGCTATAGCTTTGAAGCCTAGCTGGTGGTTTGTGACTGGTTGTCCTCAGCAGTGTTCGTCAACAGGCTTAGATTTTGGTTGGTTTACGTAGGCGGCCGCATCACTAGAGCCACCGCAGGCTAACGGCCTCCTTGCAGGGTTAATTTACTAACACCAATGGTCTGAGTCCTTCCTCTTACTCAGTCACTTCACTTCCTACGCCTCAGTTTCTCTTCTGTAAAGTGGATATTCAGTAGTAAATTTTCTGTGGAGGTGTCAGTACAAAACAAAGTGATTATTAGTAACCACGATCATGTCCTGAATGCATGGAACACGTCACCATTTGCCAACCACCGTGTCAAGTCAGCAGCAACTACAACTACAGAAATTAAGAGCTCTCCACAGAAATTCACACACCCGGGCACCAGGTAACGGACCACAGGCAGACGTTCACTCAGCCTTTCATGTGTCCCTCACGGAGTGCACGCTCTCTCCTGGGCGGGGCGAGCACAGACATTTGTCGGGAGTTTAACTACTTTTAAAATGCGTTGATACAACCATGTCTCACTTTTGTTTGGATGAGTCAGCAAACGCTTTTTCGAAACCCCAAATTCTCCACACCTCCTACCTTTCGCGCCGCCCGAGTCTCGGGGCTCCCGCCCCTGCTCCTCCTGCCGGGTCCCCATGGGAGGCGGGGCTACGTGTGACGCACGGCGAGCGCGCAGACGTCCTCGAGCCCCGCCCCCACGGGCCCGCCCGAAGGCTTAAACCGCAGCCCCGCGGCGCGCAGGGCGTTGAGGCCGGCGCCAACAGCCGGCGATGCGGGGCGTGAGGTCGCGGCATGGAGGGGCCGGCCTAACTGGGGCCCGTGGCCCTATGTCTTTTGGCTACGACGCGGGTCCTGTGCACGCTGCGGGGCCGCAGCCGCTGGGCGGTGGGCGCCCGAGGGGCCTTGAGGCGAGCCGGAGCCCCCAGGCGGGTGTGGGCATCGTGTCCGCAACCAGCTTCCCCGAGGCCGCGCTCGGGCCATGATCACTCGGTGAAGCTGCGCCGGGACAGCGCGGCCGACTTCTCGCGCTGTGAGGACCTGTGTGCGCTGCAGGACTCGCTGCCTCTGCCCGCCGTGCGCGCTTTCCTGCGGGAGGGTCTGCTGGACTTAACGCCGACCGCCTCCGCGGGGTGGACTGGATGCCGCTCCTGAGCACCCTCTGCCCCTGATCTGTATCCAGAGCTTCTTCCAGCCATGGCTTGGTGAGACAGGTTTGTAGTTCCCGCTTCCAGGGGCTCTCGTGTGGGCGCTGCGAAGCGGGGTTTTAGGTGGTACAAGGTGGAGGGTGGGCACTAGAACCGGTGCCCAGTGGCCGGGTGTGCGTGCACTAGACGGGGCGTGCGGCCTAGGACTCCTGCCAGCTCGGTGACCCCGGCCGAGGGCCTTAAGGCTTCTAGGTCTCAGTGTTCTCATCTGGAGCATGGGCTTAACAGGACCCAGTCTCTGTGGCGGTTATAAGGATGCACTGTGTTCATGCTTATAGGCTCTACAATGTAGAACACTTAGCACAGTTTGGGGCATCATTAATTTTTGCACAGATGTTACCTGGTCTGTTGAATGACTTTGTGTGGTACACACCAAGGCGATTAGGAAATGGATATATCCCTGCTTCATTTCCTTTCCATTAAAACAGGGCTCAGGAAAAAAAAAATCTTTTTTCAATATTCGTATCATGTAGTGGAAAGAGCACCGGTGTGAAGGCAGCTTAGGGTTTGAATTACAGGGCTTATGCTCTCTGAGGCCTGGGCACGTTACTTTTGAACTGCAATCCCCTCACTTGTAAAATGACATTAAAAACCACTCTTTCTGTGGGTTCTTACAATTAATTAAGCAGGTTATGTGTGTAAAGTATCCTGGCACTTGAATGAGTTGTCAGAACCATGGGCTGCTGGAGACGATGCTTCTGCCCTAGGTAAGCTCCCCTTCTACTGGGCGGCAGGTAAACACAAGCACAGTAGTCAGTGCTCTGGAAGAAGTGAGTTCTGGTGCTACAGAGCACAGAATCTTTTTTTTTTTTAATTTAATTTTTATTTTATATTGGAGGATAGTTGATTTACAATATTGTGTTAGTTTCAGGTGTACAGCAAAGTGATTCAGTTATACATATATCCATTCTTTTTCAGATTCTTTTCCCATACAGGTTGTTATAGGATATGGAGTAGAGTTCCCTGTGCTATGCAGTAGGTCCTTGTTGATTACCTATTTTATATATAGTCGTGTGCATCTATTAATCCCAAATTCCTAATTTATCCCTCCCGCCCAACTTTCCCCTTTGCAGAGCACAGAATCTTAAAAGGGAAAGTTCAGGGTAGGCTTCTTGGAGGAGGTGCCATCCTTTCTAAGGATAGTAGAACCTCCTGGGGTGGCAGGAGGGAGCAGTGTGTCAAAGTTTGAGAAATATAAGAAAATATGGCAAAACTAATGTACAGGACTGGAACTCAGGGTTTGGGAAAGAAGTGAGAGTTGATACTGGAAACCTAGTGGGGCCCAACAGAAAGGGACCTTGTTTGTCCTGTCAGAAGTTTGGATATTTATCCTGAAGGCTGTGGGAAACCCTAAAGAACAGTGAGATGGACTTCTGGTTTAGAGGCTCACTCGGACCTCCATGTGGAAGGCAGTTGATTGGGTGCAGGGTGAATTGTAATCTAAGGGTCCCACTTAAGTTATGAAAGGTTGGACTGGATTTTGGAGATCAGAGACAGAATGGGTGGGGCCTGGTGACCAGTTAGAAAAGGGAGGGCAGCAAGCGTGGGTGACAGTTTACAGCTGCATCTTTTTGTGAGATACAGAGCACAGTTGGAAGGGATTGGGGGTGGGGAGAGGATCTTACTTCATCTTCAGTGCTTTAGAGGGGCCTGGTAGACGGGTCTGGGCCTAAGGTACAGATCTGGGCTTTTTGGGAGGACAGGTGTTTGAAGGCGTGGGAGATACTTAGGTTACCCGCAAGACGATACAGAGAATCATAGGTCTGAGAGTTTTTTAAGTGGGTATATTTGAGGATGTTTATAAGCTGAGAGAAAGTAGCCAGCAGAGGAAGGGTGTGAAGATCTAGGAGAGGAAATGACTGTTCATTTGTTTTCAAAAAGCTGAATACTTATCGTGTGCCTGGCCCCTTTTCTAGGATCTGGGGTTCACACCATCTGTTATCTCTCCTGCAAGGACAGTTCAACTCATCCCCTGGTGAAGAGAAGTCAGATTATTCTTTGCATCACATTCAGGTGTAGGAACTGTTCTGTACCTCTGAAGGGACTTTACTTAACCAGAGTAATAACGTAGAAATGAAAAGAAATTATGGCTGGAAGGGACCTTAAAGGCCACTGTACTTAATTTTACCTAATATTTTACATTGAATTTAAGAAAAATTTATTGCAGAGCCCATTCTCTTCAGAGTTCCTTCACTGAACTTTCTGTATGTCTTCAATCCAGTGGGTCCAGCTTGTAGATTTTGGCCTCCTCCTAAATTTGCTTCTTCATCCGTATAACATTTTGCCTGGACTATGGCAGAAGTTCCTGGGTGATTTCGCGGCCCCTGGGCTCAGTTCCTCTAAGTTCCTCAGTTCCTCTAAGATCACTCGGATCGAGTGATCTTCTAACATAAAAAGATACGCCTAAAATAATGCTGCTAATGGCTTGCCCACACAGAGTTAATACATACCAGCCGCCCAGCGTGTGCTCTGCACAGAGGCGTGTAGCCTGAACTGTGCTCGGCCAAGCCTCATGGGGCTCTTTGGCCCTGAGGAAGGGGAGCTTTTTGTGATCACTCCCTTTATCTAATCGGTCCTTCAGCAGCGGGGCGCCTTTTTCTAATCAGCGGAGGCACCCTCACTCACCCAGTGGTAGCCCCAGGCCTCATCACCTGTGGGATACAAGCCATGCTCTCTCCCAGGCTTGCTTCGGCCAACATCTCTATTTTCATTTCTGTCTCTTCTCACACATGGACCCCTGGCCTTTAGTCATCGCCACCTGCAGTATTTACTGTGCCCAGCAGGTGTCGGGCTTGAGTGTCTTTGCACAGGTGCTCCCTCTGCAGTTAAGGCACCTCCTACTCCAACTCTGCATAGCCTCATCTTTCTAGATTCTACTTCAGGGTTATCATGAAGCCATCACTTCGATATAACATTCTGCCTCCAAAGGAACCTCTGTGCATAAAGGTTATGTTTCTTTATCTCATGTGATTGAAATTTTGAGTTTACACATGTCCCTCCTTAATGAAGGCTTTAAGGGCAGGAGTCGTTTCTAATCCTTAGCACAGAGCAGATGCTTTTTTTTTTTTTTTTTAAGATACTTTTTATTGATGATAAAATGTATGGTTTAAATCACTCATTTTACAATAATTTTGCTTTAGGTTCTGACAGAAATAAAGTTTACAAAAGTCGTGTTCCTGCGATAAGAAATAAAGATATGACCTTCCACTCGTGTAAAGCTCTTAATTGCTGTGTAAGTGCGTCGGGTGCGCTAAGGAACCTGGAGCCAAATGGGCTAGTTCTGAGAGAGAGAGACTTAACTATGTTAACAAGGGTAAGCCTTCATTGTGTCCTGCCAACATTTGATAGTTGCTTTTGGGGCAAACTGAAGCAATGAACTTTTAAGCTTGTTCTCCCCATTAAAGAGATTGAATAGGCCACTTTGGTGCACCTGTGTCTTGCGAATTGTCCACTTGGAGATGGAGGTTTAGAAAGTGAGTTTCAGTCTTGTTTAAGTCTCTTCTCATCAGACTGGTCTCGTGATTTCCTTCACACCACGTTACATCCTGTCTACCTT
Organism: Eubalaena glacialis; assembly: GCF_028564815.1. Classification (NCBI taxonomy): domain Eukaryota; kingdom Metazoa; phylum Chordata; class Mammalia; order Artiodactyla; family Balaenidae; genus Eubalaena; species Eubalaena glacialis. Next base: position 25,441,345 of record NC_083725.1, read on the forward strand.
TTCTTGGTGTTGTTCATGCCTCGATTGTCTCCTGTACTTCTCAAACCTTGGTCCACTGTCGTTTGTACCATGGAAGTTTGCCATGCTGGATACTGTCAGAACTAATTTTACTTAAGTTTGTGTTAAGCCACAAACAACACATTTTGTATATTTTCTGGTTTTTGTGTTTGTTTATATTTTTACGGCTTCTCTTCAAGAAATATTATAAGGGAAATAGCAAGATGTAAAGAGCAAAAAAGTCATCATTATCTTTAAATTGTTAGAACATGTATCTGCAGTCATAATTATAATGCACTGTGGTATGTGTTAAAAAAGGAAATATATGTAACGTCCCGTAGGAGCAGCAGACTCAGTGGTGTTGGTGAGGGTGTGTCATGGAAGTAATCACAAAGCAGGTGACTGTTGATTGGGGTCCTGAAACATTAGTGTGTGTTCCCTGTGTCCAGTAGTGGTCTGGAGGGGTCAGGAATCCTGCCTTTCAATTTGCGGGAACAGAGGGTTTGAGGTCCTCTCTCTCATATTGCTCTAGTATACTAGTATACTATATACTAGTATATAGCACCCAATAAAATACTGGGTTTATAGTTGACATTTAAATCGCTGATTGATCATCAAGATTGGGAAGTATCATTGGAAATGAAAATAGGAAGAGTCTTATGCTTTGTAGGTTTTTCTTTTTTTCCCTAGGTCTCAAACGGTACGTAGTACTTTACTGAGTGGTTGGGAATAAAGTTTGCAGTATTCAGTGTGTTCAGTTTTAGTATCTAAAAAGAATTAAACTGTTGTTGTAAACTGGAATAACACTTTGTTACTGACAAGTTTTAGAATGCATCTGTTCGTCAATTACCTGTTTGGGAAGATTGTAGTTAATGATTTTAAGAATGTGGCTATAAACCTCCAATTGACTCAAGAAAAGCAAATAAGTCAAGACTGACATGTATAGGCTCTTCATCTTATTGTGTGTGTGGTTTTTTTTTTTTTTCCTTTTAGTTATTTGTCAAGGTATAAAGAACTCTATCACTCTTAAGACAGTAGACTTCACAGGCTGTAATCTGAAATGGCAGGGAGCAGATCACATGGTCAATATCTTAAAGGTGATTTTATGTTTAAACTTTCATGAAAACATATGTGATTGAAGCACATTAACATATTGATACAGATGGCAGTTAATTTTTGTCTTTTAATACATGTGAGTGCAGCTTTCGTTTTGTTTAAAGAATATGACCAGTTTTCAGTTTGGGATTCTACCATTTAGTAAAGATAGTCCACTTAATTTTAGAAATAAGAGATTTAATATATAATACATACTAATACTTTTATGTATTTTTAGTTACTGAAAACTTTGTGATACTGTGAAGAAAGTATGCCATTATCGTCTTCAAGACTTAAATGAATCAAGTGTTTATTAGCTGCTGTAGTTTATAAAGTAATAAAAATCACTACATCAGCAATTTGTAAATACAGTTTTTAAAATAATGCCTTAACAACTTTCTTTACAGTGGTTCTAATGAGTGTATTTAGGCCTAAAGTTATTTAATAATTTGACATGAAGCCTTTTGAATAGTTTGATGGTGCAGATCAGGGATAGGTAAACTATGGCTGGTGGGCCAGATCCCGCCCGTCGCCTGGTTTTGTAAAGAACGTGTTTTTGAAACATAGTCGCACCCATTGTTTACATGGTAGTTGTGGCTACTTTCACCCTACGCCAGTGGGGCAGAGTCGTTGCAACAGAAACTGTAAAGCCCAGAAAGCTGGAAATGTTTAAATTTAGATTTGAAAAATTGAAAAATTCTTTGAGTCTATACAGGGCAAGTCCATTGACCTCTGGGGTAGAAAACAGTCAAGAACTTGGGTACCGAAGCCAAATGGCCTAGGTTCAAATTCCCTTTCTCCCTTTTCGTAGCATTTGACCACGGGCAAATCACTTAATGTCTGTGCCTCATTATGAGGTTTAAATGAACTCATTTGTATAAATAGTGCCTGGCACATACTAAGCACTGTGTAAGTGATTGCTGTTATTTCTGCTTGGAGCTTTTATAAGCTATTGTTAATAGAAAAATGACACTAATGATTTTCTTTTTAGAGTGTCAAAGGCACTTTGAGTCTTTTATTTTTTCAAGAATGTAACAAGACTTTTTCCATTTAAAGTCAGTGTTCCCTGTTACCAAACTTTATTTTATGAATATAAAGAATTGAATGCCTTTAAGACAACACTTGTGGTTAAATGTCAAACCACTATTTTCCCAAGGCGCATCCAACTGGCTGTGCACAGTCCAGGCCTCTAAAGTTTGTGTGCATACCCTAGGTAGCATGTGAGATCCATTTTGTAAATATAGTTTTTAAAGTAGTGCCTGGGACTTCCCTGGCGGTCCAGCAGTTAAGACTCTGCACTCCCAATGCAGGGGGCCTGGGTTCGATCCCTTCTCAAGGAACTAGGTCCCACGTGCCTGCCGTAACCAAGAGCCCACATGTCACAACTAAAATATCCGGCATGCTGCAACTGAAGACCCGGCACAGCCAAACAAACAAACAAATAAATAAATATTTTTAAAAAATAAATAAAATAATGCCTTAGGAGTTAGGAAAAGAAAATATTAGAACCTATTTAGCTTTGTATCATTTAAACAATATCTGTGTAGTTTATAATGTACATACATTATTATATGTATAGAACTTCGTGTATATAATTTGTTAAAAAATAAGATGCATATTAAAAAGTTTTCTTATGGGTTGCCCAGTCAGGTGTTTGGAGACCATTGGAGGACAGAATGATGACATTTAGAGCCTCAGCAATGATAGAATTTAGAACCAATTCCCTGACTTAGAAGATAAGGAAAAGAATTCGTAGACTGTAATTGAGTTGTCCAACTTTACATACTGTTCGAAAGCAGGTCATCCAGTGGCTGGAATCTAATCACTGACCGACTAGAATCTGGGTCACTGGACTCATAAACCAGAAGTGACTGTTTAATTTCTCAGGTTGATTCTCGTGGCATATATGCTTGATATGTGTGTGTGTAAATCTCTGACATAATAAGCCATACTCAGTAGGCACACCCTGTTTCCTTCTTCAAGCATCTTAATTTCATCCCATTAAATCTTTGAAGTATCAGACTACCAGAAGGCATGAAGAAACCTGGGCTGAGAGTCTTCGTTCCAGGAGACCTGATCTTGACTGTATGGCTGGTTTGAGGCGCATCACTCTGAACTGCAACACGCTCATTGGTGACCTGGGTGCAAGTGCTTTGGCAGAATCTCTTAGTGAGGATTTATGGCTTAGAGGTAAATTCTAAAATTGAAAATATTGAATTTTTAATATGATATATGCTTAGCTTTTGGCATGATACTATTGTGATAGGATTTTTTTTAAAGCCTCATTTTACTGATAGCTTTTATTTTGCTTTTAAGCTTTCTCTAAGAGTTGCATATATTCTTTATAGAAACTACGGAGTAACAAGAGAAAAATTACCTATAATCTTAATACCCAGACATAATCACTGTTCATTTTGGTGCATACACTTTCAGTCTTTTATTTTTCTATAAATATATTTGTACACTTAGGGATTACAAAAATAGAATTGTAGTATACTTGCTATTTCATATTCCTGCTTTTTTCACTTAATGATGTATCACGTAGTATTCCATCGTATCGATGTCCCATAGTTTAATCAATTCTTTACAATTAGATTTACACAATTTGCTTTTCCCTGTCAGAAACAATGTGAATACATTGTATATACGTCTCTGTGTCCATTGGGATTACTTCTGTAGAATAAGGTCGTAGAAGTGGAATGACTAAGTGTGACATATTTTTAAGACTTCTTTTTTTTTTTATACTGCAGGTTCTTATTAGTCATCAATTTTATACACATCAGTGTATACATGTCAATCCCAATTGCCGAATTCAGCACACCACCATCCCCACCCCACCGCGGTTTTCCCCCCTTGGTGTCCATACGTTTGTTCTCTACATCTGTGTCTCAACTTCTGCCCTGCAAACCGGTTCATCTGTACCATTTTTCTAGGTTCCACATACATGCGTTAATATACGATATTTGTTTTTCTCTTTCTGATTTACTTCACTCTGTATGACAGTCTCTAGATCCATCCACATCTCAACAAATGACTCAATTTCGTTCCTTTTTATGGCTGAGTAATATTCAGTTGAATATATGTACCACAACTTCTTTATCCATTTGTCTCTCGATGGGCATTTAGGTTGCTTCCATGTCCTGGCTATTGTAAATAGCGCTGCAGTGAACATTGGGGTGCATGTGTCTTTTTGAATTATGGTTTTCTCAGGGTATGTGCCCAATAGTGGGTTTGCTGAGTCATATGTTTAGTTCTATTTTTAGTTTTTTAAGGAACCTCCATACTGTTCTCCATAGTGGGTGTATCTATTTACATTCCCACCAACAGTGCAAGAGGGTTCCCTTTTCTCCACACCCTCTCCAGCATTTGTTGTTTGTAGATTTTTTGATGATGGCCATTCTGACTGGTGTGAGGTGATACCTCATTGTAGTTTTGATTTGCATTTCTCTAATAATTAGTGATGTTGAGCAGCTTTTCATGTGCTTCTTGGCCATCTGTATGTCTTCTTTGGAGAAATGTCTATTTAGGTCTTCTGACCATTTTTGGATTGGGTTGTTTGTTTCTTTAATATTGAGCTGCATGAGCTGTTTATATATTTTGGAGGTTAATCCTTTGTCCATTGATTCGTTTGCGAATATTTTCTCCCATTCTGAGGGTTGTCTTTTCGTCTTGTTTATGGTTTCCTTTGCTGTGCAAAAGCTTTCAAGTTTCATTAGGTCCTATTTGTTTATTTTTGTTTTTATTTCCATTATGCTAGGAGGTGGATCAAAAAGGATCTTGCTGTGATTTATGTCAAAGAGTGTTCCTCCTATGTTTTCCTCTAAGAGTTTTATAGTGTCCGGTCTTACATTTAGGTCTCGAATCCATTTTGAGTTTATTTTTGTGTATGGTGTTAGGGAGTGTTCTAATTTCATTCTTTTACATGTAGCTGTCCAGTTTCCCCAGCATCACTTATTGAAGAGACTGTCTTTTCTCCATTGTCTATCTTTGCCTCCTTTGTCATAGATTAGTTGACCATAGGTGCGTGGGTTTATCTCTGGGCTTTCTATCTTGTTCCATTGATCTATGTTTCTGTTTTTGTGCCAGTACCATATTGTCTTGATTACTGTAGCTTTGTAGTATAGTCAGAAGTCAGGGAGTCTGATTCCTCCAGCTCCGTTTTTTTCCCTCAAGACTGCTTTGGCTCTTCAGGGTCTTTTGTGTCTCCATACAAATTTTAAGATGATTTGTTCTAGTTCCGTAAAAAATGCCATTGGTAATTTGATAAGGATTGCATTGAATCTGTAGATTGCTTTGGGTAGTATAGTCATTTTCTCAATATTTATTCTTCCAGTCCAAGAGCATGGTATATCTCTCCATCTGTTGGTATCATCTTTAATTTCTTTCATCAGTGTCTTAGAGTTTTCTGCATACAGGTCTTTTGTCTCCCTAGGTAGGTTTATTCCTAGGTATTTTATTCTTTTTGTTGCAGTGGTAAATGGGAGTGTTTCCATAATTTCTCTTTCAGATTTTTCCTCATCAGTGTATAGGAATGCAAGAGATTTCTGTGCATTAATTTTGTATCCTGCAACTTTACCAAATTCATTGATTAGCTCTAGTAGTTTTCTGGTGGCATTTTTAGGATTCTCTATGTATAGTATCATGTCATCTGCAAACAGTGACAGCTTTACTTCTTCTTTTCCAATTTGTATTCCTTTTATTTCTTTTCCTTCTCTGATTGCCGTGGCTAGGACTTCCAAAACTATGTTGAATAATAGTGGTGAGAGTGGACATCCTTGTCTCGTTCCTGATCTTAGAGGAAATGCTTTCAGTTTTTCACCATTGAGAATGATGTTTGCTGTGGGTTTGTCGTATATGGCCTTTATTATGTTGAGGTAGGTTCCCTCTATGCCCACTTTCTGGAGAGTTTTTATCATAAATAGGTGTTGAATTTCGTCAAAAGCTTTTTCTGCATCTATTGAGATGATCATATGGTATTTATTCTTCAATTTGTTAATATGATGTATCCCATTGATTGATTTGCATATATTGAAGAATCCTTGCATCCCTGGGATAAATCCCACTTGATCGTGGTATATGATCCTTTTAATGTGTTGTTGGATTCTGTTTGCTAGTATTTTGTTGAGGATTTTTGCATCTATATTCATCAGTGATATTGGTCTGTAATTTTCTTTTTTTGTAGTATCTTTGTTGGGTTTTGGTATCAGGGTGATGGTGGCCTCATAGAACGAGTTTGGGAGTGTTCCTTCCTCTGCAATTTTTTGGAAGAGTTTGAGAAGGATAGGTGTTAGCTCTTCTCTAAATGTTTGATAGAATTCACCTGTGAAGCCATCTGGTCCTGGACTTTTGTTTGTTGGAAGATTTTTAATCACAGTTTCAATTTCATTCCTTGTGATTGGTCTGTTCTTATTTTCTGTTTCTTCCTGGTTCAGTCTTGGAAAGTTATACCTTTCTAAGAATTTGTCCATTTCTTCCAGGTTGTCCATTTTGTTGGCATAGAGTTGCTTGTAGTAGTCTCTTAGGATGCTTTGTATTTCTGCAGTGTCTGTTGTAACTTGTTTTTCATTTCTGATTTTATTGATTTGAGTTGTCTCCCTCTTTTTCTTGATGAGTCTGGCTAATGGCTTATCAATTTTGTTTATCTTCTCAAAGAACCAGCTTTTAGTTTTATTGATCTTTGCTATTGTGTTCTTTGTTTCTATTTCATTTATTTCCGCTCTGATCTGTATGATTTCTTTCCTTCTGCTAACTTTGGGTTTTGTTTGTTCTACTTTCTCTAGTTCCTTTAGGTGTAAGTTTAGATTGTTTATTTGAGATTTTTCTTGTTTCTTGAGGTAGGCTTGTATAGCTATAAACTTCCCTCTTAGAACTGCTTTTGCTGCATCCCGTAGGTTTTGGATCGTCATGTTTTCATTGTCATTTGTCTCTAGGTATTTTTTGATTTCCTCTTTGATTTCTTCAGTGATCTCTTGGATATTTAGTAACGTATTGTTTAGCCTCCATGTGTTTGTGTTTTTTACGTTTTTTTCCCTATAATTGATTTCTAATCTCATAGCATTGTGGTCAGAAAAGATGCTTGATATGATTTCAATTTTCTTAACTTTACTGAGGCTTGATTTGTGACCCAAGATGTGATCTATCCTGGAGAGTGTTCCGTGCGCACTTGAGAAGAAAGTGTAATCTGCAGTTTTTGGATGGAATCTCCTATAAATATCAATTAAATCTATCTGGTCTATTGCCTCATTTAGAGCTTCTGTTTCCTTATTTATTTTCATTTTGGATGATCTGTCCATTGGTGTAAGTGAGGTGTTAAAGTCCCCCACTATTATTGTGTTACTGTCGATTTCCTCTGTTATAGCTGTTAGCAGTTGCCTTATGTATTGAGGTGCTCCTATGTTGGGTGCATATAAATTTATAATTGTTATATCTTCTTCTTGGATTGATCCCTTGATCATTATGTAGTGTCCTTCCTTGTCTCTTGTAACATTCTTTATTTTAAAGTCTGTTTTATGTGATATGGGTATAGCTACTCCAGCTTTCTTTTGATTTCCATTTGCATGGAATATCTTTTTCCATCCCCTCATTTTCAGTCTGTATGTGTCCCTAGGTCTGAAGTGGGTCTCTTGCAGACAGCACATTTGTGGGTCTTGTTTTTGTATCCATTCAGCAAGCCTGTGTCTTTTGGTTGGAGCATTTAATCCATTCACGTTTAAGGTAATTAATGATATGTATGTTCCTGTGACCATTTTCTTAATTGTTTTGGGTTTGTTTTTGTAGATCCTTTTCTTCTCTTGTGTTTCCCACTTAGAGAAGTTCCTTTAGCATTTGTTGTAGAGCTGGTTTGGTGGTGCTGAATTCTCTTAGCTTTTGCTTGTCTGTAAAGCTTTTGATTTCTCCATCGAATCTGAATGAGATCCTTGCCGGGTAGAGTAATCTTGGTTGTAGGTTCCTCCGTTTCATCACTTTAAGTATATCATGCCACTCCCTTCTGGCTTGTAGAGTTTCTGCTGAGAAATCAGCTGTTAACCTTATGGGAGTTCCCTTGTATATTTTCTGTCATTTTTCCCTCGCTGCTTTCAGTAATTTTTCTTTGTCTTTAATTTTTGCCAATTTGATTACTATGTGTCTCGGCATGTTTCTCCTTGGGTTTATCCTGTATGGGACTCACTGCGCTTCCTGGACTTGGGTGGCTATTTCCTTTCCCATGTTAGGGAAGTTTTCAACTATAGTCTCTTCAAATATTTCCTCTGGTCCTTTCTCTCCCTCTTCTCCTTCTGGGACCCCTATAATGCGAATGTTGTTGCATGTAATGTTGTCCCAGATGTCTCTTAGGCTGTCTTCATTTCTTTTCATTCTTTTTTCTTTATTCTGTTCCTATCCGTTCTTCTGCCTCAGTTATTCTGCTATTGATTCCTTCTAGTGTAGTTTTCATTTCAGTTATTGTATTGTTCATCTCTGTTTGTTTGTTCTTTAATTCTTCTAGGTCTTTGTTAAACATTTCTTGCATCTTCTCGATCTTTGCCTCCATTGTTTTTCCAAGGTCCTGGATCATCTTCACTATCATTATTCTGAATTCTTTTTCTGGAAGGTTGCCTATCTCCACTTCATTGATTTGTTTTTCTGGGGTTTTAGCTTGTTCCTTCATCTGGTACATAGCCCTCTGCCTTTTCATCTTTTCTATCTTTCTGTGAATGTGGTTTTTGTTCCACAGGCTGCAGGATTGTAGTTCTTCTTGCTGCCACCTTTTTAAGACTGTTGATACACATTGCCAAATTACCATCCAGAAATGCTATGCCAATTTGTAGTCCACCCCAACAGTGGATGTGAAGCCTGCCTCACACAAACACTGGCTTGTAGCACTTTTAAAAATGTGTAAAACTACAAAAATGAGTACCTCTCCCTTTTTCATGCAAGTGGGATTACTCCAAATTTCATAACTTTTTTCAGTTAATTTAGCAAGTCAGTAAATTTGTATCTACTGCATCATTTTTTGTGACTGTTCAGTGTTTCATTAGGTGAATATGCCACAGTACACATAGCTTATCCATTCTTGTATATAAGCTATGTCCAGTTTTTCAGTTCCAAATAATACTCTGATATGTATCCTTGCCTATATCTCTGACTATTTCTTTTGGTTAAATACTTAGAAAGAGAGTTGTTGGATCAAAAGGGTATACACAGTTTAAAGGCTTGGCTCAATCTGATAGGAGAATAACCACATTTTGTTTTATTTTGTATTCCTTTGATTTACTGGTGGGTTTACTGGCTGTTTGTATTAATTTGGCTAGTTGGTTAATTATACCCTGTGTCCATTCTTCTGTAGTGAGAGGTTGTAACGATTGTATCCTAATCTGTCAGATCCATGTGTCTTACTTTCTATTTCTGTGTGTCATGGGGCGTTGAAAGACTCCAGTTATTTTAATGTGATGCTCCACGCAACACTTAAAAAAATGACTCATGATAGTTGCCTTTCATGTAATATTTTTTAATACCTGCGCTTTTGTGATGATCCCTTTTGTTTAAGTGAGTAGGTTGTTCAGCCCCAGAACTACTAGAATTCATGATCATTTGTTCTAGTTTTTGTCTGACCTTTTACTGAGAGAGTTCTTGACCATCATACTTTCATGATAGGTTTTTAGCATGTATTGTGTATTCACACATTCTTTGAATTTGTTATTATTTTTATCCTCCTAGACTTGCCTGTTTTGCTCTAAAACTAACAGTTATTACATTTCTTCTCTTTCGTTTTCCCCTTTTAACTAGTTTGAAGTGTGATTTGAAGCTCAAGATCATGAACAAACGAATGCAGTGCATTTCTCAGCTCCACCAGTTTTTGCTTCTGAGGTTTACATGCCACTGCCGCCCTTGCTAATTATGAACTGAGATTCATTTTGTGATATTTTTTTCTCATAGGTTATATACAGTTATTCTTCAGTTCTGTAATTGTAGAATATGTTGGATGATTTATTTGTACTAAAGGCAGGCTTATCATTGCACATCCAAAAAGTGGTTTTTTTTTTGTTTTGTTTTGTTTTTGTTTTTTGCTTTATTGGAGTATAATTGCTTTACAATGGTGTGTTAGTTTCTGCTTTGTAACATAGTGAATCAGCTCTACATTTACATATATCCTCATATCTCCTCCCTCTTGCGTTTCCCTCCCAGCCTCCCTATCCCACCCCTCTAGGTGGTCACAAAGCACCGAGCTGATCTCCCTGTGCTGTGCTGCTGCTTCTCACTAGCTGTTTTGCATTTGGTAGTGTATATATGTCCATGCCAGTCTCTCACTTCGTCCCAGCTTACCCTTCCCCCTCCCCGTGTCCTCAAGTCCATTCTCTACACCTGCGTCTTTCTTCCTGTCCTGCCCCTAGGTTCTTCATAACCATTTTTTTTTTTAAGTCCGTATATATCTGTCAGCATACGGTATTTCTTTTTCTCTTTCTGACTTACTTCACTCTGTATGACAGACTCTAGGTCCATCCACCTGACTACAAATGACTCAGTTTCATTTCTTTTTATGGCTGAGTAATATTCCATTGTATATATGTGCCACATCTTCTTTATCCATTAATCTGTCGATGGACACTTAGGTTGCTTCCATGTCCTGTCTATTGTAAATAGAGCTGCAATGAACATTCCAAGAAGAGGTTTTAAAATTGGATTATGCATTATGTGTGTGCGTATACGTTTCTGTTTTTTTCCATACCCAAAATTACAAATCTGCCATGGCTGGTCTTGTGCAGGACTCTTCCACACGTGAGAAAATGAGAGTTGTCTATATGTTAAATCTGTATAGACTTCGCAAGTGACCTTTTGTCTTTCATCGAAAGCACTTGACCTGCAGCAGTGTGGCCTCACCAGTGAAGGAGCAAAGGCTTTACTAAAGGCCCTTGAAAGCAACAGAACTCTGGTCGTTTTGGATATAAGAAAAAAATCCACTTGTTGGTATGTGGTCACTTTTTTTTTTTAATTGATTAACACATAGCAAAACAAAAAGAGTTTGTTCACACATTGACAGGTTTTAAAACTTAATGTGTTTCACCTTCCTCTTCATATACAGTTGGCCCTTGAACAGCTTGGGGGTTAGGGGTGCCGCCCCCCACGCAGCTGAAAATCTGGGTATAAGTTTATAGTCAGTGGTTCCGCATCTGTGGATTCAACCAACCTTGGCTCGTGTAGGACGATAGTACATATTTATTGAAAAATATCCATGTGTCAATGGACCCGCGAGGTTCAAACCCATGTTGTTCAAGTGTCAACTGTACTTTTCTAATGTTGCACTTCCCTTATGTTTTTAGCAGATAATGTACTAATTAAAGTGAGTTATACCTTTAAATTGTTCTTATCGCTACTCTGAATAGAGGTGAACCTAGATACTAAGCCTGCTTCCACCAAGAGCATTATTTCCTTGTTGTGCAACCTCTGAATTCTTGCAAGGAGTACTTTATTCATTTGTCAGTTTCACAAGTAATTTTTTTAATAGCTTCTGTGTGCCAGATACGGGTCAGGCACTAGGGATAAAGCAGTGAACCAGACAGACAAAAGTCTTGCCCTCGTGGAGCTTACATTCTAGTGAAGGGGTTCAGATAGAAATGAGTAAAGAGATAAGTAATATAATTTTAGACAGTAGGAAGTGCAAAAATATCTTAATGTAAGGAGAGTGAGGAGGAGCAGGTAGGACTCCATTGGATAGGTTTGTTAGGGGACAGCTTCACTGGAGAAGTGGCATTTGAACGGAGACCTGAATGAAGAGAGGAGCAAGCCATGGAAGATCTGGGGTAAGCACATTCCAGGACAAGGAGGCAATGAGTATGCAGGCATGTAGGTGGGTGGAGTATTTAAGGAAAAGCAAGGAGGCCAACATGGTCAGAGTACTGAGTGAAGAAGAGTGTGGTATGACATGAGGTCAAGGAGCTAGCCAGGGGTCTGATCTTGTAAAGTCTTGAAGGCCAGAGTAAAGGTGTGGATTATTCTAAATGAGTAGAGGGTTTTGAACTGGAAAAAGACATGATCCAAACAGTATCTGAATAAGATGACTTGGTATAGAGAATAGACTTGGGGGGATAAAGAAGAGAAACAGGGAGACCAGTTAGGAGACTATCACAGTGGTCCAAATAAGAGATGTTTATGGCTTAGCTTAGGTTGGAAGTTTGGAGCAAGTGAAAAGTGGTTGAATTCAGGTTGTGTTTTGAGGGTGTAGCTAACAGGGCTTGCCAATAGATTAGATGTGGGGTATGAAGGAAATAGTAACAAGGAGACAAGTCGTCGATGATTATGTGTGCAACTGGGTGGTATCACTTAGAAAAAGGGGGCTGATGGGAGGAGCAGCTTTTGAGGGAATATCAGGACTTTGGTTTGTTATCTTAGATGCGCCTTAGGTATCTAAGTGTCTGGACAGTGCTCAGACTGTACTTTCTATCCAAAGGTATCCAAAGCCACTTTAGATGCAAAATGTTTAAAGTTGACCTCTGCTGCTGCCAAAATAGTAGCCACTGGGGGCAGTCTGCAAGATGGCATCTTAGGTTTTTGAGGAAGAAATTAGAATACACAAAGGGGGAAATAAGTGTATAATTACATAATGTAGATGTCATATTTAATTTTATGGGAAAAGCAATAATTAGTTGGCTTTTGGTTTTAAATGGAAATAGCCACTCACTGGGAAATAATTACTCTAATTTCAATTTATTTTACTTTAGATCATTCTGTGATGAAAGCAGTTATCAAAAAAGTTCTCCAGATGGAAGGAGTGCCAAGTCATAACATGTTTTAGTTCTCTCGGAAGAATTTCTCTTTAATGGCTTGTTTTTCTTTCTTTCTGAAAAGAAAATTATCAAGGTACTTTCTGCCATCTTAAAACTAAGTTTTTAGTCAAATGAAATGGCTTTTCTGTTTTTGAAAATGTTGTGTGATGCTTTAATTTAGGTTCCCAGAAATGCAGATTGAAAACCTTTTATTAACTTAAAGTATCTTAATTTCCAATGAAGATCAAACCCTCCTAAATTACCTGTAACTTAAATGGCATATTTATCATTTCTGTCTCAGTACCAGTGGATAACTTCTCCATCGGTGAAGGAACCATCCAAAACTGCTAGACAGAAAAAGAGAACTATAATTTTGGGAAGTGGTCGAAAAGGAAAAGCTACTATTAGAATTGGTTGGGGCTTCCTTGGTGGCGCAGTGGTTGGGAGTCCGCCTGCCAATGCAGGGGACGCGGGTTCGAGCCCTGGTCTGGGAGGATCCCACGTGCCGCGGAGCAACTAAGCCCGTGCGCCACAACTACTGAGCCTGCGCTCTAGAGCCCGCGAGCCACAACTACTGAGCCCACGTGCCACAACTACTGAAGCCCGCGTGCCTACAGCCCGTGCTCCGCAACAGGAGAGGCCACCGCAATGAGAAGCCCGCGCACTGCAGCAAAGAGTAGCCCCCGCTCGCCACAACTAGAGGAAGACCGCGCACAGCAATGAGGACCCAATGCAGCCAAAAATAAATAAATAAAATAAATAAATTTATTAAAAAAAAAAAAAAAAGAATTGGTTAACTCTTTCTTGTTTTTAATGCTACTAGAACCTATACCCCTTATGTTTTCCAATGTGCTAAAATTAAAACAGCCAGTATTAACCACATGCATATTAGGAGACCTATAATTATTTTGATACTTATGAGAATTTATAGAATATAGATATAATGAATGAATTTAAAGAGATGTTAATATTAACCAACATTATTGTTTGGATCTCATAAAAACTTCGTTATTTTGAAAATATTTCCTAGTGGATGATTACTTCTAATACTTTGCAATTGAAATTTGGGGTGCACTTTGATGATAATTTTAGTAGTGGCGCTTTTGAGGAATGATTTTTTTTTTAATGCAGAATTACCTTTTGTGCTATAAGAAACAAAATTTCTTCCCAGTTGCAACCTTCCCATTGTTCCCTGCTTCTTTCTTCGAAATGCTTACATAAATTTTTGAATCAGGTAATATCTTGTTTCTCTCAATGATAAAAAAAACTTGAAATATGTATTATCCTTATAAAGGACTTCTACAGACAAGTTTATTGACCTAGATTGAAAATTTTAGAAAAACATTTTCTAAATGTTTACTGTAATGTATATTTAATTTTCCAAATGGTAGTTAACCCAGGATTTTACAACTAAGCCTATAATTTTGTTACCAAATATAATAAAAAGCTTTTAAAACCCTTTAACAATCAGTGATATAAGTTTCACATTCTCCTGAATATATAAATTTGCTATAATTTTCTTCTACTGATAACGTTTGTATTGTTTCTAAGAGACCTTAACTTTTTATTTTCTGGAACATATTATCATTAGTCAGAAATAATCTTTTTTTTTTTGGTGATAAGAATGAATAGCAGGAGCAGCATTTGTTAAACCAAATCTAATATGAAACTGACTCTTTCTTGTGAGTAAATTTGAATTTTGAAACAGTAAAACAATAAGGTTTAATATAAAGCAAAATAATTTTTTTTATGTTTATGATCTGCCAATTTCCCAGAAAAAGTTTTGTGGTGACTTTAGTTCTATACCAGATACATTAAAATCACCAATGGACAACACATCTTTTATTCAGGTACCCTCTGAAAGTTTTAAAAATTTGTTGACTTAATATCACTGAACTGTCCACTTTAAAATGGTTAAAATGATAAATTTTCTGTTTTGTGTATTTTACCATAATTTTTAAAATATGTGTTGTTTGAAGATTTTGGGGTTTCATAAATGTATTGTATTAGCATAACAATGAAAAATTTAAGAGACCACCTCTAATCTCATTATCCTGTCAAGCAATATTTACATTTTTATTTTCTCTTCCTGCTATCTATAAACATAATTCCACATAGCTTCAATATAATTTGCCATTCTTATCTTTTCATACTAAATTTAAATTTTATGATTCATAGTTATACTTTTTAACATTGTATTCACAAGGTTTCATTGAGTTGGTCAATTTTTTAAATTGGTGAAAAATTGGAAATAACCTAAAATAAACTATTGTAAACATCTTCATAAATACAGCTTTTGTTTTTTTCAACTTCAAGATGTATGTTTTTGATTCTCTATTAATCAACTTGCTTGGACAATAGTGTATTAAATAGAAGTTGTTAAGAGTGTTTATGAAGTCAAAAAAAAGCTTATGATTGTCTGCCAATTGTTATTTCAAGAGAATGATATTTTAATAATCAAATAGTACATACAAAGAAGTTAAGATTTGTGATATCACACTAATTAGATATTATTATTAAAAATTTATATCATATGTAAAGCATTCTTAAAATAGCTAAGTTGACTTTTGTTATGATATTAGAAATGGAAATATATATAAATAAAACATGTATATGTAAAACATATTAGGAATTCTGTAAAATTAGTACCTGGTGGTATATAATAGGGCATCATGGAATGAGAAGAAAACAAACTTTTTTTTTTTTTTTTTTTAGCATGATTAAACAAAGTGGAAATGTAACTGAAGTATACAAGCTCATTGAGCTATTTTAAGAGTAATTTTATTTCTTGGGCTTTTTTTTTGTATTTGCCTCAGTTATTTGGAGACATAGAGGTAAGCCAAATCAGTATCTGGGTACATACCTAGATCCAGGTGAGTATAGGGGTGAAATAATGGTGTGAATTGTGTCACATTTATATTGTAATTATTGTAATTATATTGTATGCCTAAAAAAAGATGGGAACTTTTTTTTTGTTTTGTTTTGTTTTGTTTTGTTTTGTTTTTAAATTAATTTATTTATTTATTTAGGCTGTGCTGGGTCTTCGTTTCTGTGCGAGGGCTTTCTCTAGTTGCGGCGAGCGGGGGCCACTCCTCATCGCGGTGCGCGGGCCTCTCACTATCGCGGCCTCTCTTGTTGCGGAGCACGGGCTCCAGATGCGCAGGCTCAGCAACTGTGGCGCACGGGGCTAGCTGCTCCGCGGCATATGGGATCTTCCCAGACCAGGGCTCGAACCCGTGTCCCCTGCATTGGCAGGCGGATTCTCAACCACTGCGCCACCAGGGAAGCCCCAGATGGGAACTTTTATTAGAAATTTTTTTTATCTCCTAACAAGAAAAGTGTAATTAAAAAAATTTTTTATACAAATGTATTTGCATTAGTTTCTGAAAGTAAAGGAAGGGTATACACATACAAACCACATGCATGCAAACATTTTTTTTTGACGGTAATTAAGTTAAAAAACACAATAAAATAGCACAAAATGAACTGAGCTCCTATATATTTTTAAGACGCATGTAAATCACACAGGATCGTGTGGTGATTATCAGTAACCTACACTCTATGAAATATTTGTCCTATATTACCACATACACTCCATTTTACCCTGCATCCTAATGCTGCTAAAATATAGTAGAAAGCAACAGCATAGTACAGGGAGATCAGCTCGGTGCTTTGCGATGACCTAGAGGGGTGGGATAGGGAGGGTGGGAGGGAGGCTCAAGAGGGAGGGGCTATGGGGACATGTGTATGCATACGGCTGATTGGCTTTGTTGTGTAACAGAAAGTAACAGAATTGTGAAGCAATTATACTCCAATAAAGATCTATTAAAGTAAATATAGTAGATTTGAAGGATAAATATAACCATTTTAACTTATGATGTTTGTTTTCAGTAAATTCAAATTAAATATTTAAATGTGAATTTTAATATATGGCTTGTTCTAAATAAACTATTAACACGTAGGTCTAGTTTTTGCAACCAAATATTTCATATAAAGATACTTGCCTCTTTACTACTGAAATATAGGATAAGTCTCCACATTTCACTCTTTTATCCAGTGGGTTTCATTTGTTTTTTTTGTGTGTTTTCTATATGAAATCAAAGGAGCAGTGAAGGTTGACAGGCTTATAGGAGAGTAACATTGATTCACCTACCACCCAGCAACTTGCAGCCTTATAACTTTTATTGTTTTTACATAGAAAAATTCATCTTAAATTGAAGTTTTGGTCTAATTCTGAAGATTCTGTTTGGCAGAAGTCATGGGTGTATCTGTGTTTCTCTGTCCTTGAGATTCAGAAATGCCAAAGGTGTTCTAAGATTCAGTAAACTTGAGTGTTTCTGCATGATACATAAAATGTATCATACTTTGGGATTATTTTAAAAATTTATTTTTGCATTTCTGCACATCTCAATACTTTTGTTTTAGTTAAAATAACTTGTTACTGTAGAGAACTTATATTTTTTAAAAATGCTGGCTTATGTAAAACCTTTGTACAAAACGATCCTCTTTTTAATGGGCTTGGCATCGTCAAGTGCCTGTTTTATTCCTTTCGAAGTGTAACCGTGTGACAGTTGCTCTGTAGACTTTTGGTACATCTTGATTCCTTCTTTCCATTCTTTGTCAAACATAGGCTTGGCCGCAAAGAAACCTGTAAGTAATGGAAGGAAACACTCTGCTGGTAAAGAATGTTATGCTCCTGAACCTCTACCACCTGGTGTGTCTGGTTTCCTGCCGTGGCGTACTGCAGACGTGCAAAAAGGAACAGGTAGCGTGCTTGCATTCCCTGTCTTTTTCAGTCGTTCAGAATTCTTTATTTTGGAACTTCTATTATGTGGGCGGTCTCTGGTGCTTTCTATAGAGGAAAAAAGATAACTCACACATGGCTTCTGCCTAATGAGCCCTCTAAGGAAGAAAAACAAAAAGTAATTGGGAGTTTCAAGTTGTTTCTCAAGTGTCACAACAGAGGTAACCCCGTGGGAGTCTTGAGGAGACTAAAATTATCACCAATTGTGCAGGTGAGAAAAGTTTCACTAAAGGCAGGTGTAGTTGAGCCAAGCCCTACAGCACAGAAGTAGGAATTTGGATATGTACGAATGGGAAAAAAGACATTTTAGGCATGGGGAATAGTTTAATACAGAATGGATGAGAAATATGCATTAGACCTATTCTAAATCTACTGGCTTATTAACTCAGTAAATCAGATTTAGTGAGTCAAACTAGCTTTAGCTGATTACTTATCCAGGGGATAGCTGTTCATAGTAATTTTTGTCATAGAACAGTAAATAAAATTGTTGAACTATAGCTTTAGACTTGCTAAGTGAAATAGATTGCTCTAGATGATTTTCAAGTGACTTACTTGGTAGTATTCACGAAATTGGGGGTTAACAATTGCTTAAGAAAACATAGAGAATTGACTTTAAATAGTACTTGAAGTAGTTACTGTGTAAAGTATCTGTTCAGTAGCTCATGTTAAATGGATGTTTATAATCCCCATTGGACAACCAACTACTGTTTTGCAAATGGTAATGTGAATTGCTGTTGCATAAACTATAGTGTTGAATCCCCAGTCTTTGCACTTGAGTTTAACAACTCTGTGGTTTCCTACCTTCTTCTTGAGACACTTAATCTCAGGTCCATCCTCGTCACACAGAGTGGTAAATTAGAGAACGATTAATATCACCATTTAAAGAAGTGAGACTGAAATCTCAACCATCCTGAACGTAGGAAATGAAGGGGCCTCTCAGCAGTTCAGAGAGTTACCACCAAGCCAGTCGGCTGAATTCTGTTCAGTTTTCTCCGTAGCAGAGCCCTCCAGGTCCTTCGTTTGAGCTTATTTATTTTTATACACAGTTCTGTATGGATACTGTACATAATACTAAATAGTTGTATTAACTGGGTTTAACTGGTGATGTATTCACATCAAGATCTAACTTCGTTTTGTTGATATCTTTTTAGGGGCTTTCCATTCATCAAAGCTCGTGATGTATATAATAAGTTGCAGGTATGTAGCTATCATATTTATGATATATAGGGGGTTGAATTGGGAAAGGTGGATGGTCATTCTTTTTGGTTTTTAAACTGACAGAGCCTTACAAGAAGCATTTCCCTCTCTGATATAAATCCATGTAAAACTTGTCTGGTCGCTCTCCCAATGCAAATGTGTAGTTGGGTGGATTTGGCACACAACTGGCAGCCTTGTGGTTATGTCTGTAAACAAGGAAGCCTGTTCTCCAGTCCGCAAATCAGCTGTTACCCAGTGAAACGAACTTGACTGCCATTTCTGACCCCTCACATGGAGCTGTCATACTCAAGAATGTTCATATGCTTTCAAGAAATGTTGTTTGCGGGCTATATGTACAAATTCCTGATCTGAAAGCCAACATAAAGCAACATCTCCCAAACCTCTGCTCTCTCACTAAGGCCACACACATTCCCTTGCTTATGGCCTCATGGCAAGCTAATACTGTCAGTACCAGATTCTCCTTCCCAGTTGTCTTGGGAGACTGCATAGTTGCTCTGTGAAAGGCACCACTGCTGAGGTTGAGAGAAGAGCATCTTGGGTGTCAGTCCTGCCCTTGAATGCCCAGAGGGAGGGGTGTGCGCCTCGTTCTCCTGTTGGGATTTTCCTATGCTGCAGGTTTGCTGCTTGTTGTCAAAATGATGTCCTAGTGACTTGTCTTCTGAGTAGTTATCTAATCCCAGCACACTTCTTTTCTGATCTGTAGACTTTTATGGGGTTGTGACCAGGTCAGTTTTTAAATGTTTAGAAATGTCCTATTGGACAACTTTGCAGTGGCAGTGAAGCTTGACAGGAGACTTGTATTACTGTTACCCTAGTTTTGGCTTAAGGCTGATGAGAAGTTGAAATTTTTGATGGGTCAGTTTTAGTTGTTCAGTTTTAGTTTAGTCTTGTATTTGTGTAGCATAAAAAAGAAGATACATGCTAGATAAGATATATACCCCTTATCATAGTCATGCCACATATAGTGCAAAACTATTCCTGCTGGGTTCAAACATTGTGATCCAGAGCCTGCCATTGCCTATTATCAGGAGAAGGAAAGCGTAAGAACCGTATGTGTTTGCCCTTAAGTTGGTCTACAACACAGATACTGTCAATCAGCCTCTGATAGTACCCTCCCCGTGGACAACCTTCTGTGCTCTTTTGAGCATGCTCAGATGGAGTCTACCATCAGTGTGGTGAGAGTTCACTTGGCTTCAAGTGTGTCCACGTTGAAGGGTAAAATTAACAAATACTAACCAGATTTGTGGCTGTCCAAACTAGGAAAATAGTTAAAGAATCAGGACATGAAGAATCAGGCAAATACTCATTTGGCGTCAACCCAATAAAAAAGCTTCTTGGTGAGAAAAAAGTTGCCAAAGATGAAAGCCCAGAATAGTGCTACTTTAGCCTAACCACAGTGTCAAAGCAAATAACACACATACACACAAACGCAAAAGGAAGCCCTCTTCACACTAATGCCCCAAAGTCCTTTATGGGTCTTCAAATTGAGCGGATTAGGTAGGTTGATGTTGTCCTTTACGGACTGGGTCCACCTAACAAGACTGCTTACTAACAGAATATCTCTGTTTTGTCATTTAATAGACATCCCAAACTTAATATACCTTGCAATCAAATACACACATAGTCACTCATGCTCTTCCTGTAGACTTTCCAAAACAGAAAAGGGCAGCTCCATTCTTCCTGGTGCTCAGTTACAAAATGTGATTCATCTTTGACTTTTTCCTTTCTCTCTCCTTTCACATCCAATACAGAAGCAAAATGTGTCGGCCCTATCTTTGAGATAGAACCAGAATTTGACAGTTTCTCGATTTTTCCACTATTACCACTCAGGATTAAGATTTCGTTGTCTGTCATCTTAATTATTATCCCTCTGAAATGTGTCCTTAACACAGTGGCCAGAGAACCCTTTGAGAATCTAAGTCAGAAGAATTATGTGACTTTAGTGTCTTCCCCTTCATCATAGTTGAAGCTGAACTTCTTAAAATGCTGGAAAGTTGCTACATGATTACCCTCCACATTATATATTTGATCTCATCTCCTCCACCTCTACTCCTTGCTCACTCTTTTCCAAACACCTTATACTCTTTAGTCCTTGATGTTCAACAAGTATAGTAGGCAGACATTTTCACTTGCTGTTCCCTTTACCTGAATTGCTGTTCTCTTTACTATCTACAGTACTCATCCACTCACTTTTTTAAGTCTTTTCTCAAATATCACTGTCTCCATTATGAGGCCTTGCTTGGATTCCCTGTAATAACCTGCAGCCCCACTAATACACCCTACCTCCTTAGAAGCCTCCCTTCTGCTGTAGAATCTGTTGAATGAATGAATGGAGTGAGCTATGTCTAATTTCCAAAAAAATCAACCGTAAACACTTGTTGAGAGACGGGTTCAGGGTATAAAGAATAAAAGAAGTGTAAATTCAGGCCTTACCATTCACCATCCATTCCCTCAGGGTTCTGCTATGGTGTATATTTGAATAAAGAGCACAATTTGATAAGACTAATTAATAGCTTAAATTCGTTAGAATCCCAAACCCTTTATAGTAGAAATGTGATAAAAATTGTGTCAGAGATTCTCAACAAAATGTTAGCAAGTTGAAGCCAAAAAGTATAAAAACAATTATATACCATGACCAAACGGGATTTGTGTCAGGTATGTAAGGCTGGTTCAACATTTGAAAATTAATTAATATAATCCATCCAAGACAAAAAAAGGAAAAATAAAGCATATAAATACATGCAGAAGAAGCATTTGACAAAATCCAGCGTGCACTCATGAGAAAAACTCTCAGTAAACTAGGAATAGAGAGGGACTTTCTTGACTTGATAAATACGATCTACAAAAAAACCAATAGCTAACATCATACTTACTGGAGAGAAACTCAATGCTTTCCCACTAAGATTAAGCACAAGGCAAGGATGTCCTCCTTTATTATAACTTTTCAGTATTGTGCTGCAAGTCCTTGCTAATGCAATAAGGCAAGAAAAGGAAATAAAAGGTGTACAGATTGAGAAGGAAGACATAAAGCTGTCTTTGTTCACAGATGACATGATCATTTATGTAGAAAATCTTAAAGTTGACCCAACACTCCTGGAACTAATAAGTGATTATAGCAAGGTTGCAGGATCCAAGGTTAATATACAAAAGGCAATTGCTTTCCTATATACCAATAATGAACAAGCGGAATAGGTTAAGAAAAACCCCACACTATTTACATTAGCATTGCCAAAAATGTAATACTTCAGTATAAATCTAATAAAATAAGTACAACCTCTATAGGAGGAAAACTACAAAACCGTGATGAATGAAGTCAAAGAATAACTAAATAAGTGGAGAGATATTACATGTTCATGAATAGGAAAACTCGGTATTATCAAAATGTCAGTTCTTTCCGACTTAACCTATAGAAATTCAGTGCAATCCCAATCAAAATCCCAGCAAGTTATTTTATGGATATTGGCAAACTGATTCTAAAGTCCATATGAAGGGGCAAGAGACCCAGAATAGCTGTCACCTCATTGAAGAAGGACAGAGTTGAAGGAATAACACTACCCAGCTTGCAGACTTATTATGAAGGTGCAGTAATCAAGACAGGGTTGTATTGGTGAAAGAACAAATAGATCAATGGAACAGAATAAAGAGCCCCAAAATAGACCCACATAAATACAGTCAACTGATCTTTGGCAAAAGAACAAAGGCAATACAATGGAGCAAAGATAGTCTTTTCATCAAATAGTGCTGAAACAACTGGATGTCCATAGTAAGAAAAAAAAAAATCTAGACACAGACTTTATATCCTTCATAAAAATTAACTCAAAATGAATCACAGACCTAAATGTAAAACACAAAACTGTAAAACTCCCAGAAGATAACATAGGAGAAAACCTAGATGACCTTGGGTATGGCAATGACTTTTAAAATATAACACCAAAGGAACAATCCATGAAAGAAAGAATTGATAAGCTAGACTTCATTAAAATAGAAAATTTCTGCTCTGTGAAAATCACTATCAAGATAATGAAAAGAAAAGCCACAGAGTGGGAGAAAACATTTGTAAAAGACGCATCTTGTTAGGGTAAAGTGGCAACTTGCAAGCTTCTTACATGTGCAACTGGTGTAATTTATTTTGGTATGTAGTGTGAGGTACAGACTTTAGTTTTCATTGGGTGTGTAGTTTTCTAGGCATCAATTTTAAAGATTATAACTTGACTTTATCACAATCAAACTTCCCAGACATACTTAGAACTATTTGTGGATATTCTTTTCTGTTTAATTTGTATATGTGTTCATTCATGTAGTAATGCTACAATGTTTGAATTGTAGTGGCTTTATAGTTAAGTTATATAGCTGTCTGCTAATTAACAGATACTCAACTTCTAATAAAACTTATGACTTGTACCTGAATGCCTCCAGATTATGTTCTTCATTCAGACTCTTTACTATTCACTCAATATAAATTCAGAGCTGATATACATTAAAAACTGAACTAAGGTGGCTAACATGTTTTAGTTTTCATCTATATTCCTAGATTAAAAATATGAGAAAGTAATAGAATGCAACATTTTAAAAAACCTCTAATGACTCACATTTTCTATCTCTAATTAAAACAGAATACCCTGTGGAATATCTTTGCATCACTTACCCGGTTTCATTAATTCTGGCTGCTGAAGTTAATTTAAATTCACTCTGGTAAAATGAGAGCTCAGTATAAGCTTTTAGCATACTCAGTGAGACTTAAAAATAGTCATCTGCTAGGTGGTAAACAGTAAACAGTCTTGTTTATTGCAAATAATCTTAGCCAATAAATGTTATTTATGCTCCATTTAAGAATAAAGATGTTAATCTGAGATCACAAAACGATCTTTTTGTTAAAGCTAAATGCAATTCTGCTTTGATTAGTTGCAAATGCAAATATTACCCAACTTCTTTCTCCTTCTTTGATAGTTGTATAGAAATAAAACTAAATATAAGAATGTAAGCCAAACCCACTACAAATGAAACTGCACTACAGGCCCAGTATCTTCAGTGATTTCTAGATGATTTCTGTGCTCAAACCTTCATTCTATCCTCTCTTCCTAAACAGAATTTTTTTTTGTTTGTTTGTTTTTTGGTTTTGAGTAACTTTTATTACACAAGGGATTCATATTCTTTATAGAGAAATCAAGTGATCAAATAATCCAAAAATAGATTAAAAAGCAGCCATAATTCCACCTCTCAGATATATTATCACTGTATCTATTTTATAGTATAGCTTTCTTATATATATATTTAACATCTTTATTGGAGTATAATTGCTTTACAATGTTGTGTTAGTCTCTGCTGTATAACAGTGCCTCAGCTATACATATATATATATTCCCATATCCCCTCCTTTTTGCGTCTCCCTCCCACCCTCCCTATCCCACCCCTCTAGGTGGTCACAAAGCCCCAGCTGATCTCCCTGTGCTATTTGGCTGCTTCCCACTAGCTATCTATTTTACATTTGGTAGTGTATATATGTCCATGCCACTCTCTCACGTCGTCCCAGTTTACCCTTCCCCCTCCCCATGTCCCTAAACAGAATTTTAAGAAGTTAGCCAAGATAAAATGAGAAACTGATTTAGACTTAGGTCCCAAATTTACAGCTTCAATGATTTAGGAAAATTCCTTGACAGCTATACTGAGCCTCAGTTTTCCCATTTGTAAAAGGGTGAGGATTAAAAAAACTGATACTTCTGGAAATGCCTGTCATTCTGATTGGATATTTTTTAAATGTTAACTGAAATTTAAGTGTATAAATTATAAAAAGAAGATGACAAAAAGGCTTATTATCATTTTATTACTCTGGTGGTCCACTGATAGGAGAAGGGGCTTCTCTAAGTAGTTTTCTTCATCCTGATTTCTGGACAGTCCCTTCTTTAATCTGCTTTTGGAGGCAGCGGGTGACATTTTGGCAAGTTTTATTCAATTTCTTTATGCCTTGATTTTAGGAAAGAAGAGTAGTAGCTGTGCTGAGCTCTGCCAGGTCAGATAGAATTTTGGAGTATTCTCTTTCTCTCTCTTGTAGACAGCCACTGTCATTTGGTAAGCCAAAAGCCTTCCTTTGCTTTGACTGTGGTTAGTGTGTTTGCTGGGTTTCTAAAATATATTTTTAGTGTTTACTTGTTTAGATTGAAAAGATTGGGCTATATTTTTAAAAGTTTATCCCTTCATTTTGGAAGGCCTTTTAAGTTGTGTTATTGCATGCAAGAGAGCTAACGGAATTCTGGACTCCATATTTTCGTTTTTACCTTTTTTTTTTTTTTTCTCAGACTTTGAACCAATAATGGCTAAGAATGAAAGGAACTCAGACCCAAATATTTTTTTCCCTTGTAAAGCACAGAGAATATGAGAAAAAATGAAATTGGGAAATTGTTTTGCTCTCTTCCTCCTCCTTTTTGGTCAGTTACCTCAGTCGTCCACCTCACTTTGTATTTCTAGCCTGGCTTCAGAAAGTCCTGAATTTGATGAACTACACACTGTTGGAGTAGTAGATTGCTAGAAGGAACCAAGATCCAGACAACCTTAAATGGCGGCTTCATGGAATTATATTCAAGAAGGATGGTCCAGCCAATTTCCTCACTTCCATTGTGAAAGGAGTTCCCTATTCCTAAGAAAATGGACCTATGTCTGACTGACACAGAAGATGGAGATTTATCCCAGTGCATTTATATATGTATATATATTAAAATTATGTATATATATATATTTATATATATATAATGCCTAATGGAAATATCTCAGATGGTCTATTTTGTGTTTTTTCTTTAATTTTACTTATAAAATTGTGACCATTTTTTAACTCAAAAGAGGAGAACCTTAAAAATTAATTAAAAAGACATTCTCAGTAGTAGAATGTAGTCTAAGGTTCAGAGTGACTTGGCAGAGAAAATTGCTGAATGGTTAGATAACAGTGCTGGTATGCTTGGCTATTGTAACACTTTACATTAGAGTTTCTCTTCCTTGAAATTACAAGAACTATATGACTCAAGAGAAAGATTAATAATTAGGAATATTCTGCTTGCTTTTTTTATAGCCTATTGAAGAACATTTTTATTAATTATTTGGAGGTCATAGGAAGGAAACTTCATGATCTAACTTTTGAACAAGTAGTGTTGCAACACAAAGCTATGACTCAAATTAAAAAGGAAATTTGAAATGACCTATTTCTTTTGGCATCTAAATCCAGATATCTGTCAGTAAAATGAGTCACTTTTCAGTCAAATGGGTGGTCAGCAATATAATTTTTTATTGGGAAGCTGAAAGACACCATTGCCAAACAGAGCATCTGCAGTGTTAACATCTATATTTGAGCATCTTTCGTTTTCCCAAGGGGTGCAGATGAGAAGAAGGAAGGCAGAGAAATGCACTTGAATAAAGCTTTTCAAGATGGATAGAACAGAGAGCATTCCCAGAGGCAGGTCAAGTTCAACCCAAGAACAACTTTCTCAGTGCTTTCACAACTAGTTAAAATACAAGACCAGTAGTAACTCAGCCCTCAAATCAGTGCTGAAATCAAGCAGAAGGTTGCTAATATTGATACGGTTAACATACATCAAATAGGATTACTGAATTTTCTGAATCCAAAAGTTCTCCACAGTGTTGACATTTCCTTACTGAACTCCCAGGATTGTTTGGTTTCAAAGGCTCTTGGGCTCAAGATGCATTTTGTTTTAAATAATCCTTCATAAAAAGTTCAGTTTTCAGTCTAATATGATTGAAACCCAGCTTGAGTGTGTTTTATAATGCACTGAACTGGAAAGACTATGGGCATTGAATTATTCAAAACATGGTAGGCGAAGGAGGGATATGTGGGGAGGAGGTGATCAAAGAAATCAGTGAGAATGTCTTGTTATCTCATTTTATTTACCTTTTAGAACTCTTCCAAATATTAGAGGAAAGAAATCAATATCAATTTTCACCTGTCACGTTCCACACTTCAATTATTAATGAATGTCGAATTTGACCACAGTTTTCTGTACCACCTGCTCTGCAATAATATTTCTGAGCCTTTATTAAAAATGTAAAATTGTCATTGAATTTCCAAATATGATTCTCCAGTGGCTAATTCAGCTTGTTTTATTAATAAGCAAGTTCTGATGAGTAATACTAATTTAATACACCTGCATGTAAGGTTAAAGTGTAAATTATTCCTGCCGAAGGTGATGAGATATGACTGCGATGTGGTGGTAGGGCACTCACCTTCCTGAACGAACCCTGCGAGCACACAGTTCTTGGGAGAAACCAGTACTTCATATAGTAGCAAATCTGATATTATTTTGCATGTCTCCTGTAGCAGTGGAATGCACACACACACACACAAACATGATCATGGGTGAAAAAACACACATGCGCACCTTAGATGCTTACATTAATTTCTGAATATAGTTCTCCGGAAAGAAAAAGCTTTACTGATGATTTGTATTTTTATAGTTTATTATTTTATCCATACTAAAACACTAAATGAAATCACTCACTGTTTTGTTGTCCATGGAATCCTTTCAATTTTGAGATGATAAATATAAATCGAAATAATGATTATAGTCCTTGGCCATGAAAGACTAAGTTACAGAGAACCCGGTGACTGGAGGTCAGAGCTGCCACGGAATTATTCTCTGCTCCAGAGACCATTAGAGTATCACTGTGTACCCACTTAAGGATAGAATGCTGCTATTGAGAAACTAGCTCTCTTTTATTTCTACTAAAAGGAGAGAACGGTAGGGGACCATGGCTGTGTGAGTGTATGAGACTTTCTCTGTTTTGTACAATAAGCCAAAAACTATACATGAAATAGCCTCGGGCCTTTTGTCTTTTGTACCCAGCTCTTTCCTGTATTGCTCCTGATCAATTACACTTAAATCAACAAAAGTTGCTTGAACATTTTGACAGTTATGTTCCCCATGCCCTGAAGCATTTTTAAAGGGTTCCTGAGATAAAGCTATTTCAAAAAATACTCCGTCCAAATTTTTTCAGGGTGGCATCAATGAAAGTAACTTAGAGGAAAGAAACTAGACCTTGAGTTCCTGGCCTACCACTCTAAGGCCAGGCAAGCATAAACCTTCATAGCAAAACCTAAGTTTGCTCCCAGTTGAGAATTTGGTTTCCATGGTCTTATATAAAAAGTATATGGAGACTTTAATTCCCTATAAGCCCTTTCCAAAGAGTAAATACAGTTGATCATTTGTAAGAGATGATGAAAATTACAATTTTGTTGAATAGGTGGAATATATATTATATATAATATATATATTTATTTTTTATATATAAAATATATAAAGTTACTATTCAGAGTCCTAAAACATGGATTTTTCTTACTTACCAAGAATGAACAGTAACTTGACCTCTAAACACAAAAAAGCACCTGGTCATAGCAGAATCATAACAAATATTTGATATCAGAATGAATTCACTGTTCAGGTGTAAAGAGGGAATACCTTCAGTTTTCCTCTTTCTTGTACCCCATTATTGCATCCTGGACAGAGGGGATTTTCTTGATTTTAATTTAAAGGAGAAATGCCCACTTTTGTTAAGATGGAAATTGACAACCTCAGTAGGCAGAAGCACTGTTTTTATTTGGCTGAATTCATGTTTCTAGTGATAATTCAAGGTGTAATAGGGTTTTCTCTGCCACTCCAAAATCTGAAAATGATAAGCATCTCACCAGAGTTTCAGGACGGCCCATTACCTATTCTGTGGAAAGGATATTCAAAATACCATGCTTCATCAATGTCTTCTTTGACTTATTCATCAATGGACAACTACTGAGTTAAGGCAGTGTCTTATCCTTGCTTCAAAAAAATAAAAACAAAAAAACCCCACAAACACAAAAAAACTGTTAACGATGAAAACTTATTATGCCAGGCCTTAGTATGGCCTGACTTGGAAATTTAGTTTCAGAGGCTTTTGTGAATATACCAAGGAAAGAGGACCTAGGTGTATCTTATTCCCACAGGCCACCAATAAATATTTGCTTAACGGAGAAAAAATTAATATGTCTTATAGGAGAGAACCTGACAGATGCTTAACATTATTGAGTGATAGCAATGCCCAAACTCATCTGTGATCAAACGCTATGAAAGTATCCTCCTAAGGATAAACTTATTACAAATAAGAAGTGAAAATTCAATTATGGAGATACTTTCAGTTTCAGCTCTGATATGCAAAAAGCTTGGAAGTTGTCACTGTATCTAGTCCTTACAAGATAATGCTGTACAAAATGAAAAACAATGAGTTTTCTCAGACATGATTAATAAAACATGTAACTACGAAAGAATTTTAAAACTGTAATTATGTATGTGTATATATGTGTCTCTGAAAAATCTGTCAAAGAAAACTGAGGCTATCAGTATAAACTCATTTAACTTCTATCTCTTTTTACCTTTATTTCCTCACAAACTTACCAGTATCCATCCAACTTGAAGGATACAAGTGATCTTTATATACTTGCAAGGTCTTTTTCTTATTCATATGTCCATGTTTCCCCAATTCTCTAAATTATTATCTACATCTTCAGGATCTCCTTTATCGGTTCCTTCATTTCAGCATATAAAATATAAGTCCTTCTCATTCTAAAAAATTCTTTTTTGCTAATTATTTTCTCTTTTCATCCAAACTCCTTCAGAGTAGCCTATTCCCACTGTCTTCACTAGCCCCGCCTGACCCCCACAGGCAGCCCTACACCCTCAATTTATTGCAATCTGGCTTTCTTGTCCACCACTTCACTGAACTGCTCTAAGGTCACTGGGGACCTAACTGCCCAAATCCAATGGACACTTACATTCTCTGAAGAATGACGCTGTCATCTATTTCCTCCTTCTTGAAACTCTATCACCTCTCTCCTTCCCAGAATTCTTTCTCTGCTTATTACTTAAACGTTGTCAGTACTCACAGTTCTCTGAAATCTCATCCATTTTCATGATTTTAATGACTGCTGATATGTGCTGATGACATTCAAATTTTTATCTTTCCATGTCTTCACGTGCATGTCCAGTTATCTACCAGTTTGTCTCCTGAATTCTACAGATGCTTTAAAATTCAACATGTCCAGAACTAAAGTCTTTTCCCCAATTCAGTTCTTTATCCCCTATTTCCAAACTCAATGATATCACCACCCAACCTTAGTCACACAGATGGGGGTTCAGCCTCCACCTCCTACTTCTTCCTTACTTCCCAAGATCAAGTCTTGCTTGTAATTTCCTAAATACAATTAGAACTTACTTCCTCCCTTCACCTATACCTTATTTCAGACCCCTTTCTTCTTGCTATTACCTGGTCTAGAAGTTACCAAATTGCTGTTTGGTCGAACCAGTTGTTAGGCAGTTCTATTAAAAAAGGACTCTAGAGTCAAATAGCTTTGAGGATGGCTGCGTACCATACGCCTGCTGTGACGATCCAGAATGAACATTATTAGCCTACAGCAGCCCCAAGAAGCTGTACAGTAAAGAAACCTGATTAACTTTACTTAAGCCAGGTTCTCCCTTCTGCCGGCCTATAAACCTTTCAGTAGGGACAGGAGAGGAGGTGGCAGCGTGAAAGTCCCACTCGAAAATAAAAAACACTGCTTCTCAGAAGAGTGGGGCATAATTGTTTCCAGGCTTCTTCAAATTCCTCATCCATACTGCGGTCAGTGGTCTAAAATGCCACCTGAACTTGTCCTTTCCATTCTTAGCTATTTTTTGAGGAAACCAGCTCCACGCACATGGATGGCTAAGACCCGCTCTCCTCCTCCTCGCTGCCTCCTTTAGGGGCACTTGCCACTGCCTGGTGACACTGCACTGATGCTCCAGAGCCTGTGCCTGTGGCTCCGTAACACACCCCTCGCACACTCACGGCTCTGGACTTCCGCTGTCCTCTCTGCCTTGAGTGTCCTTGCCCTTCAACGGCTGACTCACCAGCTTTTCACGAGTCCTTTAAGACTTAGCTTAGGGACTGCCTTTCTCAATGACTTTTCTTTGTCTCACAGCTCCCCCTCTTCTTCCACAAACACTGACTAAACGCCCTGAATATGCCCGTCACAGCATGTCACGTGCAGGATGAGACATCTGCTGTGCATCTTCCCCTCTCACTCCACTGCTAAAGGGCCAACGCTACATCTTGCTCATTGTTTCACTCCTCTAACACCCAATCCATGACTAACAAACTAACTAGTACCGTAGTAGCCCTCTTAGTAACAATCAGGCAGGAACTTCTAGAAGAAATCTGACACTCCAGCTGTTCTCTGATCTCACCTTTCAGTCTGAATGAACTAAAGACTTATCTGTACATGTTTTACCGGGGAGACATAATTTAATCCAGAGATGTGTCATCACATACTCTTACATACTCTGCCATTTAAAAATTCGGCTCACGATGGGGGAAGGAGACAGGTGTGCATTCTGATAGCCCCACTCTTTCGCACCTCTAGTGCTCATTGGCTTCTCTCTCGGTGCCTTCCTTAAACCCTTCCTCTCTTAACAAGAAAACAGGATAACAAAGTAATTAAGAGCCTGGGTTCTGCCTATCTGTGAAACAGAAACATAACCAAGGACATAGAGAATAGACTGGTGGTTGCCAAGGGGGAGGGGGTGGGAGAGGGTTGGATTGGGAGTTTGGGATTAACAGATGCAAACTGGTGTATATACAGGATGGATAAACAAAAAGGTCCTACATGGGACTTCCCTGGTGGCGCAGTGGTTAAGAATACGCCTGCCAATGCAGGGGACATGGGTTCGAACCCTGGTCCGGGAAGATCCCACATGCCAGAGAGCAACTAAGCCCGATGCCACAACTACTGAAGTCCATGCACCTAGAGCCCATGCTCTGCAACACGAGAAGCCACCACAATGAGAAGCCTGCGCACTGCAACTAGAGAAAGCCCGCGTGCAGCAACGAAGGCCCAATGCAGCCAAAAATAAAAAAATAAATAAATACATTAAAAAAAAAGTGGATGTATTTAAAAAAACCCAAAAAGGTCCTACTGTAGAGCACAGGGAACTATATTCTATATCCTGTGATAAACCGTAATGGAAAAGAATATGAAAAAGAATGTATATAAATGTATAACTGAGTCACTTTCCTGTACAGCAGTAATTAACACAACACTGTAATTCAACTATACGTCAATAAAAAATAAAATTTAAAAAATTTGCCATAAAAATCATCACATAAAGGGGACTTCCCTGGTGGTCCAGTGGTTAAGACTTCGCCTTCCAATGGAGGGGGTGAGGGTTCGATCCCTGGTCGGGGAGCTAAGATCCCACATGCCTTGCGGCCAAAAAACCAAAATATAAAACAGAAGCAATACTGTAACAAATGCAATAAACACTTTAAAAATGGTTGACATCAAAAAAAATCTTTAAAGAAAAAAATCACATAAATCAGAAACAAATGAAACATAATAAAGTCCATACATTAAAAAAAAAAAAGAACATGGGTTCGGGTCAAATCGCAGCTTACCACTTACTTATAGCTGTGTAATTCTTGGCAACTCACATAATGTCTCCTCAGACTCCTCATCTATAATATGGGGATGGTAATAGTTCCCAACCTCATAGCATTGCTGTAATCCATAAACACGGTTAAGTGCCTTGGTAAATGTTTAAGGCTCTCTGGTTATTGTGAATTAAAATATGTCAATGGCTTCTGGCCATGTGATTTATAATAGTTTGACATTTAACCAAATGGTAAAACTATTCCATTTATTATTCCCATCTCTTTTTACCCCTTAGCCTGCTTTGTTGTTTATGTTTTCTCCCACCACAGAGTGCTAGTTCCAGGAGAGTAAAGGCTTTATTTTGTTCACTGCTGAAAGCAATAGCACCCAGAAAAGTACTGTACATATGAAGACCTCAGTAAACACCAGCTGAATGAATGGTGCAAAGTGTCACAAGGAAAAATACACCAAAGCTTTCATTATAGTAAAAAAGTATAGATAAATCTTTCTCTAATGGCTTCCAGTCAAGTAATTGAAAACACCATATGCTATAATAAAAACATAAGTAATTTATTAAAATTTGAAGGCAAAAACATAATTTTAAAAGATTTAGACCTATGTTAGGTGTGATACAGTACGGATGCTTTCTTAAATTTCACAATCAGATCCAAGAGTATCACTTTCAGAATGTTCTAGTAGACTGAGTTTACTTTTAGTTGTCTTTGATGAAACAGTCACTATTCTACTCTCTTTCTTAACAGAAATGTGTTTTTTCGAAGACTCACTTTTAATTGGTTTATTAACCAAAGAATTATTTTGCCCAATTCCTTTGCTTTTCTGCTTTACAGGTGAGTCAGAGCAGGAATGCAGGTCCTT
The DNA here is from genome assembly GCF_028564815.1 of Eubalaena glacialis. Lineage (NCBI taxonomy): Eukaryota > Metazoa > Chordata > Mammalia > Artiodactyla > Balaenidae > Eubalaena > Eubalaena glacialis. The sequence goes on from NC_083725.1 coordinate 25,474,505, forward strand.
CCCAGGTTGTTTCTTAGCAGAGTATTTTTTGGTATATTCACCTGCTTTGCTCATTTTCTCTAAAGAAGACCTGCTATTTCTGGATAATTCCTCTTCTTTTCTTTGACTTCCAGTTCCAGAAATGACATCTGTTGAAGGGAGAACATGTTCTAGCAATGAAATCTTCAAAAGACTCCTGCCACTGCTCTGTGACTGTGAACCCCGGGTTGTCTTTGGAAGTTTCTAAGGCCTCCTGAGTAGAGACTGGGACATGGAAGGAGTCGAGAGGCAAAGGAATCCCAGCATCACCTGTAATTTTCTGAAACTGGAGGGAAAAACAAAAGACAAGACAAAAATTCAGTGATGAACAAAGCCAACCATTAAAAAGTAGAGTTCAAAACTTCAATGTTATTCTGTAATCTTATTATTAACACAGTCAATTGATTATTCAGAAGATTTCAGAGCCAGTTTTTTTCTAATTATATCTTGCCAAGTGATTCTCAGCTTAACCTAGCTATATCCAAAGCTATGTCTGCTACATTTTCAGACTTTGGTGATTGGGGTAGTTATTACCCATTTCCTTTCCCTCACTAAAAATAAAACCCTATTCTGTAAGAAAATTAATTTATTTTCTATCCTCCAGGCACATGTAAATAGTATATAGTTTGTGACCAGACTGTGTTCTCAAGCTGTCAGTTCCCAAGACCAGTCTGAGATTGGTTGATGGGGGCTCCAAGTAAGGCTAGAGGAAATGCTGACAGGTTTTCCCCTCCCATTCCCATAACCAGGTGATTCACTATAATATGTTACCTATTAGCTATGTCAAGATTACTTATTTTAAAAATTATATCAGTATGTGTACCTTCATTTAGTGTTCCTTCATTGTAAGCTGACTGCATACAAATAGAAACCTAGATAAAATATGAATAGAATAGACATTTATACAATTTAAAATCTGGAATATTTTCTCTAATGTTTTCTTTCTTCATTAAGGATAGTTTGCTTTAACTCATAGATTTTCTAAAGAACTTCCAGTCTTCTTATTTACAGCAATACAGTATCATGAAATAGGCACACATTTACTAATCTCAGATTTGGAAAGGACTCCAGAGTCTTCTAGCTCCCGAGCATGTGAACTATTAGAGACTGATCATTATTGTTTTCTCTCTGACTTGGTCATTTCCTTTTTGCTAATCACTCTTAGAATCATTAAGTGCTGTTCTGTCCACTTACTTGGATATTTTGCATTTGTCCTGGGGCACCCTGCTTTGATTCTGATTTTTCTTCTTCAAGTGCCTTCTTTTCTTCTTTAGGTGGACTACTAACAGTAGAATTCATCTGGGGACCACCTAGTAAATGAAAATCTGACTGATCTATACCAGCCATTGTGGCCAGCTGCCCAAGCCTGGACCAGAGGAGGAAAGGAGAAAAGGTAAGGTTATTATAATCACATAAGAGCAGTTTAGATTTCCCCAGACCTACAATCATGAAATACTTCTAAAATCTTAAAAGCCAACATCCTACTCCAGACTACAAGCCTCTCTCTCCCCCAAATTCTCAGCCCTTTCCAGATTCATCCTCTAGGAGACTTCCCACTGTCTCACTAGCAGCTTCAACAAGTACCACGCACCTTGTCCACTGCCTGTCACACCTCCATTCCCACACTTCTTTACCACCTTTCCTCCAGTTTCCAAGAATGTGTTTGTTCCTTCCTTCCCAACACCAACACCAATTCATTCACTGACAAAACACCACTCCATCAACTATCAATCTCCACTTCCCTCTTTCAGCAAAATTGCTCCCGGTTGAGAACCACTGACCTATATCTTCCCTGCAGATTAATAATTTTTATGTCTAAGGCAAAAATAACTTTAATTCAAACTTATCAAACAAGCAAAATAAGTGAAAGATAGGAAAATTCTTATGCATTCCCGAATATTTTCAATGAAAACTGCCTTCAATTTAGTCTTTACAAAAAACTATACCTACTAAGTACTCTGTCTACAGGTTACTCTTTTATAATGCGCTCCCCACTCTACCAAAGCAGGCTCCCCTATTTGCATTTCTTAAAAAATTTAATTCCTCATTTGAAAAAGTCAACTATATTACCTATAATTACACTAAATATGGCCACGGAAGTGATGAAAATTGCTCCAGTTCCTCAGCAAACTACCGTTATAGTCGCAAAGAGAAGAACGCCATGAAGAGAAATGAACTAACCCAGCATCTTTAAGGAGATCCAAGGAAGCATGGAACTTCTGAAAAGAATTCTCAGTGCTGCCCAAAACACCTTCATCATCCAGGATCATGCCTGTCAATGAGTTGGCATGAAGGGCTTCAGACAAAGAGAAATTTATATTTCTTAACTGGGCATTTTCATGTTCCAGCTATAAAAGAAGACTGAAAATGTCTGACATGATTTTTTCTCATTGTCATCAAAAGTGGTCTTGCCTAGTTTCAAGGAACAAAACTAAAACACTCAAAATGTAATTAATTTGTAATTAACCTAACTCTCCACCAGTAAAGACAGAGACCATATCACATAATAACCAAAATCCACAGGCACCCAACAAAGTTTCCTTTATAACACTCAGGTGATATATAAATAAACCAAAGTTATCGGTTTTATTAATGATCTTTCACAAAAGATCCCATTTCCAACTGGTTCAATTCATAAAGGAGCCTCATTCCACATTAGAAAATTACCTGCTTTAAGTTTCCCTTAAATTAGAAAATGAAATATAGAATCTGATTTGAACAAAACATATTACAACTCTGCTGAATGTTAAGAATTAACTTTAGTGAGCAAAATATCTAATGCTTAGGTTTAAAAGTCCTAAATCATACCCAACCCAATTTATTAAATGATCACCAGTATTTTCTTTGGCTTCTTGAAAATACTCACTCCCGTGCACTCTTCCCCTTCCGCTCATCATCTATGCACTTAAACCCCCCTATAAGCTCAACTCTAGTATTTCTCAGAAAGGCTGTTATGTTCATGATGCCCCTTTTGCCTTATATAAGCAGGTGCTCAACATTTATTGAATGAGTGTCCGCCAATCCAATGGATGCACTTTCAAAAATTCCTCCCTACACTCACCCTGTGATAAATTATATTTAGATAGAACTTCTTAGATTATGCCCTGCTTTCATGCACATTACCTAATGTAATTCTCATAGTATATATTTTTATCTTTCATTGCATTCTTAGAAGTTTTCCAATTTCTTAAATTTATCTAAATGATTCACTTTCCTAATTCATTGCCAGGAGAGTCTCATCATGTCTTTTATGTTACTGTATATACAGTATATGCACAAAAAGTGCTTTCTTGAATCAAAGAATCATGAACAGAAAATAAGCTAATGTCATATAAAAGCGCGCACACACACACACACACACATACACAAAACCAGATTTTCACATTTTTAAAAACATGCTTTCTGGAATATAGATCATATGATCACTAAATACCAGTAAATGCAAAAGTCCATATGATACAACCAATTTGCAACATATTACACTTTTAAAGTTTACAAATTATGTGTATATGGCTTAAAATCAAATCCAAATAAAATGAAAACACTCTCAAAAGTATAAGAAGAAACTTGTTTACCTCACTGACTCATTTATCAGCCTTCAGTCTTATTACTCTTTCCTCCTTTAACTGCTTTAGGCACTCCTCCAGTTTTTCCTAAACAGAGTAAATATTATAACTAATTCATAGTATAATATCCAAAAGCCTTTCCAGCTATTGGTCTCATCAGGATTTAGGGGCAGGGCCAGAAGTGAACTCAGATTTTAGTCTGCTACTGGTAATATCATACCATGCTAGTGAAATGAATTATCAAAATCTATCAAATTAGCATAGTAAAGATTTATTTAAATTCCACTCTTTCCAACATAAATTTGTGGCAGCCCACCATAAAAGGCATATGCATATAACATAGTAAGTCAGAAATAAAAAGTTCAGACCAAGAAAGAAAAATCCTATATTTGTGGGTCTCTTTATAGTAGGAAGTCCTATTAATGAACATGCTTAACATACCTGAATTGCATAATTGCAGATTCAAAAGCATGTTTTTAAAAAGTAATCACTTTTAAAGCAATTTACAGTCAAGCACTGTTCCTGGAGTTCCCTGGGCATTAAATAATCTAATCATCAAAACCAGAAGAGGGGTCTTCCCTGGTGGCACAGTGGTTAAGAATCCGCCTGCCAGTGCAGGGGACAAGGGTTCGAGCCCTAGTCCAGGAAGATCCCACATGCCGCAGAGCAACTAAGCCCGTGCGCCACGGCTACTGAGCCTACGCTCTAGAACCCACGTGCCACAACTACTGAGCCTGCGTGCCACAACTACTGAAGCCTGCACGCCTAGAGCCTGTGCTCCGCAAAAAGTGAAGCCACCGCACCGCAACGAAGAGTAGTCCCCCCGCTTGATGCAACTGGAGAAAGCCCGAGAACAGCAACGAAGACCCAACGCAGCCAAAAATAAATAAATAAATAAAATTTATAAAACAAAAAACCCTACGAGGAAAGAATGATCACTAACTCCATGTTATTTTACAGATGAGGGAAACAGAGGCAGAGAAGTAGAATAAGTAGAGTAGCACAGCCAAGGTCACACCACTAAGTAGCAGAGCCACACTGTGGACTCAGGAAGCTGGGTGCCATTCCTGTTCACAGAGGTGGTAGTCTTCCCATTCATCAAGGTCAATCAAATAAAATGGACACTGATAAACTCTCTTAGGAGTTTTAGGAACTAAGACACCTCGGTCCTTGAAGTGGGGACACTGCTTGCAATAGGCAGAATTCTAACAGAGCCCCTAAGATTCCTACTTACTGAAGTACACAAACCTTCCACTTATCCAATCAAACTCTAAATCTAGGTGCTGTAGTGAAGGGATTTTGCAGATGGAATTAAGGTTCAAAATCAGTTGATTTTTTAAGATAGGGAGATTATTCTAGGTGGATGTGACCTACTCAGGCACCCCATGAAAAGGACCTGAACTCTTCCTGAATTGAAGTACAAAAGGGACAAGAGGGAGACTCTCCATTGCTGGCTCTGAGGAAGTCAAATGCTGTGGCAGGGAAGGCAAGCAAGAGGCCTCTAGGAGCTGAGACTGTCCCCTGACTGACAGCCAGCAAGGAAATGGGGACCTCTGTCCTGCGACTGCAGAATCTGAATTATGCCAACAAGCCGAAGACGCTTGGAGGCATTCTTTCCCAGAGCCTCTGGATGCTAACACAGCCAGACTGACATCTTGATTTCAGCTCTGTGACCCACACAAACTATGGTGAACATCCAACGTTTGGGGCTCAATGTCCTACACTTAAATTTCACGTGCTTTAACACTCTCAGTAGGGAACCCACATGTTCCCGTGTGTATCTGAGCAGGAAACCCAGTCACGCTGTGCCTAGACTTCTGACCTACAGAACTGTGAGCTAGTCAAATAGGTATTGTTTTCAGTCAGTAAGAGTGTAGTAAAAGCATTAATATTCTACTCAACCTCCATGTTCATGAACAAAATAAATGATTGTCATTGTTTTAAGCCACTGTTTTGGGGTGGTTTCTTATGCAGTGATAAACAATCAGAATACCTATACTTATGAAAACAGTAAGGTATATTTATACATTTTAACTGCTTTGAACAATCACTTAAAGAATGAAGAACTCTATTATATGCCATCATTGGGAGAGGAACTGGTATCACTTTCTGGAGAGTAGCTTTTGGTACCTAACAACAATCCTACATCAGGAGTTTACCCTAAGAAAATCAAAGATGTGGGCAAAGATTTATCTACCAACATGATGTCATAAGATTGTTTATAACCAAACCCTAGACGAAAGCTAAGAGCCTCCAAATTGGGATTGGTTTCAATAAAAACAGCTCACCGTCTGAAGGAATGCGGTATGAAGCCACTAAGAAAAGAATGACAAGAGGTCTCCACCAGAGTTAATGAATGGGCTTCAGGAGTTCTACATTCAAAATATATCTGTGTGTTTTTCCTGGGAGATGGTGCATAAGCTTAATCAAATTCTCTGATGTAGAAGAGTATTTAGTGACATGACAAAATAGTTTTGATACTTTTTTAAGGCAAAAGAGCAGATTAGGTGTGTGTACATGCAGAGGTGGCTTTTATTTCCTTCAATAAGTTGTTCATTGTTTTCAAAAATTTGCTCAATGAACATATATTTTTATATTCAGAACACGTTTAAAAAACTGACAGTCTAAGAACGTCAAATTCTTTAATGTTTCATTACTAAAGCCAGCCAAGTTTTCAATGGGGAAAAAGGGAAACAAATTGCAAAATTCCTCTACTTTCAATATAATTGTTTAATCAATCTTCTAAAACTGATTTCAAAGAAATTCTAAACAAATAAGCAAACAAACAAAGAAACCCTCACCACAGTCAGAGGAAAGTAGAGTAAAAATTCCTGACTGGTTCTAAATAGCACATCAAAGTGCAATTACATGGAATAGTTTCTCCCTCTAGTGGAGGGAATTAGAACACAGTGTGAAATTTTTGTGAAAAAGTGTACCCTCCTCCTACAAAGTATTAATAATTCATGTCCCTTACATGGAAATATGGAACCAAAAATGTTACAAAGTAAAATTGCTTGATATTCTATTACTTAAGTAAGACTAATGATAAGGCTTTGGAATAATTTTCCTTCCTGTCATCTGCTCTCCCTCCTCCCTTCTGTACATTGGCTAGGGTGATTTTTCTGGGACAAAGCTCCCATCATATTGGATATCAAATTTTATGTTCAACTTTTTTCCATTTAACATTGAAACCAATCATTTCTCATATAATCAGGGGATTCATAAACTTGATTTTTTTTTGTGGGCTACAAAATATTCCACTGAGTGGGTTTACTGGTTAACCATTTTACACATTTAAATTCTTTCCAACTTTTCAATATTATAAGACAAAATAACCGTTTTCATGCATGAAGGCTTTTTTCCATATTGAGAATAACATTCTTGCAATAAATCGATAAAAATGAGTTTGAGATCAAAGCAAATGAACATTTTTAAGGCTCTGAGGTACCTATCTCCAAACTTCTTTCCAAAAGATTTCTGAGATTTTATACTGCCATCAGCAATGTATCACTTGGTATATAACCTCTACTATAACTGTTGGCTTACTTCCTCACTTAAAGTGCAAGTTATTTGAAGAAAGGGGGTGTATTTTATTAAGTGTTTATCCCCAGCACCTGTGCCTAGCACAAAGTGGATGGTCAATAAATAACTGCTTAATAAGGAAAATCCCTGCCAATACAAGATGTATGTGTGTGAAAGACAGCCTGTGTGTTTTTCTCTAAGTGGATAGATGAAAACTTGTCATCTTCTTTAATGTGCAATTTTTTTGCTTATAATTAGTAATTAAATTTCTTTTAGATTATATTTTAAAAATTCAGATTCTCTGAGGCAAATGGGCCTGGCCCTATCCATTAGCTATATAACCCTGGACAAGTTCTGTAACTCTAGGCCTCAACTTCCTCATCTGTAAAATGGAGATAAGCTCCCATATCACAGAGCTCTTGTAAGGATTACATGAGTTAAAACACATATAAAATTAGAAGAGTGCCTGGTACATAGAATATGTTCAATTAATGCTGAATGAATGAACATGTGAACGCAAACAGTAGTGAAGGGCTTAAAATGAAATAGTCTCATCCCACTCCCACATCCAGCACTCAAGAAGCGGCCGATTCTGTATGCAGGTTTTTAATTGTAAAATATGATATGTGTACTGAGAAGTGCACAGGACAAAACTGTCAATGTGACAAATAAAAAGAGAATACTTACATAACCACTACTCAAATCTGAAAGTACTGATACTTGTCAGCATCTCAAAAACCCCCCATATCCTTTTCTCATCACAAGCTCCTTCCCTCTTCCCAGTTAAACACCATCCTCATTTCTTGACAATCATTTCCTTTAACCTGCATGCATCCCTAACAAAAGAGTTTAGTTTTGTCAACATCTAACTTTATGTAGAGGATCATAGTATATGAAGTCTTTCCTATCTTATTTCTTTCACTCAACATTGGTTTAAAAAATTCATCCACATTGCTGCCTGTTAGCTCTATTTCATTCAATTTTATTGCTTGATAGTTTTCCCACTGTACGAATACACATAATTTATTTAATTTTTGACTCTTAATGGACATTTGGTTTGTTTCCAGTTTGTGCTAATGCAAATCATGCACACGAATCCTGCTGTACCGGTTATTCTGGTGCATTTACACAGGGCGGGGGTGAGGGCTGCTGGGTATTTATATACCTTCAGTTGATGGAGAGTGCTAAATGCTTTCCAAAGTAGTTGTGTCGATTTATACTCCAGTATAAGCAGGGTAGAAGATTCCCATAGTACTCCAGGTCTACAATACCTGATACTACCAGACTTTATTTATGTATTTGTCAATCTCATTGGCAGGTAGTTTCATTGGTTTTGACTCACTTTTCTCTTATTACTTAATGAAGTCATACACTTTTCCGTGTTTATTGGCTGTTTGGATTTGCTTTTTTATGAGGTTTATGTCAACTATTGTTATTTTTTAAATTTTTTTAGTTTTATTGTTATTTATTTTTGGCTGTGTTGGGTCTTCGTTGCTGCGTGCAGGCTTTCTGTAGTTGCGGCGAGCGGGGGCTACTCTTCATTGCAGTGGCTTCTCTTGTCATGGAGCACAGGATCTAGGCATGCGGGCTTCAGTAGTTGTGGCACGTGGGCTCAGCAGTTGTGGCTCGCAGGCTCTAGAGCGCAGGCTCTGTAGTTGTGGCGCACGGGCTTTGTTGCTCTGCGGCATGTGGGATCTTCCCAGACCAGGGCTCGAACCCATGTCCCCTGCCTTGGCAGGCAGATTCTTAACCACTGCGCCACAAGGGAAGTCCAACTATTGTTATTTTGAATTCTTCTCCAAGTAATACTCTTACATGACTATTTTCTCATTAAATTTGAGACATTATCTGTTCACTTTCTAATTTACTAAGTAAGGGTTTAGTTCCTTTACACTCTTTCCTGTAGGGTTTAGTTCCTTTACACTCTTTCCTATGTCCACACTGCTCAGTAAGGTTATTATTCCACTGGTCATGATCTCTTTGACTTGTAGTGATATACTTAAAAACCTACACTGTTGATCAACTATAAACTCTCTCAACGTCACGCTTTGTAAAATGAGGACATTCGTACCATCTTCCCTTTTTTCTACCTCCTGTCTACCTTCCAAACCTAGCTAATACATTGTCAAAGTTGAAATTTATATTCTGTTCTATGTGCAGTTAAGTCTTCTGTTATTTGAGAGTCAGTACAGCGTAAGGTTTAAGAGAACAGGCAGACAGCCTAATCTCAAAGCTTCGATCCAACCCTAAATTACGTACAGCCTGGGCAAGTTCCTTCCCTGTCGTAGCTTCCTTTTCTCAAAAGTGGGAATGATATTAGCACCAACCTCATAAGGCTATTCAGAGGATTAAATGAGTTAATATATGCAAAAACACTTAGAGCCTAATATATACTAAGTACATACTAGTACACAATACATTTCAGTACATACCAAGTTAATACATACTAAGTATAGTTTAGGTTTGTTATTACATGCAAGTTGACAATAAAAGCTGCAAACCAAGACAGTATTGCCATTATTACAATTAAATTAATATTGCCCACTGCAAATGTACTGTGTCTCTGTGTATAGACTACACCTCGTTCCATACTGTGTCAGTGTCACTGCCCTTGTGCAGGGTGAACACATACCCCAAGCCGCCTTGGGCTGTTCCAGTTTATACCTGTTGTCCTGATGTTACAGCATTATAGTGCCTCCTTACACTATTAAAGTGTTCTGGTGTGGACAACAAATTAGATAGGTGGTCATTACCCCTGTGTGTCACTGAAAAGGGGAACATCTATAGTGTCAAGTTTAAGTGGATTCTTCTCTTGCTTACCAATGGTAGGTTAAAAATCAACCATAGTTTAGTTTGCTTCATGTTTATGTCAGTATAGCCTTTTGTCCTCTGGAGTTCAATTTCCTTCTCTTCCTCTGCCTCCTCCCTTCCAACTGTGCCTAATACCTAGTAAGTTCAATATGCCTCAGGGTGTTTCTAAGCTCTCAATCACACAATCAACAGAAGCCTCTCCAATCTAGACTAGCTGCTCTCTGCACTGAATCCCCTATTACCTTCCTTCTTGGTTTATTGCCTCATTTTGCTGGATTATTTCTATAAATAGCTTAAGGTGTAGCACAGGAGGTAAATTTTTAAAATTTCTTTGTGTACAAAATATCTTATTCAGCCTCCACTTATGACTGATAGTTTGGCTGGATACAAAACCCTAGGGTGAAAACTATGTGCCGGAAAAATTTGGAGGTGTCTTTCTAATGCCTTCCAGCATCCATGGTGCTGATGACAACTATGATAAAGTCAGATTTTAACTTTTTTTTTTTAGGTGACCAGTATTTTTCTCTCTGGAATGGATGTATCCTCTCAGTATTTTATTCTATTTTAATTTATTTTTCAGTATTTTAAAGTTTCACAATGAAGGGTGCCTAGGTATGAGTCTATTCTTGTTCATCTTGCTCAAAACTTGAGTAACTATTTTCAATCTGAGGCCTGATGTCTACTTTCAGCTGTGGGGAATTTTGTTGCCCTTTGACAGCTTCCCTCCATTTTTTTTCTGGGTCTGGAGTTTCTAACAGTAACATGTTGGATCTCCCAGATGCAGCCTCTCTAACATATTGCTATCATATTTTCCATTGTGTCTTTCTTTTTTATATACTGAGAAATTTTAAAAATTCCTACTGAATTTATTTCAGCAACCATATTTTCATTTCCAAGACACCTCTCTTGCTTTCTGACCATTCTCTTTTTAATTAACACCCTAGTCTTATTTTATAGTTGCTAGCTCTTTTTAAACCTCTCTCAGGATACTAATTAGGGTTTTTTCTTAAATTATTTTGTTCCCTAAATTGTCCCCGGTCCTACCAGGATATGTTTTCACTCTTTTTCCCCCTCTCTCATGTTGTAAGCTTTACTCAACTATCAGGCAAATGACGGATATTTCCTATTTAAGAATGAGAGCAGAAAGCTCCCTGAAGTCAACGATTGATTGGCTTCTTATGCAGGAAGAAGTGGGGAGTGACTGTAATAGGATCCCCCCCAAACACTCTTTTCTAGGGTGTAAAAACTCATACTACCTGCCCTAGTTCTCCCCAGTTTCACTGTTTTCAAAATGAAATCATCTCATTTCAGGAGCGTGAGGGCGGGGCTGGGAGTCCACTCCTCCAAACACAACCCTTCAATGAGCTCCCCTATTTCAGTCACACTTTTAACTAACCCCGCCCTCTCTCCTACATGCGCATCAAAGCATGAAGTTACTTCTGCAGGTGGGGTCAGAATCCTCCTCAGTTGCAGGTGGTCCCTGTGCATATTCTAGGTGATGCTTTTTCTCTGTTCTACTGCTTCAGTTTCACATCCTTCCACTTGTCTTCTGTCTTTCAAAACTATGTTGAAATCTCTTGACTGTTGTTGGCTTATGTACTTAAACACTTTGATACCATCCTTGTAGTGTCTTGTCAAAATGGAGAAGAGCTGCAAGGGTTCTCAGTGCATTCTGAATCTGCTATTCTGTGGTCCCAGTGTTTAAAGTTCTTGGTCTTCCCCAGTGTCTATCACTGCTTTTAGAAATACAATCTCCTGGTCTACTCATGAAGGAAATGAATACAACACATCTAAAATGACAAGGAATGCGGGTTAGATGCTCTAGGGTCTTGTCGTACTCTGCAATTTACTAAGAAACCACTTATGTGCTACAAATTGTAGGTGCTCATTTATAAAATAAAAGGGGGTAACTCTACATGAACTATAGATTTCTCCTACTGTAACATTTCATAATTTTCTAAGTTTTCTTAAAATTTCTCTATATTATCATTAATTTTAATTAAAAAAATAAAAATCTAACTTTCTCTTTTGAAAATCAAAGAGTAATTACCATAGTCCTACAATAATGGGATAATTAATTCTGAAACCTGTCAAGTTTCATGTTTCATACGAAAAGAAAATCATATTAAATAATTTTAAAAAATTAAACATGGACTTTGTAGCACAAAGACAAGGTTCCCCCAAATGGTATTCCCTTATTTACTAGAAATGTTCAGCTCTGCATTAAAGTTGAAATAAAACAAATATATTATTTTTGAAGTGCAAAACTTTCTTATGAAAATCAATTTTTCTTTTCTGTCCATACAAACAAAAGTATGGGATCACATTAGATGTCAGGTTTATTAGGGAATATGATGTAGCTTCTTGATGTTTTTTATTTTAGGAAAGGAGAAAATTAACATCAAAACTTTTTTCAACTTTACTTTTATTTAAAATGAAGCCATATTTTCCTCTTATAAAAAGAGAGTTCAACTAGAACTGTCAATTTTCTCATTTGTAAAACAAGAGCACTGAATCAGCTGACTATATTCATTCAGAACTCAATTTCTTTATCTTATGATCACTACGGTTCTCCCTAAATCTAATATCCTAAGGTTCTAAGGAAAGGAAACTATATTACTAACGACATGTTTTGATTTTTATTTCTTAGAGTTCAAATGTCCACCATTCACCTTGGTCTAAGCTTAAGGAACCATTCAAGGGGATACAATGCAGATGGGAGGAGAAAACAGAACCCTCACTCAAGCTGTGCAGTGTTGCAATCAGGTTTCCATTTGAAAAATAATGTTCTCTATAGCTTTAAAGTGATAACTTTGTACCTGCAATGCTTCTTGTTTCAAACTGATTTTCTCTGGCTCTTCCTGAACACTTTCTGAGGAATCTTCGACCTCTTCGATTTCTGAGGAGGAAGGACTCTCTACTCTCACAGTCACAGGAAATTCTGATGGACCTGAGTGTCACAAGAAGAAGAGTGTCACAGAGTGTCACAGAGTTGTTAAACTAAAGTGCAAAGAAAGAAGATTGTATAAAAGATAACACAAGCCAGATACCAAATATCCAAATATTAGAGGACATTTAACAAAAGTGATCTGAGGTATCATTATTATTTCCTTTTAATTAATTAATTTATTTATTTTTGGCTGCGTTGGGTCCCCATTGCTGCACGCGGGCTCTCTCTAGTTGTGGCGAGCAGGGGGCACCCCTCGTTGCGGTGCGCGGGCCTCTCACTGTGGCGGCCCCTCCTGCTGCGGAGCACGGGCTCCAGGCGCTCGGGCTTCAGTAGTTGTGGCTCACGGGCTCCTGAGCGCAGGCTCAGCAGCTCTGGCGCCCGGGCTTAGCTGCTCTGCGGCATGCGGGACCCTCCCGGACCAGGGCTCGAACCCGTGTCCCCTGCATAGGCAGGCGGATTCTTAAGCACTGTGCCACCAGGGAAGTCCCTGAGTATCATTATTTATAAATGTCTCTCACTGCTCCTTAGTCTAAAACAGGCAATGAATAAGTAAAAGTACAGTAACTTACTTTTGCTATGTTACTGTACAGACCTCTGTTGTACCTGGTTAGGATTAGTAATGGGAATTGCCCATATTATTTTATTAAGTTTCTTTCACGGAAGCCAAGTGAAGAGCCAAGGTAAACATTTTTTCTCAGATCAACATTATACTGCAAATGAAAATTTTATTCTTCACCATCAGACAAAAACAGTCTGGAAGAAAATGTAGTTTTTCAGAGGAAAATACATCAGTAAAGAGACTGATAAAGAGTCAGAAGAATAATCAGAAAGTCAGCATATCTAAGCTGTGAATAATAGACGCTAGAATTTTAAAAAATAAATCACATACGCATATACAACTAAAACTGACCCATCAAAAATTTCAACTTCTCATCAGCCTTAAGCCAAAACTAGGGTAACAGTAATACAAGTCTCCTGTCAAGCTTCACTGCCACTGCAAAGTTGTCCAATAGGACATTTCTAAACATTTAAAAACTGACCTGGTCACAACCCCATAAAAGTCTACAGATCAGAAAAGAAGTGTGCTGGGATTAGATAACTACTCAGAAGACAAGTCACTAGGACATCATTTTGACAACAAGCAGCAAACCTGCAGCATAGGAAAATCCCAACAGGAGAACGAGGCGCACACCCCTCCCTCTGGGCATTCAAGGGCAGGACTGACACCCAAGATGCTCTTCTCTCAACCTCAGCAGTGGTGCCTTTCACAGAGCAACTATGCAGTCTCCCAAGACAACTGGGAAGGAGAATCTGGTACTGACAGTATTAGCTTGCCATGAGGCCATAAGCAAGGGAATGTGTGTGGCCTTAGTGAGAGAGCAGAGGTTTGGGAGATGTTGCTTTATGTTGGCTTTCAGATCAGGAATTTGTACATATAGCCCGCAAACAACATTTCTTGAAAGCATATGAACATTCTTGAGTATGACAGCTCCATGTGAGGGGTCAGAAATGGCAGTCAAGTTCGTTTCACTGGGTAACAGCTGATTTGCGGACTGGAGAACAGGCTTCCTTGTTTACAGACATAACCACAAGGCTGCCAGTTGTGTGCCAAATCCACCCAACTACACATTTGCATTGGGAGAGCGACCAGACAAGTTTTACATGGATTTATATCAGAGAGGGAAATGCTTCTTGTAAGGCTCTGTCAGTTTAAAAACCAAAAAGAATGACCATCCACCTTTCCCAATTCAACCCCCTATATATCATAAATATGATAGCTACATACCTGCAACTTATTATATACATCACGAGCTTTGATGAATGGAAAGCCCCTAAAAAGATATCAACAAAACGAAGTTAGATCTTGATGTGAATACATCACCAGTTAAACCCAGTTAATACAACTATTTAGTATTATGTACAGTATCCATACAGAACTGTGTATAAAAATAAATAAGCTCAAACGAAGGACCTGGAGGGCTCTGCTACGGAGAAAACTGAACAGAATTCAGCCGACTGGCTTGGTGGTAACTCTCTGAACTGCTGAGAGGCCCCTTCATTTCCTACGTTCAGGATGGTTGAGATTTCAGTCTCACTTCTTTAAATGGTGATATTAATCGTTCTCTAATTTACCATTCTGTGTGACGAGGATGGACCTGAGATTAAGTGTCTCAAGAAGAAGGTAGGAAACCACAGAGTTGTTAAACTCAAGTGCAAAGACTGGGGATTCAACACTATAGTTTATGCAACAGCAATTCACATTACCATTTGCAAAACAGTAGTTGGTTGTCCAATGGGGATTATAAACATCCATTTAACATGAGCTACTGAACAGATACTTTACACAGTAACTACTTCAAGTACTATTTAAAGTCAATTCTCTATGTTTTCTTAAGCAATTGTTAACCCCCAATTTCGTGAATACTACCAAGTAAGTCACTTGAAAATCATCTAGAGCAATCTATTTCACTTAGCAAGTCTAAAGCTATAGTTCAACAATTTTATTTACTGTTCTATGACAAAAATTACTATGAACAGCTATCCCCTGGATAAGTAATCAGCTAAAGCTAGTTTGACTCACTAAATCTGATTTACTGAGTTAATAAGCCAGTAGATTTAGAATAGGTCTAATGCATATTTCTCATCCATTCTGTATTAAACTATTCCCCATGCCTAAAATGTCTTTTTTCCCATTCGTACATATCCAAATTCCTACTTCTGTGCTGTAGGGCTTGGCTCAACTACACCTGCCTTTAGTGAAACTTTTCTCACCTGCACAATTGGTGATAATTTTAGTCTCCTCAAGACTCCCACGGGGTTACCTCTGTTGTGACACTTGAGAAACAACTTGAAACTCCCAATTACTTTTTGTTTTTCTTCCTTAGAGGGCTCATTAGGCAGAAGCCATGTGTGAGTTATCTTTTTTCCTCTATAGAAAGCACCAGAGACCGCCCACATAATAGAAGTTCCAAAATAAAGAATTCTGAACGACTGAAAAAGACAGGGAATGCAAGCACGCTACCTGTTCCTTTTTGCACGTCTGCAGTACGCCACGGCAGGAAACCAGACACACCAGGTGGTAGAGGTTCAGGAGCATAACATTCTTTACCAGCAGAGTGTTTCCTTCCATTACTTACAGGTTTCTTTGCGGCCAAGCCTATGTTTGACAAAGAATGGAAAGAAGGAATCAAGATGTACCAAAAGTCTACAGAGCAACTGTCACACGGTTACACTTCGAAAGGAATAAAACAGGCACTTGACGATGCCAAGCCCATTAAAAAGAGGATCGTTTTGTACAAAGGTTTTACATAAGCCAGCATTTTTAAAAAATATAAGTTCTCTACAGTAACAAGTTATTTTAACTAAAACAAAAGTATTGAGATGTGCAGAAATGCAAAAATAAATTTTTAAAATAATCCCAAAGTATGATACATTTTATGTATCATGCAGAAACACTCAAGTTTACTGAATCTTAGAACACCTTTGGCATTTCTGAATCTCAAGGACAGAGAAACACAGATACACCCATGACTTCTGCCAAACAGAATCTTCAGAATTAGACCAAAACTTCAATTTAAGATGAATTTTTCTATGTAAAAACAATAAAAGTTATAAGGCTGCAAGTTGCTGGGTGGTAGGTGAATCAATGTTACTCTCCTATAAGCCTGTCAACCTTCACTGCTCCTTTGATTTCATATAGAAAACACACAAAAAAAACAAATGAAACCCACTGGATAAAAGAGTGAAATGTGGAGACTTATCCTATATTTCAGTAGTAAAGAGGCAAGTATCTTTATATGAAATATTTGGTTGCAAAAACTAGACCTACGTGTTAATAGTTTATTTAGAACAAGCCATATATTAAAATTCACATTTAAATATTTAATTTGAATTTACTGAAAACAAACATCATAAGTTAAAATGGTTATATTTATCCTTCAAATCTACTATATTTACTTTAATAGATCTTTATTGGAGTATAATTGCTTCACAATTCTGTTACTTTCTGTTACACAACAAAGCCAATCAGCCGTATGCATACACATGTCCCCATAGCCCCTCCCTCTTGAGCCTCCCTCCCACCCTCCCTATCCCACCCCTCTAGGTCATCGCAAAGCACCGAGCTGATCTCCCTGTACTATGCTGTTGCTTTCTACTATATTTTAGCAGCATTAGGATGCAGGGTAAAATGGAGTGTATGTGGTAATATAGGACAAATATTTCATAGAGTGTAGGTTACTGATAATCACCACACGATCCTGTGTGATTTACATGCGTCTTAAAAATATATAGGAGCTCAGTTCATTTTGTGCTATTTTATTGTGTTTTTTAACTTAATTACCGTCAAAAAAAAATGTTTGCATGCATGTGGTTTGTATGTGTATACCCTTCCTTTACTTTCAGAAACTAATGCAAATACATTTGTATAAAAAATTTTTTTAATTACACTTTTCTTGTTAGGAGATAAAAAAAATTTCTAATAAAAGTTCCCATCTGGGGCTTCCCTGGTGGCGCAGTGGTTGAGAATCCGCCTGCCAATGCAGGGGACACGGGTTCGAGCCCTGGTCTGGGAAGATCCCATATGCCGCGGAGCAGCTAGCCCCGTGCGCCACAGTTGCTGAGCCTGCGCATCTGGAGCCCGTGCTCCGCAACAAGAGAGGCCGCGATAGTGAGAGGCCCGCGCACCGCGATGAGGAGTGGCCCCCGCTCGCCGCAACTAGAGAAAGCCCTCGCACAGAAACGAAGACCCAGCACAGCCTAAATAAATAAATAAATTAATTTAAAAACAAAACAAAACAAAACAAAACAAAACAAAACAAAAAAAAAGTTCCCATCTTTTTTTAGGCATACAATATAATTACAATAATTACAATATAAATGTGACACAATTCACACCATTATTTCACCCCTATACTCACCTGGATCTAGGTATGTACCCAGATACTGATTTGGCTTACCTCTATGTCTCCAAATAACTGAGGCAAATACAAAAAAAAAGCCCAAGAAATAAAATTACTCTTAAAATAGCTCAATGAGCTTGTATACTTCAGTTACATTTCCACTTTGTTTAATCATGCTAAAAAAAAAAAAAAAAAAAGTTTGTTTTCTTCTCATTCCATGATGCCCTATTATATACCACCAGGTACTAATTTTACAGAATTCCTAATATGTTTTACATATACATGTTTTATTTATATATATTTCCATTTCTAATATCATAACAAAAGTCAACTTAGCTATTTTAAGAATGCTTTACATATGATATAAATTTTTAATAATAATATCTAATTAGTGTGATATCACAAATCTTAACTTCTTTGTATGTACTATTTGATTATTAAAATATCATTCTCTTGAAATAACAATTGGCAGACAATCATAAGCTTTTTTTTGACTTCATAAACACTCTTAACAACTTCTATTTAATACACTATTGTCCAAGCAAGTTGATTAATAGAGAATCAAAAACATACATCTTGAAGTTGAAAAAAACAAAAGCTGTATTTATGAAGATGTTTACAATAGTTTATTTTAGGTTATTTCCAATTTTTCACCAATTTAAAAAATTGACCAACTCAATGAAACCTTGTGAATACAATGTTAAAAAGTATAACTATGAATCATAAAATTTAAATTTAGTATGAAAAGATAAGAATGGCAAATTATATTGAAGCTATGTGGAATTATGTTTATAGATAGCAGGAAGAGAAAATAAAAATGTAAATATTGCTTGACAGGATAATGAGATTAGAGGTGGTCTCTTAAATTTTTCATTGTTATGCTAATACAATACATTTATGAAACCCCAAAATCTTCAAACAACACATATTTTAAAAATTATGGTAAAATACACAAAACAGAAAATTTATCATTTTAACCATTTTAAAGTGGACAGTTCAGTGATATTAAGTCAACAAATTTTTAAAACTTTCAGAGGGTACCTGAATAAAAGATGTGTTGTCCATTGGTGATTTTAATGTATCTGGTATAGAACTAAAGTCACCACAAAACTTTTTCTGGGAAATTGGCAGATCATAAACATAAAAAAAATTATTTTGCTTTATATTAAACCTTATTGTTTTACTGTTTCAAAATTCAAATTTACTCACAAGAAAGAGTCAGTTTCATATTAGATTTGGTTTAACAAATGCTGCTCCTGCTATTCATTCTTATCACCAAAAAAAAAAAGATTATTTCTGACTAATGATAATATGTTCCAGAAAATAAAAAGTTAAGGTCTCTTAGAAACAATACAAACGTTATCAGTAGAAGAAAATTATAGCAAATTTATATATTCAGGAGAATGTGAAACTTATATCACTGATTGTTAAAGGGTTTTAAAAGCTTTTTATTATATTTGGTAACAAAATTATAGGCTTAGTTGTAAAATCCTGGGTTAACTACCATTTGGAAAATTAAATATACATTACAGTAAACATTTAGAAAATGTTTTTCTAAAATTTTCAATCTAGGTCAATAAACTTGTCTGTAGAAGTCCTTTATAAGGATAATACATATTTCAAGTTTTTTTTATCATTGAGAGAAACAAGATATTACCTGATTCAAAAATTTATGTAAGCATTTCGAAGAAAGAAGCAGGGAACAATGGGAAGGTTGCAACTGGGAAGAAATTTTGTTTCTTATAGCACAAAAGGTAATTCTGCATTAAAAAAAAAATCATTCCTCAAAAGCGCCACTACTAAAATTATCATCAAAGTGCACCCCAAATTTCAATTGCAAAGTATTAGAAGTAATCATCCACTAGGAAATATTTTCAAAATAACGAAGTTTTTATGAGATCCAAACAATAATGTTGGTTAATATTAACATCTCTTTAAATTCATTCATTATATCTATATTCTATAAATTCTCATAAGTATCAAAATAATTATAGGTCTCCTAATATGCATGTGGTTAATACTGGCTGTTTTAATTTTAGCACATTGGAAAACATAAGGGGTATAGGTTCTAGTAGCATTAAAAACAAGAAAGAGTTAACCAATTCTTTTTTTTTTTTTTTTAATAAATTTATTTATTTTATTTATTTATTTTTGGCTGCATTGGGTCCTCATTGCTGTGCGCGGTCTTCCTCTAGTTGTGGCGAGCGGGGGCTACTCTTTGCTGCAGTGCGCGGGCTTCTCATTGCGGTGGCCTCTCCTGTTGCGGAGCACGGGCTGTAGGCACGCGGGCTTCAGTAGTTGTGGCACGTGGGCTCAGTAGTTGTGGCTCGCGGGCTCTAGAGCGCAGGCTCAGTAGTTGTGGCGCACGGGCTTAGTTGCTCCGCGGCACGTGGGATCCTCCCAGACCAGGGCTCGAACCCGCGTCCCCTGCATTGGCAGGCGGACTCCCAACCACTGCGCCACCAAGGAAGCCCCAACCAATTCTAATAGTAGCTTTTCCTTTTCGACCACTTCCCAAAATTATAGTTCTCTTTTTCTGTCTAGCAGTTTTGGATGGTTCCTTCACCGATGGAGAAGTTATCCACTGGTACTGAGACAGAAATGATAAATATGCCATTTAAGTTACAGGTAATTTAGGAGGGTTTGATCTTCATTGGAAATTAAGATACTTTAAGTTAATAAAAGGTTTTCAATCTGCATTTCTGGGAACCTAAATTAAAGCATCACACAACATTTTCAAAAACAGAAAAGCCATTTCATTTGACTAAAAACTTAGTTTTAAGATGGCAGAAAGTACCTTGATAATTTTCTTTTCAGAAAGAAAGAAAAACAAGCCATTAAAGAGAAATTCTTCCGAGAGAACTAAAACATGTTATGACTTGGCACTCCTTCCATCTGGAGAACTTTTTTGATAACTGCTTTCATCACAGAATGATCTAAAGTAAAATAAATTGAAATTAGAGTAATTATTTCCCAGTGAGTGGCTATTTCCATTTAAAACCAAAAGCCAACTAATTATTGCTTTTCCCATAAAATTAAATATGACATCTACATTATGTAATTATACACTTATTTCCCCCTTTGTGTATTCTAATTTCTTCCTCAAAAACCTAAGATGCCATCTTGCAGACTGCCCCCAGTGGCTACTATTTTGGCAGCAGCAGAGGTCAACTTTAAACATTTTGCATCTAAAGTGGCTTTGGATACCTTTGGATAGAAAGTACAGTCTGAGCACTGTCCAGACACTTAGATACCTAAGGCGCATCTAAGATAACAAACCAAAGTCCTGATATTCCCTCAAAAGCTGCTCCTCCCATCAGCCCCCTTTTTCTAAGTGATACCACCCAGTTGCACACATAATCATCGACGACTTGTCTCCTTGTTACTATTTCCTTCATACCCCACATCTAATCTATTGGCAAGCCCTGTTAGCTACACCCTCAAAACACAACCTGAATTCAACCACTTTTCACTTGCTCCAAACTTCCAACCTAAGCTAAGCCATAAACATCTCTTATTTGGACCACTGTGATAGTCTCCTAACTGGTCTCCCTGTTTCTCTTCTTTATCCCCCCAAGTCTATTCTCTATACCAAGTCATCTTATTCAGATACTGTTTGGATCATGTCTTTTTCCAGTTCAAAACCCTCTACTCATTTAGAATAATCCACACCTTTACTCTGGCCTTCAAGACTTTACAAGATCAGACCCCTGGCTAGCTCCTTGACCTCATGTCATACCACACTCTTCTTCACTCAGTACTCTGACCATGTTGGCCTCCTTGCTTTTCCTTAAATACTCCACCCACCTACATGCCTGCATACTCATTGCCTCCTTGTCCTGGAATGTGCTTACCCCAGATCTTCCATGGCTTGCTCCTCTCTTCATTCAGGTCTCCGTTCAAATGCCACTTCTCCAGTGAAGCTGTCCCCTAACAAACCTATCCAATGGAGTCCTACCTGCTCCTCCTCACTCTCCTTACATTAAGATATTTTTGCACTTCCTACTGTCTAAAATTATATTACTTATCTCTTTACTCATTTCTATCTGAACCCCTTCACTAGAATGTAAGCTCCACGAGGGCAAGACTTTTGTCTGTCTGGTTCACTGCTTTATCCCTAGTGCCTGACCCGTATCTGGCACACAGAAGCTATTAAAAAAATTACTTGTGAAACTGACAAATGAATAAAGTACTCCTTGCAAGAATTCAGAGGTTGCACAACAAGGAAATAATGCTCTTGGTGGAAGCAGGCTTAGTATCTAGGTTTACCTCTATTCAGAGTAGCGATAAGAACAATTTAAAGGTATAACTCACTTTAATTAGTACATTATCTGCTAAAAACATAAGGGAAGTGCAACATTAGAAAAGTACAGTTGACACTTGAACAACATGGGTTTGAACCTCGCGGGTCCATTGACACATGGATATTTTTCAATAAATATGTACTATCGTCCTACACGAGCCAAGGTTGGTTGAATCCACAGATGCGGAACCACTGACTATAAACTTATACCCAGATTTTCAGCTGCGTGGGGGGCGGCACCCCTAACCCCCAAGCTGTTCAAGGGCCAACTGTATATGAAGAGGAAGGTGAAACACATTAAGTTTTAAAACCTGTCAATGTGTGAACAAACTCTTTTTGTTTTGCTATGTGTTAATCAATTAAAAAAAAAAAGTGACCACATACCAACAAGTGGATTTTTTTCTTATATCCAAAACGACCAGAGTTCTGTTGCTTTCAAGGGCCTTTAGTAAAGCCTTTGCTCCTTCACTGGTGAGGCCACACTGCTGCAGGTCAAGTGCTTTCGATGAAAGACAAAAGGTCACTTGCGAAGTCTATACAGATTTAACATATAGACAACTCTCATTTTCTCACGTGTGGAAGAGTCCTGCACAAGACCAGCCATGGCAGATTTGTAATTTTGGGTATGGAAAAAAACAGAAACGTATACGCACACACATAATGCATAATCCAATTTTAAAACCTCTTCTTGGAATGTTCATTGCAGCTCTATTTACAATAGACAGGACATGGAAGCAACCTAAGTGTCCATCGACAGATTAATGGATAAAGAAGATGTGGCACATATATACAATGGAATATTACTCAGCCATAAAAAGAAATGAAACTGAGTCATTTGTAGTCAGGTGGATGGACCTAGAGTCTGTCATACAGAGTGAAGTAAGTCAGAAAGAGAAAAAGAAATACCGTATGCTGACAGATATATACGGACTTAAAAAAAAAAATGGTTATGAAGAACCTAGGGGCAGGACAGGAAGAAAGACGCAGGTGTAGAGAATGGACTTGAGGACACGGGGAGGGGGAAGGGTAAGCTGGGACGAAGTGAGAGACTGGCATGGACATATATACACTACCAAATGCAAAACAGCTAGTGAGAAGCAGCAGCACAGCACAGGGAGATCAGCTCGGTGCTTTGTGACCACCTAGAGGGGTGGGATAGGGAGGCTGGGAGGGAAACGCAAGAGGGAGGAGATATGAGGATATATGTAAATGTAGAGCTGATTCACTATGTTACAAAGCAGAAACTAACACACCATTGTAAAGCAATTATACTCCAATAAAGCAAAAAACAAAAACAAAACAAAACAAAAAAAAAACCACTTTTTGGATGTGCAATGATAAGCCTGCCTTTAGTACAAATAAATCATCCAACATATTCTACAATTACAGAACTGAAGAATAACTGTATATAACCTATGAGAAAAAAATATCACAAAATGAATCTCAGTTCATAATTAGCAAGGGCGGCAGTGGCATGTAAACCTCAGAAGCAAAAACTGGTGGAGCTGAGAAATGCACTGCATTCGTTTGTTCATGATCTTGAGCTTCAAATCACACTTCAAACTAGTTAAAAGGGGAAAACGAAAGAGAAGAAATGTAATAACTGTTAGTTTTAGAGCAAAACAGGCAAGTCTAGGAGGATAAAAATAATAACAAATTCAAAGAATGTGTGAATACACAATACATGCTAAAAACCTATCATGAAAGTATGATGGTCAAGAACTCTCTCAGTAAAAGGTCAGACAAAAACTAGAACAAATGATCATGAATTCTAGTAGTTCTGGGGCTGAACAACCTACTCACTTAAACAAAAGGGATCATCACAAAAGCGCAGGTATTAAAAAATATTACATGAAAGGCAACTATCATGAGTCATTTTTTTAAGTGTTGCGTGGAGCATCACATTAAAATAACTGGAGTCTTTCAACGCCCCATGACACACAGAAATAGAAAGTGAGACACATGGATCTGACAGATTAGAATACAATCGTTACAACCTCTCACTACAGAAGAATGGACACAGGGTATAATTAACCAACTAGCCAAATTAATACAAACAGCCAGTAAACCCACCAGTAAATCAAAGGAATACAAAATAAAACAAAATGTGGTTATTCTCCTATCAGATTGAGCCAAGCCTTTAAACTGTGTATACCCTTTTGATCCAACAACTCTCTTTCTAAGTATTTAACCAAAAGAAATAGTCAGAGATATAGGCAAGGATACATATCAGAGTATTATTTGGAACTGAAAAACTGGACATAGCTTATATACAAGAATGGATAAGCTATGTGTACTGTGGCATATTCACCTAATGAAACACTGAACAGTCACAAAAAATGATGCAGTAGATACAAATTTACTGACTTGCTAAATTAACTGAAAAAAGTTATGAAATTTGGAGTAATCCCACTTGCATGAAAAAGGGAGAGGTACTCATTTTTGTAGTTTTACACATTTTTAAAAGTGCTACAAGCCAGTGTTTGTGTGAGGCAGGCTTCACATCCACTGTTGGGGTGGACTACAAATTGGCATAGCATTTCTGGATGGTAATTTGGCAATGTGTATCAACAGTCTTAAAAAGGTGGCAGCAAGAAGAACTACAATCCTGCAGCCTGTGGAACAAAAACCACATTCACAGAAAGATAGAAAAGATGAAAAGGCAGAGGGCTATGTACCAGATGAAGGAACAAGCTAAAACCCCAGAAAAACAAATCAATGAAGTGGAGATAGGCAACCTTCCAGAAAAAGAATTCAGAATAATGATAGTGAAGATGATCCAGGACCTTGGAAAAACAATGGAGGCAAAGATCGAGAAGATGCAAGAAATGTTTAACAAAGACCTAGAAGAATTAAAGAACAAACAAACAGAGATGAACAATACAATAACTGAAATGAAAACTACACTAGAAGGAATCAATAGCAGAATAACTGAGGCAGAAGAACGGATAGGAACAGAATAAAGAAAAAAGAATGAAAAGAAATGAAGACAGCCTAAGAGACATCTGGGACAACATTACATGCAACAACATTCGCATTATAGGGGTCCCAGAAGGAGAAGAGGGAGAGAAAGGACCAGAGGAAATATTTGAAGAGACTATAGTTGAAAACTTCCCTAACATGGGAAAGGAAATAGCCACCCAAGTCCAGGAAGCGCAGTGAGTCCCATACAGGATAAACCCAAGGAGAAACATGCCGAGACACATAGTAATCAAATTGGCAAAAATTAAAGACAAAGAAAAATTACTGAAAGCAGCGAGGGAAAAATGACAGAAAACATACAAGGGAACTCCCATAAGGTTAACAGCTGATTTCTCAGCAGAAACTCTACAAGCCAGAAGGGAGTGGCATGATATACTTAAAGTGATGAAACGGAGGAACCTACAACCAAGATTACTCTACCCGGCAAGGATCTCATTCAGATTCGATGGAGAAATCAAAAGCTTTACAGACAAGCAAAAGCTAAGAGAATTCAGCACCACCAAACCAGCTCTACAACAAATGCTAAAGGAACTTCTCTAAGTGGGAAACACAAGAGAAGAAAAGGATCTACAAAAACAAACCCAAAACAATTAAGAAAATGGTCACAGGAACATACATATCATTAATTACCTTAAACGTGAATGGATTAAATGCTCCAACCAAAAGACACAGGCTTGCTGAATGGATACAAAAACAAGACCCACAAATGTGCTGTCTGCAAGAGACCCACTTCAGACCTAGGGACACATACAGACTGAAAATGAGGGGATGGAAAAAGATATTCCATGCAAATGGAAATCAAAAGAAAGCTGGAGTAGCTATACCCATATCACATAAAACAGACTTTAAAATAAAGAATGTTACAAGAGACAAGGAAGGACACTACATAATGATCAAGGGATCAATCCAAGAAGAAGATATAACAATTATAAATTTATATGCACCCAACATAGGAGCACCTCAATACATAAGGCAACTGCTAACAGCTATAACAGAGGAAATCGACAGTAACACAATAATAGTGGGGGACTTTAACACCTCACTTACACCAATGGACAGATCATCCAAAATGAAAATAAATAAGGAAACAGAAGCTCTAAATGAGGCAATAGACCAGATAGATTTAATTGATATTTATAGGAGATTCCATCCAAAAACTGCAGATTACACTTTCTTCTCAAGTGCGCACGGAACACTCTCCAGGATAGATCACATCTTGGGTCACAAATCAAGCCTCAGTAAAGTTAAGAAAATTGAAATCATATCAAGCATCTTTTCTGACCACAATGCTATGAGATTAGAAATCAATTATAGGGAAAAAAACGTAAAAAACACAAACACATGGAGGCTAAACAATACGTTACTAAATATCCAAGAGATCACTGAAGAAATCAAAGAGGAAATCAAAAAATACCTAGAGACAAATGACAATGAAAACATGACGATCCAAAACCTACGGGATGCAGCAAAAGCAGTTCTAAGAGGGAAGTTTATAGCTATACAAGCCTACCTCAAGAAACAAGAAAAATCTCAAATAAACAATCTAAACTTACACCTAAAGGAACTAGAGAAAGTAGAACAAACAAAACCCAAAGTTAGCAGAAGGAAAGAAATCATACAGATCAGAGCGGAAATAAATGAAATAGAAACAAAGAACACAATAGCAAAGATCAATAAAACTAAAAGCTGGTTCTTTGAGAAGATAAACAAAATTGATAAGCCATTAGCCAGACTCATCAAGAAAAAGAGGGAGACAACTCAAATCAATAAAATCAGAAATGAAAAACAAGTTACAACAGACACTGCAGAAATACAAAGCATCCTAAGAGACTACTACAAGCAACTCTATGCCAACAAAATGGACAACCTGGAAGAAATGGACAAATTCTTAGAAAGGTATAACTTTCCAAGACTGAACCAGGAAGAAACAGAAAATAAGAACAGACCAATCACAAGGAATGAAATTGAAACTGTGATTAAAAATCTTCCAACAAACAAAAGTCCAGGACCAGATGGCTTCACAGGTGAATTCTATCAAACATTTAGAGAAGAGCTAACACCTATCCTTCTCAAACTCTTCCAAAAAATTGCAGAGGAAGGAACACTCCCAAACTCGTTCTATGAGGCCACCATCACCCTGATACCAAAACCCAACAAAGATACTACAAAAAAAGAAAATTACAGACCAATATCACTGATGAATATAGATGCAAAAATCCTCAACAAAATACTAGCAAACAGAATCCAACAACACATTAAAAGGATCATATACCACGATCAAGTGGGATTTATCCCAGGGATGCAAGGATTCTTCAATATATGCAAATCAATCAATGGGATACATCATATTAACAAATTGAAGAATAAATACCATATGATCATCTCAATAGATGCAGAAAAAGCTTTTGACGAAATTCAACACCTATTTATGATAAAAACTCTCCAGAAAGTGGGCATAGAGGGAACCTACCTCAACATAATAAAGGCCATATACGACAAACCCACAGCAAACATCATTCTCAATGGTGAAAAACTGAAAGCATTTCCTCTAAGATCAGGAACGAGACAAGGATGTCCACTCTCACCACTATTATTCAACATAGTTTTGGAAGTCCTAGCCACGGCAATCAGAGAAGGAAAAGAAATAAAAGGAATACAAATTGGAAAAGAAGAAGTAAAGCTGTCACTGTTTGCAGATGACATGATACTATACATAGAGAATCCTAAAAATGCCACCAGAAAACTACTAGAGCTAATCAATGAATTTGGTAAAGTTGCAGGATACAAAATTAATGCACAGAAATCTCTTGCATTCCTATACACTGATGAGGAAAAATCTGAAAGAGAAATTATGGAAACACTCCCATTTACCACTGCAACAAAAAGAATAAAATACCTAGGAATAAACCTACCTAGGGAGACAAAAGACCTGTATGCAGAAAACTCTAAGACACTGATGAAAGAAATTAAAGATGATACCAACAGATGGAGAGATATACCATGCTCTTGGACTGGAAGAATAAATATTGAGAAAATGACTATACTACCCAAAGCAATCTACAGATTCAATGCAATCCTTATCAAATTACCAATGGCATTTTTTACGGAACTAGAACAAATCATCTTAAAATTTGTATGGAGACACAAAAGACCCTGAAGAGCCAAAGCAGTCTTGAGGGAAAAAAACGGAGCTGGAGGAATCAGACTCCCTGACTTCTGACTATACTACAAAGCTACAGTAATCAAGACAATATGGTACTGGCACAAAAACAGAAACATAGATCAATGGAACAAGATAGAAAGCCCAGAGATAAACCCACGCACCTATGGTCAACTAATCTATGACAAAGGAGGCAAAGATAGACAATGGAGAAAAGACAGTCTCTTCAATAAGTGATGCTGGGGAAACTGGACAGCTACATGTAAAAGAATGAAATTAGAACACTCCCTAACACCATACACAAAAATAAACTCAAAATGGATTCGAGACCTAAATGTAAGACCGGACACTATAAAACTCTTAGAGGAAAACATAGGAGGAACACTCTTTGACATAAATCACAGCAAGATCCTTTTTGATCCACCTCCTAGCGTAATGGAAATAAAAACAAAAATAAACAAATAGGACCTAATGAAACTTGAAAGCTTTTGCACAGCAAAGGAAACCATAAACAAGACGAAAAGACAACCCTCAGAATGGGAGAAAATATTCGCAAACGAATCAATGGACAAAGGATTAACCTCCAAAATATATAAACAGCTCATGCAGCTCAATATTAAAGAAACAAACAACCCAATCCAAAAATGGTCAGAAGACCTAAATAGACATTTCTCCAAAGAAGACATACAGATGGCCAAGAAGCACATGAAAAGCTGCTCAACATCACTAATTATTAGAGAAATGCAAATCAAAACTACAATGAGGTATCACCTCACACCAGTCAGAATGGCCATCATCAAAAAATCTACAAACAACAAATGCTGGAGAGGGTGTGGAGAAAAGGGAACCCTCTTGCACTGTTGGTGGGAATGTAAATAGATACACCCACTATGGAGAACAGTATGGAGGTTCCTTAAAAAACTAAAAATAGAACTAAACATATGACTCAGCAAACCCACTATTGGGCACATACCCTGAGAAAACCATAATTCAAAAAGACACATGCACCCCAATGTTCACTGCAGCGCTATTTACAATAGCCAGGACATGGAAGCAACCTAAATGCCCATCGAGAGACAAATGGATAAAGAAGTTGTGGTACATATATTCAACTGAATATTACTCAGCCATAAAAAGGAACGAAATTGAGTCATTTGTTGAGATGTGGATGGATCTAGAGACTGTCATACAGAGTGAAGTAAATCAGAAAGAGAAAAACAAATATCGTATATTAACGCATGTATGTGGAACCTAGAAAAATGGTACAGATGAACCGGTTTGCAGGGCAGAAGTTGAGACACAGATGTAGAGAACAAACGTATGGACACCAAGGGGGGAAAACCGCGGTGGGGTGGGGATGGTGGTGTGCTGAATTCGGCAATTGGGATTGACATGTATACACTGATGTGTATAAAATTGATGACTAATAAGAACCTGCAGTATAAAAAAAAAAAGAAGTCTTAAAAATATGTCACACTTAGTCATTCCACTTCTACGACCTTATTCTACAGAAGTAATCCCAATGGACACAGAGACGTATATACAATGTATTCACATTGTTTCTGACAGGGAAAAGCAAATTGTGTAAATCTAATTGTAAAGAATTGATTAAACTATGGGACATCGATACGATGGAATACTACGTGATACATCATTAAGTGAAAAAAGCAGGAATATGAAATAGCAAGTATACTACAATTCTATTTTTGTAATCCCTAAGTGTACAAATATATTTATAGAAAAATAAAAGACTGAAAGTGTATGCACCAAAATGAACAGTGATTATGTCTGGGTATTAAGATTATAGGTAATTTTTCTCTTGTTACTCCGTAGTTTCTATAAAGAATATATGCAACTCTTAGAGAAAGCTTAAAAGCAAAATAAAAGCTATCAGTAAAATGAGGCTTTAAAAAAAATCCTATCACAATAGTATCATGCCAAAAGCTAAGCATATATCATATTAAAAATTCAATATTTTCAATTTTAGAATTTACCTCTAAGCCATAAATCCTCACTAAGAGATTCTGCCAAAGCACTTGCACCCAGGTCACCAATGAGCGTGTTGCAGTTCAGAGTGATGCGCCTCAAACCAGCCATACAGTCAAGATCAGGTCTCCTGGAACGAAGACTCTCAGCCCAGGTTTCTTCATGCCTTCTGGTAGTCTGATACTTCAAAGATTTAATGGGATGAAATTAAGATGCTTGAAGAAGGAAACAGGGTGTGCCTACTGAGTATGGCTTATTATGTCAGAGATTTACACACACACATATCAAGCATATATGCCACGAGAATCAACCTGAGAAATTAAACAGTCACTTCTGGTTTATGAGTCCAGTGACCCAGATTCTAGTCGGTCAGTGATTAGATTCCAGCCACTGGATGACCTGCTTTCGAACAGTATGTAAAGTTGGACAACTCAATTACAGTCTACGAATTCTTTTCCTTATCTTCTAAGTCAGGGAATTGGTTCTAAATTCTATCATTGCTGAGGCTCTAAATGTCATCATTCTGTCCTCCAATGGTCTCCAAACACCTGACTGGGCAACCCATAAGAAAACTTTTTAATATGCATCTTATTTTTTAACAAATTATATACACGAAGTTCTATACATATAATAATGTATGTACATTATAAACTACACAGATATTGTTTAAATGATACAAAGCTAAATAGGTTCTAATATTTTCTTTTCCTAACTCCTAAGGCATTATTTTATTTATTTTTTAAAAATATTTATTTATTTGTTTGTTTGTTTGGCTGTGCCGGGTCTTCAGTTGCAGCATGCCGGATATTTTAGTTGTGACATGTGGGCTCTTGGTTACGGCAGGCACGTGGGACCTAGTTCCTTGAGAAGGGATCGAACCCAGGCCCCCTGCATTGGGAGTGCAGAGTCTTAACTGCTGGACCGCCAGGGAAGTCCCAGGCACTACTTTAAAAACTATATTTACAAAATGGATCTCACATGCTACCTAGGGTATGCACACAAACTTTAGAGGCCTGGACTGTGCACAGCCAGTTGGATGCGCCTTGGGAAAATAGTGGTTTGACATTTAACCACAAGTGTTGTCTTAAAGGCATTCAATTCTTTATATTCATAAAATAAAGTTTGGTAACAGGGAACACTGACTTTAAATGGAAAAAGTCTTGTTACATTCTTGAAAAAATAAAAGACTCAAAGTGCCTTTGACACTCTAAAAAGAAAATCATTAGTGTCATTTTTCTATTAACAATAGCTTATAAAAGCTCCAAGCAGAAATAACAGCAATCACTTACACAGTGCTTAGTATGTGCCAGGCACTATTTATACAAATGAGTTCATTTAAACCTCATAATGAGGCACAGACATTAAGTGATTTGCCCGTGGTCAAATGCTACGAAAAGGGAGAAAGGGAATTTGAACCTAGGCCATTTGGCTTCGGTACCCAAGTTCTTGACTGTTTTCTACCCCAGAGGTCAATGGACTTGCCCTGTATAGACTCAAAGAATTTTTCAATTTTTCAAATCTAAATTTAAACATTTCCAGCTTTCTGGGCTTTACAGTTTCTGTTGCAACGACTCTGCCCCACTGGCGTAGGGTGAAAGTAGCCACAACTACCATGTAAACAATGGGTGCGACTATGTTTCAAAAACACGTTCTTTACAAAACCAGGCGACGGGCGGGATCTGGCCCACCAGCCATAGTTTACCTATCCCTGATCTGCACCATCAAACTATTCAAAAGGCTTCATGTCAAATTATTAAATAACTTTAGGCCTAAATACACTCATTAGAACCACTGTAAAGAAAGTTGTTAAGGCATTATTTTAAAAACTGTATTTACAAATTGCTGATGTAGTGATTTTTATTACTTTATAAACTACAGCAGCTAATAAACACTTGATTCATTTAAGTCTTGAAGACGATAATGGCATACTTTCTTCACAGTATCACAAAGTTTTCAGTAACTAAAAATACATAAAAGTATTAGTATGTATTATATATTAAATCTCTTATTTCTAAAATTAAGTGGACTATCTTTACTAAATGGTAGAATCCCAAACTGAAAACTGGTCATATTCTTTAAACAAAACGAAAGCTGCACTCACATGTATTAAAAGACAAAAATTAACTGCCATCTGTATCAATATGTTAATGTGCTTCAATCACATATGTTTTCATGAAAGTTTAAACATAAAATCACCTTTAAGATATTGACCATGTGATCTGCTCCCTGCCATTTCAGATTACAGCCTGTGAAGTCTACTGTCTTAAGAGTGATAGAGTTCTTTATACCTTGACAAATAACTA
Organism: Eubalaena glacialis; assembly: GCF_028564815.1. Classification (NCBI taxonomy): domain Eukaryota; kingdom Metazoa; phylum Chordata; class Mammalia; order Artiodactyla; family Balaenidae; genus Eubalaena; species Eubalaena glacialis. The sequence goes on from NC_083725.1 coordinate 25,507,007, forward strand.
AAAGGAAAAAAAAAAAAAACCACACACACAATAAGATGAAGAGCCTATACATGTCAGTCTTGACTTATTTGCTTTTCTTGAGTCAATTGGAGGTTTATAGCCACATTCTTAAAATCATTAACTACAATCTTCCCAAACAGGTAACTGACGAACAGATGCATTCTAAAACTTGTCAGTAACAAAGTGTTATTCCAGTTTACAACAACAGTTTAATTCTTTTTAGATACTAAAACTGAACACACTGAATACTGCAAACTTTATTCCCAACCACTCAGTAAAGTACTACGTACCGTTTGAGACCTAGGGAAAAAAAGAAAAACCTACAAAGCATAAGACTCTTCCTATTTTCATTTCCAATGATACTTCCCAATCTTGATGATCAATCAGCGATTTAAATGTCAACTATAAACCCAGTATTTTATTGGGTGCTATATACTAGTATATAGTATACTAGTATACTAGAGCAATATGAGAGAGAGGACCTCAAACCCTCTGTTCCCTCAAATTGAAAGGCAGGATTCCTGACTGGACACAGGGAACACACACTAATGTTTCAGGACCCCAATCAACAGTCACCTGCTTTGTGATTACTTCCATGACACACCCTCACCAACACCACTGAGTCTGCTGCTCCTACGGGACGTTACATATATTTCCTTTTTTAACACATACCACAGTGCATTATAATTATGACTGCAGATACATGTTCTAACAATTTAAAGATAATGATGACTTTTTTGCTCTTTACATCTTGCTATTTCCCTTATAATATTTCTTGAAGAGAAGCCGTAAAAATATAAACAAACACAAAAACCAGAAAATATACAAAATGTGTTGTTTGTGGCTTAACACAAACTTAAGTAAAATTAGTTCTGACAGTATCCAGCATGGCAAACTTCCATGGTACAAACGACAGTGGACCAAGGTTTGAGAAGTACAGGAGACAATCGAGGCATGAACAACACCAAGAAAAGGTAGACAGGATGTAACGTGGTGTGAAGGAAATCACGAGACCAGTCTGATGAGAAGAGACTTAAACAAGACTGAAACTCACTTTCTAAACCTCCATCTCCAAGTGGACAATTCGCAAGACACAGGTGCACCAAAGTGGCCTATTCAATCTCTTTAATGGGGAGAACAAGCTTAAAAGTTCATTGCTTCAGTTTGCCCCAAAAGCAACTATCAAATGTTGGCAGGACACAATGAAGGCTTACCCTTGTTAACATAGTTAAGTCTCTCTCTCTCAGAACTAGCCCATTTGGCTCCAGGTTCCTTAGCGCACCCGACGCACTTACACAGCAATTAAGAGCTTTACACGAGTGGAAGGTCATATCTTTATTTCTTATCGCAGGAACACGACTTTTGTAAACTTTATTTCTGTCAGAACCTAAAGCAAAATTATTGTAAAATGAGTGATTTAAACCATACATTTTATCATCAATAAAAAGTATCTTAAAAAAAAAAAAAAAAAAGCATCTGCTCTGTGCTAAGGATTAGAAACGACTCCTGCCCTTAAAGCCTTCATTAAGGAGGGACATGTGTAAACTCAAAATTTCAATCACATGAGATAAAGAAACATAACCTTTATGCACAGAGGTTCCTTTGGAGGCAGAATGTTATATCGAAGTGATGGCTTCATGATAACCCTGAAGTAGAATCTAGAAAGATGAGGCTATGCAGAGTTGGAGTAGGAGGTGCCTTAACTGCAGAGGGAGCACCTGTGCAAAGACACTCAAGCCCGACACCTGCTGGGCACAGTAAATACTGCAGGTGGCGATGACTAAAGGCCAGGGGTCCATGTGTGAGAAGAGACAGAAATGAAAATAGAGATGTTGGCCGAAGCAAGCCTGGGAGAGAGCATGGCTTGTATCCCACAGGTGATGAGGCCTGGGGCTACCACTGGGTGAGTGAGGGTGCCTCCGCTGATTAGAAAAAGGCGCCCCGCTGCTGAAGGACCGATTAGATAAAGGGAGTGATCACAAAAAGCTCCCCTTCCTCAGGGCCAAAGAGCCCCATGAGGCTTGGCCGAGCACAGTTCAGGCTACACGCCTCTGTGCAGAGCACACGCTGGGCGGCTGGTATGTATTAACTCCGTGTGGGCAAGCCATTAGCAGCATTATTTTAGGCGTATCTTTTTATGTTAGAAGATCACTCGATCCGAGTGATCTTAGAGGAACTGAGGAACTTAGAGGAACTGAGCCCAGGGGCCGCGAAATCACCCAGGAACTTCTGCCATAGTCCAGGCAAAATGTTATACGGATGAAGAAGCAAATTTAGGAGGAGGCCAAAATCTACAAGCTGGACCCACTGGATTGAAGACATACAGAAAGTTCAGTGAAGGAACTCTGAAGAGAATGGGCTCTGCAATAAATTTTTCTTAAATTCAATGTAAAATATTAGGTAAAATTAAGTACAGTGGCCTTTAAGGTCCCTTCCAGCCATAATTTCTTTTCATTTCTACGTTATTACTCTGGTTAAGTAAAGTCCCTTCAGAGGTACAGAACAGTTCCTACACCTGAATGTGATGCAAAGAATAATCTGACTTCTCTTCACCAGGGGATGAGTTGAACTGTCCTTGCAGGAGAGATAACAGATGGTGTGAACCCCAGATCCTAGAAAAGGGGCCAGGCACACGATAAGTATTCAGCTTTTTGAAAACAAATGAACAGTCATTTCCTCTCCTAGATCTTCACACCCTTCCTCTGCTGGCTACTTTCTCTCAGCTTATAAACATCCTCAAATATACCCACTTAAAAAACTCTCAGACCTATGATTCTCTGTATCGTCTTGCGGGTAACCTAAGTATCTCCCACGCCTTCAAACACCTGTCCTCCCAAAAAGCCCAGATCTGTACCTTAGGCCCAGACCCGTCTACCAGGCCCCTCTAAAGCACTGAAGATGAAGTAAGATCCTCTCCCCACCCCCAATCCCTTCCAACTGTGCTCTGTATCTCACAAAAAGATGCAGCTGTAAACTGTCACCCACGCTTGCTGCCCTCCCTTTTCTAACTGGTCACCAGGCCCCACCCATTCTGTCTCTGATCTCCAAAATCCAGTCCAACCTTTCATAACTTAAGTGGGACCCTTAGATTACAATTCACCCTGCACCCAATCAACTGCCTTCCACATGGAGGTCCGAGTGAGCCTCTAAACCAGAAGTCCATCTCACTGTTCTTTAGGGTTTCCCACAGCCTTCAGGATAAATATCCAAACTTCTGACAGGACAAACAAGGTCCCTTTCTGTTGGGCCCCACTAGGTTTCCAGTATCAACTCTCACTTCTTTCCCAAACCCTGAGTTCCAGTCCTGTACATTAGTTTTGCCATATTTTCTTATATTTCTCAAACTTTGACACACTGCTCCCTCCTGCCACCCCAGGAGGTTCTACTATCCTTAGAAAGGATGGCACCTCCTCCAAGAAGCCTACCCTGAACTTTCCCTTTTAAGATTCTGTGCTCTGCAAAGGGGAAAGTTGGGCGGGAGGGATAAATTAGGAATTTGGGATTAATAGATGCACACGACTATATATAAAATAGGTAATCAACAAGGACCTACTGCATAGCACAGGGAACTCTACTCCATATCCTATAACAACCTGTATGGGAAAAGAATCTGAAAAAGAATGGATATATGTATAACTGAATCACTTTGCTGTACACCTGAAACTAACACAATATTGTAAATCAACTATCCTCCAATATAAAATAAAAATTAAATTAAAAAAAAAAAAGATTCTGTGCTCTGTAGCACCAGAACTCACTTCTTCCAGAGCACTGACTACTGTGCTTGTGTTTACCTGCCGCCCAGTAGAAGGGGAGCTTACCTAGGGCAGAAGCATCGTCTCCAGCAGCCCATGGTTCTGACAACTCATTCAAGTGCCAGGATACTTTACACACATAACCTGCTTAATTAATTGTAAGAACCCACAGAAAGAGTGGTTTTTAATGTCATTTTACAAGTGAGGGGATTGCAGTTCAAAAGTAACGTGCCCAGGCCTCAGAGAGCATAAGCCCTGTAATTCAAACCCTAAGCTGCCTTCACACCGGTGCTCTTTCCACTACATGATACGAATATTGAAAAAAGATTTTTTTTTTCCTGAGCCCTGTTTTAATGGAAAGGAAATGAAGCAGGGATATATCCATTTCCTAATCGCCTTGGTGTGTACCACACAAAGTCATTCAACAGACCAGGTAACATCTGTGCAAAAATTAATGATGCCCCAAACTGTGCTAAGTGTTCTACATTGTAGAGCCTATAAGCATGAACACAGTGCATCCTTATAACCGCCACAGAGACTGGGTCCTGTTAAGCCCATGCTCCAGATGAGAACACTGAGACCTAGAAGCCTTAAGGCCCTCGGCCGGGGTCACCGAGCTGGCAGGAGTCCTAGGCCGCACGCCCCGTCTAGTGCACGCACACCCGGCCACTGGGCACCGGTTCTAGTGCCCACCCTCCACCTTGTACCACCTAAAACCCCGCTTCGCAGCGCCCACACGAGAGCCCCTGGAAGCGGGAACTACAAACCTGTCTCACCAAGCCATGGCTGGAAGAAGCTCTGGATACAGATCAGGGGCAGAGGGTGCTCAGGAGCGGCATCCAGTCCACCCCGCGGAGGCGGTCGGCGTTAAGTCCAGCAGACCCTCCCGCAGGAAAGCGCGCACGGCGGGCAGAGGCAGCGAGTCCTGCAGCGCACACAGGTCCTCACAGCGCGAGAAGTCGGCCGCGCTGTCCCGGCGCAGCTTCACCGAGTGATCATGGCCCGAGCGCGGCCTCGGGGAAGCTGGTTGCGGACACGATGCCCACACCCGCCTGGGGGCTCCGGCTCGCCTCAAGGCCCCTCGGGCGCCCACCGCCCAGCGGCTGCGGCCCCGCAGCGTGCACAGGACCCGCGTCGTAGCCAAAAGACATAGGGCCACGGGCCCCAGTTAGGCCGGCCCCTCCATGCCGCGACCTCACGCCCCGCATCGCCGGCTGTTGGCGCCGGCCTCAACGCCCTGCGCGCCGCGGGGCTGCGGTTTAAGCCTTCGGGCGGGCCCGTGGGGGCGGGGCTCGAGGACGTCTGCGCGCTCGCCGTGCGTCACACGTAGCCCCGCCTCCCATGGGGACCCGGCAGGAGGAGCAGGGGCGGGAGCCCCGAGACTCGGGCGGCGCGAAAGGTAGGAGGTGTGGAGAATTTGGGGTTTCGAAAAAGCGTTTGCTGACTCATCCAAACAAAAGTGAGACATGGTTGTATCAACGCATTTTAAAAGTAGTTAAACTCCCGACAAATGTCTGTGCTCGCCCCGCCCAGGAGAGAGCGTGCACTCCGTGAGGGACACATGAAAGGCTGAGTGAACGTCTGCCTGTGGTCCGTTACCTGGTGCCCGGGTGTGTGAATTTCTGTGGAGAGCTCTTAATTTCTGTAGTTGTAGTTGCTGCTGACTTGACACGGTGGTTGGCAAATGGTGACGTGTTCCATGCATTCAGGACATGATCGTGGTTACTAATAATCACTTTGTTTTGTACTGACACCTCCACAGAAAATTTACTACTGAATATCCACTTTACAGAAGAGAAACTGAGGCGTAGGAAGTGAAGTGACTGAGTAAGAGGAAGGACTCAGACCATTGGTGTTAGTAAATTAACCCTGCAAGGAGGCCGTTAGCCTGCGGTGGCTCTAGTGATGCGGCCGCCTACGTAAACCAACCAAAATCTAAGCCTGTTGACGAACACTGCTGAGGACAACCAGTCACAAACCACCAGCTAGGCTTCAAAGCTATAGCAAGTCAGTAATTTCCTTGCTTTGCTTCTGCCCTTTTAAAATAAAAATCTCTTCAGCTCCTGTGGCTGGAGTGCTCCTCACCACTTCCGGTTTGGTGGTGCCTGAATTGAATCTATTTTTGCGCACATGAAGTGTTAAAATTTTAAATATGCCTCAGTTTGTCTTTTAACATTGGCCGTAGGAGTTGGATTTGTGTCCAGTTTCTAGAACAGTGGTCGTCCTCTGGTCAGGCCTTAGGCGTTACGTGTACAACATTCCTCTTCTACCACCACCTTCTGGATACCTCCACCCACTACCAGCTCTCGCGCATCAGATCCCCTAGATGTGGTCAGCAATGGCTTTTACATGCAGCGTGCTCACATTATAACATCGCAGACACTCCTCCGTCCTCCAGCCAGCGTGTGAAGAGAACCATTACCATTCCTGTTGAAGAGCTTGCTGTAACCACTTTCCCAAACACAGCCACTCCCCAGCTGACCCTGGGTAACCACTCTTCTGAACTTGGTCTCCATCACTGCCATGGATGTCTTTCTATTTAGGCTACGTTTTTAAGTATTCTTAAACAGCATATAGTATTCTACTACGTTTTCTCTTGTTACTTGCTTTATTTAGTGTTATCTTTGCTCGGTTCATCATGCTGACACATAAAGATCTGTGTAGTTCATGTACTTTCCTCACTATGTAGGATTCCCATGTAGGGAAATACAATAATTTATATGTGTATTTTCCTGTTGATGGACATTTAACTTGTTTCCAATTTTCAGTATGATTTCTGTTTGAAAAAAGTTTTATATAATTTTTAAAGGTTACTTTACATTTACAGTTATTGCAAAATTTTGGCTATATTCCCTGTGTTCTACAATACATCCTTGAGCCTATCGTACACCCAGTAGTTTATATCTCTCACCTCCCCACCCCTGTATTGCCCCCTCCTCCCCCTCTGCACTGGCAACCATTAGTTTGTTCTCTATATCTGTGAGTCTCCTTCTTTTTTATTATATTCAGTAGTTGTTTGTATTTTTTAGATTCCATATATAGGTGATATCCTACAGTATTTGTTTTGTTTGACTTATTTCACTTAGCATAATGCCCTCCACGTCCATCTACTTTGCTGCAAATGGCAAAATTTCATTCTTTTTTATGGCTGTGTAGTATGCCATTGGTTATATGTACCACATCTTCTTTATCCATTCATCTCTTGATGACACTTAGGTTGCTTCCATATCTTGGCAATTGTAAATACTGCTGCTGCGAACATTGGGGTGCATGTATCTTTTCAAATTAGTGTTTTTGTTTTTTTCGGATATATATCCAGGAGTGGAGTTGCAGGGTCATATGGTAGTTCTATTTTTAGTTTTTTGAGAACCCTCCATACTGTTTTCCACAGTGGCTGCACCAATTTACATTCCTACCAACTGTACCAGGGTTCCCTTTTCCCTACATCCTTGCCCACATTTGTTGTTTGTGCTCTTCTTGATGATAGCCATTCCGACAGGAGTGAGGTGATACCTCAGTGTAGTTTTGATTTGCATTTCCTTGATGATTAGCAGTGTCGAGCATCTTTTCATGTGCCTGTTGGCCATCTGCATTTCCTCTTTGGAAAAATGTCGATTCAGTTCTTCTGCCCATGTTTTAATCAGGTTGTTAGTTTTTTTGATGTTGAGTTTTATGAGCTGTTTCTATATGTTGGCTATTAATCCCTTATTTGTCCTATCCATTGCAAATATTTTCTCGCATTCAGTAGGTTGTCTTTTCATTTTGATCGTTTCCTTTGCTTGCGAAAGCTTTTAAGTTTCATTAGGTCCCATTTGTTTATTTTTGCTTTTATTTCCTTTACTTGAGGAGATGGATCCAAAAAGATATTGCTGTGATTTATGTCAAAGAGTGTTCTGCCTATGTTATCTTCTAGGAGTTTTATAGTATCCAGTCTTACATTTAGCTCTTTAATCCATTTTGAGTTTATTTTTGTATATGGTGTTAGAGAATGTCCTAATTTCATTCTTTTACATGTAGCTGTCCAGTTTTCCCAGCACCACTTATTGAAGAGACTGTCTTTTCTTCATTGCATAATCTTGCCCTCTTTGTCGTATATTGCTATAAGTGCGTGGGTTTATTTCTGGGCTTTCTATCCTGTTCCATTGATCTATATGTCTGTTTTTGTGCCAGGACCATACTGTTTTGATAACTGTAGCTTTGTAGTAGAGTCTGGAGTCAGGCAGCATGGTTCCTCCAGCTGTGTTCTTCTTTCTCAAGATTGCTTTATCTATTCGGCGTCTTTGGTGCTTCTATACAAATTCAAAAATTTTTTTGTTCTAGTTCTGTGAAAAGTGCCATTGACATTTTGATAAGGATTGCATTGAATCTATAGATTGCCTTGGGTGGTACGGTCATGTTAACAGTATTGATTCTTCCAATCCAAGAATATGGAATATCTTTCCATCTGTTTGTGTTACCTTCAATTTCTTTTATGAGTGTCTTATAGTTTTTGGAGTTCAGGTCTTTTGCCTCCTTAGGTAGGTTTTTTCCTAGGTATTTCATTCTTTTTCATGCAATGGTAAGTGGGATTGTTTCCTTAATTTCTCTTTCTGATAGTTCATTGTTAGTGTATAGAAGTTCCACAGAGTTCTGAGTGTTAATTTTGTATCCTGCAACTTTACCAAATTCATTGTTGAGCTCTAGTAGTTTTCTGGTGACTCTGGGATTTTCTTTGTGTAGTATCATGGCATCTGCAAATAGGGACAGTTTTACTTCTTCCTTTCCAATTTGGATTCCTTTTATTTCTCTTTCTTCTTTGATTGCTGCAGCTGGGACTTCCAAAACTATGTTGAATGTAAGTGGTGAGAGTGGGAATCCTTGTCAGTATGATTTCTGTGTCGCTACATCCATTTTTTTTAGTCTCCAGCATCACTTAATGTAGTAGTCTCCTGTCTAATTGAAGCTCCCTCTTCTGCGTTTTCCATCAAGCCACTTGATTTTTTTATCCCTCTCCACTTCCTTCTTCTCAGTCTCACTCTTGGGTGTCTCTTGCTTACCCAGTTTCAGTGTAGGTGTTCTTTAGGTTCCCATCCTCAGCGTCCACCCCTTTGGACATTTCACAGTTTCTCTGGGTGATCTTATTTCCTGTTCAGCCTTAACTTCCCCCTCCAGGGTGATGTCTTCTAACAAAGATAACTCTCTCCATACATCAAACTGCCTCCTGGAAAGCTGTATATTTCTCGTTGTCCTCAGCATCAGATCTGTGTTCCTTAGCATGGCATATAAACTCCTTCACGATTGGACGACCTCTTTTGTCTTACTTCTGGCTACATTCCTTCCTGAATGTCTTCTCTAGGCATGTGGACCAGCTTGTAGTTTCTGATGTTCTATCATTCCTGCCCTGGCCTTTACAGATGCTGCTTCTTTACTTAAGACCCTCCTCTTCTGCTTGCTCTTCAGTGAGCTGACATCCACTTGTTTTCCAGCCTCAGGTTGGGGGCCAGCTTCCCTGGGAGGCCTTCTTTCCCTAACCCTCATCTCTCCTCCCCTGCTTGTTTAGTGCCTCACTACTCTGCTCCCTGACATCCCTGTATCATGATAATTATGTCTCCAGCGATAAGCATCTTTTTAGATAGTTTTCCTTCCATAGACTCTAAGCCCTTTGAAGGTAGGGACCGTGTCTCATTCATCCTTATATTCCCTATGCCTAGCACAGTGTTGGTACAGAGGAAGTGCTGATTAATGACTCCTGGAACTTTCTCGTCTATTCTCCATATAAGTCATTACCAGCACCTTGTGGCTACTGCCCACAGATGAAGCTCAGGGAAGCTTTATCATATTAATTAATCATGTAACAGATTAACTTAAAATGTGTTTTCCTCAAGCTTACCTATTTTCTGTCTGACAGTCAAGGCTTGCCTGATCATCTCTTCCCTCCTTACGTTTAATTATGGCTTAATAGTGGCTTTGGTTCTCCTTTCAGCATCTGGTGTTTTCTAGCTTCCCTGAACATGGTGAGCAAAAGCTGCCTCCCCACAGCACCTCTGGGACCCTCTGACAAGCCAGGTGCATGCCTGGCCCAAGACAAGATGCCTGGGCTTCCCTGCAGGTACCTGACCTGGGAGGGACATGGCTACTAGGCAGTACAAGACACGGGCTCTCCTCCTTCCGGGCTCTGGTGAGTGTAAGTTTGACTAAAATACAGTTTATCATTTTACCCCTGATTCCCTGTAGTTGACTGCTGGTCCATCACGACAACATTATACCCAGACTGCCAAGCCATTTTACCTTCCCATGGAACCTCACTGCAGATGCATTCTGCTCACCTCTAACATTCATCTTCTCTGGACCTGCTTTCAGAGCAATGTGTTTTGTTAGATCCAGTCACAGAGCTATGTCAACAACATAGGCTGTCTTATTTTAACTGACATGTGGTCCCCATTTCTTTTTTCTACTCCCTTACTTATGGCTGTTACCAATGACTCTTTCTCCACTCTTTTCATGTCCCACTAGACTCTGTTGTGTGTCCTTGCTCTCTCACCTGAAGAGCATACCTCTTATTTTACCAAGAAAGTAAGGTTTCAGACACAAACTTCCTCGTCTTCTTTCTGCTAACTCTGGCTGCCTTCCAATCCGTGTTTCATGACGCAGACGCCACCATCTCCTCTTCAAATCCTTCTGTGACTTTCCATTGCTCTTAGGATAAAGACAGACCTCCTCACAGTGGCCTAAAATGTGGAGTCACAGGCTGGCTTCCGGTGGAGAACTGTTGCCGTTCTGTAAGATAAGGAGCTTGCTTCAGAAGGTAAATCGTATGTCCACTAGATATACTGTTTAGTTTAACAGGCAAGACTTTCTTGATGAAAGAAACAGTGTGTTGACTTGCGTTCTAGAGCAAGCTTCTCATCTTGTTGTGCACTGGCACGCTGGGTGCGCTAGTCTGTAGGGCAGGGCATCCCCTGGGCAGGATGGAGCATGATCTCTGCAGCCTCGTCTTGCACCTCCTTCCTTTCGTTCTCAATCATCCAGCCCACAGTGGCCTCCTTTCAGGCCTGCATACTTACAACGGCACATTGCCCATGCTGTCCCTCTGCATGAAATGTCCTTCTGTTTAATTTGCAACTGATTGATGCCTCCTCATCCCTCTCATCTCTTCTCATGTGTCACTTTGTCAAGAAAGTATCCCCTTACCTACTCAACTCATCACATCCCCCTACTGTAGCTCACATAACACCAGGTACCTCTCACTTATAGCCTTCATCACATTTCACATCCAGTTTTAGATAGGTGTTTACCATATGGTCCGTGAGGAAGAGATCATGACTGTTTTGCTTACTCTTGATTCCCAGCGACTAGCACAGTTACTGATAACCTTTGTTAAATGGAGAAATGAATGTATCCAATCAAGGACCAAGCCCTGACAGTTTTACTTTCTAGTGTCTCTCATACTCCTCCCTTCCATCTGTGTTGCCATTACTCCGGTTCTACCATTTATTATTTTACACCTGGATTACGATGATTGCTTCGGAGAATAGCATGTCTTCCTATCTTCCTCCCTACAACCTCTATTACACCTCCCAAGGTTCTTGGGTTATGCCATTGCCCTCTTCCAAACTGTCCATGGCACCCATTGTCAACACAATACAGCCAAACTCTTAAGACTCACATTCAAGACCCTCCATAATTTGGCTTTAATTTCACTTTCTAGACTTTTTAAGAAATAACTGGGTCTAATTGTCTCTGCATCCTTGCTCCCTTTCATATCTACCTATGACATTAATTTTTTTTTCTAGTCAATCTATTTTACACCTCCTTCTCTGGGAAAACTTCACTGAGAATCCAAGCAATTTCTGGATCCCTTCTCTCCCCTGAACTTGGAAATAGTTTAACAAGACATATGTGGAACTGCCATAAGGCATCTGCATCTTATCTCCCTCTCTGGTATCTAACCTCCCTGAGAACGGGGGTACATCTCTGTGTTCTGTGCAGTTCTCAGCACAGTATTATACACATAGTAAATATTTGGTAAATGAACGAATAAGTGAATGAGTCACCATGAGAAAGGTATTCTCTCGTTCTTTCTCTCTTTTTCCACTTTCAAGTTTCTTTAGTTAGTTTCCTTAGACAAAAGGTTTCTTTGTAGCTACACAGTATCCAGGCTCACAGAATGTTGCAAATAGCTGCTAAGAGCATCCCTCCACCTCTTTAGAATAGCTTGCTCTCCTTCTCAAGTGGAGAGAGCAGGATTCAATATTTATTAAGTGCCTTTGTTCACTTGGCATTTAGAGGCACTAGGGGCATTAGTGCTCTACACTCAGTGAAATGCCTGTTTTGTTTGTAATTTTCCTTTGTGAAAAACAGCTATCCACAAAGATGTTTTGTTCCAACTTTCCATCCTTTTAGATTGATACAAAGCATTTGAACTACATAGAAACAGAAAATGAATAGAAAGAACTTTGCATTACATTTAATAAAAGTTTAGGGAGATCTTTGTGGTACATTAGTGAAGTTATTTGGGGAAACTTTAGCCATGTACATTGTGTTGGAGAGGCACCAAGAATTCAAGAATTCTCAAAGTTTGAGTATGCAGTTGCCTCACATGTAGGCATGGTGGCAGCCATGTACATAACAGTGATTTGGAGGATGTTGTATTAGTCAGCTCTTGCTGTGATAATGCTTTGGAACAAATCTCCCCCAAACTCAGTTACATAAATAAGAATTTATTTTTCTTGGACCTATGGGCTAGCTGCAGTGGCTCTCTTTTAGACCTCTAGATGGCTGGTATCGCTCCATGTTTTGGGTCAGTTTGAGGTCTGTCCCACACATCTTACTGTGGAGCCCAACTGTGAGGCCTCAGCTCCCAGGCCCTGTCTTCTCACGAAGTTCACTGAAACATAAGACGTGAGCCCAACCACACAAGCCCACTTAAGGCCTCTGCGACTCATTTAAGGCCATCATGTCTGCTCACACTTCATTGGCCAAAACAAACACGTCACAGATCTAAGTTGTATTTAGAATATGTGTATTTGTTTAAAATTGGGTGTTCTCACAGAAGAATATTGCATTTTGCACAGTGTTACCTTAGCATTTTCATTGGCATTTGCAAACGTGATAAACGTTGTGTGCACTTTTTCACGTTTGAGAACTTTTTGAAATTGTGGGACAATTTCTATGGGAAAAGAGGAAGGTACACTTTAGAACTCAACTCTAGTTATGGCATTGTTGGGAGAAGAATTAATGATGATAAGGTCAATACAAATGAAAGCTTTGGGATTCACATATTCATCATTAACAGCAGCATTCTACAGAACATTCCTGGAGAATTGTGATGCTAGCTTTAGATGATTTCTATCATAAATCATTATAATTTGACAAAGCCACTTCAGTAAAACATACATCATATAGTACATTGCATTTTAGTTTTTCCTAACACTCCACAACTTATCATCAAGACTGTACCTTAACACAGAAACAGAAACAGAAACAGAAACAGAAACTGAGTGAATTCATTGTTAGCAGACGGGCTTCACAAGAAATACTAGTGGAAGTTCTTCAAATGATAGCAGACAGTAACTCAAGCCATAAATCAAAACAAAGAATGCTGACTAGAGCAGCTGTGTAGGGAATTATAAAAGATAATGTAATTTCAAGTTTCTTCTCCTTTCTTCTCTTAACTAATTTAAAAAGTAAGTGCATAAGCAATATGACTATATTTGGATTGTTCTGTATATAACATAAAGAAATATCATATATTTGATGATATGGCACAAAGAAGGCGGTGAGAACAAAGCTGTATTAGAATAAAAATGACAGTAGATCATAAGCTGAATCCACAGGAAGAAAGGAAGAGAACCAGAAATGGTAAATAGATTAACCCAACAAACTCAAAAATATTTATTTGCTCTACTTTCTTCTCTAAGCTCCTTTAAAAGATAAGCTTGTGAGAAGTAATAATTATAACAATATGTTGTTAAGTATGTAACATATAGAAACGTAACAAAAACAAAAAAGAGGGCAAGGAATACAGCTCTATAAAAGTACAGTTTCTGTTTCTCACTGGAATGAAGCTAGTATACATCTGAAGAGGTTCTGAGAAGATGTATTACATAAGCCCTAGAGCAGCCATTACTCAAAAAATGTGGTTAAAAATCATTAAAGGAATTAAATGTTACAGTAGAAAATATCCACTTAATATAAAAGGAAAATGGAGGAACAATAACAATAACAAAAAAACAAAAACATGAGACATGTAGAAAACCAAAGGTAAAATAGACAGAAATAAATAAATCTTACCATATCAATAATAAAAACTAAATGTAAATGAATTAAACAGTACAATCAAAAGGCAGATATTGTCAAACAGGGTTTAAAAAAATGTTTTCTATAGGAGACACTCCTTGGATTCAAAAGTCTAATGTGTACCAAGTAAAAGGATGAAAAACTATACGTCATGCAAATAGCAACCATAAGCATGCTGAAGTGGCTATATTAATACCAGAAAATACAGACTTTAAAACAAACAAAAAAGTTACTAGATATGAAAAGGGACATTTTATGATAAAAAAAGGGAAGATACAAAAATTTTAAACATATTTGCCCTGAATAAGATAAAACCAAAATACATGAAGAAGAAAATACCAAAATCCATGAAGAATTGAAGGAAGAAGTAGATAATTGCACAACATTAGGTAGAGGCTTCAGTACTCCACAGTCAATAATGGATAGAACAATTAGGCAGAAGATCAACAACGATACAGAAGACTTGGACAAGACTATGAATTAACAAGACCTATTAAATGTCTAGAGAACACTCAACTGAACAGTAAAATACTCATCCTGCTCAACTACATGTGAAACGTTTTCCAGCATAGATGACATGCTAGGCTATAAGACAAGAGATTGAAACCCACATACATTGCTGGTGGGAATGTAAAATGGTGTGGCCATTTTACAAAACAGCTTGAGTGTTCCTGCAAGTGTTAAACATCGAGTTACCCTATGACCCAGCAGTTCCACTACTAAATATATACCTAAGAGAAATAAAAACTTATGTCTGCACAAAAGCTTGTACGTGAATGTTCAGAGAAGCATATTTCTAAAAACAAAAGGTGGAAATAATTCAAATGTCAATCTGATAAATGAATAAACAAAATGTGGAATATCCGTACAATAGAATAGCATTCAGCTATAAAAAGGAATGAAATATTGATCCATGTTACAACATGGATGAACCATGAAAGCATTATGTAAAGTAAAAGCAGCCACTCACAAAAGATCACATATTGTATGGTCCCATTTATATGAAATGCCCAGAATAGCAAATCTGTAGAGACAGGAAGTAGATTACTGGTTGCCTAGGGCTGAGAGGGTTGAGGAGAATGAAAAAAGCATTGTTAATGTGTAATGGGTTTCTTGTGGGGGGACAAAAATCTAAAATTGGATTGTTGTGATGGTTACACAAGTCTTTTAGTGGTTACCCTAAGAACCACTGAATTGTATACATTAAAGGGTTGAAATTATGGTACGTAAATTACATCCCAATAAAGCTGTTAAAATTATGATAATTTTATATGTATAAATTTGAAAATTCATCCAAAATTACACATTCTTAAAAAATGCAACCTAACAAGACTAACCCAAGAAAGAAAAACATATCTAAAAAACCTGTATCTACTCCAAAAGTTGTTTGTATAATTAAGTACCTTTACAGAAAATGATTTCCAGGGATAAATGGCTTTCCAAGTAAATTCTTCCAAATATTTAGGGAAGAAATGTTGGTAATCTTACATAAAAATCTTCCAGGAAACAGAAAAGTATATATTGCTCAAAATCTTTATAAGGCCAACATAAGCTTCAGATCAAAACTAAAAAGAATATTACAAGAATAGAATCACAGGCCAGTTTCTCTCTTGAACATGCATGCAAAATGTGTAAACAGAAGCACAAACTGTATCCATGGTATGTAAAACAATCATATATCACAATCAAAGTGGCTTTATTCTAGTAATGCAAGGTTGCTTTAATGTTCAAACATGAAACTGATCCCAGGAATGAATTAGAGTGGGAAAAAAAGTCATTTAAAACAGAAGTCTTGGGAATTCCCTGGTGGTCCAGTGGTTAGGACTTGGCGCTTTCACTGCTGGGGCCCTGGGGTCCAATCCCAGGTCAGGGAACTAAGATCCTGCAAGCCATGAGGCAGGGGCCCGAAAAAAATAAAGAAAAAAAAGAAGTCTTAACCAGGAGAAGCACAAGAGTGAATAAACATAACAGATAACACCTTATGAAAAGTAGGTGAAGATTATGGAATATTCTAAAATTTAAAACAAAAAGAAACTTTTAAAGATTCAAGAGGATGTGACAAATATTGTACATAGGCAAAAAATAAAATGAAATAAAACATGCAAATGATGGGAGCCCAAAAATCCAGATGCCCTAGTCCTGTCTCTGAAGATTCTCATTCAATGGTTTCTGGATTTCCTCTATGTTTAAAAACATACAGGTGATTCTGATACGATTCATAGACACAATGTAAAGCTTCAGCTTTACAGGAAATAATACCAGATTATTTTGTTATTTTATAGTTATATTAACAGGTTGTACTATTGACGGATAAGTCTGATGTCAAAATGCACTCCCCACTAGGGATAAAAAAGGAACTAGTAGTCTCTACTGCTGCTTGGTGGCAGCATGCATGTATTGCAAGGGCAATTATTGTAGGAATCCAAATTAGGGGAACATTTTAGAATTGGAAGACTACATACAGATCATCTAGTCAAGCTTCCAACTATTATAGTTGTGAAAAGTAAGGCCCATATAAATGAAATGATTTATCTCCAAAGAGCGTTAGTGAAAGAGTATGAAATAAAAACTATCTCTGAACTTTTAATTTAGTGCTGTTTTTATTAATCTCAAGTATTAGCTTAAACTTCAGTGTGACAGATTTGGGATTGAATTCTTGCTCAAATTTACTGATTGCGTGCCTTTTAGTAAGTTACTAAAACACTTTTTTTTATTTTAAATAGATTTATTTATTTGTTTATGTATTTTTGGCTGCGTTGGCTCTTCGTTGCTGTGCGCGGGCTCTCTCTAGTTGCGGTGAGCGGGGGCTACTCTTTGTTGCGGTGCGCGGGCTTCTCATTGTGGTGGCTTCTCTGTGTTGCTGAGCACGGGGTCTAGGTGCGTGGGCTTCAGTAGTTGTGGTTCACGGGCTCTAGAGCGCAGGCTCAGTAGTTGTGGCGCATGGTCTTAGTTGCTCCGTGGCATGTGGGATCTTCCCGGACCAGGACTCAAACCCGTGTCCCCTGCACTGGCAGGCGGATTCTTAACCACTGCTCCACCAGGGAAGGCCTACTAGAACACTTTTAACTTCGCTTTTCACATATGTAAAATGGTGAGCCTTGACCGATATAGAATATGAGATAACCTAGCACTGTTTTTAACACATACATGTAGTTAAAATTTTTTGGCTTTCATCCCTCTTAAACAGCCTCTATCCTTTTAACAATGAATGTGTCTTTCAGCTAACAAAGCACCCTAGAGCTGACCACATTCTGGCAAGAGATATAGGATTCTTTTTCTTACTGGGGGTTCTTTATACCTGATATTTGAACTGCACTGAAACATGAACTTCTCTTGTTTATACTGTATTAATGGACTTGATAGATGAATTTTAAAAAGTGATATGCAGGAATTGAGCTGCCTTACTCTCAAGAAATATAATTCGATAGTGGTGGCTAGAACGATAAACAGTGTTTGGACAGGGAGTCCATATTGGATGTGAACTACCTGTACTCCCATTCGTCTATTAAGAATAAATAGAATCCTTTCAAAATCTGTTTTAAAGGGCAGTTATTTCCTTCTGCCTCATTTAAGTTACCTGCAAGAAAAAGACAATCTCCTGAATCCTTGTTTAAAAGGCTTTTAATATAAAGCAGATAATTTTTTGCAACATTTCCCAAACTTTTCATTATCAAGTTGGCTGAGGCTTCTCAACGATTATCATTTCACAACATCTCCATTTTCACCTTCTTTAAATGAATTGGCCTAATAGATGTGCCATTAAAACAGAGCTTCACTCTCAACATATTTTTAATTTTGTATTCAAACAGTATGAAGAAAACAGGATCAGGGAATTCAGCCATAAAAGTGAATGGATTACTGATACATGCTACATCATGGATGCAACTAAGTGAAAGAAGTCAGACACGAAAAGGCCACATGTTGTATGGTTCCATTTCTACGAAATGTCCAGCAGTGGCAAATCCATACACACAGAAAATATTATACATTAGTGGTTGCCAGGGGTTTGGAAGAGAGGGAAATAGGGAATGACTCCTTAAAATGGGTGTAGGTTTCCTCTTGGGGTGATGAAAATGTTTTGCAGCTAGACAGTGGTGATAGTTGCACAGCATTGTGACAGTACTAAATTCCACTGAATGGTACAGTGAATTGTAAAATGATCAAAATGGTGAATTTTGTGTTATGTTCATTTTACTACAATAAAAAGGAGAAAGAAATAGGGAAAGACTTAGAGTTTGGGAAAGTAAGGGGAACTGGTCAAGAAAAAGACAGCTCTACTGTTCAGTTTTCTCTCAGCTCTCCCAGTGCATTAATCGTCAGCAAAACGTAGCCTGAACTTGTAGATGATAGTCATTCAACACAGTCCAGGGAAAAGTAAATAAAATAAAAACCAACTCTTCTTCTTTAGCACATCTATGAAAGGTTAACTTGCTGCTCAGCCACATGGACATTCATGAGGACGTTTCACTTTAGGTCTCCTCTACTTCAGTACTTTACTCACAGCTCATTCACACATGTAGGCAACAGCATTCCTCAATTCGATGGAATCTGCAGTGCTGGTTGTGATCAGTCTCATGAAAAGAAAAGAAAAGGTGGCGCAGAAGCCAAGGGAAGAGATTTTCAAGACAGAGACGTTGTTTAAGATATAACTCGGCTTGGCGGTCACATAGATAAGGATTGAGAAGTAGTCCCCTGGACTTGTCAACGGAGAAATCATTGGGGGCTTCAAGGAGATCAGTTTCATGAGAGTAGTGGGGCAGAAACCAGATCGCAGTGTAGATGGGAGGGGAGCAATGGGGGGCAAGTCAAGAAATTGATGGCAAAGGGAAAGAAGGGAGGGGTGGATAGAAGGACAGGAGAATAGAGTGGAGGAGGGCATTTCCTTGTGGCTCTTTAACTCTGGCTGGGAGGGGCCAACAGAGAAGGAGAGCGTGAAGATGTAGGAAGAGAGGGTGGCATCCCGAGCCCAAGGAGGACTGGCCCCTGTCTTCAACTCCCACCAGCTGGATGTTCCCTTTCTCTAGCTTTCCACGTAGGCTGTGGAAGTTGCCCCTTGCCTCCTTGGATCAGCTGCCCTTGATTCGTTCATCCTTTTCTTATTTCTCAGCACATCTGGGTCATACGTTATGTGAAGACAAACAAATCACTACTGATGGTTAATTTTCTTGAAAAATCCCCCAGGCAGGTACCATTTTGGAGAACTACATATTGTTCCTCAAAAAGCCAAAGTAGCCCATTTTTCCTCTCTCATTGGGAGAGATTGCTGTTTCTTGGAGAACCCGATGAAGAGGGTGACTCGCACTTAGGAATAACGTTGCTTAAAAAGTGCAAAAGGTGAGGTAGTTTGGCTGTGAAGGGCCTCTGAGGCCTGAGACTTCCTGAGAGATGGCAGACTCACAGCTCCCATTTCCCTCTGACCCTGGGCTATGAGCTCATCAAATGAGATGGTAAATAAAGTCACTGACATGGTTCAAAGGATAATTTTGTTCTCTCTTTTTCATTCAGAGCAAATTTAATGGAATTTGTATACAACATATGGATGAAATATCCACAAGATGGGGCTTGACTATATCCTCATGATTCCCCTTCCCTTTTCTCCATCTGGCCCCTTTAGCTCTGCAGACTTAACCCCACACCATCAATCCACCCAGTCGGTCCACTGAGCGTCTCTTCCTCCTTCTCATCTGGTCATTGTCGTCACCTTGCTCTCCACTACCGCCTCCTGCAGTAGCTGTTAGGTCCAGGGAGGTTGGTTCACTGTGAGCAAGTAACTGTCAACTCCATGGACAGGTGGCAAGTGACTTGGCAGCCGGAATGAGCCCACCCTGAGTTAACTATACCAATGAGGGTCAAGGAGAATGGGGATGCAGCTGGTCTGCAGAGCCCCGGCAATTCTGAGACACATGCTCCTGGATCCACACGTTGCTCCATATCCAGCCTTGCCTTTCTTTGTTCTCTGTCTTGACTCCATCCAGGTTTCTGCTCTCCTTGTCCCTTTGGGGAGGGAGGTCAGTACCAGCCCAGGTGTAGTCCCCAAATGCTTCCTACTTCCAGGCCCTACGTAGGCTTGTATGTCCACTTGCTTGGGTTGCCCTGGCATTCGTGATAACAAGTTGAGTGGTTTCTGCCCTAGGCTATCTTTTCTGGCATCCTTCCTTGCTGAAATGTCGGAGGAGGCCATTGAGAGGGCATAACTGCCAGTTGAGCCGAGAGCTGGACCCGGGCAATCAGAGACTCCTCACCCCCTCCCCTGACCTTGGAATATACATTCTGCCCACCATTCCCACAGTGGGAACCATTTTCAAGAACTCAGCCTTGAGCGAGTAATGTGTTCTTGAGACCATGTGGACAGTATACGTGACTGAAGCCTGTTAAGGTCTCTGTGTAAACTCAAGATCCTGGCGGGTGGGTGCTGAGATCTATTCGTCTTTCAGCTGACCAAGGCAAGCCTTGTAAGCAGGTTCCCTTGCTTGTTAAAACTGCCATTGACTAGTCTGGAGCGGGCTGCCTCTTTCTTCAGTCTCTCATTGCCCTCTGTGTATAGGGGCCAGTTTTCACACCAGCAGATAATCTTAATGCTTTGTTTTCTTCCAGGTATGTACAAATCAAATAATGCTTTTGTGATGAAAATTATACAGAGAACCAAACATATACTTTCCATTACATCTTTGATGTACTAGTTGGTGATAAATTGACATGTTTCTTCACCCGTGTTCTTTGGACTGTTTTTTTCATTCGTGTCTGTTTTTCTTCAGATGATTTTCTAGTAATTTATACAAATATGTGAATCTGGATAAACTAATATATTTTACTCTCAATTTCAGGTTGCATCCTTTGCTCTCCAACAACCATTGGAGTGCTGTTTTCAATATGTCCACACAGGGATTCAAAATAACAAAAATGCTTTTGAAAAATAATGTCGTAGGTTGACAGAGTGGTTTATAAATTATAGCATATGCTTATGCTCTTAATTCTTCCTCACAACCCTGCTTATCATGGCTGGAATTGCTGCTACACCTGTGGGGTCAGCTGGGGGCTGGCTGTAGCCGGGCCGGGGGCCTGACTGGGCCACATGCCTCTTATGCCCCAGCTAGTAACTGGGGCTTGTGCACATGGTGGTAGCAGGGCTCCGAGAGGAAGAGTAGAAGCATCGTGGGACCTAGCTCTGAACTGGCACACCATCGTTTCTGCTGCCTTCTATTGGCCATGGCAAGTCACCTAACTTCAAGGGTGGGGAAATCACCTCTGCCTCTTGATGGGAGAAGTTGGAATGTCACGTTGCAAAGAGTGAGGACACAAGGAGTCAAGCTGGAGCCATTTTTGCAATTTGGGATGACGCTTGGTGCCTTCCTCAAGGAGGTCGTCCAAAACCATTTTTCAAACATCCCAGGTTCCTATAAATCTCCACCTCTGGTTTGGCGGCCCCTAAAAATTCCCAGTCAGTTTTGGTGAGGGGACACTTGGTGACAGTGTTGTCTTTCGAAATGAGTAGTTCCGTTATCGACATTACATTGCTCCCCATACATTATTTATAAGGTTTCCTTGTTTGTATGTGCAAAATATTTCTGTGTATATTTTGAGAAATAAATTGTACAGGCCTCTTTTTTTCTTTCACACACCCTAGAGATGTTCTAGAGGCAGTCAAAGTGTCCAAATTTTTGAGAAATTGGAACAGTCAAGAGTTACCTGTATGGAATGCTGTTAACGATGGCAATTCCCGCTACAGTACCTTTCATCTGAGACACTTAGGGTCTGTTAACAGCTTAAAAGTATTATCTTGGCCAACATCAAGACAGAGCAAGAGGCATCTTTCCCAGCCAATCAGAGATTTCCTTGGGCATGAGTAGGGATGCCTTTGGACCTTGACGGCAACTTAGAGTTAGAACTTGCTCAGACGAGAAGGGAAACTGGAGAAGAATGGCTTTCTGGACTGCCAGCATCTCCAGCTATCCCTAATTATCAGAGTCTGGAGCAGAACTGCTTATTCTAACAAGACTATGGATGGAGGCACAGGAAGCTTCAGAAGTGCCCCTGTTGTCTGGAACAGTGCCACTCACTTTGTTAGGCTCTCTGATGATTGGCTCAGTGGAAGATGCTGGGACATGTCTGATAGTCAGACTGTGGGTTGTCAAGGACAAAATGTCTGGGACCGCTTTTGCTATCCTCAATACAAGTTTGCATGGAGCAAAGAGTAAACTCACTTAGAAAATCAACAATTCATTCTTCTCACAAGTGATATTGTGAACTGGGATATTTACCAAACACACATTCATCCATCACAGTGGTTGCCCACACCCAGTGTGGGTTAGAATCACCTGGGGGCTCAGAAACATTGCAGATTCAGACAGTGCCGGTTTTGCTACTCTCCACGTGTGGTCAGGAACCAGAGGTATCATCCTGGGCTCATGTCAGAAATGCAGATTCTCAGGCTAGTCCAGCCCTATAGAATCAGAATCTGCATTTTAAGAAGACCCCAGGTAATTAAATGCACATTCAAGTTTGAGAAGCCATAGTTGAGGCAGTGCTTCTCAATAGAAATAGAACATGAGTCACAGGTGTAATTCTAAAGTTTCTTGTAAACTTATTCAAAAACGACTTCAATAAGATATGTATTAAGCTCAATATACCCAAAATATTATCATTTCTCTATGGCACTACCCCTGTTTTGAGTGCTTAATGGCCACCAGTGCCTACCTTATTGAACAACACAGATCAAGGCATGACCTAAATACTATATCCTCTTAAAAATCTCCAGGTGGTTCTAATTCATACTCAGGGTGAGAAACACCATTGTTTAGGGGATAAAAATTTAGGTGCCAGGATTCAAATAATGCCCATATTTAATGGAGACCTTAGCAGAGCTGCTTCTTCCTGGGTCCTCCGTGGGGAGGAGTAGTTAGGACAGATGCCTCCCCTTGGAGCTTCAGCATCCTTGTGTTAAACTGTGGAACATTACTCAGGTGGGGCTCCATGTCCTTGATCTCGGACACCAGCTTCCTCAACTGACCATTTGTCTTGGTCTCATTCTTCTCAGTGGCCACAGAGCAGAACGGGCACAGTGAACACTTCCATGGGACTCCCTCTGTGTTGAATTGATGCACCAGAGGCAGCAGACATATCCGCATTTCAGGTACGTAAGTTTTTCAAGATAACCTAGGCAGATGAGACTTCTACTTGCTTCTTTAAAATGTTTAGCCATAGTCACTTTCTGTGGAAAAATGAGCAAGATGTTTCTATGAGTTGAATGACCATTAGTGCTTGGAGCTCTATCCTTTTTACTTGTATAGATATATCAGGTACCTAATATGTGCCATCCATTGTGCTAGGTAATGACATAAAATGTAAATATAAATATAAGTATAAATATAAATATAAATATAACTGACCTTTGCCCCAGAACTTCTGATATTTGGAATGCTAGTTAGAATGAAAGACTCAATCCAGGGACTTCCCTGGTGGCACAGTGGTGAAGAATCCACCTGCCAATGCAGGGGACGCGGGTTCGAGCCCTGGTCAGGGAAGGTCCCACATGCCCCAGAGCAACTAAGCCCGTGCGCCACAACTACTGAGCCTGCGCTCTAGATCCTGTGAGCCACCACTACTGAGCCAGCATGCCACAACTATTGAAGCCCGCGCGCCTAGAGCCAGTGCTCCGCAATGAGAGAAGCCACTGCAATGAGAGGCCCGCGCACTACAACCAAGAGTAGCCCCCGCTCTCCGCAACTAGAGAAAGCCTGTGCACAGCAACGAAGACCCAACGCAGCCAAACATAAATAAATAAATTTATTTTTTTTAAAAAGTTAAGTGCATTGATGGAGAGATGCATTACATTTAAAAAAAAAAAAAAAAAAGAAAGAAAAGGAAAGAAAGACTCAATCCATCATTTAGCTTCAACTTGAGTTGGTGAATGGATTAGACGTGGGTTGTCCAGTACTGTAGCCACCAACCACAGGTGGCAACTGACCATCTGAAATTTGGCTTATTTGAACTGAGATGTGCTCTGAGTGTAAAAATGCACAATGGATTCTGAAGACAGAATAAGAAAAAGCAAATTTAAACTATCTCATTGAGATCTTTTAAACAATGTTTGTATCGTCAGTGTAAATACCTGTTGAAGTGATAACATTTTGCCGATTAAAATTATTTTGACTTGTTTCCTTTTACTTCATTTAATGTGGCTACTAGAAAATTTATAATTAGATATGTGGGTTACATTCTACTGGACATCCTGGTCTAGACTCAGAGATCCTCCAACTTCCGCCAGCTGGTCCGACTCGGCTATGGCTCAGATCCCCAGCAGCAGCTGAGAGGTTGAATCAGTCAATGGGGGAAACTCGATTCACCATGTGGTAGAGGACTCCAACCAGGATCTGATTAAGGAAAAAGAGCATCATCTCTCCAGCCTGGGTGTTGAAACCTAGTCCTGCCTACAGCTCCTGGAGCAGAGGGCCCAAGGGTCCCTAAGTGTACACACTAGGTCTGGGATTGAGCTGGCCTCGGCAACACTTACTGTATTAATAAATTACTCCAGGGACTTCCCTGGCTGTCCAGTGGTTAGGACTCCGCACTTTCACTGCCAAGGGCCGAGGTTCAATCCCTGTTTGGGGAACTAAGATCCACGAGCCACGCAGTGCGGCCAAAAAAAAAAAAAAAAAAAAAATTACTCCATTCCCCAAACTTTGGCTGTCATATTTGCCTTTTGTGGAAAACTGAGAGGTAAAAAAGAAATTACATAAGATTAGACTCACCTCTCCTCTACTAGATTCTCCTTCTTAAAGTGACTCAGTTCTGGAGTGAGAGTCACCTACAAGGGTCTCTTTTATATTGAAGCATCCTCTTCCCACCCTATTCACAACAGGCCTCACCTCTTTAATCTGATCATATTTTGATTTAATTTTGGCAGAAATATGATTTGCTAATGACTAAGAGGTCACCACGAATGTTTTTATTCAACAATGAACCAAAATTTCAAAATGAATTGCATTTTCAGAAATTTTGTATTTGAGTATTTATAAATCTCAAGAACATTGTCTATGGCCAACAATTATAATTTTTTCTTGGCTTTTAGATAAAATCAGACCTTTACATTTAATTTCATTAATATTACTCTTCGTATATATATGTGCGTATGTATGTATATTTGTAAAAACTTCATGCTTAATCTCTAAACTACTCAATGGTAGGTAAAACTCTCATTTTAATTTCACTAATATTTTCTTAAGACCTAAAACCCTCAGCTTTACTGATTAATATTCACCCTTCACTAATACCTGATATAAATTTTCACTGGCTTTACCTCAACTATTTAGAATATGTGGGTCCAGGTTGATGGACACACAACCTATTTACTAAGGAATCATGTAGTAAGAAGGGAAGGTGAGATGGGATTTGGCCGTGCTTAATTCCCATCCTATGAGATAGACTAGTCACTTTCATTTTATTGCCAATGAATAACTAGAAAGAAGAAATCTATTATTACTGTCATCGTGTTTTACCACACAGTGAAATTTTAAAATGTAGGTGGATCAAAAATCATGACTCATTTTCAGTGTTTTTGAGATTCAAAATATGGGAAGGTCATAAATCATACGTTTAAAAACTATCCTTGCTACCGAACCCTCAACGAAATCTGAGAGTTTGTTGTTGTTGTTAAACATTTTCCCACAGGAACTTCCCTGGTGGTCCAATGGGTAAGACTCCATGCTCCCAATTCAGGGGACCCAGGTTTGACCCCTGGTGGGGGGAACTAGATCCCGCGTGCAGGTGGCAACTAAGACGCCCTGGTGCCTCAGCTGAAGATCCCACGTGCCGCAACTAACACCCGGTGCAGCAAAAATGAATAAATAAATATAAAAAAAAAAATTTTCCCACATATCTTGGCTTTTTTCCTTCAAATATAAAAAGCCTGGAGTGGCTTTAGTTCTTGAGTGGCAGTTGCAGTTATATATAACATTTGATTAATGAAGTAATCATAAAAGGCTCCAGCCATCTCACAGCTACCCGCTAGGTGGCGCTATGTCAAAGTCTATGAGAGGATTTGGCTCTTCCCTGTTCTGATCCAGGTTTCCTGCCTCCTAGATTCTACTTTCTGAAATGCTCACCAGAAAGCGAGGACCCATCTGATCCTGTGACGGCTCAGTTTTGTAGACATTTCTGTCTCTTGATAAATAGGATATCCTGACTATCTGCTCCTCACAAGATTATTAAAAATTACAGCAGTTTAAATTCATAGGTAAATGTTCAGCCTTCCTTCTTCCTGGAGACCTTTCACCCTGAGTGACATGGCAAAACTCCGCTGCACCCAATGCCTGGATCAGCTGCTCCTTCTTCTAGGAACCGTTCCTTTTGTCCCAAGACAAAACATTGCTTTATGTTGCTCTCCCAGGACAATTTATAAACATTTCTAATAGAATCTGTTACCATTTTTATTTGGATTGGTGTGGTCTTAAAAATTCTTTAATGAGACAAACTTAGTAGAAAGCTGAGTCTGTGGCCTTGATTTTGGATATGAAATACAAAGATATCCAGCAAAAAGTAGACAACAAACAATTACCTTTGGATTGATAGACAGTTGTATGTAATAATTTGAAATCAATCTGACTTCCTTTATATTTTCTCCTGATTTTCATCCTCCCCACACTCTCCTGGTCCTCTAGGTGTCATCTAAACCAATAAAAGAACTCAACTGGCCTCATACCTCCAGACCCTGAGTAAGGAACCCAGGTTAGCCAGAACAGACTTCTGACTTACAGAACTGTGTGATAATAAATGGCTATTGTGAAAGAGAAAAACAAATATCGTATATTAACGCATATATGTGGAATCTAGAAAAATGGTTCGGATGAACCGGTTTGCAAGGCAGAAATAGAGACACAGATGTAGAGAACAAACGTATGGACACCAAGGGGGAAGCGGGGGAGGGGGGGTGGGGGGGATGGTGGTGGTGGAGGTGGGATGAACTGGGAGACTGGGATTGACATATATACACTAATATGTATAAAATAGGTAACTAATAAGAACCTGCTGTATAAAAGATAAATAAATAGGGCTTCCCTGGTGGCGCAGTGGTTGAGAATCTGCCTGCCAATGCAGGGGACACGGGTTCGAGCCCTGGTCTGGGAAGATCCCACGTGCCGCGGAGCAGCTGGGCCCGTGAGCCACAGTTACCGAGCCTGCGCGTCTGGAGCCTGTGCTCCGCAACAGGAGAGGCCGCGATAGTGAGAGGCCCGTGCACCGCGATGAAGAGTGCCCCCGCTTGCCGCAACTAGAGGAAGCCCTAGCACAGAAACGAAGACCCAACACAGCCATAAATAAATAAATAAACAAATACTTCAAATAAATAAATAAATAAATAAATAAATAAATAATCTCCTATAAAAAATGGCTATTGTTTTAAGCTGAAAAAAATTTGTGAATTAATAATGTAATTTTATTCATTGATTAAGTGGGTGGTATTTATCCACTCATATTTATTTTATAACCCAGACAGACGTACTGTACGTTACTTTGTCCATTGTTTAATTCATCAAAGACGCCTAGGGAAGACCAGGCTTGTTTTCAAAGCTTGACTATGGTGTAAAAAATTAATAAAGGGAAACCTCAATTAAATAGAGTTGGGAGACCAGAGGGGGAGCTCTCGTGCCCGGTGACCATAGCAGAGCCCAACAGGAAGAAGAAAGACTCCTCTTGTTTCCTGGCAAGACTCAGCCAGTGAAAAGCCGTGAACTCTTGACTAGAGCCCTCCCAACTTCTTTGTCCCCTCTATAAAAGCATTCTCCTTCCCTTGCCACTTGGGGACTTACACGAAGCTCACCATGGTGGCCGACCCTGAACTGCAATTCTCTGCTGATCCCGAATAAACCTGTCTTTGCTGAAGAAATATCTGGTAGTCTATTTGTTTCAAGTCAACACTTTCAGAATATATAAATGCCAAGGTTTTCTGATTTAGAAAGTACCCATTCTGGCCATTTAGTTTCTATTTATTGTCTCCTCTGATGCTCATTTTTAAAAATCTGATTTTTTTTTTTCTGAAGACAAGTTTATCTTTCAAACACATGTGGGGTTTTTTTGTACCTAGAGATTTTACCGTGGGATGGACTTTTTAAAACTGCAATAATAAACAAGTGCAGAGTTTTAAAAAATCATGAAACTGTAGCAAGCAAACTTGACTGTACATCATACAAAGAATAGAACAAAGGAAACTGATATGAGTTGTGGTACAACAATGAGAAGAGGAAATATTAAGATTATATATGAATTATTTGTGATTTCCTGAGAAGTAAAGACCACACTTATCATTATTCTTGTGTATTTTCAAGCATTTCCAAACTTGAAATGAACAAAAGAAAGCAAGTACAAAACACATAAAATGCCAACATTGAGAAACAGTGGTTACATTTGACTTTTAGGTTCATTCTACCATATATATTTCCCAGTCTCTGTGGGAGAGTAGAAGCCTAACTTTGATGGGTACTAAATACCACACAGAGATGTCCTAATCACAGAGAAAAACCATTGCAAACTCAGGAATAACTCAATGCTCTGGAAGCACCCTATAGATCAACCCCACCTCAGCACTGAGAAACTCTCCTGCCTTTTGTTTCAGTGAAGCTGAGCCCAGACTGAGTCCTGGCCTTTCTCCCTTATTACAGTAGTCTTCAATATCATCTTCCTTCCCTATTTAACTCTTTTGGGTGCAATTTTTAAAATTGATTGATTGATTGATTTTTGGCTGCACTGGGTCTTCGTTGCTGTGCCTGGGCTTTCTCTAGTTGTGGAGAGCAGGGGCTACTCTTCCTTGTGGTGCGCAGGCTTCTCATTGCGGCGGCTTCTCTCCTTGCGGAGCACAGGCTTCTAGGCACGCGGGCTTCAGCAGTTGGGGCACGCGGGCTCAGTAGTTGTGGCGCACGGGCTTAGTTGCTCCGCGGCATGTGGGATCTTCCTGGACCAGGGCTTGAACCCGTGTCCCCTGCATTGGCAGGCGGATTCTTAACCACTGTGCCACCAGGGAAGTCCCTGGGTGCAATTTTTGCTTTGACGAAAGTAAAATGTATTACAGAAGTCTTACAGCAATATAGATTTTCTTACCCTTTGTTCTTTATGTTATAGTTGTCATATGTAATACCTCAGCATGAATTGACCTTCTGAGATTGTGGTATAATTTTTTCCTTCAAAAGTCATACTTATAGTAAAAGAATTTAAGAGGAGAAAACTAAGCTATCTCATTTATCCAGATGCTACCCCTTCTGTGGCTCTTTCTTTCTTCCTGAAGTTCCAACTTTAGGAACTCTTGTGTCATTTCACTTCAGCCTGAAGAAGTTCCTTTCCCATGGTTTTATATCTAGCCACCTGATAATTAACTATTTTGTCTTCTTTCAGCTTCATCAGCCTTTGTTTTATTTTCATTTTTGTTTTGCCTTCAATCTTTAAGGATATCTTGGCTACATCAGTATCCTGAGGTGATAGTTCTTTTCTTTCAGTAGTTTAAAGATATTATTCCGATCTCTTCTAGCCTCTGTTTTCAGATGAGAAATCACGTCTTGAAACTGATATTCTTTTACATTTAACTGACTGCATTCAAGATTTTTATTCCTCTTTGATTTTTAGCAGGTTGATAAAGATGTGTCAGGTTGAAGGTTTTCTGATTTTATTTGAAATGAATGCCAACCTCGGACACTCCTCAGGTTGTCAGAAATCACGAGTTGTCATTGGATGTATCTACATGTGAGGTCATAGGCACTGGAGAGAGAAAATAATTTAGCAGGTAGACCGAATCCTTGGCCCAATCAGAGAAGGCACCCACATATCCCATTTGCATTTAAGTTGGTTTATTTCTGCTCCTTCCACAGTCAATAAAACCTTTCCCCAGAAATCCTTCTTGAACTCCCAACGTAGGACCTAGGAACTGGGCCTAGATGAGATTTTTCAATACCCAACCTGAAGAAGTGGATTATTTCCTTATTTTCATAAATGAAAGTATAGCCTGGGGTATATATCTTGAACAGACTGTCCAATATATATTTCTGTGATGTAACTGATGTATATCTGTGCTGCCCAATATGGAGGCAACGAGCTCCATGTGGCTCTTGAGCCCTTGAAATATGACCACATTTCTCCTGCCACATGTAGAAATTCTAACATTTTGCAGGTACTGAATTAAAAATCTATTATTTACGTTGACTTCACCATTTTCATTTTCCTGGTGTGTTCATTAGAAAATTCAAAATTACATATGTGCCTGGCATTATGTATTTTTTGGTGAGCAGTGATCTAGAGGATGGAAATGTATGCCTCCTTCGACTCCTTAAACTTAACCCCACTCTGGGGCAATGTCCCAGCCAGGCAGAAACTGCAGGTGGAGCTGGAGACCTTGAAAAGTTTGGCTATACTTCCAGCTCAGCCCAAAGCCCAAGGATGATTCTAGACTTCCATTCTGACTCGTGCATTTCAGATCTTTATGGGTTTGGACCTGGTATATATGTCCCTCCCAGCCCGCCCTGGCTTCCCCTTCAGTTGTCACCCCAGCAGGATCTGGGTGGCTTAGGCGCTTCTGGGTTTTTTTTTTTTTTTTTGCACTTCTGTTCTTAGCGGCTCTTTCCTCCAATGTTACCAGGCGGGAGGGCGGGCGGACGCACAGGCGCTGATGCCAAAGCTGCCACCTCGGGCGGCGGCTGCTGAGCCAGGTACCCTGCTCTTCAGCTTTCCCGCTCTGGTGGCCGGGGACCCATCCTGTACAGTTAGAGCCGGCCGGGGGAGAAGGGGCAGCTGCCCTGCCAAGAAGCTCATCACCCTCAAGGCAAACACCTGCAACCCGCAGACCCTGGGAGATCTGGAAGCACCTATGCAGCCCCAGGTCCTCACGCGTCCTCCGCGCACGCGCCATCCCTCTGGAACCTTTGCGCGCGCCTGTTCCTCGTGGGCCCCGGGCACGCGCGCCCATTCTTCGCTCACAGGTTCCAGAGCTGCGTCCCAGCAACAGGCCAAACAGTGCGCACTTCGCCTTTGGCCGAGTTGGAAGCTGAAGGAGAGCGCTCGGAGCCCAGCTCTCTGTCCAAGGACCGACCTCACCCAAGTTCTCTAGGGGCAGTTACCTAGGCAGGCCCTGCCCCTCACCCCCGCCCAGGGCACTGGGGGACCAGCACCTGCCAGGAGGGCTCGGCCGCCCCCAGCCCGCTCCCCGCGCCCACCGACTTCCCGTGGCCAGCCCGGGTCACCCAGTTGTCCATGGCCCGCTATCCACCCGCAGGCCAGCCCACAAGTGTCCAGTGACTCTGCATCTGCGCTTTGCCACAGAGTCTCTGAGACCACATTGTAGCATCCCGCAGACCCTGCGCTCCTTTCTGGGGGTCCTTATCTCCATCTGCAGGTGAGGCTATCGGAAGAAGGCGGTGATGGGTGCTCACACCTCCACGATGTCCCGCAGCTCAGTGTCGGCAGTGGACACAGTCACTGTCAGTGTGGCGCGGGGGCAGCCAGTGCCGCCCACGACACCCAGGTGTGTCCCTAACAGTAGTCGGTGCACAGAGAAGACGGTGTTGAGGGCCCTGGGAGAGAGCCGGAAAGGGATGGCCAAGCAGGAGGAAGTCCCCACAGTCACAGGGAGGAACGACGACCAGAGAAGCGGCCCCGATGGCACCGGGGGCGCACGATCTGCATTTAGGCCCCTGGGGGACTCTTTCTTCGTGCCCAGGCCTGGACCTCTGCAGAGAAACCTCCATGCCAAGAGCGCAGAAGACAGATACAAAAGGAAACTGCAGACCTCTTATATGAGCTCCTGCCCCCAAAGAAACGCCATCACGAGCTCATATAGCTCCACCCGAGGTTTCCCGCCAGTGCAGAGAAGGAGGGGTCCCTCCATACCGCAAGGGCTGCCCCAGAAGTCCTCAAAGAAAGGGAGCGAGGAGGGCCCTCCGTCGCCCTCTGCAGCTCCGGTGGTTTCCCAGAGCAAAAGCCAGCCTGACAAGGGTGCAGAGGCAACAAGAGGGCAGAAACGGACCTGGAGGAACTGCTCACCCACATCTGACAGTCCCAGGCCCCGAAAATCGCAGGATTCCTCTGCTGCCGCACAGGCGAGGGGAGCCTCTGAGGCTGCCCTCACCCCCTGAGCTGGGTTTCCGGGTCACCGCTGAAGTCGTAGACTCGGAGAAGGAAGCAGCGCTCCGGCGCATCAACAGTGCGCTGCAGGGTGAGACCCAGGCCATCGGGGGCCTCAGCGCCACGCAGCCTTCCTGTCCTTTCCCCCTCTGTAGCATCAAGCACAACTCTGTGCTTGTCCTGGAACAAGGGGATGCCCCCTGTTGCCTGTAGCTGACTCCTCCCCTCCCTGTTTTCCTTCCAGAACCCTTGTGTTGTGTTCATAACATAATAAAGCTTTGTTCTTGTTTTTTTCATAATCCTCACCTGTCTGTGATCTGTAGATCAAGTGTGGAAAAGCACTGGCTTGTATGAGTGGTGACATGGAAAGCCAGACCTGTTTACCGTTTCCTGTGACCCTGCTCATGGGTTGTGAAGAGTAGCACAACAAGATGGCTACAAGGGCCCTATATCAAAAGTGTGTTTTGAATTTAAACGGTGCAGCCCAGAATAACATGGGCCCCGGGGGAGGGGTAAACAGGGAGGATCATCCTTGTCTGTTGTAATTGCTGCTTCTCACCCACCTCTCTGACCTGGAAGGGGCTGGATCATCCCGAGCATACACCAGCCGCCCATACTCTACACGTTTAGTCTTTTCTAATGTAGCAGTTTCTTTGACTTTTTTTGTTTTGCTTTAATAAGTCTCAGGCAAATCACCTACATACACGTCTCAGAGAGTATATGTCCATACAACCTAAAGCAATCTACAGATCCAGTGCAATCCCTATCAAAATTCCAATGACTTTTTTTACATAAATAGAAAAAACAATCCTAATATTCGTATGGAACTGCACTAGACTTCAAAAGCCACAGCAATCCTGAGAAAGAAGAACAAAGCTGGAGGCAACACTTTTCCTGATTTCAAATTATACTGCAAAGCTATAGTAATCAAAATGGTATGGTACTCGCATGGAAACAGACACATACACCAATGGAACAGAATCAAGAGCCCAGAAATAAACCCACACACATACAGGCAACTAATTGACAGGGATCCAAGGGTACTCAGCAGGGAAAAGATAGTCTCTTCAGTAAATGGTGTTGGGAAAACTGGATACCCACATGCAAAACAATGAAACTGGACCCCTATCTTACACCATTTGTAAAAATTAACTTGAAATGGATTAAAGACTTAAATGTAAGACCTGAAACTGTAAAACTCCTAGAAGAGAACATAAAGAGAAAGCTCCTTAACATTGGTCTTGGTGATGATATTTTGGGTGTGACAACAAAACCACAAGCAACAAAAACAAAAAGGAACCAATGGGACTACACCAAACTAAAAAGCTTCTGGAGAGCAAAAGAAACAATCAACAAAATGAAAAGGCAACCTAGGAATGGGAAAAAATATTTGCAAACCACATGTATGATAAGAGGTTAATATCCCAAATCTATAAGGAATTCACACAACTCCATAGCAAAAGAACCCCAAATAATCTGATTCTAAAATAGGCAAGGCAGGGGACTTGCCTGGTGGTCCAGTGGTTAAGACTCCACGCTTCCACTGCAGGAGGCACAGGTTTGATCCCTGGTCAGGGAACTAAGGTCCCGCATGCCATGCAGTGTGGATAAAAAAATAAAATAAAATAGGCAAAGCAAGACTAGGAAACAACTCAGTGTCCATCAACAGGTGAATGGATAAAGAAAATGTGAGAGAGATATATATAATGGAATTTTATTCAGCCACATAAAAAGAAGGAAATCTGCCATTTGCGACAACACAGATAGACCTTGAGGGCATTATGCTAAGTGCATTAAGTCAGACGGTGAAACACAAATACTTATGAGATCACTTACATGTGGAATCTTTAAAATAAAGAAAAAAAAACCTCACAGATACATAGAACAGACTGGTGGTTGTCAGAGGCGGGAGGTGGGTGAAATAGCTGAAAGTGGTCAAAAGGTACAAACTTCAAGTTATAAGATAAATAAGGTTGTGTTTGGTTGGCATTTCTTGGGAATTGAGCACTAGCGTTCTGGGGTTGGGTTTTGGGGTTGACTTACAATGCAGGCTATCTGGTGGGAAACGACTCCCTCACAGACACTTGAACCTGCAGAGTCCTTCGTGTGTGATTCAGGTGCTGGGTGAGAAGCAGACATTCTCCCTCTGCACGTTCAGGTCTTGTGGCAGCACCTTCATGTCCTGTCCTCAGGTTTACTCCTGGTTTAAGGGCGCTGCCAGGGGCTGCATATAGCTGGCAGTAACTCAAGCCATAAAAACAAAACAAAGAATGCTGACTAGAGCAATTGTGTAGGGAATTATAAAAGATAATGTAATTTCAAATTTCTTATCCTTTCTCCTCTTAACTAATTTAAAAGTAAGTGCATAAACAATATGACTATATTTCGATTGTTCTGTATATAACATAAAGAAATATCATACATTTGATGATATGGCACAAAGAAGGCAGTGAGAACAAAGCTGTATTAGAATAAAAATGACAGCAGATCATAACCTGAATCTGCAGGAAGAAAGGAAGAGAGCCAGAAATGGTAAATAAATAGATTAACCCAGCAAACTCTATAAATATTTATTTGCTCTACTTTCTTCTCTAAGCTCCTATAAAAGATAAGCTTGTGTGAAGTAATAATTATAATAATATGTTGTTTAGTATGTAACATATATAAATGTAATAAAAACAAAAAAGAGGGGAAGGAATACAGCTCTCTAAAAGTACAGTTTCTGTTTCTCACTGGAATGAAGCTACTATAAATCTGAAGAGATTCTGTGAAGATATATTACATAAGCCCTAGTGCAGCCATTACTCAAAAAAGTGGTTAAAAGTCATTAAAGGAATTAAATGTTACAATAGAAAATATCCACTTAATATAAAAGGAAAATGGAGGTACAACAAAAATAACAAAAAACAAAAACATGAGGCATGTAGAAAACCAAAGGTAAAATGTTAGACATAAATAAATTCTACCTTATCAATAATAAAAACTAAAGGTAGTGAATTAAACAAAACAAGCAAAAGGCATATATTGTCAAACTGGGTTTAAAAACATGTTTTCTACAGGAGACACTCCTTGGATTCAAAGGTCTAATATGAACAAAGTAAAAGGATGAAATATACATCATGCAAATAGCAACCATAAGAATGCTGAAGTGGCTATACTAATACCAGAAAAACTAGACTTTAAAACAAACAAAAAATTACTAGATATGAAAAGGGACATTTTATGATAAAAAAAGGGAAGATACAAAAATTATTAACATATGTGCCCTGAATAAGATAAAACCAAAATACATGAAGAAGAAAATACCAAAATACATGAAGAATTGAAGGAAGAAATAGATCATTCCACAACATTAGGTAGAGGCTTCAGTACTCCACAGTCAATAATGGATAGAACAATTAGGCAGAAGATCAATAAGGATATAGAAGAATTGGACAACACTATGAATTATCAAGACCTAATAAATGTCTACAGAACACTCAACCAAACAGTAAAATATTCATCCTTCTCAACTACACGTGAAATGTTTTCCAGCATAGATGACATGCTAGGCTATAAGACAAGAGATTGAAACCCACATACATTGCTGGTGGGAATATCAAATGGTGTGGCCATTTTACAAAACAGCTTGACAGTTCCTCCAAGTGTTACACATAGAGTTACCCTATGACCCAGCAGTTTCACTACTAAATATATACCTAAGAGAAATAAAAACTTCTGTCTGCACAAAAGCTTGTAGGTGAATGTTCACAGAAGCATATTTCTAAAAACAAAAGGTGGAAAAAATTCAAATGTCAATCTGACAAATGAATAAACAAAATGTGGAATATCCATACAATAGAATAGCATTCAGCTATAAAAAGGAATGAAATATTGATCCATGTTACAACATGGATGAACCATGAAAGCATTATGTAAAGTAAAAGCAGCCACTCACAAAAGATCACATATTGTATGGTCCCGTTTATATGAAATGTCCAGAAGAGCAAATCTGTAGAGACAGAAAGGAGATTAGTGGCTGCCTAGGGCTGAGAGGGTTGAGGAGAATGAAAAAACCTTGTTAATGTGTAGTGGGTTTTTTTGTGGGGGGACAAAAATCTACAATTGGATTGTTGTGATGCTTACACACGTCTTTTAGTGGTTACACTAAGAATCACTGAATTGTATACATTAAAGGGTTGAAATTATGGTATGTAAATTACATCCCAATAAAGCTGTTAAAATTATGATAATTTTATATTTATAAATTTGCAAATTCATCCAAAATTACACATTCTTTAAAAATGCAACCTAACAAGACTAACCCAAGAAAGAAAAAATATCTAAAAAATCTATATCTACTCAGAAAGTTGTTTGTATACTTAAGTACCTTTACAGAAAATGATTTCCAGGGATAAATGGCTCTCCAAGTAAGTTCTTCCAAATATTTAGGGAAGAAATAGTAGTAATCTTACATAAAAATCTTCCAGGAAACAGAAAAGAATATATTGCTCAAAATTTTTATAATCCCAACATAAGCTTCAGATGAAAACTAAAAAGAATATTACAAGAATAGAATCACAGGCCAGTTTCTCCTTGGAACATGAATGCAAAATGTGTAAACAAAAGCACAAACTGTATCCATGGTCTGTAAAACAGTAATATATCACAATCAAATGGGCTGTATTCTAGTAATGCAAGGTTGGTTTAATGTTCAAACATGAAAGTGATCCCAGGAAAGAATTAAAATGGGAAAAAAAGTCATTTAAAATAGAAGTCTGTTTACAATAGCCAGGACATGGAAGCAACCTAGGTGTCCATCATCGGATGAATGGATAAAGAAGATGTGGCACATATATACAATGGAATATTACTCAGCCATAAAAAGAAATGAAATGGAGGTGTTTGTAATGAGGTGGATGGAGTTAGAGTCTGTCATACAGAGTGAAGTAAGTCAGAAAGAGAAAAACAAATACAGTATGCTAACACATATATATGGAATCTAAGGGAAAAAAAAAAAAGAGGTCATGAAGAACCTAGTGGCAAGATGGGAATAAAGACACAGACCTACTGGAGAATGGACTTGAGGATATGGGGAGGGGGAGGGGTGAGATGTGACAGGGTGAGAGAGTGTCATGGACATGTATACACTACCAAATGTAAAATAGATAGCTAGTGGGAAGCAGCCGCATAGCACAGGGAGATCAGCTCGGTGCTTTGTGACCACCTGGAGGGGTGGGGTGGGGAGGGTGGGAGGGAGGGAGATGCAGGAGGGAGGAGATATGGCAACATGTGTATATGTGTAGCTGATTCACTTTGTTGTAGAGCAGAAGCTAGCACACCATTGTAGAGCAATTATACTTCAATAAAGATGTTTTAAAAAAAAAAAAAAAAAAAAAAAAATAGAAGTCTTGGGAATTCCCTGGTGGTCCAGCGGTT
Source organism: Eubalaena glacialis (assembly GCF_028564815.1). Taxonomy (NCBI): domain Eukaryota; kingdom Metazoa; phylum Chordata; class Mammalia; order Artiodactyla; family Balaenidae; genus Eubalaena; species Eubalaena glacialis. The sequence continues at coordinate 25,544,551 of NC_083725.1, forward strand.
AGGACTTGGTGCTTTCACTGCTTGGGGCCTGGGGTTCAATCGCCAGTCAGGAACTAAGATGCTGCAAGCCATGAGGCAGGGCCCAAAAAAAGAAAAAAAAAAAAAAAGAAAGAAAGAAAATAAGAAGTTTTAACCAGGAGAAGCACAAGATTGAATAATCATAACAGACAACACCTTATGAAACTTACGTGAAGATTATGGAACATTCTTAAATTTTAAAACAAAAAGAGATTGTTAAAGATTCAAGAGAATGTGACAAATATTGTACATAGGCAAAAAATAAAATAAAATAAAATAAAATACACAAATGATGAGAGCCCAAAAATCCAGATGCCCAAGTCCCATCTCTGAAGATTCTCATTCAATGGGTTCTGCATTTCCTCTATGTTTAAAAACATACGGGTGATTCTGATACGATTCATAGACACAATGTAAAGCTTCAGCTTTACAGGAAATAACACCAGATTATTTTGTTATTTTATAGTTATATTAACAGGCTGTACTATTGACGGATAAGTCTGATGTCAAAATGCACTCCCCACTAGGGATAAAAAAGGAACTAGTACTCTCTTCTGCTACTTGGTGGCAGCATGCATATATTGCAAGGGCAATTATTGTAGGAATCCAAATTAGTGGAACATTTTAGAACTGGAAGACTATGTAGAGATCATCTAGTCAAGCTTCCAACTATTATAGTTGTGAAAACTAAGGCCCATATAAATGAAATGATTGATCTCCAAAGAGCGTTAGTGAAAGAGTATGAAATAAAACATATCTCTGAACTTTTAATTTAGTGCTATTTTTATTAATCTCAAGTATTAGCTCAAACTTCAGTGTGACAGATTTGGGATTGAATTCTTGCTCGAATTTACTGGTTCTGTGCCTTTTAGTAAGGTACTACAACACTTTTAACTTCGCTTTTCAGATATGTAAAATGGTGAGCCTTGACTGATACAGTGTATGAGATAGCCTAACACTGTTCTAAACACATACAAGTACTTAAAATGTTTTGGCTCTCATCCCTCTTAAACAAGCTCTATCCTCTGAACAATAAAAGTGTTTTTCAGCTAGCAAAGCACCCCAGAGCTGACCACATTCTGGCAAGAGATATAGGATTCTTTTTATTACTGGGGGGTTCTTTATACCTGATATTTGAACTGCACTGAAACATGAACTTCTCTTGTTTATACTGTATTAATGGATTTGATAGATGAATTTTAAAAAGTAATATGTAGGAATTAAGCTGCATTACTCTCAAGAAATATAATTCAATAGGGGTGGCTAGAATGATACACAGTGTTTGGACAGGGAGTCCGTATTGGATATGAACAACCTGTACTCCCATTCGTCTATTAAGAATAAATAGAATCCTTTCAAAATCTGTTTTAAAGGGCAGTTATTTTCTTCTGACTCATTTACGTTACCTGCAAGAAAAAGACAACCTCCTGAATCCTGGTTTAAAAGGCTTTTAATATAAAGCAGATAATTTTTGCAACATTTTCCAAACTTTCCATTATCAAATTGGCTGAGGCTTCTCAACAACTATCATTTCACAACAATATCTCCATTTTCACCTTCTTTAAAGAATTGGCCTAATAGATGTGCCGTTAAAACAGAGCTTCACTCTCAACATCTTTTTAAGTTTGTATTCAAACAGTATGAAGAAAACAGGATCAGGGAATTCAGCCATAAAAGTGAATGGATTACTGATACATGCTACATCATGGATGCAACTAAGTGAAAGAAGTCAGACACGAAAGGCCACATGTTGTATGGTTCCATTTCTACGAAATGTCCAGCAGTGGCAAATCCATAGAGACAGAAAATATTATACATTAGTGGTTGCCAGGGGTTTGGAAGAGAGGGAAATAAGGAATGACTGCTTAAAATGGGTGTAGGTTTCCTTTTGGGGTGATGAAAATGTTTTGCAACTAGGCAGTGGTGACAGTTGCACAACATTGTGACAGTACTAAATTCCACTGAATGGTACAGTGAGTTGTAAAATGATCAAAATGGTGAATTTTGTGTTATGTTCATTTTACTACAATAAAAAGGAGAAAGAGTTAGGGAAAGACTTTGAGTTTGGGAAAGTAAGGGGAACTGGACAAGAAAAAGACAGCTCTATTATTCAGTTTTCTCTCAGCTCTCCCAGTGCATTAATCGTCAGCAGAAAGTAGCCTGAACTTGTAGATGATAGTCATCCAACACAGTCCAGGGAAAAGTAAATAAAATAAAACCCAACTCTTCTTCTTTAGCACATCTATGACAGGGTAACTTCCTGCTCAGCCACATGGACATTCATGAGGACGTTTCACTTTAGGTCTCCTCTACTTCAGTACTTTACTCACAGCTCATTCACACATGTAGGCAACAGCATTCCTTAATTCCATGGACACTGCAGTGCTGGTTGTGATCAGTCTCATGAAAAAAAAAGGAGGAAAAAGCCTCCACATTGGCTTGGTGGTCTTGACATGAAATGGATGCAGAAGACAGCTTGATTGTCAAACTGGAAACTTTTCTTTTTATCTTTCCTATCAGGTCTTCTGCCCACTTCCCACCCCCTTCTTTCAAACAGGAAAGACACTAATTAGCTGCTTTTTTTTTTTTTGGTAAAACAACTATTGTTTTAGATTTCTTGTTCGGTGAATGTTATTGTTTTTACTGCCGAATGAGCTTCAGTGTTTGATGTAGGGGGTCTCTTGGGAACTTAACATTTTCAAGTTTAAGTGGAAAAGCTTTTTTGTTTGAATTGGCTTTTACTGGGTGCTTCAAGATTTGCTCTTGGTTCTTTGACGGGGACGTTTTATTCTCCCATACAATTCCATGAATACTTTTACACTGGCACTTAGTTTAATGGCATTTTCTATTTATAAATGTCTTTGAAACACATACTGTCAATTATTTGAGGGTAATGACCATGGCCATTGTTGGCACATCTTAAATGTGCACCGTGTTAATTTTTGAGTGTCATCTGGTCTACCATCAGTGCGTCCCTCTTTCTTTCACCCAGTTTTCTCCCTCATTTCCTTCTCCAAATTTCTCTCATTTTTCTACTTTCCCTTTTGCTTCTCTATTCTTGCTTTCTCTTTCCCATTGCATCTGTCATTCTTCTTCTTCTCCTTCTGACTTCATTATTATGGCCAACCGAAACCTTTTCTAGTGTGTTCTCTATTTTCCTTGTCACTGTATTGCCATCCACAAACTCTTACAGAATATTCTTGGTTGACTCCCTTACTTCCTAACATACCCATGTACTTCATGATCATTTTAGAACATAGAAAAGAGTTGGAATTTTTAAAAATAGGTAATTATAATCAGTCTTCTTTCACCTCTGGCATAAGACTCTTCTTCCTCAATCTGACCGTTCTTAAATCTAGAAGCACTCCAGCTCATTGGTCCTCCTTACCCCCATGTCTAGGCCAAAGAACTTGTGAAACCTTAGCCTTGTTTAATACTTGAATTTATCAAAACATAAGAGAGCTAATTCTGCCTAAGGGCACCAAAGAAGAATAAAGATGCCACAGATAAACATTTAGTCCAGTTTTATCATGGACTCTAAGTGCCTAGTTGAGTGCTAACCATTAACTCACTTGAACAACAGGGAGCTCATGACACAAACTAACATGTTAATTGTATAGACACTTCATTTCACCATTACTCAATGTAGCTGATAAACTGCATCCAGTTAGCTTAAATAACATGAATGATGGATTTCCTTGTGTATATAAATTGGGAGTTTGTAAAGGTTTCTTTTTCCCCTTGTACAACTGACTACCACCTCGCTTGGTCACTGCAATAGAAAATGATGACTAAGAAACACATTGTCTCAATATCAGTGGACATAATGTCCTAGTATTCTACAAAAATCTCAAAATTCTTAATCTAAAAGATAGATCTGCCAATATCTTATTTCCTTATTCTTTGTTAATATAAATATCCAATCTATGAAGGTCTCAGTTTCCTTACTTAGAATATGAGGTGGATAGATTTGCTAATATCTAGGGACCTTTCCAATTTTAATATTCCCTGGGTACAAGGGCTGAGCCAAACACGATGGCTCCCTTAATCATTAACCTCGCTCATGATGAAAGTTATCAGCAAGTTCTACTTGTAAGAGATCAAACATTCATATCCATATATATTGTAGCACATTGACTTTTACAGAACTCAAAGTAACACAGCACAGTTACATTCATAGATTTAAGGTCACTGTGGTATACTTTACAATTTTTCTTTTCCCTAGGAAGGAAATGTAGATCTCTAGGAAGGGATTTCTTTCTCTGCCTTTTAGTAATGTAAGCCTTTCATGATCTCTTGGATCCTAAAAGATGGGTAGGGTTTTGGCAGGTGGAGCTTGGGAGAGACCTTCCAGGTGGCAGGGACAACATGAGAAAGGGCAGAAGGAAGAATGGATTTTGAGAAGGACTTGTTATCTTACATGATGAGAGCAGCGTTTCACAATCTCTGTCCTGAGGAACACTGGTTTTAGATGATGTTAATGTAGTTACAAGACAAAAGCATTTGGGAAGAGCCGTACTCTACATCCCCGACATGAAATTCAAGTTTCACTTTGTTACATTATATACTCTGAAAAGTTTTGGAGGAAGGAATTGATTTCACTTTTTTAATTCAGTCTTACTCACACTTACTTGACAAACCTATATTCAGCTGATGGGACTGTATTTTGTGAAAGGCCAATCGGAGAAATGCTGAGATGGACCTTAGGATATTTCTTGCTGGGACAGGCATGTGATTATTTTTCTTATAATTCTTTACTGTTTGTCCTAACAATTGTTACTTTGCAGGATTCAGTTTTTGTTTTTCTTTTTTACATCTTTATTGGAGTATAATTGCTTTACAGTGTTGTGTTAGTTTCTGCTGTATAACAAAGTGAATCAGCTATATGTATACATATATCCCCAGGTTTCAGTTTTAAGCCTTCTGTTTTTACTTGAGTCATTGGGACTCTTAGAAAGCTCAACAATTCTGGGGTCTTATCTCTTATGTAGTTTCCAGGAGCTCCTGGCACTTACCACTATTTCCTCTTGATTCTTTTCCTCCGACTTCAAACATCTTACGATTATGAGCTGATTGTTTTCTCAGCCTCTAGTGTCAAAACCAGGTACCTCGCTCATCTTCATTGTCTCAGTTACAAGGTGCAGTATTTCCCATGTTTATATGTGTCAAAATATAAGTCAGGAATTGATACATAGCATATGCTTAATAAAAATTTTCTTTCCATTTTTTCTTTGTTCAAAGGTATCCAAACACTGGCAAACTTCTTAAATTGAAAGGAGAGTCATCTAATTTATTCAGCTCATTCAACCATCAATATTGAATATGTCTTTTTTCTTACACATATTTCTTGTATTCCAATCGTGACATTCTAGAGCACAGTGAGCACATTTATAACTTATTACTGCATTACTACCTTGGCTATTCCTTGACCAAAATTTACTTCATACAACTGACAGCCTAATTAACCTACTGGAGTTTTTTTTTTAATGTATGCATACAAAGAATAAACACCAATTGCATCGCTAATAACTGAATTTTTACATCTCTATGCACCCATATATCCAACAACAGGTCAAGATATTATAAAGTATTTCTAACACCCTACAATGTTGTCTGTTACTACTTTCTGTTCCCTACTCCCCCAGGGCAACACCTAAACTGACCTCTATCACCATATATGACATACATGGGAACACAGTGTGTATTCTTTGGTATCTGGCATTTGGGCACATATCATTATATCAGTAGTTTATTCTTTTATTGTGTTTCCCTGATTTTTTAAACCTAGACATTCATATAGTATCAAAGAACCACTGATTTCTTAATATTATTATGCTGACCTCCATCTTCAGGGGCTTTCTGCATTCTTCCATGTGTCTTTCCACCCACTTTCTCTTCCGTCTAATTATGTTTCATTTAACCCACCTCAGCCAGCCTTTCCCCCATATTCCCCAACACGTAGCACTCTTGTGTTCAGCCAGTTTTGTTCCCTATTCCATAAGCCCTCTGTGCCATTCCTGACACTGTGCCTGTTCCCTGCCCGGAAGGCCTGTTCCCTACCCTCTGCTCTCCTTCCTATATACTTGTTCAAGACTCAATTTAAATGCTACCTGTTCTAAGCAGTCTTCTCAGAAGAAGCCAGTGCTTTTTGGAATCCTTCTTTAATGAAATCCCATAGCAAGTGTAATCTGTCCTCCCTGATCTGGTAATTAATTATCCATTGTTCCTATCATATAGTGTTTGTTTTTCTTATGTGCTGTTATTGTTTATTTAAGCTGATTATAGTGACTTGAACCAGGAACTCGGTCATTTTCCTCTTCATTCTAGTGCAAGTTTCTGTGATATGGAGTTAAACTCCTTTTCCCTCACTTCCCATTCACCCTCAGCACTTGTTAAACATAAAGTACAAGTGAAACTTATTGGTTAACAGGTTTTTGTGGTCCTTGATTCTGGTCCCTAGAGCTAAGCTGCACTTCTGTCGTGCTAATTTGACTGATTCCTTATTGTCACATAACTCAGGAATTAACTAAATCATTACAAATTTACATACATATAAGATATTATTAAAAAACCAGTGGCTGTCACAAGTTGAGGCCCGGAGGAGAGTGTTGTATGAGGCCTAGTTCGGTGGGGCTCACACTGAATGCTCGAGCCTTCCGATATTCCATTGTAAGTAAGAAAGAGGTATGCAAATATATGCTTAATATTTAACAGTGTTGATAAAAAAGAGAAGAGAGAAAGGGACGACAGGTACTTTGAGGGCTTTTTGGAATTCATGAACAATTATGATTGGATGGGGAAAAAGAAAAACCGAGGGCTAACCTCCCACAAATGAGCTCAGGAAAGAGAGAAGGGCTCATCTGGTATGCAGGTAGAGAGGTTTGACCTACAGAAACTTAGAAAACCTCAACAATCTGAGCAGTGTTGGCAAGAGGCAAACTAAAGGGCTAACGAAAGTCTGCAAAAGTCTCACACAAAGAACTTTGGCATGGTGTTCATCATCTAGCTAATCCTAACATGCAGACATTTATGAGAGTAAAGTCAGGTCTTTGCCAGAGTGGGTTCCTTATTTGGGCAACTGGGTCAAATGAAGAAAGGCAAATGTAGGCTCCCAGAGTAAATAAGGAGAGGAAAAATGAAAAGAACGAGACATACCATTCATCAGTGATTTCCCCCCAATATTCTTAGCCTCCACCTTATCTCCATCTTACTGGTAACACAGGAACTAGACTGAACAATCAGGTAAAAGGTCTCTACAGAAACTGAGGTAATATAGAAAATAAAAAAATAAAACATAAAATTGTAAATTTTCTTCCTAGGGGTAATTGAGATGACAGTTCAGTAATAACATAAGATCAGTTGAAGTCTAAAGAAATTTTAGAAAACCTGGATAAAGTAAGAAAACATCTGTTCGCTGGCATCAGAATGTTAGACAGACACCAAGACATGTGGGCCAAGTTCTGGAGAGAAGGGAAACACAAATGCAAGGTAGACATTTGGTGCAGCTTTTCTCCTTGGGGCATTTGCTGATTCAAATCTTACAGCCTAGGAGCTGAAAAGCCAAGGAGATCAAAAGACTCTAACCACAGAAGCCAAATGGCAAGAGCTCAAGCTAAAGGCAACAACTAATGGAATGACCAGCTAAGTGTATCTTTAGTCTCACAGGGCTGCAGGAACCATTACATTTAAAGCCTAACAAATACAAGGGTCGTTGGGAATAGGGAGAATCCAAACGTTCACATGGTAATCCCAAAGGGCAACACCCGTAGAGGAAGGACAAGACAGAAATAGACCAACCTTCACACAGACTGAAAAACAGCTTTGAAAGAGCTCAAACTGAGAATGGACTAAGGTTACCAGTCCCTATAGTAACTGTCTGCCATGGGCAAAAGGAAATCTTTTCAAGAGAAAGATAACAACATCCAGAATGTGGAGGTATCTTTATAGTTTCCTAAAATAAGTTAAACCCAATTTTAATATAAAAAATAATTTGACATACCAGGAAAAAGATGAAATGATCAAAAGCTCAAAAAAAAAAAGAAATAAGAAAGAAAGAAAGAAAAAAGACAATATAAATAGACACAGGAGGACAAGAGTTAGCAGGCCTTGGTTAAAAAAAAAACAACAAAACAACTATGATTAAACAAAGAAAATATACACATGGCAAATAAGCATATGAAAAGATGCTACACATTCCATATCATCGGTGAATTTTAAATTAGAACAATAATGAGATACCACTACACACCTATTCAAATGGCTAAAATCCCAAAACTGAAATACCGAAGTTGGTGATGATGCAGAACAATTGGAATTCTCATTTGTAGCTAGCGGGATACTTGGCACTTTCTTACAAAACTAAACGTACTTTTACCATACAGTGATCTAGTAATCATGCTCTCTGGTATTTACCCATAGGAACTGAAAAGTTATGTCCGCATAAAAACCTGCACATGGATGTTTATAACAGTTTCTTGCAAAATTGCCAAAACTTGAAATCAACCAAGATGTTTTTCAATAGGTGAATGGATAAACAAACTATGGTATATCCGTACAAAGGAATAGCATTCAGCAATAAAAAGAAAAGGCTATGAAGCCATGAAAAGACATGGAAGAAGCTTAAATGCATATTGCTAAGGGAAAAAAAGCCAATCTGCAGAGGCTACATGCATATTATATGATTGCAGCTATTTGAAATTTAGGAAAAGGCAAAGTGTGGAGACAATCAAAAGATCAGTGGTTGCCAGAGGTTGTGGGGAGGGAGAAAAGGATGGGTGAAGCCCGGAATTTTAATGGCAGAGAAATTCCTGTGTATGGTTCTGTAATGGTGGATACGGGTTATTGCACATTTGTCAAAAATCATATAATGTACAAAACAAAGAGTGAAGTCTAAAGTAAAGCATGGACATTAGTTAGTAATAATGTATCAATATTGGTTCATTAACTATAACAAATATATTACGCTAATGTAAGATGTTAGTAATAGGGGAAACTGGGTAGAGAGGTAAGGAGGTATGAGAACTCTCTCCTTTCTGCTTAATTTTTCTGTAAACCAGAAACTGCTCCAAAATAGTATATAAATTTAAAAAACAAATCTAGACCATCATACAAAACTTGCACATAAATCCAACCATAGTAGCATTATTCTTAAGAGCCCCAAAGTGGAACTAACCCAAATGGCCATTTACTGTGAATGGATAAATGAAACACAGTAATATCCACACCATGGAATATTATTCAGCCATAAAAAGAAATCAAGTACTGATACATGCTACAACATAGATGAACCTTGAAAACATGCTAAGTAATTGTATGATTCCATTTGTATGCAATGTCCAGACTAGGCAAATCTGTAGAGACAAAGTATATTAGTGGCTGCCTAGGGCTTGGAGAAGTGGGGGAGTGAGTGACTTATAATAGACTCTTTTTCTTTGGGGGGGTGGATGAAAGTTTTACAGTTGATTGTGGTGGTAGATGCATAACACATTAAATTGTACACTTTAAATAATATGGAAAGTAAATTATATCTCAATGAAACTATTATTTAAAATTATGATTAATGTATTCAAAAAGGACAACGTATACAATTTAAGCAAAAATTATCTATGCAATGCAACCAAAGGAAAATTCTAGAATTAGAAAAGCTGAAATTAAGCACTCAGAAGATCAGTTTAACAGTACCTTAGTCAAATGAAAGAAAGTATTACAAATGTCAATTAAAAAATAACTACACTAAAATTTCGAGGGAAAAGCATGGAAAACAGAAAAATAAGTACATAAGACATATGGAGTATATGTAAAACACTGTGTCTAGCCAGGCCCAAGTCACACAGCCTAGGGAGGAGACACACCGCCTACCTGAATCACAAGGACTTCTCCAAAGGAAAAATGAGGTTCTGATGCCAGAAGTGGAAGGAATGAATTGCAAAGAAAACGAACAACGGTACACTATAATCTAGATATACATCCGTAAATACATAGGTTCCCTGGGGTTGTGATCTGGTACAAACAATAAAAAAAAGATGAGACTCATAGTAGAGGCTGCTAGCTTCTGCTGAGGAAAATGTCCAGGGAAGAAGAGTTGATTTATTTAGTTATTTTTTTAGAGTCCACATATAAGTGACATCATGCACTATTTGTCTTTGTCTTATTTCACTTAGCATAGTGTCCTCCAGTTTTATCCATGTTGTCTTAAATGATAGGATTTTCTTCTTTTTTAAGGTTGAATAATATTCCATTGCGTATATATACCATATTTCCCTTATCCAATAATCTACTATGGACACTTAGATTGTTTCCATACCCTGGTTCTTGTGAATAATGCTACAATGAACATGGGAGTACAGATATCTCTTCAAATAATGATGATGTTTCCTTTGGATATATACTCAGAAGTGGGAGGGAGGAAGAGCTTATGACACAAATTGACCATGTGTAAAAGATGTTGTAGGAATGAAAAAGTCTGAACACCTAGGAAGAAAGGGGGAGCATGGAGTATTTGGAAAGGACATTGTTCAAGGTCATACATAGTTTAAAATTATGACATTTCAGTGAGCCCGTATGCATGAAGGCTTGCTTATATTTTGGGATTTGAATACAGTGCAAAGAAACGTTGCTAAATTTTTGATCAACATCAAAAAAAAGGGTGGAAATGTTTTTTCTTTTATTATGAAACTGCAGGAAAGGCAAGCCTTATTAGCAGCATGAGGCCCAGTAGAATTTTCCCTGATGATAGTGGTAATTTAGGAGAAGAAGAAGGATCCAAGGCCATAGAACAATTTTGAAAGCAAAATAAGACTGCTGAGTCTTCACCCAGTGTATGAGATTAAGTTTTAATGGCATATGATGAAGTGGCCATGACACAGCCAGCAGAGCTCGTTGAGTTGTTGAAAATGGCTCTTGAAGCTACAGGAAATGGACAGTAGACATAGAAAAAGAACAAGGTAAATCCAAAAGAGTGGAAGGACAAAATTAATCAAGAGAAAAGTCAAAAATAGAGAAGAAAAGCAGTAAACTTGACAAAACCAAAACGTTGTCCTTTAGAAAGACCAGTAAAATAAGCAATATTTGGCAAATATGATAGAGATGGGACTAGCTATAAAACAGAGAGAATTTTTTTTTTAATTACAAAATAATACTATGTTAGCTTTATACCAACACATTTGAAAATCTGGACAAAATGGCTAAGTTTTTCTTATCTAAATAAGGACAGTATACTATAACAACAAAACATTTGCAATAAAACCTTTTGCTTGGATCCTTAGATATCTTTATAAAACATAAAATTTTCAGGAGCAATAAATCAGAGAACAAAAATTAATATAAAACTTATCTTCTCATGTTCAGGCAAAATTAAGGGAGAATAAATATTTCAGAGAATGGTTAAAAACCTGGTACCTTAAACAAGGAATTGTTATTTTAGGCCTAGTTAATAACTCTGTGATTGTTTACTTTGTAAGTAAACAGTGCACTTTTAAATCCACTTTACTATTTAATATTAATTAATTAACACTAGAGAATGTAATTCCTGGTAAAATCTTTTCAATCAGATTATATATGCACAAAACATCCATTTCAAACTGTCAAGAAAAATGAGTAATATTGACATATTTGGATATTATGGTTATATGCTAACAAAGTGAGAATGGAGGCAATCATGTAGATACTCCAGTTTCCAGAAAAAGTCATCTGCTTTGCTTGATAATTTAGCAAAATACCAATCTGGTAGTTTAACAAGTAAGCATATTGCTCTGAATGAAATACCTTACAAAATTGTGTTAGCATGGGTTTATAACTTTTTTAAATGCTTTCATCACATCATTCTGTTGTTAATGTTGGTATTTATCCTGAAATGACACCCAATCTGTTCTTCTTTGGCATGTATGAAGTCAGCAGAAGCACTCTTTCCTGGGTTTTACTGCTTCCTCAGAAGAATGCACAGTATTAGGAACGAAACCACTTTTAACCCCTTCCCAGCCATCCTGAATACAAATTTCTCCCCTTTTAATAAGCTCATATATGTCTCTTGTCAAGATAGTGAAGGATTCCTCAATATTTGTAGCATCTTTTGCTGAGGTTTCTATATACTTCATACCACAGTCTGCTGACAGTCTTTCAGCTTCTTCCCTTGTAACTTGACGTTGTGAAGCTAAATCACATTTATGTCCCACTAGCAGAAATACAATCTGAAATGGCTGTACATGCATTTTTGCTTCTTCTAGCCAATCTTTCACATGTTCAAAAGATCGTCGGTTAGTAATGTCAAATACTAAAAATCCACCAACCGAGTTGCGGTAATAAGATCGAGTTATTGATCTGAAAAATAAATAGAAAAAAAGGTTGTAATTAATGTGATTTAACTAGAGTTTATAAGTCAAATATGAAGTGTCAAAGTGAACAAAAAAATTCTATGAAACTAATATGCAAGCCAGTTTCATCCACTGACATTAAAGTAGATATTTTAAAATAGATAAATAAGCACTTACATGTCATCTCACACTCAGGATTACTTGTTTTTATTTTTAAATATCTGATAGAATAATTATCACATTACTGTGCTTAAAAGTAGGCACACAAAAAGATTTGGTGTGGGGCAGAGGTTGCACAGCAGACCAGATCTTAAGAATCTCTCCCTATCATTTAAATCAACAGGCTCTTCTTTCTGTCGGTTAAGGAAGAAGAAACAAAGGCAAACTTGTTATGTCAGTTACAGGTTTAGTCCTGGGCTATACCTATTCAAGAAACAGGAAATTGTTCAGACGTGGGATATGAATCTGAGATGTGCATACTTATGATTGTTTGCCTCTACAGATCTAGTCTCTTCTGATCGAGGTTCCTGTTGTGTAGCCCCTCTCCCATGGTTATGGCTTTCACCAGGTTCTGGCAATCTCATTTCCTTTCCTTGCCCCTTCTGGCCAGGTCGTTAATGGCTTCCCACTGTTGCTATTACTGAATGCATCACCATCCTTTGTTGGTGCCCTTGACCTTGCCCACATTTCTGGAAAGTCACTTCATTAAACTCTTTTCAGTTAACCTTTCAAGTGTGCCATTTGTTTCCTGACTGAATCATGAGGCAAGGGGCCAAGGCTATACTGTTTTATATTTTTGCCTTTACATATGTTGTTTTCTCTACCTAGAATGTCTTCTACCCTTTTTTTTTCCCCAGCAAACTCCTATTTCTTCTTTGAGTCAGTTCAAAAATCCTGTCATATAAGAAGGCTTCCCTATCACTGTCTTCTCCCCCTCTACCTCTCTTAGGCACTTCTCTCTCTTATAATTCCATTGAACCTTTGGCATACCGCCATTATGATTATATCAATTTTCATAATGTGCTGATTGGGTTTGTTGGTATGTCTCCTACTCAATTCAAAGCTCCTTGAGGGTTAAACATATTCTGTATATGTATCTAACAACTGCCTGGCAAGTGATGGATGTAATTTAATATTTGGTATATTGGATGAATTAATCTTATCAGAGAGGGAAAGTGTTAAATGTTGTATTAGCCAGAAATCACATGTGTCTCAGTTTCCAAGTTGTCAGTGATCTTGTTTTTTTTGGTCCCGCCGCATGGCTTGCGGGGTCTTAGTTCCCTGACCAGGGATCAAACCCGGGGCCCCCTGCAGTGGAATCGCAGAGTCCTAACCAGTGGACCGCCAGGGAATTATCCCAAGTTGTCAGTGATCTTAAGCATTGAGATCATCCTTAAGCAAGTTCATCTGTTACTTGCCTGAGGCATCAAAGATCTTTGTGGAGGGCCAGTGTGTTATTTGGTACTCTCCAACTTTTACATACCTTCTTTATCCTTATTGCTGAAATCACAGCTCAGTTCAGTGACCTGATACCACAAGTACCACTTGAAGAAAGTTTACCTCCCCTTTCCGTATCTCCTGCTTCCCCTTCTCCTCAGAATTCATGGTAGAGAGGTTCTCAAGCGACTACTTAAAAAAAAAACCTCTCTCAAGGACTACTGTACCATACAGTTGTTGACAGTAAGAAAAAATCTCCCACTATCACTGGCAGGCTACAAATAATGCAGTTCATTTAAGTTGTTGCTGTTTTTTTAATTTTGAGGGATAATTAATTTGTTATTGTTTTGCTACTCATCTATATATGTGTGAATTTAGACAGATGTGCAGTGTCTTAAGAGAAACCTAATTAAGTCTGTTATTAGACTGAAAGCTTTCATTTACTCAGCACCAAGTCTGCATTACCACCCACCCCCTGCAATTAATTTACCATTAGTATAATTTAAAACAACATGCTTTTGTGGTTAAAAATTCAACATTGAAATGCTTGTCTATTAGGCAGAGGCATGTAGGAAATACCATATTTTCTAGCACTTTGTATTTAATTTTGAAAACATATTTGGAACACAGTTGCCAAATCATTCTATAGAATAAAATTATAGCAAAGTATATGTAATATATTCTATAAAACAGCCCTTATTAATAATTAGTTGGAATAAAAGGTCTTAATAGGATATCTGCCTTTTTCTATATGATAACTTGATCTCCAGTTTGTGTCTGGATATTAGATTTAGAATTCTGATATGGTTAGCCTTCAGATTCATAATTAGTTGTCCTAAAAGGCAGGGATTCCCCTAAAACAACGGGGCATCCCTGCTGTCAGTTATTTAGGGGAAGAGACAGGCCTTCAAGACTGAAAAATGGAACTTGAAAGGCAGGTCTTACAGAGATGATGAGGGAACATCTATCTTTCTCTGGAACTTCCTCTCTTGGGTCGAGACACTTAGGTCTTCAGAAGGTCTTGAAGGTATTTTAAGGAGGCAGGGAACAGACCTTAAAAGAACAAGGTAGATAGGCCTCCCTGTAAAGAATCCAAGAGTTGTAAAGAATGATGAGTAACAATTCTTTATAAGCAACAACATCTTTTGCATGTTATTTTATATCTATTTCCTTCTGGGCTTTGAAAGTCTCACTGAATGAATAAATGATTTAAAGAAAGCCTGGGAAAAGTTACACTGGACAATTACAGGTGTGACATTTTAGAATACAGACATGTCCTCTTTGTCATGAGCTATTACACTTTTGAGAAATGGTTCTTGGCTTAAAACCTGGCATTGAGACTAGACACCTGAACATCAGGTGACTGTGCAATCTGAGTGCTCATCAAGAGCTAGGTTCTCTGATTCACCAGGCGGGAACTTAGTCCTCAAGCAGAAGTCATATATATAGGCAGGAATAGGGGTGGGACCTGAGGGGACCCAGAGTAACAAGGCTCACACACCCAGCATGTCTACTTTTGCAGCACCCTCTCAACCTATGGCCTTATGTGGATTTCCCTATAGTTAAAGGGGGAAAAAAATTCAAGTCTGCCTTACAGATGGCTCTAAATAATATGCTGGCATCAGTCAGCTCCACTCAATAGTGGAAAAGAGAAATCCTTCCATTTGTGGAAATTTTAGTGGTACTTTTTCCAGAGGAAGAGATGGGGAGATGAAGGTTAAGGATCTACACCAATTCATGAGCACAGGCTAAGGGTTTGGCATGTTGGAGAAAACAAAATCAGAAGACTGATAATAAGGAGGTTTGGCATGTGTGGGTGGGTCTTGAGTATGCAAATACTGTATCCTATGTGAATACTCACCAAAAGCCCCCTCTTTGAAAGAGTTCCTAATAATTGGTGAAACAAAATGTTCTGTTCTATAGTCATCAGTCTGTATTTTTATCCCAGTTTGGACTCACAGTAATCACGGTAGGAGGCTGGGACTGGGCTGAGCAGAGACTTTCTCTTGCCTCAACTGTCACTGCTTAATACCCAATTTTCCAGCAGTTACTGACACCTTGGATATGGTACCTTACTCTCGGAAAACCATCACAGAGGAGACACTGATATGTCCTCACTGTAATAGACATTTAACGTGGACTCAAGCCACGCTAGCACCACCATCCATGAACTTATGGAATACCTTATACAAAGTCATGGTATCCCACACTTTGCTATAGACCAAAGGTTTCAGTTAACAGAGGAAGAAATGGGCTGATGCCATAGGATTCGTTGATCTTATGTCACTATCACCTAGAGGCATACACCTATAAAACTGTGGAATGGGTTATTAAGATTGTTATGTTAACAGATACACACATATATATATAATATATAAACAACAAGGACCTACTGTATAGCACAGGGAACTATATTCAATATGTATTACAATAACCTCTAATGGAAAAGAATCTGAAAAAGAATATATACATATACATATATATACATATATATAAAACTGAATCACCTTGCTCTACTCCTGAAACTAACACAACATTGTAAATCAACTATACTTCAATTAAAAAAAAAGATTTAGTTATGCTCATGTCCAGGAGTTGACACCCTGTAAGATTTTAGCATGATTCTTCAGGATGTATACGTTCTAAGCTAGTGAGTAATACAGTAGGTGGTGTTTTTTTCCCCATGAATAGATGCTGTGGTATGGGAAACAAAGGGTAAAAGTGGGGTGATGGTACCTCTTGCAATTATACTTAATGAGTCACTAAAATTTTTTGTCGCTTCTAATTCCTGTGACTCTGAACTCTGCTGATATAAAGGTTTTAGTATCCAAGGGAGAAATGCTTTCACTAGAGAACCTCGTGATGCTTCTATTGAATTAGTAGCTGAGACTGCCAATTGTCCATTTGGGGCTTCTTATGGCAGTGGGTGAACAGGCAAAAAAGGGGCAACAGTATCAATGGGGACCACACTGGCCTCCTGCGGTCCTTGCTGCCCAGAACTTCTGGGATCTTTTGGTTCATTTCAAGCCTGGTCCCTCCAGCTATCCTGTCAAGTCTCTGGGACGCAGACATGCTTCCAGTAACTTTCGTTTTTGATTAATGTCCTCAAGTTGGTTTTGTTGCTGGCAACCAAAGACCTGATTGATAGAGGCTACAGATATTTTGTAGGAAAATAATGATACAAAACAAAGTCGCAAACATTTTATAAATTTCAACATAGCTTTATGAAGCCAAAATTCCTTCATTTAAAAAAATTGTGGTAAAAAACAGATGAGATTTACCCTCTGAACAATTTTTAAGTATACAGTATTATTAACTATAAGCACAATGTTGTACCACAGATCTCTAGAACTTTTTCATTCTGCATGACTGATACTACCATTCCCATTGATCAGCAACTCATTTCCTACCCTCCCCCCAGCCCCAAGCACCCACCATTCTACTTTCTGCTTCTTTGAGTCTGACTACTGTAGTTACCTCATATAAGTGAAATCATGCAGTATTTGTCCCTCTGTGTCTGGCTTATTTTGTTGCAGGAAAATGGGGAGTGAGAGGACAGTCCTGTCCCAGGTCTCAGGTGAGTCCCTGGGACAGGCCGCCAAGTAAGGGTCCTTGGCTTTGTGCAGGAAAGAATTCAAGAGTGAGCCATAGTAAAGTGAAAGCAAGTTTATTCTGGGAGATACACACTATATAGGCAGAGTGTGGGCCATCTCAAAAGGCACAAGACCCTGAAATATGGAGTGGTTAGTTTTTATGGGTTGGGTAACTGCATAGCCTAATGAGTGGGAGGATTATTCCAACTCTTTTGGGGAAGCGGCAGGGATTTCCAGGAATTGGACCACTGCCCACTTTTTGGCCTTTTATGGTCAGCCTCAGAACTGTCATGGCACCTGTGGGTGTGTTGTTTAACATGCTAAGGCGTTACAGTGAGCATATAATGAGGCTCAAGGTCTACTGGAAGTCAAATCTTCTGCCATCTTGGGCCTAGTTGGTTCTAGCCAGTTTATGTTGTATAGTCAATGTCATTCTTTTAAAGGTTGTGACCTTTAAAGTGAGTGCCCACTTCCCTCCTGTCTCAATTTCACTTAGCATAACATCCCCAAGATTCATCCATGTTGTAGCATATGACAGGATTTCCTTCTTTTTTTTATGGCTGAATAATTTTCAACTGTACGTATATAACACACTTTCTTTATCCATTCATCTCAAAGTTTATTCTTACATGTATATTCGCTTTAGAATAGAAAAAAAAATGGTTGTCTTGTTTTGTAAACATTTTAAACTGTTTAATTTTTCTATTTTTTTTCCTGAAATAATATATAGACAAGTGAAATTGAGAGCACTGGAATTGGCTTACATTTATAAAGAATTACTTAATATATGGGCAATGCAACCAAAAAGTGTGAATGAGATCTTAGATGTTATTATTATGAACTTTATAGGATGTGCACTGGTCTCTTAAAAAAGCAACAAAACATAGAGCACTTGCTGACTTACTTGGGTAAAATGAGCCAGATGGTCCACTGGAAATGCCCTTCTTGTGGCTTTGCCAATTGCCAAATAGGTATTTAGAAGATGGAAGTACTTTGATGACAAAGGCTGTTGGCAGCAAGCAGCCTATGAATGCATTAGCCTTGTGAGTGCCTTTTTTCACCATGACATTACATTCCAACTGCCCTTCTGGGAATAGTCACTGTGTTGATGCTTTATTTACCTGCTTCACTCGCCTTGTAATCCGGGCCCTTAGAACTGCTTTCAAGAGACTAAAACACAAGTCTCCCCGCTCCTTGTATTATTACTGACTCTAACAGTCCCTGCCTTTGCCTTCTGAAACTTGGGGCTTATAACTTAGAATATCTTTTTTCATACATACAAACATTAAAATTATCTTTCTAGGTATAATTCCAGGGTCTTTCCATCAAAAATCAAGTCTGTGGTTGTGGAGGCTATATGTAATACTGACAATACCTAATGGCCATATTCTGTCTTTGAATATGTGAATCAATTCCCCTGTGACCATCTTTTGTTTTTCTTTTACCACAGATCATCATTTTATGATAGTGAGGCCTTCTTATCACCCCCAGCATGCTCTATTCAACTTTTATCCTCTATTTTCCTCTATAGTAATTAACACATTCTAACGTCCTATATAATTTTTCCAACTTATTTGGTTATAGCCTATCTCCCCTCATTAGAAGATAAGCTCCACGAGAGAAAGAATTTTTGTCACTTTTTTTGGAACACTGTATCCCTAGTGTCTAAAACAGAATTGGGCATGCATGAGGCCTACTGAGAGTTGTAAATAAATAAACAACGGAATTAATAAGTTCAGACTCTGTAAGACTGTGCCCAGGCAGCATGCAAATGCTAAGCAAATGGGAGAATAACAGAGGGAAATACAAAAAAGCTTATCTCCTTTTGATATTTATAGTAGGTATTCATGAAATGGGCTAAATAACAAAGAGAGAAGTGGGCTGACTAACAGTGCACACTATAAACATAAAGGTGAAATCATCCACTTTTTCTAAAGAACTACTGTATTTAAATTGGTAGTAATTCAAATTGTATTTTGTAGTGGATTCTGGAAGGCAGAACAAGTTAATGTGAAAATCTAAATAATTTAGAAATTAATGAGAAATGTTTCTAGCTTCACTATTTGTCTGTAAGGTGATAATGAAGGATGCTTATTTTCTATTTGGTATGGTACCAGGAAGTGTATAAAAGATTTTAGCACTTATTATGGCACTTTCTGGCACCCTTTTGCAGAATAAAAATGAGATGATGACCAGCTTCTCTGATTATTTTATTTTCCATACAACATAATGCATTATGTGATTTAACATAATTAAAGAACATTTTTTCTTGGGTTATAATCCTCCTACCATTTTTGTGACTTGTTTCCATACAACTTTCTCAATATTGCTTCATTTCATGTGATTTGTATATCTCTCCACATTTATAATTTATACTGGTATTTATCCTTTTCTCATTTCATTCTATGTCTGAAATTATGCAGCTTTTATTTTCAAGTCATTTGAATAGACTGTTCTTCTTTTTCATTCTTTTTCTAAGTTTGTGTTTTCATCAAAGTTACCTGTGCACTTACCACACATTCTTATTTTTCCCATTCCCCAAACTTGCCAAAACTGTACTGTTATATCATAATTTTAGGAAGATCATTTCTTGGCATTTGTGTTATTCTGACCATGTATACTTTTCAATGCTGAGCCCTGGAATAAACTGATTTATTTTCCTTAGAGTTAATAATTATCTTGCATATTAATCAAGATAGACCAGGCTATGCTATAGTAAGAAACAACCCACCTCTTGATAGGAAGAACGTTAAAATATCTGGGCTGTATTTTAAAACTACCACGTGTGAGTTCTGCTCAAATCCACTGGTTGGAATTAGTCAAATGATTCTAAGTGCAAGAGGGAAGGGAAATATATTCCTCCCGTGTGTCCAGAAGAAAAGAAGCATCAGATATGAGTGAGCACTCTCTACCACATCTTTTTCTTCCTTTCTTTTTCTTTTTGCTAAATTTTCCAAGTAGTCCTCAATAACCTAACCCCAAACTCTGCCAGTTGCCATTTTTTAAAAAGTTCATTCCTGTTAGCTTTTCTGTCAATTTCATCTTCCTGAGGAGGTCTCTCTTACAATCTTCTGCCCTGCTCCAATCGGGCCTGGTTGTCCTTGGTATCTGTGGCAGAGATAGCATCCTATGATCTCCCTTCACCATTTTCTTGGGCATTTCCTTTGCTTTTCTTCAGGGGTAAATCTCCTGTTCCTCATAGCCCATGTCTTCATTCTTGGTTTATTCTTTTATGCACGTATGTGTTTGTCTGTGTCTGTGTGTGTGTGTATAGAGCACATCCTCAAGTAGCTTCCTAAAAAAGATTCATGAGGGAAAAAAAAAGATGCATGAGGTAATATTTTGAAGTCTTGCATGTTTTTATTCTGCTTTCACAGTTGAATGACAGTTTGGTCAGATACAAAATTCTTTCAGAATTTTGAAGTCTCTCCATTGCCTTCTAGCTTCAACTGTTGTTTTCAGGAAGTCTGAAGTCAATCTGATTCCTGATCTTTTTTATGTGACCTATTATCCATGTCCCTCCCCTGCCCCACCCCAGAAGTTTGTAGGAACTTCTCTGTGGCCCCAGCGTTTAGAATTCCACGATGATGTCCCTTAGAATGTGTCTACTTTCATCTATTGTGCTGGACCCTTCCAATCTGAAAACTCAGGTCCCTCCCTACATCTAGGAAATTTTTTTTGAATTGCTTCACTGATGATTTCTCCCCTCTGTTTTTTCTGTTCCATTTTTCTGGAATGCCTGTTACTTTTTTATTGAACCTTTTGGACTAGTCCTCTAATTTAAAAATATATTTTTTTTTCCTATTTTCTAAGTCTGTCTTTTTGTCCTACTTTTTGAGAGATTTCCCCAACTTTATATTTTGTTTTTTTCTATTGTGTTTCCAAAAGCTCTTTTGTTCTCAGAATATTCTTTTGAAAAAATGGTATCTTGTTCTTCTTTTATGATTTAAATACTTTCCCACTATCCCTCTGAGAAGATTGAGGACAGGGTTTTTTTGGGGGGGTTGTTTTTTTAAACATTCCCTTCTCCCTTACTAACTTTGTTTTTCTGGTTGCTTTTGGTTTCTGTTTATTTTGGTCTCTAGGTTTCATGTTACAGATTTCCTAGTATTTCTTGTAATCTTTCATTGAGACTAAAAGCCTCACTCATAAGATGATCAGGCTGGATCATTAAGTTGAGGAAACTCTAATGTTGGTCTCTTAAGTCTTTCTTCTTGGCCTGGTCAGATTCGTCAGAAATGATTTCACCAATGTCCTGTTTGAAGGGTGAAGGTCTGATTACTAGCATTCTGGGAGCTAAGATGGGGAAGAGGGCTAGACAGTCTTACCATACAACATGCATACATTCACTTAAAGCCCTTACTTTTAATAAGGGACCCCAACCTCAATTATGCCTGATGCTTCCAGTAAGAGACTCTATGTTTAACTCTTTTCAAAGAATAAATTTCTAGTTTTTTGCTAATGTGGGGGGAGAGGAAGTCACCTGGTGTGTGGAATGGTGGAGGGGATGTGAGGATCCAGTCTTTCTTAAACAGACTGACAATCAATGATCCTTATTTTAGCATTCCCACTTCAGAAGTATCTGGTGTCACCATTTCCTGAATCTTTAGGGGATTCAATGATATATACTCTTTTGGTCTTTAGCTTTTTCCACTCCTAGCTTAGAAGCCAATTTTCTTTACTCTGCTAATTCATTTACCATTCCTCCATCTGCTTTCTTACTTCCAAAATTTTTTTGCTATTGTCTCCTTACCTATTCTCCTTGCTAGGATTTATGGTTAAAAAACAAAACTATTGTCACTTTAGTGAGGTTTCAGGAAAAAAAGCTAAAATAGTCATAGGTGTTCAATCTGCTATCATTACTGGAAGCCACTTCTTTTTTTAATTGTTATTGTTTCCTATTGTTATTTCTCTTACTACTGACATATCCTTCATGTCCCAGCATCAAGGACCACGTTCTTTTGGATACATCCTCTGAAACTAGCCCTAACCCTACACACAGATGACAATTCCTCCCTTTGTTCTGCCACCAGAACTTATTTTAGTACTTACTAGCCTTTATTCCAATTATTTATTATCTTTCTTTGCTGTGAGTCTGTGAGAAAGATCTCTAATTGTCCCCCAGTGTCTATTCTCCCTGACTTCCTTTAGTAATAGAACTCCATGAGTTTCAGCTTGTACATAGCAACTCATATAGAAGCTATATTCCCCAGCTTTCTTACAGTTAGTTTTGGCATATCACTAAGTTTGGATCGATGGGACATGATAAGTTATGTGTGCCGTCTGAGGTTCATCTGCTTGAAGATGCCATTTGCCCTAGGCTTCCTCTTTCTCCTTCTTGCTTGTTAGGAAATGGCAATGACTGGAAAACCCGGGAAACTGATGTTGAGGCACAGCCACCTGGATAGTCCAGAACTGCTCACTCTGGACTATTAACATATGGGAGAGAGAAACAAAGTTCTGTATTATTTAAGGTTATATATTTGGTCAGTCTCTGTTATAGCAATATAGTCTGTACTCTACCCAGTATAGAGACAGCATGGACCTTGAATGTGAGACTATATCTTATTTATTTTTATATCTATTTTTGCATCTAGTGCCTGGTATACAGTTAATCTAAATAAATGCATAGATTTCCACACATAAATCATAATCCTGATTGATTTCAGTTTCTCTAGAAAAAAATGGAAAACTACTTCACAGTACTTTTGAAACTTTACGACAACATAGGCAGTATTTGCTTGTAGCTTTGCCTAATACCCAACATCTCTCCTTGTCTAACAAGGCAAAAGACTTCATATAAATTCCTCCACTGCAGTGGGCTGGGTTCATTCCTGTTACCAAGTGTAGTAGTGCAGTCACTGAGTACTGCATGGAGGGGAGAATTGATTGTCATTGCAGCCACAAGTGTTTGCTGTCAGTTATCAGTACCGCTTCTATTGTGTAAAGCTATTTCTCCTTTTGTTTCTGAATATAGCCAAAAAATAATGGTTTGAGCAGACACAGTAATTAACTTGGATCTACAGAGATGGGAGTGGGGATGGGGTTGTATGCAAACAGAATATTTTTCAGGATAGAAACTACACAATGTGCCAATAAAACTCTTTTCAACCATGCCAGGAGGCCTGATGCAGCAGAAAGAGCACTGAACAGAGGAGTTAAGAGAATTAGGCTCTTATGCAAACCACTAACAAATGAGAAGGCCTGGGGCAAGTCAAAGACTCTCTGGACATTAATTCTATCATTTTATAAATGAGACTGTTGGGACTTCCCTGGCGGCACAGTGGTTAAGAATCTGCCTGCCAATGCAGGGGATACGAGTTCAATCCCTGGTCCGGGAAGATCCCACATGCCGCAGAGTAACTAAGCCTGTGCGCCACAACTACAGAGCCTGCACTCTAGAGCGCGTGAGCCGCAACTACTGAGCCTGCATGCCACAACTACTGAAGCCGTCATGCCTAGAGCCTGTGCTCTGCAACAAGAGAAGCCACCGCAATAAGAAGCCCGCACACCACAACAAAGAATAGCCCCTGCTCACCGCAACTAGAGAAAGCTCGCATGCAGCAATGAAGACCCAGCACAGCCAAATATAAAATATAAAACAAATAAATAAATTTATTAAAAAAAAAAAAAAAGACTCCATGCCCCCAATGCAGGGGGCTGGGGTTCAATCTCTGTTCGGGGAACTAGATCCTGCATGCATACCACAACTAAGAGTTTGCATGATGCAACTAAGAAGTCTGCATGTGACAACTAAGATCCACATGCTGCAACTAAGAAGTCTGCATGCCGCAACTAAGAAGTCCGCATGCCACAACTAAGAAGCCCGCACACTGCAACTAAGAAGTCCGCATTGCCGCAACTAGGAGTCCGCCTGCCGAAACTAAGAAGCCCACATGCCGCAACGAAGATCCTGTGTGCCACAACTAAGACCCAGTGCAGCCAAAGTAAATAAATAAATAAATAAATATTTTTTTTAAAAAAGGGACTGTTGTACCAGATCCATCCATCTGTTTCTTCCCAGTCCTATGGTTGTACCAAAATGGCCAGAATGTTGACCTCTGTAGCTTCTTTCATGTGTCTTCTCCCCCCTCGCTTTCTTGGATTCTGTTTTCAATTCATCTCTCACTAATTTTCCTCGCCTCCAATAGTCCTCTCCTATACAATTAGTTATACCTTCTCTTCCACTTTTAATTCTCTTTTTAGAGTCTGTCCATCTGTCCTATCATATATGTCTTTAATTTCACCTCATATTTGATTCATTAACTTTTGATTTCCTAATCCCATAGCCTTTCTGTAGCCCTTAAAACAAGTACTAATGATATTGCATGATCTGTATAAAACTGTGACAAGTGCCTAGAAGTCAGGCAAGAGGAGAAACCTTTTAATTTTGAATGAGGGGACAAAAACCAAGGGATTCTCTAGAGTCTATTGATCTGATTAGATCTTGCCCTAAAATATAGTAACCAAGTGTTTTAAAAGGGAGACCTGATGGAGTCATTAAGAAGCACCAGCAAAAGAGACAGAGAATCATATGAGAGAAGAAACCATGAGAGGTTCTCAAATATACTCCTAAAATTTAAGGAATTGCCTACAATTTTTCTTTGAAGTATTGGCTCCTAAAGTGCTCTAATCTTTCCATCTATTGGTTCCTAAAACACTCTATGTAAAAGGACTCTGGGTTGGGAAACACCATATCTGTCTTGGGCGTTTACAAAGTATATTAGGATATTAGTATATTAAAAGCTCTGAGAAATCTGGCAACAACCCAGCACTTCCAAAACTATTTGATCAAGGAAACTTTTACTCAAATTACACCTATTACTTTGAAAAATGCTACTCTGAAGAAAAATGATAGGCAGTGCCTAGAATTTGAGAATCTATAATCTTTCTTCATAATGCCTTCTCTTATAGCCAGGAAGTTCTTAGTATCTATTTAACTCCCATTTGCAGTATTCTCTCTTGATCTCTTCTTAGAGAAGAGGGTTCAGTTTAGGCCACACACTATTCTTTTGTATTTCTGAGGCAGGAGTCTGTGATTAAGGCTGTCCTTCAGCCTTATCCATTTGAAGCCATATCACACTAAGTCCTACGAGATGGAAATACATTTGGAAAGGCTAAAGAATCAGAAGAAAAACCACTTTTAACATTCCTAATACAGGAAGATAATTTAAGCAGAGATTTTGACCAATTATACAAAAAGCAGAGGAAAGAATAGGCATAGAGAAGGATAACATTTTGCCAAGAAAAGTCACTGATGAATTTTGGGGCATGGTTTGATAAAGACCTTTCTCAGGTGACTCTGATGCACTCACTATACCAGTGAAGTAGAAATAAACCTAAGAGAGAAGTCTCTGTCCCCTTACCTCAACATTTTTTTGGCATTGAGATATTTTTGATGGTTTCTTTATATCCTAGCTGTTGATATCAGTGGATGGTCTTAAGGACTTACTGCCAGTAATAAAATAATTTTATTTAGCATATTGTTCCTAAATGAAAAATGAATTATCACCATAGGAAAGAAATAGAAAAAAACTTCAGTACGTTTTAAGAATGTTTAAAACAACACTAAGATTTTAAACCAAAATAAAATAACATGCCAGCTAGCCATCGACATTTACTCAGTCATGCTTGTATACAGAACTACTATCTGTATTTTGAAACTCTTTCACAGCTTAAACTAAAAATATACTTTTAAATTTAAAACATATTGGACCTCTGTTCTACAGGTCAGAACAGTACTTCATTACACAAAGTGATTCTTTTCAGAAAACAATGGGTTTTAATAATATTTGTTTCTTGATAAGCTAGGTAGATTGTGTGGGGTAATAATTTTTAAATGAACTTCCCTGAATTATATATTGTCAGAATTGATTAAAAGTTACTGACATTTGGAGGCAGATTTATTAGTATCATAAAGTAAAGGCTTTGTAGGTATTTCACTTTAGAAAAAATGAAAATATCTTAATAAAGTAAAATCCGATGTTCTCTGGTGTGTGTGTGTGTGTGTGTGTGTGTGTGTCTGTATACCTCAGTTGAATGGCTCACCTTTCTTTTTCACTGCTTGATAGAGCAGACTGAAAGAATGCAGATTCCCTTCTAACTCAGCTAGGATAAGAATAACTGGCTCTTAAAACACCAAGATAGACCTCCTCTTCCTAAAGCGGCGAGGAGCAGACGAGCGGCATCACTCGAGCCCAGATCCCGGCCACCGCCACACACGGCGCCCAGCGTTCAGTAGGAGGAGCAGCAGCTGAGGCGGCTGCCACAGCGGCGGGCGGGAGCCAGAAGGGCCCCGGTCGAAAAGCCTGGGAGGGCCGCCGACCTACCCCCGGAGGAGGAGCCAGTCAGAGCCCAAGGCGCCACCGCCGCCGAAGCCGCGCGGAGCAGCTTTCGCCTTCATGGCCCACTCACCGGTGGCGGTCCAAGTGCCCGGGATGCAGCCGATCCAGAAGAACTGTTCACAAAATTAGAACGCATTGGAAAAGGCTCCTTTGGAGAAGTTTTCAAAGGTATTGATAACCGTACCCAGCAAGTGGTTGCTATTAAAATCATAGACCTCGAGGAAGCCGAAGATGAAATTGAAGACATTCAGCAAGAAATAACTGTTTTGAGTCAGTGTGACAGCTCATATGTAACAAAATACTATGGATCATATTTAAAGGGTTCAAAATTATGGATAATAATGGAATACCTGGGTGGCGGTTCAGCACTGGATCTTCTGCCAATGTCTTGCTCTCAGAACAAGGAGATGTGAAACTTGCTGACTTTGGAGTTGCTGGCCAAGTGACAGATACACAAATTAAAAGAAATACCTTTGTGGGAACACCATTTTGGATGGCTCCTGAAGTTATCCAGCAGTCAGCTTATGACTCAAAAGCTGACATTTGGTCACTGGGAATTACTGCTATTGAACTAGCCAAGGGAGAGCCACCTAACTCCGATATGCATCCTATGAGAGTTCTGTTTCTTATTCCAAAAAACAATCCTCCAACTCTTGTCGGAGACTTTACTAAATCCTTTAAGGAGTTTATTGATGCTTGCCTGAACAAAGATCCATCATTTCGTCCTACAGCTAAAGAACTTCTGAAACATAAATTCATTGTAAAAAATTCAAAGAAGACTTCTTATCTGACTGAACTGATAGATCGATTTAAGAGATGGAAGGCAGAAGGACACAGTGATGACGAATCTGATTCTGAGGGCTCTGATTCGGAATCCACCAGCAGGGAAAATAACACTCATCCTGAATGGAGCTTTACCACTGTGCGAAAGAAGCCTGATCCAAAGAAACTACAGAATGGGGCAGAGCAAGATCTTGTACAAACCCTGAGCTGTTTGTCTATGATAATCACACCTGCGTTTGCTGAACTTAAACAGCAGGATGAGAATAATGCTAGCAGGAATCAGGCAATCGAAGAACTGGAGAAAAGTATTGCTGTAGCTGAAGCTGCCTGTCCTGGCATCACAGATAAAATGGTGAAGAAATTAACTGAAAAATTTCAAAAGTGTTCAGCAGATGAATCCCCCTAAGAAACTTCTTGTTAGTGGCTTCTATTTCATATGGACCCAGAGAAACCCACCAAAGCTACTTCAAGTTTAACAATGCTTAACTCATGAGCTCCACGTGCCTTTTGGATCTTTGCGACATTGAAGATTTGGAAGAAGCTATTCAACTATTTTGTGATGGTGGTTATCATTTTATATTTTAAAGAGATTATTTTGTAAGGAATAACTTTTAATACTATAGTTTCACCTGTATTCTAGTAAATGTTGAGATACAGTTTTGCTTTTAGGTATCATTATTACTTAAGTTACTAGGATGAATACCTTTCATGTTTTGATCTTTAGTTAACTGTACACTCATGAAACATACAGGTCTTTCAAAGTCATCCTAAATATTCAACTTTTGTAATCATCAAGCCTCAAAAAGCTTTTTTTTTTTTTTTTTAAACACAAGCATATTCTAAAAATGACTACTGGTGGGGAGGCGGAAACAAGTCACACGTTCTTAAAGCAGAAGTTTTTAATAAGCTCTTAGAAATGAAACCTGGAAAACTATTGACTCTTCTCCCAAGTGGGTATGATATTCCAGGCAGCTCAATGATGATCACATTTGAGAGCCCTGCGTTTGAAACATTTAGAGGCAACATGTAGCAACAGAGGTACCTCTTGGTGTGCAGTATTTACTTTCTCTTATAGAAGAGACAATTGACCCTTATTTAACATGGTTGGAAAGTTAAAGCAATACTAATTAGCCAAGGATGGATTTTTGGTAATACCGGAAGAATTAGTCAGGATTCATTTTTAAAATCAACTCAAATCGCATATTATATGCTTGGATTTGGGGAGCTTAAAAGAAGCTGATTATCATGTGATTATAAATACCTGATCAACAGGTATGAATATAATTTACACCAGCATATTTTTGTCATGGTCATAAAATGTCCTATAAACTATTTATACATTTTTTTTCCTCATAACTATCCAATACATAAACATCATTTGTTCATTTTTGAAAGGGTATTTAAATAAGCATTTTCTAGTTCATATGAAAATAACCATAGTACAGGATGATTTCTGTCCGTACAAAGGTAAGTTAGACTGTACAGTTAATTTTCAGTTATATTTATGGTACTGTTACATGGGTAATACCTTTTTCTTTTAAGCCCAGTATATATATTATGCCTGCCTAAGTTCTGAAGTGGGGCTATATTTCAGTAGTTGTAGAATTATTGATATTAATTAGTTTTGATAGTTAATGTTTTATTGTTTGGATCTGAACAATTTGGTTTTTGCACAAAAGTCATTTTAATAAACCTAAATAATTGCCAAATATTAGAAGAAAGATTTTCTTCAAGTGAAGAATACAGTTTTTAGTCAAAGCAGCCATTACCTCTTCCTTTTTTGTAATAATACAGACACTTGGATAAGTTGTTGTGTCATATGCCAAGAAAATTTTTTCATTGGTGCCTATACTGTAATAATTACTTTTAACACATTGTATTTTGAAGTAATAGTTCAGTTAAATTTTTCACCTGCTATGGAACTGAAACTCAATTACAGTTTATAATTTGTAGAGGTCTGGTAATAATTTTGCAGCTCATATCATGTATCAAATGAATATTTTTGTAAAAGTAAAAGCAACAAATTTTTAAATTGATTATTTGAAACTTTACAGCACAGCTGCACCATGGATAGAAAATTGTATTGCTTATTCATTATAGTTATTAGTCCTGTAAAATGTTTCTGGGTAAGCATACTTCAGTGTTTTGGGGGAGGTTAAAAATAAATATTTAAATTTCCTGGTCAAAAAAAAAAAAAAAAAACACCAAGATAAATATTCTCAGATCATTGCAAGAAGTTGCTCTTTAAACTTTAACATGGCTATGGAGGCTAAGTTGTTAAGAAATCTTTATGCTAACCAAACTGACTGACAATGGCTAGAAATTTCTTCTCTCTCTCTTTCTCTCAGACTGAGCAAAGCACTTTTCTTCATGTGAAAACTTTACTGAGTGATTCATGTACTAGCAACATTATCTCTACTTTTTTTTCTAGCCCTTTGTTTGAAAGCTAAATGTGGAGCCAATGTGTCAGAATAGGTGGTCATCAATGCAGCATGATGAGAGGAAACTCCAACACCCATCAGCCATAGATCCATAACTCTGCCAACAGGGAAATGTTACTTCAAGATGAGGTGTTACCTCCTAGGTGGTCATCCTCTTTTAGAATAGAAATACTCCTGTCAGAACCCTGATTAAGTTTTAATAATTTTGTGTCTCTTGGTCATCTAGCTACTTCTCTCTCTGAAGCTAAGATGGAATAGTAAGGGACGGCTTTTCAACTGAGATGTGAGGGAAAATAGAAGTGAAGGATAGGTCAAGGTCCTACTATCCAAAAACAGAAGGAAAGAAAAGTAGGAAAGCCCCAAGGTCCCCAAGAATGAGTTTTACCTACTTTGTAATTTTGCCTACTGCTGGCCTAGGGCCTTCAAACATTGGAGTACAATATTTAGTCTACTATATTTACAATATTTAGTTACTAAATAGTCAGAATGTATAATCACCTTCATATAGCAATATGTCATTGAGGCTGTGGCTACACATGCGAAATCAATTGATTCATTGAAGAAAAAAGAAATTAAGAAAAATAATCACAGGTTTTTTGAAATTACTGGCTAGCTTCTTAACTGTACTGACTATACAGTCACCCAAAATGGTTTGAATGCTCTGAGTGGACAGTGAAAATAACTTTTATCATATAAAAATACATTTGGCTACACAGGTCATCTTTCCACATTCTGCTACACTTGTTAGAAATGATGCTGGCTCCTTCTTACATATAGTTTTACTCTGAAACTCCATAAAGTAGATACTTTTTGGGGTGACTGCTCACTTCCTTCTGTGAATTTCTCTTTCCCAAAAAGTAGACCCTTACGGATTCATTTGCATTGGATGACCCATAATGCATACCTGGGATATTTGTATTATAATCCCTTTGTATTTTATGTATATATTATCTTAATAACTGGACCCTGGGGGAGCTGATTCACTGGCCAATCAAATAGCCAATGAGATTTTTTCTTTCAAGAATTTGAATAAGAGGCTCCAGAGACTGAGACAGTTGGGAGCTGACAGCATTGGATAATGGAAATAGACTAGAGAGAAAATCCACAGACTCTTGTTATTAGAGCTTCCATATTTTCAGACAGTTGTATGTTCAGTGAGATTTTTGTCTCTCATGAGATCTGTATCATTTATAATTTATCCCTTATATCCAAACTAATCTGGTTATATTTCTGTTACTTACAACACAAATAATTTTAACCAAGACAGTATATTATCAGATTACTCAATACAAATATAGTCTAGCTTTCTATTGTTTCTAATAACTTGGAACTACAGTAGACTGCAATGATCTTGGGACTTAATTGTGGACAATCTCTGCTCTGTTACCTATGCAATTATGAACCCACCAATCCACTATCAGAAAATCATTTTCTATTGAAGATCATGAACCACAGTAAGGAGAGTGGGGATCAAATAAGGGTCCTTCAAAAAAAACAAAAAACAAAACCTATTTAGTTTAGGAATCTTAAAAGATACCTTAAGGAGAAATACAAAATGTTCATGTTGCTTACTTCTAAAATTATGAACGGAGAACATAAATTAAACCACTTTTAAACATTTACTTCATATGAATGTTTTGAAGGGGAAGAGAAGAAAACAGAGACAAAAGGGAGGCAGAGGGTAAATAAGGAGAATAAGTTAAAAAGAAATGAGAGGGCTTCCCTGGTGGCGCAGTGGTTGAGAATCTGCCTGCCAATGCAGGGGACACGGGTTCGAGCCCTGGTCTGGGAGGATCCCACATGCCGCGGAGCAACTGGGCCCGTGAGCCACAACTACTGAGCCTGTGCGTCTGGAGCCTGTGCTCGGCAACAGGAGAGGCTGCGATAGTGAGAGGCCCGCGCACTGCGATGAAGAGTGGCCCCCACTTGCCGCAACTGGAGAAAGCCCTTGCACAGAAATGAAGACCCAACACAGCCAAAAATAAATATTAAAAAAATAATATTAATTAATTAATTAATTAACTTTTAAAAAAAGTCAAAACTCTCTAAGGAAATCATCTTAAAAAAAAAAAGAAAAAAAAGAAATGAGAGCATAAAAGACACATTAAAATAAAAAGGAAGGAGAGGAAAAGACAGAAGGTGGGAGGAAACTATGAGTAGGGACTGATAGATGACAGGGATAAGGAAAAATAAAAAGAAGAAGTTTAAGGAAGGGTAAGACACATAAGGAAGAGAAAGATACACAGTAGAAGAGGAGCTAGAGGAAAAGAGATGAAAAGGCAGGCAGAGAGTTAGGGAGAGGCCCAGGACGTTAAGTGGTATTAGTTACAGGTCACCTTCAGATTTTTAGGGGGGCAGGGGAGGCTGTCCCTTTTATAGCAATTACTGCTTACAGCCCTTTAGCTGTAACCAGCCCATTAGCTGGTTAACTAATGTCTGCACGTTTTCCATTGCTCCAAACTTCAAAAGTTTAGTTGGTTCTGCTCAAAGAATGTGACTAAAGCAACTCATCAAGGGAGCTTTCCCCAAATTATACTACTAAGAACACTAGTTATCATAGATTTTCATGTTTTAAGAATAGCCCCTCAAATAAATGGTGGAAATGCTAGTTTAATCAAAGTTAAACAGGTTTCTTTGCTCAATACTTCTTGGAGTCTTTGATATGAATTTCTAAGAGAGAAATGGAATATAGGGATTTCCAAGCTTATTTGATTACAGAATCCATCCTTTAAAAAGAATCAGAAGGTATGAGTGTTCTGCAGAACATGCTTTGAGAAGCACTACACTAGGAGGACATTATTCTCTGAACTTTACAACCAGTGGCTGTAACTGTAATACCCCCAAGGCCAGACAACACGAAATAAAAGGCCAAATCTGGCTTGAAGCTTCAGGTTTTCTATCCCTACAGCTAATGTTGCTTTTTCTTTATCTCATTTTATCTTCATATTGCTTTAAGTGCTTTTCATGGGAAAAATTCAAAATTTATATTCTTACATTTGGTGCTCTCTATACTTCTAGCCTTATTTACACTTATTTATCCTTATTAACGCTGTTAAGCAATATTCTTGTTTCCTTTCCTGCTAAACTTCTTCCACTATGATGATTAAAAAATAAAAGTGGTGACTGCTAGTTTCCCCCCAATGCCCACAGTGCCAAATCCATCTTCCCTTTTTCCTAGGCACATGGTAGCCCCGTATAAGTGTGGCCTTGTAACTAATTTCTCTTCACTGAATTGAGAGCTGAAGTGATCTGCACCACATTGGCCTCACTTGCTTAGAAGAAACATTACTTGATTTAGATCTTTACTTTCCCCTCCCCTGGAACTGGCACAGAGTGTGCCTGCAACCCAGCTTTGTTCACACAGAAGAAGATAATGTCCTAGGGATGGCAGAAAACTAAGAGAGAAGGTACTTGAATGATGGCCTGGAGCAGGCCACTCCAACAACTTGGACTACTTACCTTGAGACTGTTACACAAGAGAGAAATAAACTATTGTTAATGAAGGCACTGTCATTTTAAGTATCCTTAATACAGCAATTTAACATTTATCCTGACTAAAACATAGTGTTAATAATAAAAACTTAACAATTGAGTGTTAAGTTACAATTTACAGATGCTCACATATTCAACATTTTTCTAAACCTTCTTCACTTTGATTTTGTTCCTTTTTATTTTTTGTAAGTAGTTATTGACTACTAGCATGTATTATCTGAACTTCGAAAGCTAAGGCTTTATTTGTCAATTATACCTCAATAAAGCTGGGTAAAAAAAAGATAACTAAGGCTACTTATGGTCATAATCATCAGCTCACTATTTTGTTGTTCTGTAACATATTTGTTTATGCTTTTAAGCTATACCCTGAACTGTCTAAAGTAGGTTTCTTTTTGTTAGTTTATATCTAATCACCAATAAACCTCCAAATAGAATGTTTTCCACAAATTCCTAATGGTATAATTATAACTAATGACAGAACTATATATTCATGAACTATATAGTACCTTTCTATGAAACAAATGTGCTTACTCAAAATAAGTATCTGTATTTTCTTAGAGGAAGGTACAGAATGATTTAACATTAATTGTTTTCAATGCAATTTTACGGAGAAACATTCTGCTAAATGAGAGAAAAGCAAGTATTTGGAGGCAGTTACTGAAATATGTATGTATTTAGGAATACATCTTTGGTAAAAAGCCAAGCAAAATAAAGTATGACTCATTGTCAGTAAACATTCCCTAAATGTCCTTGCATTATTGTGAGAGTTACTGTCTGGTTTTAATAGTGTATATAAAATCAATTTACATTCTTCTTAAAGGCAATAAAAAAAAATGATGTATTTAACAGAAAAGGTCTTTAAAATCTAACAAATTAATCATCTCTTACTTTCTTGTCAGTAAGTTTTTAAGGAAAGAATTTTAGACACAAGAAGATTTTACTACCTATGTTTCTTGTAGCTGCAATTATCAGTAGTTGCTAGAAGTTTAAGGTATAAAGAACACGTTTTTATTATTTTCACTTTAGAGGGTAGAGCAAGAGCTATTAGTAAATGCTTTTTTCTGACCATGGAATATCTTAAAGTTCATCTCTGATTGAGATAACAAGTGAATGAATTTGCAGTCTACCTTATAATGGTAAAACTGCAATGAATCTTAGAGATCATAATGACTCCGTTTTACAGATGAGGAATCAGAGTTTGAAAAATTATTTTAAAGGAGGCTTCTTGAAAAAAAATTTTCTTCATGGAATTCTAGGTATTGTACAATTCAAATCAATAACCTTTAACACTTCTCTAAAGGGCTGGCCTTGCTATCTTTCCACTTTACACATTGGAAAACTATGGTATAAGCAAGCTAAGCAGTTCGCTTATCTCTATGAATCAGTGTCATAGCTGGGAATGGAAGCCAAAACTTTAAATGTTGGAACATTCTCACAGAAGTAGACTGATCTCATTCAGAATGGATGCTGGCTGGGGTGAGGGGAAGCCATGTTTGGGAAATCCCGTCAATAAGTACTCTATTTCACAAACAAAGTACTTGCTGAAGACTACAAAATGCTTGCTTTAATGAGTTCCAGTTGATAATGCAACCTTAAAAAAGCCCCAAACACTACAATATATCAGGTCCCTCCTTTCCTCTAAAAAAATTCCTTGAATCCTAGAAATTTAAAATGTGCTTCATATCTGGTTAAATCTTAAATATCTAGGAAATGCATACAATTTACGTTTAGTTTTGGATCCCTCCTTCTCTATGCAGAAAAGTATTTTCTGATCTATTATCACTCTGGAACGTTAAGTACCTATTATAAATAAAATAAAGGAAAAGTTCCTAACAAATCTCAGTATGTACATCTCTCTTTTCTTCACCAAAGCACCAATGATGACAAACTTCTAAAGACAACTCAACCCTTAAAAACAACAAAAAACTCCTCTGCTGTGCCTGTGTCCCTGATGTTACATCTAGTTGCTGTACAAGACACGTTCCCACGGGTCCTGGCCCAGTATTTCTGATGACCACATTCGGTGCTGTGAGGTGTTCAGACCATTACCGCATTCATCATCTCCCTCTGAACGATGCCCAATGAGCTCATGCAGTAATCTGGGTTGGAACACTGCTTGCTGTGAAGCTAAATGGATCAATCACGAATCTGGGAACGCTTCTATGCAGTTCTCCTGGGCCGCGTAGATGGGAAGCCGCTCCGTCAGGGGAGGAAAACGGGAGCTTGGAGGAGGGTGGCCAGGTCAGGGTGTGTACAGCGAGGGACACTGAGTTTGGGGAGAAGGCAGCAGCGGAGCCGAAGAGTTGGGGATAAAAATACTAGCAGGGGTAGAGAGCTGGGGAAGAGGGGGCTGGTGAGGGTGACCTGGGTTCAGGCGGGAAAGGAAAGACGGAAAGGGGGCGCAGGAAATGGGAGCCAAAGAAAGAAGTGAGAAACTGCGGAGGAGGAAGTCGTCCCTGGAAGAGGAGGGGCAAAGGGGAAGCGAGAATGGAGTGTTTGCACTTTCGAGAGGGAAGGGCCAGAGCTTCTCCCGACACTGGCCTGTGCGGCCGACGCTTGGGGAAGGTGCCCCAGGCGGATGGAGGGGGCGGCGCGGTCCCTGGGGTCCCGGCGCCGGCGGCCCTACCTGAACCGCTCCTGTCCCGCCGTGTCCCAGAGCTGCAGCTTGATCCTCTTGCCCGGCTCGATCTCCAGCAGGCGGGAGAAGAAGTCCACGCCGACGGTGGGGTCGCAGGCTGGGGAGCGCAGCCCGGGAAAGCGGCCCTGAGTGAAGCGGTGCAGGAGGCACGACTTGCCCACTGTGGAGTCCCCGATCACGATGAGGCGGAACTGGTAGATCCAGATGGTCTCCATCGCTCACGTGCCCAGCTGGCTCTAGGGCCGCCCCACCCACCCACCCGCTGCGGGGCAAGTAAGGCGGCGGGAACTGTCCCTTCAGCACCTCCCGGGCGCCCGCCTGCCGGCTTCCAGCATATTCCTGCGGCTTCGGCCGCCGCCTGGTCCCCGCCCTCTCTGGAGGGAGAGGCGGGGCCCGGCAGGGCCAGGGGCGGGGCCTCGGGCCAGGGGGCGGAGCAGGGGCCGTGGTGAGGGGTGGGGGGTAATAGTCTAGTTGCTCGCGGACTCCCGCCCCCGACCTCTGTGAATCACTTTCCCCCAAAGCTCACTGGGCGCCGACGGGAAAGTGGGTGTGGTGAAAGGACGTGACAGCAGCAGCAACCAATGAAAGTGAAGCAAGGTCTCAACTCTTGGAGGGTCAGCCAATGAAAAGTGAGAATCATTTTCTTACGGGCGTCAGGGCGGGCTTGTCCGATTCCGGCTCTAATTTTGGAAAACGGGGGGGCCGTAACCTGGGTCACTGTTGTGGTTTCCTCTTTTACCGATTTGACCAGTTCTGTGACCACCGTTATTTAACCAGATTTCTGTTGGCGGCTTTCTGCACTCTAGCCTTGTTGATTGCCACCTCCGAGGCGTTCTAATGTGAAGGAGTTGAGAGCAGAATCGAAATAAATTTGCAGAGAAAGTTCTGGATGCTTCTAGCAAGGGCTTTGGCCATTGCTCCTGCCACCACCATTTCTTCCTCACTGCTTTCAGTACTACGGAAGAGTGAGAAAAATGCCAATCGCCTCCATTGTCTCTAGGGCCCTTCAGCGCGGGGAAGGAGAAGAAAGGAAATGAAATGTTGAGATGTTCATAAAAGCTCCCTTTCTTCTCGGAAGAATGGGAGCTTCCGTCTCCGTTATACATGCCGGAAAAATCCTGAAGTGGTCTCTCCTTAGCTTATGTCTGGTCAGGGATCTGAATAAAGCACAGCTGAATTCTGGCGAGATCGACTGCTTTGTCATGCCTCTCTTTTGACTGGTTAATAGTGAATTCAAGATTTGTCTTTTAAAAGTTAAACAGTTTTAAAGTGTGTTTTTGCCAAAGTAGAATTTTAACAATTCCACTTTTTTTCATGCCCACATCCAAACGTATACTTTTGTTATTCATCCTTACTTCCTTTCTTGTTTTGGAGGAAGAGGTATTGTTTTGAAGGATGTGTTTGATCCCCTGACACCCATCTTTTTAAAACTTTTTTCTAACAGTGATCTTTATTTCATACCATTCATACCTCAAATCTCCCCCTTGCTAATAGTTTGTACTGCTCAGCCAGTGGACATACTCGAGTATCCACAATCCTGAAACCAAGCAAAACATCTCTCCATTATGCCTCTCCTTTAGATTTTTGCTTTTTCCATTATTTTCCTTTCAAACATTAAAAAAGAACCATCTATTCTCATTTCTAACCCACCAGTTAGTCTTCAGCCCTCTCCATGCCTAATACACCCCTGACATTGCTTTTGATAATGTTGCCAGGGACTTTCTAACTACCAAATCTGCTCCTCCCCTACCTCATCATCTATCTTTAGTTATTCTTCTTGACCTCTCAGTAGCTTATGTTGATTAAACTCTTTGGCTGAAAGCTGATTGGCTGACCCAACTCTTAAAACCACAGTCCTCTTTCTTCCAGTCCTCCTCCAGTTAGGAATGGCCAGATGACAGACTTCTCACCAACTCTACTAGAGTTGGTCAGAAGCATTACTAGAAGTAGTGCTTCTAGTAAAGCTTCTGTTTTTCTCATAAGGGACCGGCACACTTACTGCCCATCACCTTGTCTCCTTTCTTTTTCCTTCCTACCTGGATGGTGTAACAACCATCTTGTGACCATAGAGGTGAAGACTAGATGCTAAAGATGGTGATAGGAGAGAGGGGAACAACCCGAGTCCCTGATGAACTTGATCTGTGGTACCAGCTCTGGACATCTTGTTGTTTGAGGCAAGTAAATCAGTACCTGCTTAAGTCACTGGTGATGGAATTTTCTATAAGTATAACCTAAATACTTTCATTTCTTGGTTTCTACAAAAGCATTCTCTCCTATTTTCCTGTTCTTTTTAACTTTCTTCACTGACTCCTCTTCCTGTGACCCATATCTAATATATTAAAGTTCTTAAGAGATCCGTAACTCTCCCCTTCTTTTCCTTCACTTTGAGCTGTTTCTCATGACCTTGTCTACTCCAGTTACTCCCTTACCCAAATCATATGTCCTCCATCCATATGATTTGGGTAAATTTGGGTAAATTTGAGTTTGCTCTGTATTCAAACTCATATTTCCAACTACCTCTCCTCTTAGATGTTAGATACACATTTCAGACTCGACACAACTGTGTTGGTTAGGATTCTTTGAAAAAAGCTGTAGTTAGGGTGATGTAAAAAGATGAGTGCACTTATCATAAGGATACAGAGGTACTTTCACAGAATCCACAGGCTGGAATGCAGCTGGTATCAGAAAGGGGTTGGAACCGGGAAAGGGAAAGCTCTAAGGAACCCAGGCAGCATGTGTCTCTGTCTCTCTCATATTTATTTCTTTCTGACATCTGCTTAGTCATTTTCTCTCTGCAAACCAGCTTTCCCTGCTGCTTAGTCCATATGGAAGACTATAGTTGCTTCAGTTTCCAAGTTAGATATCTAGACACATATGGAAACCAATTTCCATTTTTCTGTAGACAACAATTTAGTTGACCCAGTTCAGAAAAGGTGTTCGTACCAAAGAGATATGGCCAGGGGAACAGGAACATGCAGCAGGTCAATCGTTTTGGATGGGGCATGTGGGATATTAGCAGTCCTGGAGAAAAGATGGGTCAATGGCTTCCCTTTGTGTCAAAAATATATTTATAATGTCCAATAATGAACTCAGTGGCTTTTTTTTTTTTTTTTTGATGTGGACCATTTTTAAAGTCTTTATTGAATTTGTTACAATATTGCTTCTGTTTTATGTTTTGGTTTTTTGGCGGTGAGGCATCTTAGCTCCCTGGCCAGGGATTGAACCTGCACCCCCTGCACTGGAAGGTGAAGTCTTAACCACTGGACTGCCAGGGAAGTCCCTCAGTGGCTTTTTTTTTAATTAAAAAAATTTTTTTATTGGAGTATAGTTGATTTACAATGCTGTGTTAGTTTCAGGTGTATAGCAAAGTGAGTCAGTTATACATATACACATATCCACTCTTTTTTGGATTCTTATCCCATATAGGGCATTACAGAGTACTGAGTAGAGGTGAACTCAGTGGCTTTCTTGCCATTTTCTTTCCCTGTGTTTTACAGTTTGGTTAATGGCATTAGTATCTATCACAGCTCCTTAGATATGTGAAAGCTTGTGGTGCTGAATCTGGAGGCTGGGGGTTTGTGTTGTATAAAGGGGAGAGGTGGAATTGGTCTAAAGGTGGCAGAATAGAGAACTAATGATAATCTAATAGATAGTATCCAGAGCAAAACTAAAATGGAAAAGAACTTAGGAAGGTCAACTGAAGCCTCTTAAAAGAAATGAGTAGAGGAGCAGATATAGCTATAAGGTAACAGAATGAAAACTGGGGAATCCACCCCAAAGAAAAATGTGAATGAGAGGTCAGAAGTAAGGCTTGGTTAGTTAGATACCATTAGCCAAGGGAAAAGGCATGGGACTTTTTATAAGGTCCCTGACCTCAGGAGAGATCTAATGAGGACACTAAGGAAGTTTAGACACTACATTCAGTTGATTAAGACCCAATAAAAGGGCTTCCCTGGTGGTGCAGTGGTTGAGAATCTGCCTGCCAATGCAGGGGACATGGGCTCGAGCCCTGGTCCGGGAAGATTCCACGTGCCGCGGAGCAACTAAGCCCGTGTGCCACAACTACTGAGCCTGCGCTCTAGAGCCTGTGAGCCGCAACTACTGAAGCCTGTGCACCTAGAGCCCGTGCTCTGCAACCAGAGAAGCCACCGCAATGAGAAGCCCGCACACCACAACAAAGAGTAGCCCTCGCTTGCTGCAAATAGAGAAAGCCCGTGCGCAGCAACGAAGACCCAATGCAGCCAAAAATAAATAAATTAAATAAATAAATTTAAAAAAAAAAAGACTCAATAAAAGCTTCATCCAGCTTGGGCTCTTCCTTCCCCTTTGGTGTATTCTGCCAATCATTAAATCTTGTTGCTTTTACTTCAACAATATCGTGTAGATTTATGACATTTCTGAACTTCCCACTATCACTGTCTTTGTTCATTCTCTTACCACTTTAGACTATACTACTCAATAGCCTCTGTATTAGTTTCCTAGGCCTGCTGTAAAAATGTACCACAAAAGGAGTGGCTTAAAATAACAGAAATTTATTGGCTCATAGTTCTGGAGGCTAGAAGTCCAAAATCAAGGTATCAGTAGGGTTGGTTCCTTCTGAGGACTGTGAGCAAGACTGTGTTCCATGCTTCTTTCTTAGCTTCTGGTGGTTTACTGGCAATCCTTGGAGTTACTTGGACTATAGATGTATCACTCCAGTTCTCCACCTTCACATGGCATTTTCCCTGTGTCTCTTCACATAATCTTCCCTCTGTACATGTCTGTGTCTGTGTCCAAATTTCTCCTTTTTTATAAGGACACTAGTCATATTGAATTAGAGACCACCTGAATGGCCTCATCTTAATTTGATCATCTGCAAAGACTGCTTTCAAATAAGGCACTTCTAAAGTACTGGAAGTTAGGACTTCAAAACTTATCTTTTTGGGGGGGATACAATTCAACCCACAGCAACCTCCTATTTTGTGTCTACATTGCTTCCAAAATTACTTTATTAAACACATCCGATGACTCATTCATCCTAGGATAAAGTCTAAATACCTAATCATGTCATGTATGGCCAATCATAATCTAGTCAGTAATTCCTCTACATGACATACTATTCATGTTATACTAGTTGTTTTTTTTTCATGCTATTCTCTCCTCTCCTTATATCTTTTTTCACTATATGAAAATATGGTCAGCAAATTTCTATTTATCTTCCAAGGCCCAGAACAAGGCACCCTTGTAGTCTTTCTAAACCTTTTATACCTTCAAGAGAATCAGTTTCTTTCTCATCTGTGTTCCTAAAGCAGGTACGCAAAGCGTACTCTGTACTTGTATGATATCGCATATCTTCTATAAAATATCTCATTGAATTATGGCTATTGGTTTGACTATTTCTTGCTAGATTGTAAGTTCCTTAAGGCCAGAGGGACTTATTAATTCATTGTTATTTCCCCAGCACCCACACAACTAGCACATAGTAGTACTCTATAAATGCTCATTGAGTGAAAATTAATTGTTAACCATAATTCTCATGAACCTGAACTTCTATACATATGTAGTGTGCACACAATCTGATGAGCTTCATGATGAACTAGAATTGATTAATTTTATCATTACTAAAATTTGCCTTTGAATAATCCCTGAATAACTTTAATTTCAAGTATATTTGAATTATGTAAGCTGAGTACAAATAATTTAATACTTTAATAAAAATACTTTGTCATGTTTGTATTTGTAGAAGTTTAAGCTTAGAAAATAAGGCAGGTAGGTAGGGCACATTTAATTTAAGAAAGCTACTTAAGCTGCTACTCAGGACATTCTGCTTTTATATATATATATATATATTTTTTTTTTTATATATATATATATTTTTTTTTTTTTTTTTTAAAAAGAGAAAATATGGGAAGTGCTGGAAAGGAGGCACCCTGTTGTTTATTAACCAGGAGTCAAGAGACCTGTGTTCTGGTCCCAGTGTTGTCACTAAGTTTGGGAGACTTTTTATAAATCACTTACTCTCTCTGGGTCTCTGTTTCCTCATCTGGACACTAGAAGGGTTGAGCTGCATCAGTGTTTTTCAAACTAGGGGTTGTAAAATCAATTTGGTGGGAAACTACCAGAATTCAAAACAAAACAAAACACCAGAGTACATCATACATATTAAGGATGTTTGTTTCATGAAACTTTTCTTTCAGTGATAGGGGTGTGTGTGTGTGTGTGTGTTCATACTTGTGTGCGCTGGGTCAAGATGTAAAATTTATTTCTTTTGGATCAAAGTAAAAAATTTCAAAAGCTAGATGATCTTTAATGCATCTTCTGGCTTCAAGATTCTCTTAAAATGCTCAGAAATTCTCCATGCAGTCTTTGTGTTTGCTACGTTAAACCTATATATGGGTGCTATGATTTACAAGTGAGAAAACAACAACAGAAATTTTGTTTCTCCCTCAGTCTTCACCACCTAAGTAAATGGAAGCATCATTCTTTTAGTTGCTCAGTTCAAAAATCTCAGTCTGATTCCACTCTTTCTTATTTCCCCCATAGGTATTCCACTAGCAAATTCGATAGGCTGTATATTCAAAATATATTCAGATTCTAACCATCTCTCACCACCTCCACTTCTGCTACCATGATCCAAACTACCATTATCTCCTGTCTGGATTATTATAATAGTGTCTAACTAGGCCTTGCCATGGCTATTTTCAACCTAGCAGCTAGAATGATCTTGTAAAAATTTAAGTCAGATCATGTAACTTCTTTGCTCAAGAACCTCTAAATGGCTTCTTAACTCACAGCAAAAGTCGAAGTCCTTGGTCTTTCCTTACCTCTTAGCCCTCATCTTCTACCATCCTTTTAATACCTCCACAACAAACATACTGGCTTCCTTGGTATTTCTCAAACACGCAAGGCAGGCTGCCATCTCAGAGCCTTTGCACTTGCTATTCCTTCTGGAACAGCTCTTCGCCTTTGCCTTGCATGGCTTGCTCCTTTACCTCATTCAATTTTCACTAAAATATTTCCATGAAGCTTTCCTTCCCTCCAATATGTAAAACTAGCTGTCTGCTTTATTTTTCTCCATAGTACTTATCACCATGTAACATAATATGGAATTATTTATCTTGTCTGCCTCTCACAAAAGAATGCAAGCTCCATGAGTATGGGGATTTTTGGGGGCGGGGGGTTTATTCACAGCAGTATCCCAGTGCCTGGCACAGTACCGGGAATATAGTAGACAGTTGATAAATACCTGTTAATAAATTTAAGGTTTCAAAATGACAAAATCAGGATAACTGAAAAGGACCTTTAAATAGATAATGATATTTGATTTCAGACATGAAGATAGAAGGCTTTGGATGGGAATTAAATAAAAAAATTCTAGGTATGGAGGGTAGAGACAGAGTGTTACCAGTTACAATTTTGTATTTATGAATTGAGTGTTTCATAATCTTTTCCTACCAAGGATTAATTTGATAAATGATTAAATTTGATGTCAAAACTGGATATTTTCCTAGTGGTTCCACCAGGCAGTCATGAGATAGACCACTGAGGAGTACATATGAAGTGATTAAGATCTTCAGTATCCTCAATATCTTGATCCTCACAATCAGGGACTGATTAAACTGGAACTAAAGTTCTGATTTGAACTGGTTAACTAGTCTCATTTAACTCTCCTTTAACTATCTAAAGAGACTGCTTGAGTCAAATAGAGCTTTTCCAGAGTATGAATAGAGTGGATAGGAATAATTGCATAAAATTAGAAGTCACCTTGGAAAGTATGTTCCTGCCATTCTCAACACTTCAAAAAAATTATTGTGTATTTACAATTCTTTTCTGAATAAGACAGTCCATCTAAATTGAATCAGGGGGCTTCCCTGGTGGTGCAGTGGTTAAGAATCCGCCTGCCAATGCAGGGGACACGGGTTTGAAAGCTGGGCTGGGAAGATCCCACATGCTGTGGAACAACTAAGCCCGTGCACCACAACTACTGAGCCTGCGCCCTAGAGACCGCAAGCGACAACTACTGAAGCCCTCATGCCTAGAGCCCGTGCTCTGCAACAAGAGAAGCCACTGCAATGAGAAGCCCACACACCGCAACGAAGAGTAGCCCCCGCTGGCCGCAGCTAGAGAAAGCCCGCGCACAGCAACGAAGACCCAACTCAGCCATAAATAAATAAATAAATAAATAAATAAATAAATAAATAAATAAATAAAGTGAATCAAAAGTCAATTTACACTTTTAAAATGTAATAATAATTTTCTAACTTTTGTAGGCATTATTTTAATTTTGTTATATTTGCAGTGAAGGGCATCCGAGTGGTAGAATTTCCTCTATGTACTACTTTATACTTAAGAGATCAGACTACAGTCATTGCATTAGTGAAGACCTTTGTTGTCTCTCAGTTAGACCAATGACCAATTCCAATCCCCACCTACAATACAAAGAGCTCATATAAACCTCCAGGAGTTTAAATGACCTCAACTAAAATGGGGAGGGAGAAAAAAATCCTGAATTGACAAGAGTTTAAATCTGCAATGGCTGGAGAAAAAAATCCTAAATAACTACATTAGGCTATTAGGTGGAATGGGAGCTCAAGATAAAGACTAAGTTGAGTTGTAGGAAGACAAGTTATGGTTCATTTGCATGCCTGAGGCAGTAGACTGAAGGCACCTTGTCTGCTAAAAGAGGAAGAACTGATCCAAATAATAACTGACATGTAATAGTGATTTAAATATGTGTGCACTCCAATAAACTAGGCATATTCATTCAGACACAACATGCGTGTGAATCTCAGGACTTTTGTGAGTAGTAAATACATGAGAGGCGAATGAAGAATCTACATGAAGAGCTGCTTTTTTTCATGCCATGTCTTTGGAATGCTCATTTTGAACCTCTTACATCAGCTGGTTGTAGTCTTATAATAGTGCCTATTTGCCTTTAGTGCT
This sequence comes from Eubalaena glacialis, assembly GCF_028564815.1. Taxonomy (NCBI): domain Eukaryota; kingdom Metazoa; phylum Chordata; class Mammalia; order Artiodactyla; family Balaenidae; genus Eubalaena; species Eubalaena glacialis. The sequence continues at coordinate 25,589,527 of NC_083725.1, forward strand.
CCAGAAATCATTCAGGTTGACCAAATTTGGTCAATTCTGCCTTGTAGATATTTTTCAAACTGTCTCCTCTTTGCCATCCCCAATGCTGTTACCCTGATTTTGATCCTTATCTCTCACTAGAGTTGCTACAAGCTCTATTCCTCTGATCTTGCCCACGTCCAAAATGTCCATCATATCACTTAAAGAATCTTTCTAACATATACAATAATCTAATCATATTATGCCTAGCTCAAACTATTTCATATCCCCTCTGTATGTACAAACACACACACTGTTTAAAGAATAAATTTAAAATTTATTTGGATGATATAAAATACATACTTTGATCACCATTGGATTGTCCTTCACTTCCTACTTCTTTGTATTTGCTCTTACATTATTATACTATATGTGGCTCCTAAAATGCCATGGTCTATTTCAACACCATACACTTTGCATGGATGAGGATTAGATTAGTCTGTGCGTGACATAAAAAAGAAAAATAACAAAATAACAATGGCTTAAATATGGTGGAAATTTATTTCTCTTTTGTGTAAAAGAAGTATATAGTTGGGCTGCCCAGGACTATTACAGCAGCTTTACAAAGGTAAAGACCCAGATTCTGTCTATATTGCTGTACTGCCATGCTCTACATTTGGCTTTAACCTCCAAAATGGCTTAAGCACCAGCCATCATATCCAAATTGTAGCAAGCCAGAAGAGGGAGGGGTGGAATGTGCATCTTCTGAGTGAATCTTAGTGAATCCCAGGACTTTAGTGAAAGCTATTAATAAAGAGAATCTCTTTTTCAGTTAGATTTGGAGTTTTGAAGCTAATGAGTACAGCCTCCTTGCCATCATGAGGAGAGAGCTTGCCTGAGAGTAGAACAAACCTGGAGGAAGCAGAGACTCTTAAACCCAGAAAGCAAACAGTTCTTTTGTCATTGTTTGATCCCCAGCATCAAGCTATAGCTAAAGGAAGATATACCCTTAGGTTTTTAAATTATACGAGTGATTATAAACCTAGGCCATGGTACCTAAGGTGCATAAGGAAGAAAGTGAAGACAAGAAAACCTTGATAGATTGAAAATGGTGTTGGTGGTGGTGGTGTCAATGGATAAGTGCTCTTAAGGAGATGAAGAGTGTGGTGGTGTGCTACTTGAGTAAAGGAGCTGGGTGGACAGCAAAGAGGTTGAGATGTTCGATTTGTGAATTTGGAAGTGGTACAGTTTCTTGTGATGACATCCGGGATGTGACTTTGGAAAGTGGTACCTCAGGTGATGGTGTGGATGAAAAATGTCAATGGAGATGAGGAGGTCAAGGAACTGAGAGACCAGTGAGTTTGATTGTTTTATATAAATACCCTCAGTGTAGGCCAATGACATCGTGTCTGAGCTTAATTCAGCAAGAACAGATGATGAGAGGCTGAGATCCAGCTCTCTTCTGGTTTGGTCTTTCCTAGGGGTAGATCTTAGCATAAACTAGAGGAATAGACCATTCAGTCAATCTTCCATAAATATTATTTGTCTCACTTTGGACAAGTATTGTGAATTCAGTGTTATTCTCAATACCAGGTACCTAAAGTGTAGTTAAAGTTAGAGCCATAAATATTAACAGTCAACTGGGCTGGAAATAGGATTGACAACCTCTTTTGAAAGCAGAAAAGTCTTAGAAGGCATGGAGGTAAACCAGGGGAATACTCTTGGATAGAGCCTAGATTCTCCTCTGGAAGTAGTTTGGAATTCACTCTAGCACATAGATGAAAGGGTCTTCAAGGCCCCAAAGTTCAGTATAATGGAGCATGACTTTAGGAACTTAACCTGAATAAATTTTAAATCAAATGAAACTAAACGCCTCTCTCAGCCTTTCAAAGTGAATATACATGGAGGCAATCCAATGAGTTAACTTGTATAAGTTTATAATTGATAAGCAAGTTAAACACTGGTATCTGTCTTTTAAAGGTAAGAATATATTTTTACAACAGTTGACTTTTTAGAAGCATTTCTTGTCTGAAAATAGAGAGCAGAACAGTTACATCAGAAACAGCTAAAAATGATTCACATTTAAGATGAAGGTTAGCTTTTTGTTTTGTTTTGTTTTATGGCTAGGGGCCTATAATCTACTCATCCAAGAGCAGTATATCATTAAAGTACAAATTAAAAAAAGAGAGGGACAGGAACATAGTTGTCTACTCTACTGGAAATTGTTATCTGATTTATCAAAAGACCAGTTCTACCAATGAATGGGTAATTCAAAAATGAAGAGATATAAATGGCTGTTAGGCACTGAAAAAATACCCAACCTCACTCGCAATCAAAGAGATGCAAATTAAATCAATGATATGCGGACTTCCCTGGTGGTGCAATGGTTAAGAATCCGCCTGCCAATGCAGGGGACACGGGTTCGAGCCCTGGTCTGGGAAGATCCTACACGCTGCAGAACAACTAAGCCTGTGTGCCACAACTACTGAGCCTGCTCTCTAGAGCCTGTGAGCCACAACTACTGAGCCCACGTGCCACAACTACCGAAGCCCATGCACCTAGAGCCCGTGCTCCACAACAAAACAAGCTACTGCAGTGAGAAACCCGAGCACTGCAACAAAGAGTAGCCCCCGCTCTCAGCAACTAGAGACGGCCCGCACGCAGCAACAGAGACCCAATGCAGCCAAAAATAAATTAATTAATTAATTAAAAATTAAAAAAAAAATAAATTAATGATATGCAATTTTTACCTTCAAATTGACAATTTTGCTGAGAGTGACTAACTTGATGATCGATCACTCTAGTTTTTCCTTACCTCACTTTTCCCATCACTGGAAATTAGATGACCCAAAGATCAGGGTATAAATCATCACAGAGAATTTCAAGATCATTAAAGAAAGCAATTTGATTGGAATTTCTGAACTGTGGAACTAGAAGTATATTTTCCTCTAATCCCAAGCCTAAAGCATTTAGAAAATTTTGCTTTACAATGCTCAGAACTCAATATTATTGAGGGAGAAAAAGGAGAAATAATTGGCTCTCTTCCAAGTCTAAGCCTTTTCAGATGTCAGTTATTTCTGATTGGAAGTCTACCAAAGAGTGTTCAGGATCTATTCACCTCATCCCAGCTAAATGCTTGGGCTTTGATTATTCCTTAAGAAATGATATAGCTTTTATTACATTTTCTATCAAGCAACATTTCATTAGGAATAGGCAACCTGAATGTAGCCTGCATTCTTCAATAATACATTCATGGAATTACTGCAAAAGAGTGCTCATTTAGTTTTATTAAGAATAGAGAAATCTGGTATATTATTAAAAAGTCACTATTATAATCCTCTCTAGAGTAAAATATATTGAACTGTATTTCCGTAACATCGTACGGATCTCAAATTGGAGAAGAAAGGTTTTTCTCTTTCTAAACCATCTTCTTCAGGTCCCTTCAGTTGATGGTGTCTGGCCAGTAGTTCTTTGAACTACTGTTCTTATGTGGTCATCCTTTCAGCCTCGTCCTCCAAGGCTTCCAGGGAGAGTCAACAGGAAATACTGTTGCTACACCCATCTCTGACCTCATCGCACCACAACTTTCCTCCTCTTCTCAGTGCCATCCCCATTAGCATTTCCTTCTTCTCTTCAAATATACCTCCCACCACCCACACAAATACAGTTTTTAGAGCTGAAAGAGACCTTAAGAATTATCTAGTCTAGTGAAAGCCCATCATTTAAATTTTTATTTTTGCCAAAGTATAACAAGATACGATGGAAGTTTCAAATGAGTTCCCTGTATAACAGAGAACATATTCCAAAGTAAGTCATCAGACCAAAATACAAAAATTTCAATTGAGAGACCCCCCAAAACTGGTTGTTCAACTCATAAACCTCTACTTATAGAGAGAACACAAAAAGTCATGGGTTGCTGGAGATGAGAGCAGAGTTTTGGGGACAGCTGGTAGTTAGTATTCTGTGAGTTCCTTCTTCCCTCCCCAAGGAGGCCTGCCTCTCATCTCAAGTGAAAGAGCCTGAGCAGGACCACTCATAGAGTTCAGTATGTGCCCCTAACAGTTTGGGGATATGTTTAACTCCACATGAGAAATCTAAAGAGTGAGGGCCTTGCTGGCTATCTGTTCCAATGAAGGAGTGAAGGAGAGGTTGCTCATATGTTGGGACTAACCTGCATTTCTCTACTTCACTGGGACAAAGGATGAGTTATCTATGGACCAGAAGAAGGAAATCATGCATATGAGAGGGTCAGCATTGAAGTGTCTTAGATTCCATCCAAGAGGACTCCTAGGATGTGTACCACTGGATGCCTGTGGACTGCAGAAGGAGTAGCAAACAACCAGTCAGAATACAGGTGCATGCAGCCATGACAAGGCTTGCAAGTGAGTTTTCTAGTGATATGGGATTTATGAAGAACCCCCAAAATCTACCAAAGTGCTGGGAAGAAAAGAGTTGGTTTAAGACCTTCTCTGAGACCAAGGAATGTGACACCACATCACCATGACAGAATGGTATGAATTTTTCTGTTTCCCATTCCTCTTCCTCAGACCCTAGAGTGGCCCAAAACCAGGCTTGGCAAGATGAGAGAAGAGGAGAAGCACTAGGTAAGGTAGAGAGCAGAAACTACCTTTCTCTCTTCCCTAGTTGCAGGTTTCTCACAGCAACAGGCCAGAGATAGGGGTTGGGGAGAAGTCACAATTTTGAATCATGGGACAGGAGATTTTTATTATTGAATTGAGTGTTGTTGTATGACTTGAAGGGACTAAAATGACTTCTTATTACCTAAGAATGACCTGAAAAGTCCAAGCACTGGCCTGGGTTTTACCTAGAGTTGCGGGGTGGGGGGGGGGGGGAATTAGTGCCACAGAGTGGATTTAAAGGACCCAGGGAAGCAAAAAATAACCTGAACCTCTCAGTTCTTGTATTCATTATGTACATCACACTGTGTTATAGCTTTTGTGACTCATTCCACCAAAGCTGTGCTTACAAAAGGTACTTCATTTCAGTTCAACAGGTGATCATTTAAGTAACATGCCACTGATTGGATTTTCAGTATCCTATCTTCAAATTGTAACACATCCCCAACTCCTTTCAAATAAATCCAGGTCATATGATCCCAGATTCCTATCTTGAATGTCTATTGCCTACAGTATTTTGGGGTTACAGGTAGATAATGGAAATCACTTAGCTATTTTAAGCAGAAAATGGTTTAATACAGGAATTCAGTGGTGAAAATAATTGTCCAGAGGGCTAGAAGAGCAGGCTCTAGGTGGGGCCTCCAAGGGATGACTCACAGAACAAGATGGCTATTGGAGTGCTGCCAATCCTGTCCTAATCAAGATGCTGGGGAATCAGAAAGCCATGCTACAACTGTTGTCCCCAGGAACATACCTTCTTAGCTTTGACACAGGAATCAGGATGCTGCTGCCACCACAACTGTTGGCTTCAGAGTCTTGTCTCTCTTGCTACATCCACATGAGCAAAAACAGTTGCCATACATGTTATATACTCATTCTCCCCTCAGATCTAAATTCAAGTCTTTTGTGCATACATCTGATGAACAAAACCAAAGTCTTAGCTATAAGAGAATTGGGTAAATGTAATTTTTAGCTTTCCAACTTCTATATAACCAGAGAGGCACACTAGGAAGATGTTATAAAAGTTATTTAGTGAGCCAATTGACTGTGTCAGCCATACCATATCTCTCATTCTTTCTCTTTTGTTTTTTCTTTTTTTCTTTTTTTTTTTTAAACATCTTTATTGAAGTATAATTGCTTTACAATGGTGTGCTAGCTTCTGCTTTACAACAAAGTGAATCAGTTACACATATACATATGTTGCCATATCTCTTCCCTCTTGCATCTCCCTCCCTCCCACCCTCCCTATCCCACCCCTCTAGGTGGTCACAAACCACCGAGCTGATCTCCCTGTGCTATGCGGCTGCTTCCCACTAGTTATCTATTTTACATTTGGTAGTGTATATATGTCCATGACACTCTCTCACCCTGTCACATCTCACCCCTCCCCCTCCCCATATCCTCAAGTCCATTCTCTAGTAGGTCTGTGTCTTTATTCCCATCTTGCCACTAGGTTCTTCATGACCTCTTTTTTTTTTTTTTTTTTCCCTTAGATTCCATATATATGTGTTAGCATACTGTATTTGTTTTTCTCTTTCTGACTTACTTCACTCTGTATGACAGACTCTAACTCCATCCACCTCATTACAAACACCTCCATTTCATTTCTTTTTATGGCTGAGTAATATTCCATTGTATATATGTGCCACATCTTCTTTATCCATTCATCCGATGATGGACACCTAGGTTGCTTCCATGTCCTGGCTATTGTAAACAGAGCTGCAATGAATATTTTGGTACATGACTCTTTCTGAATTATGGTTTTCTCAGGGTATATGCCCAGTAGTGGGATTGCTGGGTCATATGGTAGTTCTATTTTTAGTTTTTTAAGGAACCTCCATACTGTTCTCCATAGTGGCTGTATCAATTTACATTCCCACCAACAGTGCAAGAGTGTTCCCTTTTCTCCACACCCTCTCCAGCATTTATTGTTTCTAGATTTTTTGATGATGGCCATTCTGACCGGTGTGAGATGATACCTCATTGTAGTTTTTTTTTTTTTTTTTTTTTTTAAACATCTTTATTGAAGTATAATTGCTTTACAATGGTGTGCTAGCTTCTGCTTTACAACAAAGTGAATCAGTTACACATATACATATGTTGCCATATCTCTTCCCTCTTGCATCTCCCTCCCTCCCACCCTCCCTATCCCACCCCTCTAGGTGGTCACAAAGCACCGAGCTGATCTCCCTGTGCTATGCGGCTGCTTCCCACTAGTTATCTATTTTACATTTGGTAGTGTATATATGTCCATGACACTCTCTCACCCTGTCACATCTCACCCCTCCCCCTCCCCATATCCTCAAGTCCATTCTCTAGTAGGTCTGTGTCTTTATTCCCATCTTGCCACTAGGTTCTTCATGACCTCTTTTTTTTTTTTTTTTTTTTTTCCCTTAGATTCCATATATATGTGTTAGCATACTGTATTTGTTTTTCTCTTTCTGACTTACTTCACTCTGTATGACAGACTCTAACTCCATCCACCTCATTACAAACGCCTCCATTTCATTTCTTTTTATGGCTGAGTAATATTCCATTGTATATATGTGCCACATCTTCTTTATCCATTCATCTGATGATGGACACCTAGGTTGCTTCCATGTCCTGGCTATTGTAAACAGAGCTGCAATGAATATTTTGGTACATGACTCTTTCTGAATTATGGTTTTCTCAGGGTATATGCCCAGTAGTGGGATTGCTGGGTCATATGGTAGTTCTATTTTTAGTTTTTTAAGGAACCTCCATACTGTTCTCCATAGTGGCTGTATCAATTTACATTCCCACCAACAGTGCAAGAGTGTTCCCTTTTCTCCACACCCTCTCCAGCATTTATTGTTTCTAGATTTTTTGATGATGGCCATTCTGACCGGTGTGAGATGATACCTCATTGTAGTTTTTTTTTTTTTTTTTTTTTTAAACATCTTTATTGAAGTATAATTGCTTTACAATGGTGTGCTAGCTTCTGCTTTACAACAAAGTGAATCAGTTACACATATACATATGTTGCCATATCTCTTCCCTCTTGCATCTCCCTCCCTCCCACCCTCCCTATCCCACCCCTCTAGGTGGTCACAAAGCACCGAGCTGATCTCCCTGTGCTATGCGGCTGCTTCCCACTAGTTATCTATTTTACATTTGGTAGTGTATATATGTCCATGACACTCTCTCACCCTGTCACATCTCACCCCTCCCCCTCCCCATATCCTCAAGTCCATTCTCTAGTAGGTCTGTGTCTTTATTCCCATCTTGCCACTAGGTTCTTCATGACCTCTTTTTTTTTTTTTCCCTTAGATTCCATATATATGTGTTAGCATACTGTATTTGTTTTTCTCTTTCTGACTTACTTCACTCTGTATGACAGACTCTAACTCCATCCACCTCATTACAAACGCCTCCATTTCATTTCTTTTTATGGCTGAGTAATATTCCATTGTATATATGTGCCACATCTTCTTTATCCATTCATCTGATGATGGACACCTAGGTTGCTTCCATGTCCTGGCTATTGTAAACAGAGCTGCAATGAATATTTTGGTACATGACTCTTTCTGAATTATGGTTTTCTCAGGGTATATGCCCAGTAGTGGGATTACTGGGTCATATGGTAGTTCTATTTTTAGTTTTTTAAGGAACCTCCATACTGTTCTCCATAGTGGCTGTATCAATTTACATTCCCACCAACAGTGCAAGAGTGTTCCCTTTTCTCCACACCCTCTCCAGCATTTATTGTTTCCAGATTTTTTGATGATGGCCATTCTGACCGGTGTGAGATGATACCTCATTGTAGTTTTGATTTGCATTTCTCTAATGATTAATGATGTTGAGCATTCTTTCATGTGTCTGTTGGCAATCTGTATCTCTTCTTTGGAGAAATGTCTATTTAGGTCTTCTGCCCATTTTTGGATTGGGTTGTTTGTTTTTTTGTTATTGAGCTGCATGAGCTGCTTGTAAATCTTGGAGATTAATCCTTTGTCCGTTGCTTCATTTGCAAATATTTTCTCCCATTCTGAGGGTTGTCTTTTGGTCTTGTTTATGGTTTCCTTTGCTGTGCAAAAGCTTTTAAGTTTCATTAGGTCCCATTTGTTTATTTGTGTTTTTATTTCCATTTCTCTAGGACCTGGGTCAAAAAGGATCTTGCTGTGACTTATGTCATACAGTGTTCTGCCTATGTTTTCCTCTAAGAGTTTGATAGTGTCTGGCCTTACACTTAGGTCTTTAATCCATTTTGAGTTTATTTTTGTGTATGGTGTTAGGGAGTGTTCTAATTTCATACTTTTACATGTACCTGTCCAATTTTCCCAGCACCACTTATTGAAGAGGCTGTCTTTTCTCCACTGTATATGCTTGCCTCCTTTATCAAAGATAAGGTGACCATATGTGCGTGGGCTTAACTCTGGGCTTTCTATCCTGTTCCATTGATCTATATTTCTGTTTTTGTGCCAGTACCAAACTGTCTTGATTACTGTAGCTTTGTAATATAGTCTGAAGTCAGGGAGCCTGATTCCTCCAGCTCCATTTTTCGTTCTCAAGATTGCTTTGGCTATTCGGGGTCTTTTGTGTTTCCATACAAATTGTGAAATTTTTTGTTCTAGTTCTGTGAAAAATGCCAGTGGTAGTTTGATAGGGATTGCATTGAATCTGTAGATTGCTTTGGGTAGCAGAGTCATTTTCACAATGTTTATTCTTCCAATCCAAGAACATGGTATATCTCTCCATCTATTTGTATCATCTTTAATTTCTTTCATCAGTGTCCTATAATTTTCTGCATACAGGTCTTTTGTCTCCTTAGGTAGGTTTATTCCTAGGTATTTTATTCTTTTTGTTGCAATGGTAAACGGGAGTGTTTTCTTAATTTCACTTTCAGATTTTTCATCATTAGTATACAGGAATGCAAGAGATTTCTGTGCATTAATTTTGTATCCTGCTACTTTACCAAATTCATTGATTAGCTCTAGTAGTTTTCTGGTAGCATCTTTTGGATTCTCTATGTATAGTATCATGTCATCTGCAAACAGTGACAGCTTTACTTCTTCTTTTCCGATTTGGATTCCTTTTATTTCTTTTTCTTCTCTGATTGCTGTGGCTAACACTTCCAAAACTATGTTGAATAATAGTGGTGAGAGTGGGCAACCTTGTCTTGTTCCTGATCTTAGTGGAAATGGTTTCAGTTTTTCACCATTGAGGACAATGTTGGCTGTGGGTTTGTCATATACGGCCTTTATTATGTTGAGGAAAGTTCCCTCTATGCCTACTTTCTGCAGGACTTTTATCATAAATGGGTGTTGAATTTTGTCGAAAGCTTTCTCTGCATCTATTGAGATGATCATATGGTTTTTCTCCTTCAATTTGTTAATATGATGTATCACGTTGATTGATTTGCGTATATTGAAGAATCCTTGCATTCCTGGAATAAACCCCACTTGATCATGGTGTATGATCCTTTTAATGTGCTGTTGGATTCTGTTTGCTAGTATTTTGTTGAGGATTTTTGCATCTATGTTCATCAGTGATATTGGCCTGTAGTTTTCTTTCTTTGCGACATCTTTGTCTGGTTTTGGTATCAGGGTGATGGTGGCCTCGTAGAATGAGTTGGGGAGTGTTCCTCCCTCTGCAATATTTTGGAAGAGTTTGAGAAGGATAGGTGTTAGCTCTTCTCTAAATGTTTGATAGAATTCGCCTGTGAAGCCATCTGGTCCTGGGCTTTTGTGTGTTGGAAGATTTTTAATCACAGTTTCAATTTCAGTGCTTGTGATTGGTCTGTTCATATTTTCTATTTCTTCCTGGTTCAGTCTCGGCAGGTTGTGCATTTCTAAGAATCTGTCCATTTCTTCCAGGTTGTCCATTTTATTAGCATAGAGTTGCTTGTAGTAATCTCTTATGATCGTTTGTATTTCTGCAGTGTCAGTGGTTACTTCTCCTTTTTCATTTCTAATTCTATTGATTTGAGTCTTCTCCTTTTTTCTCTTGATGAGTCTGGCTAATGGTTTATCAATTTTGTTTATCTTCTCAAAGAACCAGCTTTTAGTTTCATTGATTTTTGCTATTGTTTCCTTCATTTCTTTTTCATTTATTTCTGATCTGATCTTTATGATTTCTTTCCTTCTGCTAGCTTTGGGGTTTTTTTGTTCTTCTTTCTCTAATTGCTTTAGGTGCAAGGTTAGGTTGTTTATTCGAGATGTTTCCTGTTTCTTGATGTAGGCTTGTATTGCTATAAACTTCCCTCTTAGAACTGCTTTTGCTGCATCCCATAGGTTTTGGATCGTCGTGTCTCCATTGTCATTTGTTTCTAGGTATTTTTTGATTTCCCCTTTGATTTCTTCAGTGATCACTTCGTTATTAAGTAGTGTATTGTGTAGCCTCCATGTGTTTGTATTTTTTACAGATCTTTTCCTGTAATTAATATCTAGTCTCATAGCGTTGTGGTCGGAAAAGATACTTGATACGATTTCAATTTTTTTAAATTTACCAAGGCTTGATTTGTGACCCAAGATATGATCTATCCTGGAGAATGTTCCATGAGCACTTGAGAAAAATGTGTATTCTGTTGTTTTTGGGTGGAATGTCCTATAAATATCAATTAAGTCCATCTTGTTTAATGTATCATTTAAAGCTTGTGTTTCCTTATTTATTTTCATTTTGGATGATCTGTCCATTGGTGAAAGTGGGGTGTTAAAGTCCCCTACTATGATTGTGTTACTGTCGATTTCCCCTTTTATGGCTGTTAGTATTTGCCTTATGTATTGAGGTGCTCCTATGTTGGGTGCATAAATATTTACAATTGTTATACCTTCCTCTTGGATCGATCCCTTGATCATTATATAGTGTCCGTCTTTGTCTCTTGTAATTGTCTTTATTTTAAAGTCTATTTTGTCTGATATGAGAATTGCTACTCCAGCTTTCTTTTGATTTCCATTTGCATGGAATATCTTTTTCCATCCCCTCACTTTCAGTCTGTATGTGTCTCTAGGTCTGAAGTGGGTCTCTTGTAGACAGCATATATATGGGTCTTGTTTTTGTATCCATTCAGCCAGTCTGTGTCTTTTGGTGGGAGCATTTAATCCATTTACATTTAAGGTAATTATCGATATGTATGTTCCTATTCCCATTTTCTTAAATGTTTTGGGTTTGTTATTGTAGGTGTTTTCCTTCTCTTGTGTTTCTTGCCTAGAGAAGTTCCTTTAGCATTTGTTGTAAAGCTGGTTTGGTGGTGCTGAACTCTCTCAGCTTTTGCTTGTCTGTAAAGGTTTTAATTTCTCCATCAAATCTGAATGAGATCCTTGCTGGGTAGAGTAATCTTGGTTGTAGGTTTTTCTCCTTCATCACTTTAAGTATATCCTGCCACTCCCTTCTGGCTTGCAGCGTTTCTGCTGAAAGATCAGCTGTTAACCTTATGGGGATGCCCTTGTGTGTTATCTGTTGTTTTTCCCTTGCTGCTTTTAATATGTTTTCTTTATATTTAATTTTTGATAGTTTGATTAATATGTGTCTTGGTGTGTTTCTCCTTGGATTTATCCTGTATGGGACTCTCTGTGCTTCCAGGACTTGATTAACTATTTCCTTTCCCATATTAGGGAAGTTTTCAACTATAATCTCTTCAAATATTTTCTCAGTCCCTTTCTTTTTCTCTTCTTCTTCTGGGACCCCTATAATTCGAATGTTGGTGCGTTTAATGTTGTCCCAGAGGTCTCTGAGACTGTCCTCAGTTCTTTTCATTCTTTTTTCTTTATTCTGGTCTGCAGTAGTTATTTCCACCATTTTATCTTCCAGGTCACTTATCCGTTCTTCTGCCTCAGTTATTCTGCTATTGATCCCATCTAGAGTATTTTTAATTTCATTTATTGTGCTTGTCATCGTTTCTTGGTTCCTCTTTAGTTCTTCTACGTCCTTGTTAAATGTTTCTTGCATTTTGTCTATTCTATTTCCAAGACTTTGGATCATCCTTACTATCATTATTCTGAATTCTTTTTCAGGTAGACTACCTATTTCCTCTTCATTTGTTAGGTCTGGTGTGTTTTGACCCTGCTCCTTCATCTGCTGTGTGTTTTTCTGTCTTCTCATTTTGCTTATCTTACTGTGTTTGGGGTCTCCTTTTCACAGGCTGCAGGTTCGTAGTTCCCGTTGTTTTTGGTATCTGTCCCCAGTGGCTAAGGTTGGTTCAGTGGGTTGTGTAGGTTTCCTGGTGGAGGGAACTAGTGCCTGTGTTCTGGTGGATGAGGCTGGATGTTGTCTTTCTGGTGGGTTTGTCCACGTCTGGTGGTGTGTTTTGGGGTGTCTGTGGCCTTATTATGATTTTAGGCAGCCTCTCTGTTAATGGATGGGGCTGTGTTCCTCTCTTGCTAGTTGTTTGGCATAGGGTGTCCAGCACTGTAGCTTGCTGGTCGTTGAGTGAAGCTGGGTCTTGATGTTGAGATGGAGATCTGTGAGAGATTTTCGCCGTTTGGTATTACGTGGAGCTGGGAGGTCTCTTGTGGACCAGTGTCCTGAAGTTGGCTCTCCCACCTCAGAGGCACAGCCCTGATGCCTGGCTGGAGCACCAAGAGCCTTTCATCCTTTTGGGAGGTCTGACGTCTTCTGCCAGCGTTCAGTGGGTGTTCTGTAGGAGCAGTTCCACGTGTAGATGTATTTCTCATGTATCTGTGGGGAGGAAGGTGATCTCCGCGTCTTACTCTTCCGCCATCTTGCCCCTCCCCTAAATGCTAATTACTTATTCTTCATTTCTGTTTCTTTGATCTAAGGAAAGAAACAACAGGTTAGGTAAGGTATTACGTGATCAAAAGATTTGAGAAGTATGCTTGGGCCGGAGATGAGTAATGTGTGGCAGTGCCTGATTTAAGGTTACTTACAATACAGCTTTGTTAAAGTGACAAGACAAAAGGGGCATCGTGCAGAGAGCTCTTTCCTGCAAAGAGCTCTTTCCTACCAAAAGCTGCTTACATTATTGAATCATCAGTTAAGGAAATTCTGATTTCAGATGCTCATAGGCAACAGAAGATACCAGATATATAAATCACCAATTAAAATAAAGTAAAATAAGTGATTACCATGTGTCAGAAACTGAGACCTAGAGAGGTATATAAATTTCCCAGTATCACACAGTTACCAAGTGATACTCTCAAACCCAGATTTGCTGACTCCAGAATTTGGGCTCTTAAGGATAGATGTATACAGTCTCAAGATAGACTTGAATGGTGTTATAGAAGTAGAAAGGAAAATGTTCTCAATGCAGGAAGGCAAGAGACCGCACTAAGAGGGTGAAAAGGGATTGGGAATGACATTATTATGAAGAAGGTGACATAGGCAGCTTTTTAAAAAGTAAGAGTAGTCAAACAAGGAAATGGGGAGGACATTACAGGCAAAAAATGAAGACAAACTGTGAACACACAAGGTGTGGCTAGCTCACAGAAGGCATGTGGAGACCCCAAGTCAAAAATGTCTGAACACCTCTCATCAACCATCAACTTGAAGAAGGGTTTGTCTTCCCCAAAAGCACAATCTTAAATAAGGAGAAATCTACGAAACAGGTCACCTACATTTTTATTAATTTATTTAATAGTTAAAGACTGAGTGCTTACTCTGTGCCAGGCACTTTCTAGTTATTGCATGTAAACAGCATGGAAGATGGGGTGGGGAAGTGACTAAATAAATAAATTAGTTAATTAATAATACATACGAAGAATATCAGACAGTTATAAGTGCAAGAGGTAGGAGAGAAGGAATGGGAAAGCAGAAATTGGTAATAACCTTAAACCTGAAATCAGAAGAACTAAGTGTTAGCTTGTCTTTGCCACAGACTTGTGTTTTGTTCTTGGGCTAAGCTACTCTCTCCTCCAGATCTTAGCTCTCATCAAATGAAAGTCATTTTAAAACATAGTGTATTGAACATATATGTTTATTCTTGTTCTTCTTCAAAACTTCAGTGAGTGATATAGTAAAGAGGTTAACCACAACAACAACGAAAAGACTTAAACCCACAAAGACAAAGAAAACAGAAGAAAAGACAACAGCAGACAAGGCTGCCAACCAAATATTTCAAGATAAAAGCATTTCAACAAGTGGTAACTGACTTAACAGAATTGAGGAAGCTGCAAACTCAGTGTGGAAAGTCAGAGACCAAAATAAGTCACCAGGGAAAATAAAATGAAGGCAAAGGAAACAGACTAAGCAGAGACCAAAAGAAAACTTTAAAAATAATAATGTCATCATAAAGAAAATGAAATAATACATTCATAAAACAAGAACAGTATGCTGTAAAAAGGAAATAATCAGAAAACAACAATAGCAAAAGCCTCTTGGAAATTGAAGTATGAAAGAAAAATTTTTAATTCAATAGAAAGACTGAAATATAAAGTTGAAGAAATCTACTAAGATGTAAAACCAAAATACACATCTCTGCAGCTGGCTGATCTCCCTATTGTACACATTCTCCCTAGGTGCAGTTTTGGGTAATCTTTCCTGGTCATGTTCTCCCTTGTTCTGGGGGCTTCTCCTGAGGGAGTTTTCTCTGAGGATTGGCTTGACCAGCACTGGAGAGTGGGTTTGGTTCCTAGGGTGGTAGTCTCGCTGTGGGAGTCTTTGCTGATAGCTGGTCTAGGTACCATCTGATGTGCCTCAAGGGGACCTGGTGTATTTCACAGGTACAATGCACAGCATTAGCAAGCAGTAGGGTCACCTGGCCTTCCTGTGGTTCGTGGGTTACTTGCCCTTTTGTGACATTTCCCTTCATCCTCACCACTTCCCCCCTAGATAGACAACCAAATACTTTTGCCTGGGTATTTGTAGTAGCCTTCTAATAGCTATTCCTATTTCCATTTTGACTCCTGGTTTAGTCTCAACATAGTATAGCTCTAATGGACTTTATTTTTTAGAGCACTATTAGATTTACAGAAAAATTAAGTAGAGGGAATTCCCAGTGGTTAGGACTCTGGGCTTCCCTTGCAGAGGCACGGGTTTGATCCCAGGTCAGGGAGCTAGGATCCCACAAGCTGCATGGTGTGGCCAAAAAACAAAAAATCAAATCCACAAAATATGAAGAGATAGAAAATGGGAGATAAAAAGTAAGAAATTCAGAAGATATATCCAAAAGATCTTACATCCAACCTTTATGCATTTCAGGAAGAGAACAAAGAAATGGAGTACAGGAAATTCTCAAAGAACAAACAATTACAAAAAAATAATCCTACCATTGAAAAGTGAGTATTCATAATGAAAGAGCCCACAGTGAAAGAAAAAGTCACATCACTGTAAAGTTTTATGAAACCAGACATAAAGAAATGATCTGCAAACCTTCAGACAGGAAAAAAGCAAGTAGTTTCAAGACAAACAGTTAGGAATGAAAATGGCTTTAGACTTCTCAACTACAACTCTGGAATCTAGGAGACGATGCAAAAGTGTTTTCAAAATTCTGATGGAAAATGATTTCCAGCCATAAAACACAATATCCAGGCAAACTATTAAGTAAATGTGAGGGTAAAATAAAAGCGTTTTTAGACTTGAAAGTTCTCAAAAATTTTTCTTGCTTTGCATCCTTTTTTGGGAAGCTGTTGGAGATTGTGATCCACCAAATCAAAAAGTTTATCAAGAAAGAAATAGAGGGACTTCTCTGGTTTCCCAGTCGTTAAGACTCTCTGCTCCCAATTCAGGCGGCCAGGGTTCAGTTCCTGGTCAGGGAAATAGATCCCGCATGCCACAACCAAAAGAGCCTACACGCCGCAACGAAGATCCCGTCTGCCACAACTAAGACCTGGCACAGCCAAATAAATAAATAAATATAAAACAAACAAATAAACAAACAATAGCATCACAGCCAATAAGAATTTAAAGAAAAATAGCAGCTCTCAGTTGCCTTAAAAAGAAAAAACAGGAGGGAGGGGCAAGATGGCGAAAGAGTAAGATGCGGAGATCACCTTCCTCCCCACAGATACATGAGAAATACATCTACACGTGGAACTGCTCCTACAGAACACCCACTGAACGCTGGCAGAAGACGTCAGACCTCCCAAAAGGCAAGAAAATCCCCACGTACTTGGGTAGGGCAAAAGAAAAAAGAAATAACAGAGACAAAAGAATAGGGACGGGACCTGCACCAGTGGGAGGGAGCTGTGAAGGAGGAAAGGTTTCCACACACTAGGAAGCCCCTTCGTGGGCAGAGACTGCGGGTAGCAGAGGGGGGAAGCTTCGGAGCCACGGAGGAGAGCGCAGCCACATTGGTGCAGAGGGCAAAGCGGAGATTCCCGCACAGAGGAGCGGTGCCGACCAGCACTCACCAGCCCGAGAGGCTTGTCTGCTCAGCCGCCGGGGCGGGCGGGGGCTGGGAGCTGGGGCTCGGGCTTCGGTGCTAGCCGGGAGGGAGTCCGGGAAAAAGACTGCAGCTGCCAAAGAGGCAAGAGAATTTTTCTTGCCTCTTTGTTTCGCGGCGCGCAAGGAGAGGGGATTCAGAGCGCCGCCTAAACGAGCTCCAGAGACGGGCGCGAGCCGCGGCTATCAGCGCGGATCTCACAGCAACAGGGACGCAGAGGGAAAAACGGAGAGATTCCCGCACAGAGGCTCGGCGCCGAGCAGCACTCACCAGCCCGAGAGGCTTGTCTGCTCACCCGCCGGGGCGGGCGGGGGCTGGGAGCTGAGGCGCGGGCTTCGGTCGGATCCCAGGGAGAGGACTGGGGTTGGCTGCGTGAACACAACCTGAAGGGTCTAGCGCACCACAACTAGCCGGGAGGGTGCACGAGAAAAAGTCTGCAGCTGCCGAAGAGGCAGGAGACTTTTTCTTGCCTCTTTGTTTCGCGGCGTGCAAGGAGAGGGGATTCAGAGCGCCACTTAAACGAACTCCAGAGACGGGCGCGAGCCGCGGCTATCAGCGCGGACCCCAGAGACGGGCATGAGACGCTAAGGCTGCTGCTGCCGCCACCAAACAGCCTGTGGGCGAGCACAGGTCATTCTCCACACCGCCCCTCCCGGGAGCCTGTGCAGCCCGCCACGGCCAGGCTCCCGTAATCCGGGGACAACTTCCCCGGGAGAGCGCACGGCGCGCCTCAGGCTGCTGCAACGTCACGCCGGCTTCTGCCGCCGCAGGCTCGCCCCGCCTCCTCCGTACCGCTCCCTCCCCCTGGCCTGACTGAGCCAGAGCCCCCGAATCAGCTGCTCCTTTAACCCCGTTCTGTCTGGGCGGGGAACAGACGCCCTCAGGGGACCTACATGCAGAGGCGGGTCCAAATCCAAAGCTGAACCCCGGGAGCTGTACGAACAAAGAAGAGAAAGGGAAATCTCTCCCAGCAGCCTCAGAAGCAGCGGATTAAAGCTCCACAAACAGCTTGATGTGCCTGCATCTGTTGAATACCTGAATAGACAACAAATCATCCCAAATTTAGGAGATGGACTTTGGGAGCAGGATATATTAACTTTTCCCCTTTTCCTTTTTTTTGTGAGTGTAGATGTGTATGCTTCTGGGTGAGATTTTGTCTGTATAGCTTTGCTCTCACCGTTAGTCCTAGGGTTAGGTCCGTCCGTTTTTTTTTTTTTTTTTTGGCTTAAAAATTTTTTTTTTCCCTAATAAATGTTTTCTTAATAATTTTTTCCTTATTTTCTATTTTTAAAAAAAATTTTTAATAAGTTTTTTCATATTTTTTATTTTAAAAAATTAAAAAATTTTTTTTCTTAATAAATTTTTTCTAAATAATTTTTTTCTTATTTTTAGTATAAAAAATTAATAAATCTATTTTTAAAAATTAAAAAAAAATTTTTTTTTCTTAATAAATTTACTCTTAATAATTTTTTTTTCTTATTTTTTATTATAATTGCTTTATTTTATTTTATTTTATCCTCTTTTTTTCTTTCTTTCCATTTTTTCTCCCTTTTATTCTGAGCCGTGTGGATGAAAGGCTCTTGGTGCTCCAGCCAGGCATCAGGGCTGTGCCTCTGAGGTGGGAGAGCCAACTTCAGGACACTGGTCCACAAGAGACCTCCCAGCTCCACGTAATACCAAACGGCGAAAATCTCTCACAGATCTCCATCTCAACATCAAGACCCAGCTTCACTCAACGACCAGCAAGCTACAGTGCTGGACACCCTATGCCAAACAACTAGCAAGAGAGGAACACAGCCCCATCCATTAACAGAGAGGCTGCCTAAAATCATAATAAGGCCACAGACACCCCAAAACACACCACCAGACGTGGACAAACCCACCAGAAAGACAACATCCAGCCTCATCCACCAGAACACAGGCACTAGTTCCCTCCACCAGGAAACCTACACAACCCACTGAACCAACCTTAGCCACTGGGGACAGATACCAAAAACAACGGGAACTACGAACCTGCAGCCTGTGAAAAGGAGACCCCAAACACAGTAAGATAAGCAAAATGAGAAGACAGAAAAACACACAGCAGATGAAGGAGCAGGGTCAAAACACACCAGACCTAACAAATGAAGAGGAAATAGGTAGTCTACCTGAAAAAGAATTCAGAATAATGATAGTAAGGATGATCCAAAGTCTTGGAAATAGAATAGACAAAATGCAAGAAACATTTAACAAGGACGTAGAAGAACTAAAGAGGAACCAAGAAACGATGACAAGCACAATAAATGAAATTAAAAATACTCTAGATGGGATCAATAGCAGAATAACTGAGGCAGAAGAACGGATAAGTGACCTGGAAGATAAAATGGTGGAAATAACTACTGCAGACCAGAATAAAGAAAAAAGAATGAAAAGAACTGAGGACAGTCTCAGAGACCTCTGGGACAACATTAAACGCACCAACATTCGAATTATAGGGGTCCCAGAAGAAGAAGAGAAAAAGAAAGGGACTGAGAAAATATTTGAAGAGATTATAGTTGAAAACTTCCCTAATATGGGAAAGGAAATAGTTAATCAAGTCCTGGAAGCACAGAGAGTCCCATACAGGATAAATCCAAGGAGAAACACACCAAGACACATATTAATCAAACTATCAAAAATTAAATATAAAGAAAACATATTAAAAGCAGCAAGGGAAAAACAACAGATAACACACAAGGGCATCCCCATAAGGTTAACAGCTGATCTTTCAGCAGAAACGCTGCAAGCCAGAAGGGAGTGGCAGGATATACTTAAAGTGATGAAGGAGAAAAACCTACAACCAAGATTACTCTACCCAGCAAGGATCTCATTCAGATTTGATGGAGAAATTAAAACCTTTACAGACAAGCAAAAGCTGAGAGAGTTCAGCACCACCAAACCAGCTTTACAACAAATGCTAAAGGAACTTCTCTAGGCAAGAAACACAAGAGAAGGAAAACACCTACAATAACAAACCCAAAACATTTAAGAAAATGGGAATAGGAACATACATATCGATAATTACCTTAAATGTAAATGGATTAAATGCTCCCACCAAAAGACACAGACTGGCTGAATGGATACAAAAACAAGACCCATATATATGCTGTCTACAAGAGACCCACTTCAGACCTAGAGACACATACAGACTGAAAGTGAGGGGATGGAAAAAGATATTCCATGCAAATGGAAATCAAAAGAAAGCTGGAGTAGCAATTCTCATATCAGACAAAATAGACTTTAAAATAAAGACAATTACAAGAGACAAAGACGGACACTATATAATGATCAAGGGATCGATCCAAGAGGAAGGTATAACAATTGTAAATATTTATGCACCCAACATAGGAGCACCTCAATACATAAGGCAAATACTAACAGCCATAAAAGGGGAAATCGACAGTAACACAATCATAGTAGGGGACTTTAACACCCCACTTTCACCAATGGACAGATCATCCAAAATGAAAATAAATAAGGAAACACAAGCTTTAAATGATACATTAAACAAGATGGACTTAATTGATATTTATAGGACATTCCACCCAAAAACAACAGAATACACATTTTTCTCAAGTGCTCATGGAACATTCTCCAGGATAGATCATATCTTGGGTCACAAATCAAGCCTTGGTAAATTTAAAAAAATTGAAATCGTATCAAGTATCTTTTCCGACCACAACGCTATGAGACTAGATATTAATTACAGGAAAAGATCTGTAAAAAATACAAACACATGGAGGCTACACAATACACTACTTAATAACGAAGTGATCACTGAAGAAATCAAAGGGGAAATCAAAAAATACCTAGAAACAAATGACAATGGAGACACGACGATCCAAAACCTATGGGATGCAGCAAAAGCAGTTCTAAGAGGGAAGTTTATAGCAATACAAGCCTACATCAAGAAACAGGAAACATCTCGAATAAACAACCTAACCTTGCACCTAAAGCAATTAGAGAAAGAAGAACAAAAAAACCCCAAAGCTAGCAGAAGGAAAGAAATCATAAAGATCAGATCAGAAATAAATGAAAAAGAAATGAAGGAAACAATAGCAAAAATCAATGAAACTAAAAGCTGGTTCTTTGAGAAGATAAACAAAATTGATAAACCATTAGCCAGACTCATCAAGAGAAAAAAGGAGAAGACTCAAATCAATAGAATTAGAAATGAAAAAGGAGAAGTAACCACTGACACTGCAGAAATACAAACGATCATAAGAGATTACTACAAGCAACTCTATGCTAATAAAATGGACAACCTGGAAGAAATGGACAGATTCTTAGAAATGCACAACCTGCCGAGACTGAACCAGGAAGAAATAGAAAATATGAACAGACCAATCACAAGCACTGAAATTGAAACTGTGATTAAAAATCTTCCAACACACAAAAGCCCAGGACCAGATGGCTTCACAGGCGAATTCTATCAAACATTTAGAGAAGAGCTAACACCTATCCTTCTCAAACTCTTCCAAAATATTGCAGAGGGAGGAACACTCCCCAACTCATTCTACGAGGCCACCATCACCCTGATACCAAAACCAGACAAAGATGTCGCAAAGAAAGAAAACTACAGGCCAATATCACTGATGAACATAGATGCAAAAATCCTCAACAAAATACTAGCAAACAGAATCCAACAGCACATTAAAAGGATCATACACCATGATCAAGTGGGGTTTATTCCAGGAATGCAAGGATTCTTCAATATACGCAAATCAATCAACGTGATACATCATATTAACAAATTGAAGGAGAAAAACCATATGATCATCTCAATAGATGCAGAGAAAGCTTTCGACAAAATTCAACACCCATTTATGATAAAAGTCCTGCAGAAAGTAGGCATAGAGGGAACTTTCCTCAACATAATAAAGGCCGTATATGACAAACCCACAGCCAACATTGTCCTCAATGGTGAAAAACTGAAACCATTTCCACTAAGATCAGGAACAAGACAAGGTTGCCCACTCTCACCACTATTATTCAACATAGTTTTGGAAGTGTTAGCCACAGCAATCAGAGAAGAAAAAGAAATAAAAGGAATCCAAATCGGAAAAGAAGAAGTAAAGCTGTCACTGTTTGCAGATGACATGATACTATACATAGAGAATCCAAAAGATGCTACCAGAAAACTACTAGAGCTAATCAATGAATTTGGTAAAGTAGCAGGATACAAAATTAATGCACAGAAATCTCTTGCATTCCTGTATACTAATGATGAAAAATCTGAAAGTGAAATTAAGAAAACACTCCCGTTTACCATTGCAACAAAAAGAATAAAATACCTAGGAATAAACCTACCTAAGGAGACAAAAGACCTGTATGCAGAAAATTATAGGACACTGATGAAAGAAATTAAAGATGATACAAATAGATGGAGAGATATACCATGTTCTTGGATTGGAAGAATAAACATTGTGAAAATGACTCTGCTACCCAAAGCAATCTACAGATTCAATGCAATCCCTATCAAACTACCACTGGCATTTTTCACAGAACTAGAACAAAAAATTTCACAATTTGTATGGAAACACAAAAGACCCCGAATAGCCAAAGCAATCTTGAGAACGAAAAATGGAGCTGGAGGAATCAGGCTCCCTGACTTCAGACTATATTACAAAGCTACAGTAATCAAGACAGTTTGGTACTGGCACAAAAACAGAAATATAGATCAATGGAACAGGATAGAAAGCCCAGAGTTAAGCCCACGCACATATGGTCACCTTATCTTTGATAAAGGAGGCAAGCATATACAGTGGAGAAAAGACAGCCTCTTCAATAAGTGGTGCTGGGAAAATTGGACAGGTACATGTAAAAGTATGAAATTAGAACACTCCCTAACACCATACACAAAAATAAACTCAAAATGGATTAAAGACCTAAGTGTAAGGCCAGACACTATCAAACTCTTAGAGGAAAACATAGGCAGAACACTGTATGACATAAGTCACAGCAAGATCCTTTTTGACCCAGGTCCTAGAGAAATGGAAATAAAAACACAAATAAACAAATGGGACCTAATGAAACTTAAAAGCTTTTGCACAGCAAAGGAAACCATAAACAAGACCAAAAGACAACCCTCAGAATGGGAGAAAATATTTGCAAATGAAGCAACGGACAAAGGATTAATCTCCAAGATTTACAAGCAGCTCATGCAGCTCAATAACAAAAAAACAAACAACCCAATCCAAAAATGGGCAGAAGACCTAAATAGACATTTCTCCAAAGAAGAGATACAGATTGCCAACAGACACATGAAAGAATGCTCAACATCATTAATCATTAGAGAAATGCAAATCAAAACTACAATGAGGTATCATCTCACACCGGTCAGAATGGCCATCATCAAAAAATCTGGAAACAATAAATGCTGGAGAGGGTGTGGAGAAAAGGGAACACTCTTGCACTGTTGGTGGGAATGTAAATTGATACAGCCACTATGGAGAACAGTATGGAGGTTCCTTAAAAAACTAAAAATAGAACTACCATATGACCCAGTAATCCCACTACTGGGCATATACCCTGAGAAAACCATAATTCAGAAAGAGTCATGTACCAAAATATTCATTGCAGCTCTGTTTACAATAGCCAGGACATGGAAGCAACCTAGGTGTCCATCATCGGATGAATGGATAAAGAAGATGTGGCACATATATACAATGGAATATTACTCAGCCATAAAAAGAAATGAAATGGAGGTGTTTGTAATGAGGTGGATGGAGTTAGAGTCTGTCATACAGAGTGAAGTAAGTCAGAAAGAGAAAAACAAATACAGTATGCTAACACATATATATGGAATCTAAGGGAAAAAAAAAAAAAAAAAAAAAAAAAAAGAGGTCATGAAGAACCTAGTGGCAAGATGGGAATAAAGACACAGACCTACTAGAGAATGGACTTGAGGTTATGGGGAGGGGGAGGGGTGAGATGTGACAGGGTGAGAGAGTGTCATGGACATATATACACTACCAAATGTAAAATAGATAACTAGTGGGAAGCAGCCGCATAGCACAGGGAGATCAGCTCGGTGCTTTGTGACCACCTAGAGGGGTGGGATAGGGAGGGTGGGAAGGAGGGAGATGCAAGAGGGAAGAGATATGGCAACATATGTATATGTGTAACTGATTCACTTTGTTGTAAAGCAGAAGCTAGCACACCATTGTAAAGCAATTATACTTCAATAAAGATGTTTAAAAAAAAAAAAAAAAGTAATTAGCATTTGACTAGATCTCTTCCCCAGCTTCCCCTTCAGTAATCTTGTGAACAAACTGTGTGAACAAGGCAGCATCTAAGAAAGATCACGAAGAGTTGGCAAGCCTGCACACAGTGGGAGACAGTGACCAGTCTGATTCACTATCTCAGTGATTAACTGAGATTACTTCCTCTTTCCCCTTTAAAAACTTACATAGCCGAGCAGAATCTTCAGAGTTGGTTTGGGACACAAGTCCACCTTCTCCCCAGATTGCTGGCTTTCTGATTAAAAGCAATGTTTTCTGTTTCTACGAACACTTGCCTCTCAAGTATTGATTTTTGAGTGGTGAGCAGCTGGACCTGAGTTGAGTAACGACACTAAGCACTTTTAATGTAAGTATACATATTCACATAATCCTCCAAATATTCTGTCTGGGTCTAAGTTTGCCTGACTCCTAAATCCATACAATTTTGCCAAACTGCTTCCTGATTTTAATATCAACCTCTTTAAATTCTTCCAATAATTTGTTGCTTCCATAAAAATTTATCAACAATAGTCTCATGCTTTTACAAGGTAATTATTTCTTAACATTACTTTATTGCTTGACATAAAGTATAAATAAGATCAACCCAGTTGGAATTCAGGGACCCACAGCTGAGTAGGTTTGAGGATTATCTCTAAAATGTCAGTGAATAATTAGGATTTAAGCATTTATTTGAATATATTTGGCTTTGTCCACAGGACCACATGATTCTTTTTTTTTTTTTAATAGATCTTTATTGGAGTATAATTTCTTCACAATACTGGGTTAGTTTCTGTTGCACAACAAAGCGTATCAGTCATATGCATACACATGTGCCCATAACCTCTCCTTCTTGAGCCTCCCTTCCGTCCTTTCTATCCCACACCTCTAGGTGGTCACAAAGCACCAAGCTGATCTCCCTGTGCTATGCTGCTGCTTCCCACCAGCCAATTATTTTACATTTGGTAGTGTATATATGTCAATGCTACTCTCACTTCGCCCTAGCTTTGCCCTCACACCCCATGTCCTCAAGTCCATTTTCTATGTTTACCTCTGTATTCCTGCCCTGCAACTAGGTTCATCAGTACCATTTTTTCCTTTTTTTTTTAGATTCCATATATATCCATTAGCATACAGTATTTGTTTTTCTCTTTCTGACTTACTTCACTCTGTATGACAGACTCTAGGTCCATCCACCTCACTACAGATAACTCAATTTCATTTCTTTTTATGGCTGAGTAATATTCTATTATATATATGTGCCACATCTTCTTTATCCATTCGTCTGTCGATGGACATTTAGGTTGGTTCCATGTCCTGGCTATTCTAAATAGTGCTGCAATGAACATTGTGGTACATGTCTCTTTTTGAATTATGGTTTTCTCAGGGTATGTGCCCAATAGTGGGTTTGCTGAGTCATATGTTTAGTTCTATTTTTAGTTTTTTAAGGAACCTCCATACTGTATTCCATAGTGCTTGTACCAATTTACATTCCCACCAAGAGTGCAAGAGGGTTGACTTTTCACCACACCCTTTCCAGCATTTATTGTTTCTAGATTTTTTGATAACGGCCATTCTGACCACTGTGAGGTGATACCTCATTTTAGTTTTGATTTGCATTTCTCTAATAATTAGTGATGTTGAACATCTTTTCATGTGCCTCTTGGCCATCTGTATGTCTTCCTTGGTGAAATGTCTATTTAGGTCTTATGCCCATTTTTTAACTGGATTTTTTGTTTTTTTGATATTGAGCTCCATGAGCTGTTTGTATATTTTGGAGTATAATCCTTTGTCTGTTGTTTCATTTGCAAATATTTTCTTCCATTCTGAGGGCTGTCTTTTCATCTGGTTTATGGTTTCCTTTGCTGCGCAAAAGCTTTTAAGTTTAATTAAGTCCCATTTGTTTATTTTTGTTTTTATTTTCATTATGCTAGGAGGTGGGTCAAAAAAGATCTTGCTGTGGTTTATGTCAAAGACTCTTTTGCCTATGTTTTCCTCTAAGAGTTTTATAGTGTCTGGTCTTACATTTAAGTCTTTAATCCATTTGGAGTTTATTTTTGTGTATGGTGTTAGGTAGTGTTCTAATTTCATTCTTTTACATGTAGCTGTCCAGTTTTCCCAGCACCACTTATTGAAGAGGTTGTATTTTCTCCATTGTATGTTCTTGCCTCCTTTATCATAGATTAGGTGCCCATATGTGCGTGGGTTTATCTCTGGACATTCTATCCTGTACCATTGATCTATATTTCTGTTTTTGTGCCAGTACCATACTGTCTTGATTACTGTAGCTTTGTGGTATAGTTTGAAGTTGGGGAGCCTGATTCCTCCAGCTCCGTTTTTCTTTCTCAAGATTGCTTTGACTATTCGGGGTCTTTTGTGTTTCCATATTAATTGTAAAATTTTTTGTTCTAATTCTGTGAAGAATGCCATTGGTAGTTTGATAAGGATTGCATTGAATCTGTAGATTGCTTTGGGTAGCATAGTCATTTTCACAATATTGATTCTCCCAATCTAAGATCTGTTTATGTCATCTTTGATACCTTTCACCAGTGTTTTATAGTGTTCTGAGTACAAGTCTTTCGCCTCCTTAGGCAGGTTTATTCCTAGGTATTTTATTCTTTTTGTTGCAATGGTAAATGGGAGTGTTTCCTTAATTTTTCTTTCTGATTTTTTGTTGTTGGTATATAGGAATGCCAGAATTTTCTGTGCATTTTGTATTCTGCAACCTAACCAAATTCATTGATTAGCTCTAGTAGTTTCCTGGTGGCATCTTTAGCATTTTCTATGTATAATATGATGTCTTCAGCAGACAGTGACAGTTTTACTTCTTCTTTTCCAATTTGTATTCCTTTTATTTCTTTTTCTTCTCTGATTGCTGTGGCTAGGACTTCCAAAACTATGTTGAATAAGAGTGGAGAGAGTGGACATCCTTGTCTTGTTCCTGATCTTAGTGGAAGTGCTTTCAGTTTTTCACCATTAAGTATGATGCTTGCTGTGGGTTTGTCATATATGGCCTTTATTATGTTGAGGTAGGTTCCCTCTATGCCCATTTCCTGGAGAGATTTTATCATAAATATGTGTTGAATTTTGTCAAAAGCTTTTTCTGCATCTACTGAGATGATCATAGGGTTTTTATTCCTTAATTTGTTAATGTGGTGTATCACATTGATTGATTTGAGT
This sequence comes from Eubalaena glacialis, assembly GCF_028564815.1. Lineage (NCBI taxonomy): Eukaryota > Metazoa > Chordata > Mammalia > Artiodactyla > Balaenidae > Eubalaena > Eubalaena glacialis. The sequence goes on from NC_083725.1 coordinate 25,616,835, forward strand.
ATACTGAAGAATCCTTGAATCCCTGGGATAAATCCCACTTGATCATGTGGTATAATACTTTTAATGTGCTGTTGGATTCTGTTTGCTAGTATTTTGTTGAGGATTTTTGCATCTATGTTCATCAGTGATATTGGTCTATAATTTTCTTTTTTTGTGATATCTTTGTCTGGTTTTGGTATCAGGGTGATGGTGGCTTCATAGAATGAATTTGGGAGTGTTTCTCCCGCTGCAATTTTTTGGAAGAGTATGAGAAGGATTGGTGTTAGCTCTTCTCTAAATGTTTGATAGAATTTGCCTGTGAAGCCATCTGGTCCTGGACTTTTGTTTGTTGGAAGATTTTAAATTATGGTTTTAATTTCATTACTTGTGATAGGTCTGTTTATATTTTCTTATTCTTCCTGGTTCAGTCTTGGAAAGTTGTGCCTTACCAAGAATTTGTCCATTTCTTCGTGGTTGTCCATTTATTGGCATATAGTTGTTTGTAGTAGTCTCTTATAATCCTTTGTATTTCTGCAATGTCAGTTGTGATTTCTCCTTTTTCATTTCTAATTTTATTGATTTGCGTGCTCTCCCTTTTTTTCTTGATGAGTCTGGCTAAGGGTTTATCAATTTTGTTTATCTTCTCAAAGAACCAGATTTTAGTTTTATTTATCTTTGTTATTGTTTTCTTTGTTTCGATTTCATTTATTTCTGCTCTGATCTTTATGATTTCTTTCCTTCTACTGACTTTGGGTTTTCTTTGTTTTTCTTTCTCTAATTGTTTTAAGTGTAGGGTTGGATTGTTTATTTGAGATTTTTCTTGTTTCTTGAGGTGAGAATGTATTGCTATAAACTTCTCTCTTAGAACTGCTTTTGCTGTGTCCCATAGGTTTTGGGTCATTGTGTGTTCATTGTCATTTCTTTCTATGTATTTTTTTAATTTCTTCTTTGATTTCTTCAGTGATCTCTTGGTTATTTAGTAGTGCACTGTTTAGCCTCCATGTATTTGAGTTTTTTTTTTTTAAGAGAAATTGTCAGTTGGAAGATGATCTTGCTTTTTTTAAAAAAATTAATTAATTAATTTATTTATTTTTGGCTGTGTTGGGTCTTCGTTTCTGTGCGAGGGTTTTCTCTAGTTGCGGCAAGCAGGGGCCACTCTTCATCGCGGTGCATGGGCTTCTCACTATCGTGGTCTCTCTTGTTGTGGAGCACAGGCTCCAGATGTGCAGGTTCAGTAGTTGTGGCTCACAGGCCTAGTTGCTCCGCAGCATGTGGGATCTTCCCAGACCAGGGCTTGAACCCGTATCCCCTGCATTAGCAGGCAGATTCTCAACCACTGCACCACCAGGGAAGCCCCATGTATTTGTGTTTTTTACAGTTTTTTTCCTGTAGTTGATTTTCAGTCTCATAGCGTTGTGGTCAGAAAAGATGCTTGATACGATTTCAATTTTCTTAAATTTTCCAAGGCTTGATTTGTGACCAAAGATGGGATCTATCCTGGGGAATGTTCCGTGTGCATTTGAGAAGAAAGTGTATTCTGCCACTTTTGGGTGGAATGTTCTATAAATATCAATTAGACCTATCTGGTCTATTGTGTCATTTAAAGCTTGTTTTTCCTTATTTATTTTCTGTTTGGATGATCTGTCCATTGGTGTAAGTGGGATGTTAAAATCCCCTACTATTATTGTGTTACTGTCAATTTCTCCTTTCACTGTTGTTAGCATTTGCCTTATGCATTGAGGTGCTCCTATGTTGGGCACATAAACATTTTTAATTGCTATGTCTTCTTCTTGGATTGATCCTTTGATCATTATTTTCAAAAAATGCATTTTGCAGGACAGTAAAGGCAATGTTATTTGGCACATATGAATGGAAAGTTTAACTGTTTTTTATTTTATTTCATCTGATTTGGTGAGAACACAAATAAATCAAAGTATGAAAATCAAATATATTAAACCTCAGAATATTCTTAGCTGATTTATTCTGACAAGTGTTTAAATTATTTAGCTGTTCTGAATTTATTTGATTTTTAATTATTTATAAAAACACATGGTAGTGCATTAGTAAATGTCTTGAAGAGTGTTTTGTAAAACTAGGCAGGAGTAATAATATCACCATAACTCTGCCATTTAATTTTTGCTGACAAGTGGGTTGAGCCTCTGAGGATAGTTGTTAGAAACATTAGGGTACAGTGCTTATGCAGTGTGATACAGGATGATACTGTATCAATTGTCTTTTTAAGTCTTTGTGCTACTACAGTTTTTCAATATTTTTCAAAACTGTCAGCAGTTCAGTAAGACTTTTAATTCATTCTTGAGCTTAGAATATCATCTTTATATTCACTCAATGCTATATGCCCAAATTTCTCAAGAACTTATCTACTTACTTTTTAGCAACAGCACTTTTAAATGATGTCCATTGCATCCTAAATGTCCAACCTCTTCTGTTTTTACTTCTGCTTGGAGAATTTTCAAAAGCACTTCAGTATTTGAACAATAATGCAATAATCTACAATGTAGATTTTACATGGAACAACTGTAGGTAATGAACCTAGCTTCCTTATGCAATTTTCCCCTTAATTTTTTCCTTTTGACATTTTCAATACAGACTCCTTATTTTTCCTCAATGAGAGTGAGGTTAATGTAAAGAGGGCTACAGTAAGGCATTCCCAAAGTTTATTGGTTTTGAAAGCAAAACCAAGAAGAATCAATGCTTAATTTAATTCCTGCAATGGATACCACCTGTGTTTATTACTAATAAACACTGTGCTAGTGCTGGAAAAGTTATAACCTTAAGCACTATCCAAGGTAGAGAGACATTGTATTTATTTCACAGATATAATTACGCCATTTACTGGACAGATGGAATCTATTGTGGGACAAGGGCTTTCTAATTTATGTATCAACTCTTTTTTGTTTCACTTATGTGGTAACATCATGCATGGCTTAGCACTTGATCTCCATCCTTCCTAGCACTTGATTTCCTCCCAGTGTATCTTCCTGGTTTGCAAAGGCTGGAAAGGTAAACATTAGATTTCTCAGGCTTTTTTTGTGGCTATGTGTTTAAAATAAAACTTTTTGTATGGACATTTTAAAACATTTACAAAAATAGAAAGACTAGTAGAGTGAACCATGCATACCTATCCATCATTCAGCTTCAACAATTACCAGCATTTTGCCAATCTTGTTTCACCTATTCCTTTCCACTTTTTTTTGTTGTTGAAATTTTAAAAAAAACTAAGATATCACATATTTGTACCTGTAAACATTTCAGAAGTCATTGCTAACTGATAAGTACATTTAACAAAACATCAAAAACAGCTTGGTTCTTGCAAGATGTGTGTGGTCAAGATTTGAGAGGTAGAGGTGAGGTAGAGGCCATCTGTCTGTTTCTTCTGCTGTTAGGCATGAGTAGTGAAGACTAGGTTTTTCTTCAACAGCAATCCAGTATCCAGTTGTTCACTATTGGCAAATAAAGCGTCACTACATTACTGGAATGATTGATCTCAATCATCAAGGAGAAATAGCGTTGCTGCTATACAAGGAGACAAAAAAAAAAAAGAGAGTTTTTCTGGAATCTAGGGTATCCTCAGGGTTGCCTCTTATGTGCCAAGCCAGTGATAAAGGTTAATGGAAAACTAAGCTACCCAGTACAGGCAGGACTTCTTGGGAAGTAAACAACAGCTTGTGCTTACATAGTACCAACTATGTGTCATATACTGTTCTAAGCATTTCACATTTCACATATATCAACTCTTCTAATTCTCACAATAATCCTATGATGTGGACACTTTCATTATCTCTGTTTTACAGATGAGCGTACTGAGGAACAGAGAGATTAAAATAACTTGACCAAAGTTCACAGAGTTAATAAGTGGCAGAGCTGGGCTTCAAACCCAGATAACATAATTCCAGAAGCCATGCTCATAATAACTGCATTTTACTAGTTCTTAGTTTGGATCATCCTATTAGGTAAAATCCAAATCAGTTAATGTGCTAACTGAGAGCAAAGGGAACATAGAATGTGTAATGAAGAAGGAAATTATAAATATCAATATGGTTTTATGACTGGTAGCAGAAATGAGACCTGCAATAACAACTCAGATATTTTTCCTGTCTGTGTTATATATTATAGCAGACATCTTTGGTGCTGAATCTGATTTTAGTTGCAGTTATTTTGAGTAGTTCCCCTGGTGGACGATTCCTTTGCATGCTGTGTGTGACTTCAAGGGTTTCTCTGTTTTCCTGCTCAGGGCTTTCTCTGAAGTTGTGGGGATCTGTTCATCCCATGCAAAGGGCAGCCTAGAAACGAAGAGGAGTTACTGCCCAGGAGCAACTCTCTACCATCAGGGATTGATGTTGTTGGATAAATGCCCACCTCCATCCTTGAGGAGCAATTCATAATTGCATTCGATCTCTTCCTCAGGATTACCAGTGAGGTCAGCTCCAGTTGCCCACAGTGGTAACTGTGCTGGCTCAGTAATAGAGGTTTTGTTGTCTTTCTTTCTTTCCTGTCTAAATCACCCCATTCTTTTATTCCTCCTTTGTGGGGTTACCTCCCAAATAAATATGGGCGCTCAAGTCCTTGTCTTGGGTATTATATTTAGGTACTTGAACCAATTTCCTTCATCTTCCCCTCTTCCGTTCTCCTTGTAGGGTGTATTGTTGGTGGTTAACTTCATAATTTAGTCCACTGGTTATAGTATATGATGGCAGGATTGTGACTAAACAAGAAGAGGAATGAACATCACCCAGGAATGGATGCAGTGATTCTTGATAATTTGGATGTACTTTTCTTGTGAGACATTTTGCATGTCTTTTTATTAGTAAGGATAATTGCATTATGTTAGACAGGAGCAGGCTGGTTTTGCTCTTGACATTGTTTAGAAGTTTAAGCAGAAGTAGAAGTGTGCATGGATACTGAGTAGCCAAAAAGCTGAATTATGGGAAACAATTAATAATTCAGCCTCCATTTCCAACTCCTTCTACTTTCTCTTCCTATACTTTGAGTCTGAAAATCTACAAACTGCACTTTTAGGACTCTCTTGTATTTATGATCATTGTTGTGATATAAGTTCCACAAATTAGATGCATTTATTATGATTTAAAGGTGGAAGTGAGGCAAAGGCCTCACTAGTATTTTCCTCTACCAAGTATAGTCATGGGGATGTTATTTTATTCTTATAAGGACATCAGTGTCCAGTTTCTAGCTTTGCTGGTAGCAAGAGACAAGGCATGGGACACCTGGCAGGCATGGAGTGAGCTCAGAATCACCATTTGTGGCAGCAGTGACTTCCTGATCTGTGAATTGGAGCTTCTACATTGTGTTTTAGACACAACCTCTGATTCTCCACCTTCCTGCCTGTTGCAGAGGCTGAAACTCCTCAGGTGGGCTAGTTTTGTGATTCTGTTCTATCTAGAAATCATCTCTGGAGAGTAGACTAGAGTCAACTTCTCCAGGCATTCCAAAGGGTTTTTTGTAAGCACCTAATTCCCTGGTTTATATTGTTTTATGTTTAAAATAGTTCCTCGTTGCTGTTTTCTGCAACTGGACCCTGACTGAAAAAATTAGAATGAGACATATCTCTGTGCTGTGTCGTCTCAGGGTTTATTACCAGATGGAGCTTCTGGATCAGCAGAGCTGAGGGTCTGGACCTGAAGTACTCTTGCCTCACCACAGTGATGTCATTCTGTGGCTCCCTTTATGACTTGTGTTCTCTACTAAAACAAAAGCTCTTTTCAAGAATGTTTAGGTCTAGAGGCATATAAAAGATATCTTTCAGAAACCTCATTTTACTTTATACATTATTTTTTTCTGTTAATTTCTTATTTAATTTTAAATTAGGTATAAATTTAAGTGCATATAAAAGTGTAGTTCAGTGAATTTTTACATATGTATATATCATAACCACTACCCAGATCAAGATACAAAACACTTTTGGTACCCCAGAAGTTTCCTTCAAGTTCTCTCCTAGTTTATATCCCCCCATAGCATATTAGTTTTCTAGAGCTGCCATAACAGATTACCACAAATTAGGTGGCTTAAAAAATAGAAATTTATTCTTTCTCTGTTCTAGAGGCTCTTAAGGAGAATCTGTTCTATGTCTCTCTCCTAGCTTCTGCTGGTTTCCAGCAATCCTTGAAGGTCCTTGTCCTACAGCTGCATCACTCCAATCTCTGCCTTCCTCATCACATGGCATTCTTCCTCTATGTCTCTATGTCTCTGTGTCCAAATTTCCCTCTTCTTATAAGGACATCAGTCACTGAATTAGGGTCCACCCTAATCCAGTATGATCTCATCCTACTTGATTACATCGTTAAAGACCCCATTTCCAAATAAGGTCACATTCACAGGTGCTGGAGTTAAGACTTCAGCATATCTTTTTAGGGGACACAATTCAACCCATAACACCAAAAGTAACCACTATTAAGATTCTAATCCTAAAAGGTTCGTTTCAATTTTTTGAACTTCTTGAAATTAATATAAATGGAAACGTACAGTAATTCTGGCTTTTTTCACTTAATATACATCTGTAAGATTCATCCCATGTTATTTCATGTATCAGTACTTTGGTTTTTTTTACTGATGCATTATAGTATTCCATTGTAGAAATTTATCTACTCTATTATTGATGGACATTTATGTGTTTTCCAGTTTGGGGTGATGAAATAAAATTTGTATTTTATGGCAAGAGAAGAAAAAAGTTAAACAATATTTTTTCTCTGCCTGTTGGGGTCTTCTCCCTCTTTGCTGTGTATTGTGCATTGCATTAACTAGACTTCCTTAGGAGATAACCTTCCTTCTTTTTCTTCAGTAGTTTAAAAAATCTTTTTAAATACATTTTGGAGGTATAGTTGATGTACAATATTATATAAGTTTTGATGCACAACATAGTGATTCACATTTTTAAAATTTATACTCCATTTATAGTTATTATAAACTATAGGCTATATTCCCTGTGCTGTACAATATATCCTTATACCTTATTTGTTTTATACATAGGAGTTTGTACCTCTTAATCCCCTACCCCTATCTTGCTCCTCCCCCACTTACTTCTTACTGCTGGTAACCACTGTTTTGTTCTCTATATCTGTGAGTCCTCCTCTTTTTTTTTTTTTAAGTCTTTATTGAATTTGTTACAATATCGCTTCTGTTTTATGTTTTGGTTTTTTGGCCACGAGGCATGTGGGATCTTAGCTCTCTGACCAGGGATTGAATGCTCACCCCCTGCATTGGAAGGGGAAGTCTTAATCACTGGACTGCCAGGGAAGTCCCTTTTTTAAAAATATTCACTAGTTTATTGTATTCTTTAGATTCCACATATAAGTGGTATCATGCAGTGATATTTGTGGTATAAGTGGTATTTGTCTTTCTCTGTCTGACTTATTTCACTTAGTGTAGTACCCTTCAAGTCCATCCATGTTGTTGCAAATGGCAAAATTTTGTTCTTTTTAATGACTGAGTAGTATTCCATCGAATATATATACCACATCTTTTTTATCCATTCATCTGTTGATGGACACTTAGGTTGCTTCCATACCTTGGCAATTATAAATAATGCTGCAATGAACATTGGGGTGCATATATCTTTTTGATTTATTTTTATTTTTTATTTTTTGTATAGATACCCTGTAGTGGAATTGCTGGGTCATATGATAGTTTGATTTTAAGTTTTTTGAGAAACCTCCATATTGTTTTCCCTAGTGGCTGCACCAATTTACTTTCCCACCAACACTGTACTAGGGTTCCATTTTCTTGCCAGCATTTCTTATTTGTGTTCTTTTTGATGATAGCCATTCTAACAGATGTGAGGTGATACCTGAGGTGGTTTTAATTTGCATTTCTCAGTTAATGTGGTTGAACATATTTTCATGTGCCTGCTGGCCACCTGTACATCTTCCTTGGAAAAAAGTCTATCAGGTCTTCTGCTCATTTTTTTTTTTTTAATAATTGACTTTATTTATTTATTTATGGCTGTGTTGGGTCTTCGTTTCTGTGCGAGGGCTTTCTCCAGTTGCGGCAAGCGGGGGCCACTCTTCATCGCGGTGCACGGGCCTCTCACTATCGCAGCCTCTCTTGTTGCGGAGCACAGGCTCCAAACGCGCAGGCTCAGCAATTGTGGCTCACGGGCCTAGTTGCTCCGCGGCATGTGGGATCTTCCCAGACCAGGGCTCGAACCCGCGTCCCCTGCATTGGCAGGCAGATTCTCAACCACTGCGCCACCAGGGAACCCTTCTGCTCATTTTTAAATTGGGTTGTTTGGGGTTTTTTTTTGATGTTGAGTTGTATGAGCTGTTTATGTATTTTGGATATTAACTCCTTATTGGTCACATCATTTGCAAATGTTTTCTCCCATTCAGTATGTTGTCCTTTTGTTTTGTCAGTGGTTTCCTTTGCTGTGCAAAAAGCTTTTAAGTTTAATTAGGTCCCATTTGTTTATTTTTGCTTTTATTTCCTTTGCTTTAGGGGACAGATCCAAAAAAATATTGCTATGATTTATGTCAAAGAGTGTCCTGCCTATGTTTTCCTCTAGTAGTTTTATAGTATCAGGTCTTACATTTAGGTCTTTAATCCATTTTGAGTTTATTTTTGTATATAGTGTTAGAGAATGTTCTAATTTCATTCTTTTACATGTAGCTGTCCAGTTTTTCCAGCAACATTTATTGAAGAGACTGTCTTTTCTCCATTGTATATTCTTACTTCCTTTGTCATAGATTAATTGACTATAAGTATTTGGGTTTATTTTTGGCTTTCTGTTCTGTTTGATTGATCTATGTGTCTGTTTTTGTGCCAGTACCATACTGTTTTGATTACTGAATCTTTGTAGTCTGTATAGTCTAAAGTCAGGGAGTGTGATTCCTCCAGCTCTGTTCTTCTTTCTCAAGATTGATACCCTTCCTTCTTAATCTTGTAAGGGGTCATGATCACCCACTACTTGAGATCTGGATCATGTAAACTGTCAATACATCATTTGTTGTATAATCTTTTTTCTCAATAACTTATGTAACTGTGCTTTGACCTCTGAGGATGGACAGTCCTTAGAGCTTCCTGAAAGACTGTCTCTGGGGTTATAATTGTCAGGTTGGCTTGAATAAAATTTTCCATTTGTTTCTTAGTTTGGCTGTTGATTAATTTTTGCCACCATTAGCATTGTGTAGCTGGCAGAATATCAGAGATACCCACCAGAGGATACCTGGAGTCTTCCCCAAACTGGCACTCAGTACCAGCACAGGCCCATTGAAACCCAGTGGCTTCTTGGTACACCTCAGGTGTTTTGATGAATTCTCCTGATATCTGGATCTCATTACTTTTAAGTGATGATCCAAAAAATTTTTATTAGAGCTGTTTTTACTTAAGACTTGGAGTCTTAAGGGGCACAGCTGCATTTCCTAAGCAGGGACTTAGGGGGATCTGGGCAGGAGGCCCAGGGAAATATAGGTGGCAGGATTTTTTGTGAAATTTGGCTTAAATTGAAAAAAAAAACTAAGTTGACATGTGGTTTGAATAAAACATTTGCTAGTGAAGTGAGAGACTGAATATTCAGCTCTGATGAACAAGGGACATTTGCTCCTTCTAGCTACAGGGTGCCCTTAGGCAACTAAGGACCTAGTGGATTTTCTGATGATTATTCCTTGTGATGTGTAGCTGTCCTACAGGAGAACCCCACTACAACCATTAAGTAAATACTGATTTTCTTCTTCTTCTTCTTCTTTTTCTTTTTTCTTTTTTTCTTTTTTCATATTTTTTGGCCATGCTGTGCAGCAAGTGGGATGTTAGTTCCCTGACCAGGGATCAAACCTGTGCCACCTGCAGTGGAAGTGTGGTGTCTTAACCACTGGACCACCAGGGAAGTCCCAAATACTGCTTTTCTGAGGATGCATGAGATAAGGACTGATCATCCAGTCCTCTGAGCACCCACAGCAGTTTCAGACTATCAGAGGGAGAAACCAAGACACATAAAAGAGTCAAACTGACTTAAGGCTAACTCCTTGGGGAGCTAGAATCAGAAGCAGCACACTACGCTGATCTCAGAAAGTTGTTCAGATCATATTTCATATCTGAATTAGACTACCAATAATGGGAAATTGTGCCTCAAAGCCAAACAGTCTGGGCTTCCCTGGTGGCGCAGTGGTTGAGAATCTGCCTGCTAATGCAGGGGACATGGGTTCGAGCCCTGGTCTGGGAAGATCCCACATGCCGCGGAGCAACTAGGCCCGTGAGCCACAACTACTGAGCCTGCGCGTCTGGAGCCTGTGCTCCGCAACAAGAGAGGCCACGATAGTGAGAGGCCCGCGCACCGCGATGAAGAGTGGCCCCCGCTTGCCGCAACTAGAGAAAGCCCTCGCACAGAAACGAAGACCCAACAAAGCCCAAAAAATATATATAAAAAAATAAATAATTTAAAAAAACAAAAAAAAAAGCCAAATAGTCCACTGATGGACAGACACCTATGGGGATACCAGCTGTTTATGTATGCTTGCAAGTGCCTATTTAATTGGGAATTAAAGGAAATCCTGCCTTGAAATGGTCAAGGTGAGGCTTTTATTTTTGGCATTCCCAAACTGATTTTTGTGTGCGAAGTTAAAGCAGAAGGTTAAGTTCTTACCATGTCAGTCAATCTCCTGGATCTCTGCCTGCAGTGTCTACTGGAAACAAGAGTGGTAAGAGTTTTTTTTCTCTTTTCTAAAATTAGATTAGCAGGAAGAAATATTTGTAAGGCTAGCTTCTTGAACCCTTTGACTTGGAAAGACGTCTAAATTGTTAAAATTTTAGAGAGCTCTCAAGTTAAACTATTGTACCTATTTTAATTTGTATGCAGAAGCCCCCAAAGGCGTCAAAATTCCAAAATAGCTTCATTGAAGGATTTATTGTAGCAGGCTAATGAAGGATTACTAATATAAAAGATACCTAAAACAAACAAAAAACTTTAAGACTGACATAACTCCTGCTCCACTCTATCCTCCTTTACTTGAGTACTCATTCTAGTGATCCTCTCTGAGTTGCCCTTCCACTCTGAAGAGACTTTCAAAAAGTTACCTTTAGAACTTTGACCACCTGAGGCTGTAAGCTAGCTTCTTCAGATCAAAGGCCATAGGTAAAGAATAGTTAAAGTATTTCTTAAACCCAGGGGGATCCTCAAAAAGTTTTTGTAATTGGATTACCAAGGTAGGAGGATACTGGTCTGACTTAACTCATAACCACACCTGAAATTCAGAGCCTGATAGGATTTTTTTTTTTTTGGCCTCCCCTAGGCTAAATGAGTGGGGAAAAAAATTTTCAGTGTAGGTGGATGGGTATGTTGGTCCTTCGATGTCACTGAGGTGGCCACCTGATTCTTTGAGGAATTAAAAACAGTTGCCTTGGTTCTACAAATCTAGTCTTTACAGGACAAGAGGGGTGGCTCCAGAAACAATCCAAAGCCCAACAATCATTTTACCACACCCCAAACCTCCCTTATTTATCTTAAGAGGCTTATAAGTATTGAAAAATAAATCTGGCCTTAAGAGAACAAAAGTTCTTCCTAGGAGGAACTTGTATTTCTCTTCCTATGCCTTTGAAATGCAAATGTTCTACCTGGTCTTCCCCAGGAACTCTCATCTAGGTCATCTTTTTAAAATGCAAATTTCAAGAAGGTAACTCTTATCAAAAGAAAAAATAAAAGGGAGGAAATGTGGGACTTCCTGGCATGTGCAGTTGTTAAGAATCCACCTGCCAATGCAAGGGACACAGGTTCGATCCCTGGTCTGGGAAGATCCCACATGCTGCAGAGCAACTAAGCCCGTGCACCACAACTACTGAGCCTGTGCTCTAGAGCCTGCAGGCCACAACTACTGAGCCTGTGTGCTGCAACTACTGAAGCCTGCACCCCTAGAGCCTGTGCTCTGAAACAAGAGAAGCCACCGTAATGAGAAGCCCAAGCATTGCAACAAAGATTGGCCCCGACTTGCTGCAACTAGAGAAAAGCCTGCACGCAGCAATGAAGACCCAAAGCAGCCAAAAAAAAAAGGTGGGAGGAAGGTAATTTGGACTAGGACAAATTTTTTTTTTTTAAATGGACATCCTAAATCAGAAGCACCAGTCCTTGTTTTTTGTTTTTTGTTTAATTAATTAATTAATTAATTAATTTATTTTTGGCTGTGTTGGGTCTTCATTTCTGTGTGAGGGCTTTCTCTAGTTGTGGCAAGCGGGGGCCACTCTTCATCGCGGTGCGTGGGCCTCTCACTGTGGACTAGGACAAATCTTAAGTGTCTTCTCCATAAATATTAGTAAAAAATGGTTTAGCCATCTAAACAGATGACTTTGATTTGTTCCATCTGCCAGAAACCCAATTTGAACTCAACCTATTTTGTAACTGATGGATTTTGTATTATTGTACCTGATTCATGGCTGAAGTTTTGCAATGGGAACTATGGTGTCAGTCTGTGTGTGTGTGTGTGTGTGTGTGTGTAGTATTGCCAAAATTAATTTGTAAAAGAACTCTATTTAACCCTCTTGCAAGAACACCAGAATCACAACTAGCTGCTGGACAATCATCGACAGGAAGACACTGGAACTCACCAAAAAAGATACCCCACATCCAAAGACAAAGGAGAAGCCACAATGAGACGGTAGGAGGGGTGCAATCAGAGTAAAATCAAATCCCATAACTGGTGGGTGGGTGATTCACAGACTGGTGAACACTTATACCACAGAAGTCCACCCACTGGAGTGAAGGTTCTGAGCCCTGCGTCAGGCTTCCCAACCTGGGGGTCCAGCAACGGGAGGAGGAATTCATAGAGAATCAGACTTTGAAGCCTAGTGGGAATTGATTGCAGGACTTCGACAGGACTGGGGGAAACAGAGACCCCACTCTTGGAGGGCACACACAAAATAGTGTGTGCATCGGGACCCAGGGGAAGGAGCAGTGACCCTGGGGGAGACTGAACCAGACCTACCTGCTAGTGTTGGAAGGTCTCCTGCAGAGGCGGGGGGTGGTTCTGTTTCACCGTGGGGACAAGAACACTGGCAGCAGAAGTTCTGGGAAGTACTCCTTGGCGTAAACCCTCCCAGAGTCTTTCATTAGCCCCACCAAAGAGCCCAGGTAGGCTCCAGCGTTGGGTTGCCTCAGGCAAAACAACCAACAGGGAGGGAACCCAGCCTCACCCATCAACAGTCAAGTGGATTAAAGTTTTACTGAGCTCTGACCACCACAGCAACAGGCAGCTCTACCCACCACCAGAGCCTCCCATCAAGCCTCTTAGATAGCCTCAACCACCAGAGGGCAGACAGTAGAAGCAAGAAAAACTATAATCCTGCAGCCTGTGGAACAAAAACCACATTCACAGAAAGATAGACAAGATGAAAAGGCAGAGGGCTATGTACCAGATGAAGGAACAAGCTAAAACCCCAGAAAAACAACTCAATGAAGTGGAGATAGGCAACCTTCCAGAAAAAGAATTCAGAATAATGATAGTGAAGATGATCCAGGACCTCAGAATAAGAATGGAGGCAAAGATCGAGAAGATGCAAGAAATGTTTAACAAAGACCTAGAAGAATTAAAGAAGAAACAAACAGAGATGAACAATACAATAACTGAAATGAAACTACACTAGAAGGAATCAATAGCAGAATAACTGAGGCAGAAGAACGGATAAGTGACCTGGAAGACAGAATGGTGGAATTCACTGCTGTGGAACAGACTAAAGAAAAAAGAATGAAAAGAAATGAAGACAGCCTAAGAGACCTCTGGGACAACATTAAATGCAACAACATTCGCATTATAGGGGTCCCAGAAGGAGAAGAGGGAGAGAAAGGACCAGAGAAAATATTTGAAGAGATTATAGTCGAAAACTTCCCTAACATGGGAAAGGAAATAGCCACCCAAGTCCAGGAAGCACAGAGAGTCCCACACAGGATAAATCCAAGGAGAAACACGCTGAGACACATACTAATCAAATTGGCAAAAATTAAAGACAAAGAAAAATTATTGAAAGCAGCAAGGGAAAAACGACAAATAACATACAAGGGAACTCCCATAAGGTTGACAGCTGATTTCTCAGCAGAAATTCTACAAGCCAGAAGGGAGTGGCATGATATACTTAAAGTGATGAAAGGGAAGAACCTACAACCAAGATTACTCTACCCGGCAAGGATCTCATTTAGATTTGATGGAGAAATCAAAAGCTTTACAGACAAGCAAAAGCTAAGAGAATTCAGCACCACCAAACCAGCTCTACAACAAATGCTAAAGGAACTTCTCTAAGTGGGAAACACAAGAGAAGAAAAAGACCTACAAAAACAAACCCAAAACAATTAAGAAAATGGTCATAGGAACATACATATCAATAATTACTTAAAGGTGAATGGATTAAATGCTCCAACCAAAAGACACAGGCTTGCTGAATGGATACAAAAACAAGATCCATATATATGCTGTCTACAAGAGACCCACTTCAGACCTAGGGACACATACAGACTGAAAGTGAGGGAATGGAAAAAGATATTCCATGCAAATGGAAATCAAAAGAAAGCTGGAGTAGCTATACTCATATCAGATAAAATAGACTTTAAAATAAAGAATGTTACAAGAGACAAGGAAGGACACTACATAATGATCAAGGGATCAATCCAAGAAGAAGATATAACAATTATAAATATATATGCACCCAACATAGTAGCACCTCAATACATAAGGCAACTGCTAACAGCTATAAAAGAGGAAATCGACAGTAACACAATAATAGTGAGGGACTTTAACACCTCACTTACACCAATGGACAGATCACCCAAAATGAAAATAAATAAGGAAACAGAAGTTTTAAATGACACAAAAGACCAGATAGATTTAATTGATACTTATAGCACATTCCATCCAAAAACAGCAGATTACACTTTCTTCTCAAGTGCACACAGAACATTCTCCAGGATAGATCACATCATGGGTCACAAATCAGGCCTCAGTAATTTTAAGAAAACTGAAATCATATCAAGCATCTTTTCTGACCACAACGCTATGAGATTAGAAATGAAGTACAGGGAAAAAAACGTAAAAAACACAAACACATGGAGGCTAAACAATACGTTACTAAATAACCAAGATATCACTGAAGAAATCAAAGAGGAAATCAAAAAATATCTAGAGACAAATGACAATGAAAACACGATGATCCAAAACCTATGGGATGCAGCAAAAGCAGTTCTAAGAGGGAAGTTTATAGCTATACAAGCCTACCTCAAGAAACAAGAAAAGTCTGAAGTAAACAATCTAACCTTACACCTAAAGGAACTAGAGAAAGAAGAACAAACAAAACCCAAAGTTAGCAGAAGGAAAGAAATCATAAAGATCAGAGCAGAAATAAATGAAATAGAAACAAAGAAAACAATAGCAAAGATCAATAAAACTAGAAGCTGGTTCTTTGAGAAGATAAACAAAATTGATAAGCCATTAGCCAGACTCATCAAGAAAAAGAGGGAGAGGACTCAAATCAATAAAATTAGAAATGAAAAAGGAGAAGTTACAACAGACACCCCAGAAATACAAAGCATCCTAAGAGACTACTACAAGCAACTATATGCCAATAAAATGGACAACCTGGAAGAAATGGACAAATTCTTAGAAAGGTATAACCTTCCAAGACTGAACCAGGAAGAAACAGAAAATATGAAGAGACCAATCACAAGGAATGAAATTGAAACTGTGATTAAATATCTTCCAACAAACAAAAGCCCAGGACCAGATGGCTTCACAGGTGAATTCTATCAAATATTTAGAGAAGAGCTAACACCTATCCTTTTCAAACCCTTCCAGAAAATTGCAGAGGAAGGAACACTCCCAAACTCGTTCTATGAGGCCACCATCACCCTGATACCAAAACCCAAAAAAGATACTACAAAAAAAGAAAATTACAGACCAATATCACTGATGAATATAGATTCAAAAATCCTCAACAAAATACTAGCAAACAGAATCCAACAACACATTAAAAGGACCATACGCCACGATCAAGTGGGATTTATCCCAGGGATGCAAGGATTCTTCAATATATGCAAATCAATCAATGGGATACACCATATTAACAAATTGAAGAATAAGAACCATATGATCATCTCAATAGATGCAGAAAAAGCTTTTGACAAAATTCAACACCCATTTATGATAAAAACTCTCCAGAAAGTGGGCATACAGGGAACCTACCTCAACATAATAAAGGCCATATACGACAAACCCACAGCAAATATCATTCTCAATGGTGAAAAACTGAAAGCATTTCCTCTAAGATCAGGAATGAGACAAGGATGTCCACTCTCACCACTATTATTCAACATAGTTTTGGAAGTCCTAGCCACAGCAATCAGAGAAGAAAAAGAAATAAAAGGAATACAAATTGGAAAAGAAGAAGTAAAACTGTCACTGTTTGCAGATGACATGATACTATACATAGAGAATCCTAAAAATGCCACCAGAAAACTACTAGAGCTAATCAATGAATTTGGTAAAGTTGCAGGATACAAAATTAATGCACAGAAATCTCTTGCATTCCTATACACTAATGATGAAAAATCTGAAAGAGAAATTATGGAAACACTCCCATTTACCACTGCAACAAAAAGAATAAAATACCTAGGAATAAATCTACCTAGGGAGACAAAAGACCTGTATGCAGAAAACTCTAAGACACTGATGAAAGAAATTAAAGATGATACAAACAGGTGGAGAGATATACCATGTTCTTGGACTGGAAGAATCAATATTGTGAAAATGACTCTACTACCCAAAGCAATCTACAGATTCAATGCAATCCCTATCAAATTACCAATGGCATTTTTTACGGAACTAGAACAAATCATCTTAAAATTTGTATGGAGACACAAAAGACCCTGAATAGCCAAAGCAGTCTTGAGGGAAAAAAACGGAGCTGGAGGAATCAGACTCCCTGACTTCAGACTATACTACAAAGCTACAGTAATCAAGACAATATTGTACTGGCACAAAAACAGAAACATAGATCAATGGAACAAGATAGAAAGCCCAGAGATAAACCCACGCACCTATGGTCAACTAATCTATGATAAAGGAGGCAAGGATATACAATGGAGAAAAGACAGTCTCTTCAATAAGTGGTGCTGGGAAAACTGGACAGCTACATGTAAAAGAATGAAATTAGAATACTCCCTAACACCATACACAAAAATAAACTCAAAATGGATTTGAGACCTAAATGGAAGTTCGGACACTATAAAACTCTTAGAGGAAAACATAGGAAGAACACTCTTTTTTTTTTTTTTTTAAATTTTATTTATTTATTTATTTATGGCTGTGTTGGGTCTTCATTTCTGTGCAAGGGCTTTCTCTAGTTGCGGCAAGTGGGAGCCACTCTTCATCGCGGTGTGTGGCCTCTCTTGTTGTGGAGCACAGGCTCCAGACGCGCATGCTCAGCAATTGTGGCTCACGAGCCTAGTTGCTCTGCAGCATGTGGGATCTTCCCAGACCAGGGCTCGAACCTGTGTCCCCTGCATTGGCAGGCAGATTCTGAATCACTGCGCCACCAGGGAAGCCCGGAAGAACACTCTTAGACATAAATCACAGCAAAATCTTTTTTGATCCACCTCCTAGAGTAATGGAAAAAAAAACAAAAATAAACAAATGGGACCTAATGAAACTTCACATCTTTTGCACAGCAAAGGAAACCATAAACAAGACGAAAACACAACCCTCAGAATGGGAGAAAATATTTGCAAACGAATCAACGGACAAAGGATTAATCTCCAAAATATATGAACAGCTCATTCAGCTCAATATTAAAGAAACAAACAACCCAATCCAAAAATGGGCAGAAGACCTAAATAGACATTTCTCCAAAGAAGACATACAGATGGCCAAGAAGCACATGAAAAACTGCTCAACATCACTAATTATTAGAGAAATGCAAATCAAAACTACAATGAGGTATCACCTCACACCAGTCAGAATGGGCATCATCAGAAAATCTACAAATAACAAATGCTGGAGAGGGTGTGGAGAAAAGGGAACCCTCTTGCACTGTTGGGAGTGTAAATTGATACAGCCACTATGGGGAACAGTATGGAGGTTCCTTAAAAAACTAAAAAATAGAATTACCATATGATCCAGCAATCCCACTACTGGGCATATACCCAGAGAAAACCGTAATTCAAAAAGACACATGCACCCCAATGTTCATTGCAGCACTATTTACAATAGCCAGGTCATGGAAGCAACCTAAATGCCCATCGACAGATGAATGGATAAAGAAGATGTGGTACATATATACAATGGAATATTACTCAACCATAGAAAGGAACGAAATTGAGTCATTTGTTGAGATGTGGATGGATCTACAGACTGTCATACAGAGTGAAGTAAGTCAGAAAGAAAAAAACAAATATCGTATATTAACGCATGCATGTGGAACCTAGAAAAATGGTACAGATGAACCGGTTTGCAGGGCAGAAGTTGAGAGACAGATGTAGAGAACAAACGTATGGACAACCAAGGAGGGAAAACCGTGGTGGGGTGGGGATGGTGGTGTGCTGAACTGGGCGATTGGGATTGACATGTATACACTGATGTGTATAAAATTGATGACTGATTAAAAAAAAAAAAGAACTCTATTTAATTGGTCTTAAAGGAAATTAAGCATTTATATAAATACTCAGAAATATAAAAGAAATTAACCCAAATGAATTTCAGGATCATATGATCTAGGATTAATTTTTATTGAATGAAAACAACTTTAAGTTTGTTGGTTTAATTAATACAGACATGTCTTTAGAGTCATCGAAAGTATAATATTTGTATAATATTATATAGTATAATATATAATAATATAATAATAATATTATAAAGTATAATATTTTTATTGTACCTAGTTTTACTAGAAGTGAAATAAGATCTTATTATTGCTGGCACAAAATTTGTCATTAAGAAAAATAACTTGATATGATGAAACTTTTAAGTAAATTAAATGTAAATGAGATAAGACATTTTAGGTGAACACCTTGGGAATAATTATGTTTTAGGACTGTCTACTTAAAATAGTTTCTCCAGATTTTTGGTAAGTTGAAACTGCTAAATTAAGTTAAATGATGAGAATTCATTGGATATCCAGATCATTTCCAAATAAGATACTGGAACATTAATTGCTAAGCAAGACTAAGTTTACCTGCTTTTGCTTATTAGAGAAAAACTAAAGATGTTTGTGTTCATTGGACACGTCTTGTACCCCACTAAAGAAAGAAATTATGTTACAGAATATGTTCATAGGTTTGCCAATCAAGAAATGCTGGTATGACAAACAGTTCATAATTATTTGCTTCTCAGTTTTCACTAGAAAATTAACCTTAAAACCTCAGTTTTAAGGTTAAGAATTCTAATTAAAATATGTAATTAAAACTACTAAAATTAATAAGTAAAACATCTTTGTATGCAAGGAAAAAGAAGGTATAAGGAACAGAAATGCATTTTTTCAAAGGAAAATAAAGTAATTTTGTCCTAAAGCTGTTTATTTCTAAATGGGAAAGAAAATAAGGGCCAAATTTATATGGATATACAAAGTTGTTCTACAAAGTTCTAGGTTTATGAGAAAAAAAAAAGAAACTTTAAAAAGGAATCCTATGTGTGGTCAGGACTGACTAAGAGTAGAATAAATTTAATTGAGTAAATAAAATTTAATATTAAAGGTAAAGTGGTATAAAACCCGAATTTGGTTTTCTCTCTGTTAAGAGGACAAAGTTTTCTTAGAGTATTAACCTGCTTTTGATAACAGATTGTAAAATTTCTTTACCTTTTAAGCAATCTGTTGTAACTTTCTGTATTTGTTTTGAAATATTTTATTGTCACTTTGGTTGAGTGAATATTGTTCCACAGTTATCTATCATCTTATTCAACCAAGTGTTCTGAATCTTTTTTGATATTTTTGACAAACTTCCCAAAAATCAAATTCTAACTGAAGTTCATTTGACCTCTAGCTAACTTCGAGGTTTTTCCAAAGGCTCCTGGAACACCTCAAGAGAATTGGTTTTTTTCTTCTTATCAAAGAAAGATAAACTAATTAGGCTTATTTGGTACATTAAATTACATGGTAAGCATTGTCAAGTGTGTGGTAATAAACCTTCTTAAGATATGGGTAAATGTCATTAATATAGATGTTCTAGAAATTATGTAAAATTTCTAAAAGTTGAATAAGTCCTGGTAAAATGCTATTGATTCTAGTTATTATCTTAAAATATTGTATGCCACAGCAATTACCAAGTTTCTTTGTCAATTGCATTGTAATCAGAAAGTCTTTTGTCATTCACAGACAGTTACTGCTTTACTTTGATGCTTTTGCAAAAAATGTTTCATCTTCAAGAAGATTCATAGAAAGGACTTTTTGACAAGTACAGGTTTCTGATAACTTTCAGATCATACCACTGAACTGGGTAAGAAATTAAAGAATTCTAGTAGAAAATCTGATGGATTCATGAAGCTGTTAACAAAGGATAAAGATCAAGGACTAGTCACATAAGACTGAGTGAACTGATAAATATGGTTATAATTTTTTTGTTTTTTGTTTTGTCTGAAATATGACATTTTAATATGTGTTTTCCAGATATAAGGAAACCCTCCCCCTCAAGCTATTATGACTTACAGCAATTTGGTAAATTATATCTTTGTAAGTAGAATTGAAACATTTATCTTTTCTTTCTACCTGATTCCTTCAGAAATTGGAAACTCTTAGGTTTCTGGGAACAGCAGCCTTATCAGATGAATAAAAAATGCTACCTCCTAGCAGCTGCAGGAATCGCAAGATATTTTGGGGACCTCAAGCAGAGGAATCCACCAAAATCTATAGATTTCACAGGTGGAATCTGATGGCAAGCCCTTGGTGTGGCTTTCCTGGTCTTGAGAGACTTTTTAAAAATGCAATTTGAGATTCCTTATAAAAAGGTCCAGCACAGCCAATTTATTTTTTTAAAATTTTATTGAAGTATAGTTGATTTACAATGTCATGTTTAATTTCTGCCGTATAGCAAAGTGACTCAGTTATACACATTATATATATATATATTTTAATTTATTTATTCATTTTCATATTCTTTTCCTTTTTGGTTTATCACAGGATATTGAATATAGTTCCCTGTGCTATACAGCAGGACCTTGCTGTTTATCCACCCTGTATATAATAGTTTACAGCTGCTAATCCCAAACTCCCAATCCTTTCCCTCCCCTTCCCCTTGGCAACCACAGGTCTGTTCTCTATATCTGTAAGTCTTCTTTTTGTTTGTTTTGTTTCGTACATATGTTCATTTGTGTCATACTTTAGAGTCCACATATAAATGATATTATACATTATTTGTCTTTCTCTTTCTGACTTACTTTGCTTAGTATGATAATCTCTAGGTCCATCTATGTTGCTGCAAATGGCATTATTTCATTCTTTTTTATGGCTGAGTAATATTCCATTGTATATATATATACCACATTTTCCTTATCCATTCATCTGTCGATGGACATTTAGGTTGTTTCCATGTCTTGGCCATTGTGAATAGTGCTGCTATGAACATAGGGGTGCATGTATCTTTTTGAATTATAGTTTTGTCAGGGTATATGCCCAGGAGTGGAATTGCTGGATCGTATGGCAACTTTATTTTTAGTTTTTTGAGGAACCTCTATACTGTTTTGCATAGTGGTTGCACCAATTTACATTGCCACCAACAGTGTAAGAAGGTTCCCTTTTCTCCACACTCTCTCCAGCATTTATTATTTGTAGATTTTTTAATGATGGCCATTCTGACTGGTGTGAGGTGGTACCTCATTGTTGCTTTGATTTGCATTTCTCTAATAATTAGTGATGGTGAGTGAGTATCTTTTCATGCAGTGCAACCAATTTAAAAGAGCCTGTAGGATCAACTTATGTAAATAATCAGACCAAGTTTATTGAAGTCTGGCATATTTTTCAAACGAATTAGTCTTTTTTTTAAAAGATTTTAACAAATGTACTTTCATTTACTTATTTATTTATTTATGGCTGTGTTGGGTCTTCGTTGCTGCAAGCGTGCTTTCCCTAGTTGCGGCGAGCGGGGGCTACTCTGTAGTGCACAGGCTTCTCTTAGTGGTGGCTTCTCTTGTTGCAGAGCACAGGCTCTAGGCATGGGGGCTTCAGTAGTTGTGGCTCGTGGGCTCTAGAGAGCAGGCTCAGTAGTTGTGGTGCATAGGCTTAGTTGCTCTGTGGTATGTGGGATCTTCCCAGACCAGGGCTTGAACCTGTGTCCTCTGCATTGGCAGGTGGATTCTTAACCACTGTGCCATCAGGGAAGTCCACAAATTAGTCTTAATTTGGCCATATTTGGTAGAAATGAGGGTATTTTAGAGAGAAAAAAATGAACGTTTCAGTGGACATTAAGTTCTACTGTTGCTGTCTTTGAGGTTTTTTGTATTTACTGCCTAAGACTCACTTCCCAGTTGGCTCCTCATTACTACGTTACATTGTTGTAAAGTTTAACTGAATTATTAAAAGGCAATTCTAAGTTTGTTTCTAAAGCTTATCACAGCAATCTATCTTTGGATGAATATCAGATGTCGCATGACCTGCAGATAGATTATGCATACTGGAAAACATATCAGATAAAGAACTCTGTAGAGACATTGGAAGGAGCCATATCAGGCCTCCTCTCCTGAACTGCAACTCCTTTTTCTGACACCCAACTTCAACTAACTAAGACCAACACTACCAGACAAGGACATCTGAAATAGACAGCTGACACAAGATCCTAGATCAGGCCTATACACTAATTACTTTGATAATTGCTCACACTTTTGCTTATGAACCAAATGTATTTCTTCCTTGGAAGAAATCATAGGTGAGTTTCAAAAATCAATCCAGTTGGACTTCCCTGGTGGCAGAGTGGTTAAGAATCCGCCTACCAATGCAGGGCACATGGGTTTGAGCCCTGGTCCAGGAAGATCCCACATGCCACGGAGCACCTAAGCCTGTGCACCACAACTACTGAGCCTGCGCTCTAGAGCCCACAAGCCACAACTACTGAGCCCACGTGCTGCAACTACTGAAGCCCACGCGCCTAGAGCCTGTGCTTTGCAACAAGAGAAGCCACCACAATGAGAAGCCCACGCACCACAACAAAGAGTAGCCCCCGCTCACCACAGCTAGAGAAAGCCCACATGCAGCAACAAAGACCCATCCCAGCCAAATATAAATAAATAAATAAATAAATAAAATATTAAAAAAAAAATCAATCCAGTTGCTGGGTTTGTGGCCAATTGCCTACATCCAGCACCCTGTGTTCCCAGGTAGTCTCCCATACAGGTACTAATCAGGCACGATTCTGTTTGGCCTCCAAGATCAGATGAGATGGACCACATACAGTACTCCTGGGTTACTGGTTACTGGTGGATTTCTCTTCTTCAAGGCTCTAATTGGATTGCCCTTAGAGATTTTATTTTAGAAGAAAGAAACTCTAGTACTCTGTAAGATACTGCTGCCACCAATATCACTAAGTGAGACCCTCTTACCTGGCCAGTTAATGGCACCTGTTCTGAATCTGGCCATAAATACTCCTTTTCACTAGATGTTAAATATTGGGTGGCTCTTAACAGGACCCAGGACTTATGGAACAAATTTTGGCCTTGGCTCTCCCCAGGTTGGTTAGGAAATGAACAATTGGTTCCCCTTGGTCTCAAGGTCACCTAGGGGTAGGCCTGCCAATCTGACTTTAATGTAAACGCACTGGGTTTCATTAGTTTTCCAATGCTATGATCATTTGGCCATGATATTTTTTTCCTTCACTTGGAAGAGAAGATATTATTACTCACATAGAAGCTTTAACAAAATGTACTCAGCCAGCTTTGAATGACAGTAATTAAGTTATCAGCTTGCTCAGTTTGGAAGTCTCCATGATGAAAAAGTGATCTTACAGAATCACATGGCCCTTGATATTCTATTTCCCAAGGGGAAACTTGTGCTATAATCCATGCTGAATGTTGGGTTTTATACCTGATATATCTTCTGATGTAACTCATCTTATGACACATATGAAGAGTCAATTTCCACTGTAAATGATCCTCTTCCCAGTTTAGGGGAAATACTAGAAAATTGGTTTGTTTTAGGAGGATCTTGGCTTAAACCTTTATTAGTGACATTGTTACTCTTACTGGCAATTTTGATTACTGTTTGTGTAACTTATAAAGTTATAGATTCTTGCCTTACACACTGTATATCACCTACTCCTACCAAGACAATATCTAAACAGCTTGAAACTATTGATCACATCTGTAGTTCTCTATACATCAATGAACATGCACAATGCACATGCAAGGTAAAATTAGCATAAGTCCTATTGGACAACTTGGAATTGACTGCTAGTCCTTACCAAACATCTTATTGGTACAACCCCCTGAAAGGAAAGAAAGCACTGGGCTATTAAGACCTGACATTGAGGAACATGATGGACGCAGGGCAGGTAAGCAACCACCGTGGCATCAAGGGACCAAATATTTGGTCTCCTACTGCTTTCTTTCAAAAGATTAATGATCAAAAGGTGGAAATTGATGAAATAAAATCCATATTTTATGGCAAGACAAGAAAAATTTAAACATAATATTTTCTCTGGCCATTTGGGCCTCTGCCCTCCCCTTTAGTGTGTATTAACTAGACCTCCTTAGGAGATAACATTCCTTCTTAATCTTGTAAAAGGTCATGATGATCCACTATTTGATAACTCCTTAGGATGTAACCTTCGTTTTCAATCTTGTAAGAGGGTCATGATGACCCACTATTCACCTTGTATGTGCTGATCTGGATTGTGTAAACTGTCAGGATGTCATTTGACATATAACTGTTTGTCTCAAAAACATATATAACTGTGCTTTGACCTCTAAGGGTAGAACAATCCTCAGAGCTTTCTGAAAGACTGTCTCCTGGATTATAATCCTCTAGTTAGCTTGAATAAAATTTCCCATTTCTTTCTTAGAGCGACTATTGATTAATTTTTGTCAACACGGATTACTAGAATCTGTTTTTACCCACAAAACACTTTTGACTCCAAATATGTGGATTTTCCACATTAACAATCAATTCTCCCACTCTCCAGACACCATCTGGGTGTTCTATAGCTCAGTTCAACACTGATACTAACTATCTGGAGTGAGCACAGACTTCACAGGTTAAGGGATCAGTCCCCCAAGAAACTTTCCACTTCAGATGCCAATTGCAAGTCTGGGCCTCGCATACTTCTGCATAGTCAGCTACAAAGTCAGGGGATTCCCATGACCCCTCCTTAGGTGTGATAGTTTACCAGAAGGGCTCACAGGACTCAGGAAAATAGTTATTTACTATTATCAATTTATTATAAAGGATATATTATATATATTATAAAGGATATAATAAATAAAATTTATTAGAAAAGGGTAAAGGACTATCAAGAACAGCCAAATGGAGGAGATGCATAGGGCAAGATGTGGGAGGTGGGTGGGTGGGCACAGAGCTTCCATGCTCTGTCTGGGAGCACCACCCTCCCAGCATTCCTTGTGTTCACCAAACTGGAAACTCTGTGAACCTCATTGTTTAGTGTTTTTATGAAGGTTCCATTATGTAGGCATGGTCGATTCATTCATTGGCCATTCATGATTAACTAAACTTCCAGCTTCTTTCTCCTCCCAAGAGGTCAGGGGGTGGAGCTGAAAGTTCCAACTCTCTAGCCACATGGCTGGTTTCTCTGGCGACAAGACTGTATCTTCTGAGAGTCATCACATTAGCATAAACTCTGATATGGTTGAAAGGGGCTTATTATGAATGACAAAAATGTTTCTCTAACCCCTATCACTCAGGAAATTCCAAGCCTTTTAGGAACTCTGCCAAGAACTGGGGATGAAGAACAAATATGTATTTCTTATATCACAATAACACAGAGGTATTATTAAGATGCTATGAACATTTTTGTATATGTCATTGATGAAAATATGTATTAATTTTCTCATGGGTATACACCTGTGAGTGGGATATTAGGGTCATGTGGTATGCATATGTTCAGCTTTAGCTGGTATACAGTTTTCTAAAGTGGTCATACTTATTTATATTACCACCAGGAGTGTATGAGAGTTCCAGTAGTTATATAGCTTCATCAATATTTGGCATTGTCATTTTAAGAATTTAGAAGTTCTGTTGGGTGTATAGTGGTGAAACTGTGCAACTCAGATTGGGACTTGAATGCACACACTGGGACTCGAACCCAGCCAAAACCCAGATTGGGACATGAACCCACGGTCTTTTAATTGAGATCACACACCTGGTCTCAGAACATAATTAAGCTCAGGTTCTTGATGTCTCATCGCAGAAAGAATTCAGCGAGAGACAAAGTGATAAGGAAGAAGTGGATTTATTTAGAGAGAAACACTCTCCACAGACAGAGTGTGGACCATCTCAGAAGGCAAGAGGTCCCGAAATATGGGGTGGTTAATTTTTATTGGCTGGGTAATTTCATAGGCTAATGAGCATGAGGATTATTCCAAGTATTTTGGGCGAAGGGGTGAGATTTCCAGGAATTGGGCCACAGCCCATTTTTTGATCTTTGATAGTCAGCTTTGGAACTGTCATGGCACTGGTGGGTGTGACACTTCTTAGCTTATGCTAATATATTACAATGAAGCATATAATTAAGCTCAAGGTCCACTGAAAGTCAAATATTCGCCATCTTGGACCTAGTTGGTTCTAACCAGTTTTTGTCATGTCCTATGGCTATGTCATTCTTTTAAAGGTTGTGCCCTGCCCCCTTCCTTTCTGTTTCATTGGAATGTCATTGCATTTCCTTGATGACTAATAATGGTGAGTATCTTATAGTTATTGGCTATTTGGATATCCTATTTTGTGAAGTGCCTGTAAAAATATTTTGCCCACTTTTTGTTTGGTTTGTCTTTTTCTTCTTGATTTGTAGGAGTTTTTTTATGTATTGTGGATTTGAGTCTTTTGTCAGATATATATGTATTATAAATATCTTCTCCCAGTCTGTCACTACTTTTTTTCTTAAATTATTTTAATGATTCAAAACTTTTATATTATAGATTAAATAAATGCAGAATTACATTTCAGGCATGTTGTCAATTAGATACTGTGAATGACCCTCCAAACTAAACAAATAAAACATAAAGAATACAAAATCATTTAAAATCCATTGCTAACTGATTTGTTAGGTAGTTAGTCAGATATGAGTGGGTCTCCACCCCATCCTGGATGGGGTCATCTTTCCCTCCCCCACCTAATTACACAGGTAATTAGAGAATGCCCAGAGGTCTTCCCTCTTCTAGTCAAGGACCACCACTAAGTTTCCAGCCTTATCAGGACCAAGCAAGATAAAACCACCAGCACAGGTTGGCACAGGTGCACCAAGACCTAAAAGGTGACTCAAAGTAACCCGGGGTTCATTATGCTGTATTTGGAATAAATTGGCATTGCATTTTTTGCCTCCCCCTCACCCCCATGGGTTTTGCTTGGGTGCTTATGGATATGCACCTGCACACTAGGAGAAAAGTTATATAACCTAAAGCTGTCAATCGACTTCTCAGTCAAATGACACAGGACACAGGGAGGGACCACCCCTCTAAACAACCCAACCCTACCCCCGTTGCGGGGCTGCTTCTGGTTTCCAGACAGCCCTTTCTCATTTCTTTCTTGGGAGTGTACTTTTGCTTTGCTTAATAAAACTCTTGCTACTTAAAGCACTATTCACAATAGCCAAAATGTGGAAACAAACTAAATGTCCACTGACAGATGAATGGATAATGAAGATGTATATATATACAATGGAATACTACTCAGCCATAAAAAAGAATGAAATAATGCCATTTGCAGCAACATGGATGCACCTAGAGATTATCATACTAAGGGAAATAAGTGAAAAAGAGAAAGACCAATACCATATGATATGGAATCTAAAATATGGCACAAATGAACCTATCTACAAAAGAGAAACAGACTCACAGACATAGAGAACAAACTTGTGGTTGCCAAGGGGGAGAGGGGTGGGGGAGGGAAAGACTGGGAGTTTGGGATTAACAGATGCAAACTTATATAGGATAGATAAACAACAAGGTCCTACTGTATAGCACAGGGAACTATATTCAATATCCTGTGATAAACCATAATGGAAAAGAATATTAAAAAAAAGAATGTCTATACGTGTATAACTGAGTCACTTTGCTGTAAAGCAGAGATTGGCACAACACTGTAAATCAACTATACTTCAATTAAATTTTTTAAAAATCCATTGCTGAGCTAGTAGGAAAGTAACAACTCTGCAGAGAACTCCAAATGAAGTGAACTCAGATATCCTGGGAACTAATAATGTGCTAAAGCCAGTTTTTGCCCTGAAGGTTTCTGCTAACTCTTAAAGAATGTGAGCCTCTGCTTTGAAGACTTCTTGGTGCTACTTCTTTAAGTGTAAAAGTTAAAGTTCAGGGCATGCTTAAGGTGAGGGTCTCTGAAACGAAAATCAAAATGGAGTCAGTATTGCTTAAGAGAGGTCTCTAAAATGGAACCAGGAAGCCATTAAGGAAGTGGACTTATGCACTGCACATCTCAGTTTGGATGGAATCTGACATTTTGACCTGATGAAGTCATCCAGAGCACCTGCCAGAAACTCAAGATACTTATTGGACACTTACACTAATATAACTTGTAATAGTTTACCTATTTATCAAACCCCTACTCTAAAACAGCTCCTAATTTCTTAAGGACAAATATTTTCTAGCTTGCATCAGCGTCAATCACAGCTCTTGTCAGGCAACTTTTAACAACGCTGTTGCTTTTTATCTTTTTTTTTTTTTTTGGCTATGCGGGTTTGTGGGATTTCAGTTTCCCCACCAGGGTTCGATACGTGCCCCCTGCAGTGGAAGCTCAGAGCCCTAACCACTGGACTGCCAGGGAATTCCCATGGCTTTTTATCTTTTTAAGCTTCTGACTCTTTCTCTTCCTTGGAGCAGTAATTCAGGGTTACCTGAATCTGTGTCTCTCAAATTGCAATTCTTCTTTATTTTTAAATATTTATTTATTTATTTGGTTGTTGTGGGTCTTAGTTGTGGCACGTGGGCTCCTTAGTTGTGGCATGTGAACTCTTAGTTGTGGCATGCATGTGGGATCTAGTTCCCCGCCCAGAGATTGAACCTGGGCCCCCTGCATTGGGAGCACAATGTCTTAATCACTGCACCACCAGGGAAGTCCTTCAAATTGCAATTCTTTTTTTTTGTTTGTTTGGTTTTTTTCTGGGGATTTTTTTTTTTATTCAAACAGAAAGTCACAAAAATTATAATCATCCTCATCAGTTCACTCAGTCCCATGTAATTAATTTTTTTTCATCTTGATCTTTTGTTAGCACTTTTATGAATTCATCAGTTTTCCATTAGAGTTCTGAAAATGGTTATTCATTCATTTCAGCAGTATAGTCAGTTACCAGAAACCTGTACTTGTCAGAGTCTTTTCCATGCAAATTGCAATTCTTAAGACCCCAAATAACTCTTTTTTTTTTTTTAAGATTTTGTTTTTGTGATGAGGACCATTTTTAAAGTCTTTATTGAATTTGTTACAGTATTGCTTCTGTTTTATGTTTTAGTTTTTTTGGCCACAAGGCGTGTGGGATCTTAGATCTCTGACCAGGGATCAAACCCACACCCCCTGCATTGGTAGACAAAGTCTTAACCACTGGACCGCCAGAGAAGTCACTAAACTCTTCTTATTTGCAGCCTCCTGTATTATTTATTTTTGTTGACAGGACCCAGTCATAAACCTTCTGAGTAAAGCTGGAGGCTCAGAGACCTATATTTGAAGTGTAAATGTGAATAAAAAATAAATCTCATTATGCAGAAGCGATCAGCAAAGAGAGCTGCCTGTTTGAATCTTGGTGGAGATGAAAAATAGCCTTCAAAGATTCATAACACAAGCTAGCCAATATGAGTTTTGCAATTCGAATTCATGCTACCTGTGTGTAACTCAAAAAACCTCCAGTGTGGAATTTAATTTAAAATGGTCCTAGTTTGGTAGCTCCCCCAGGTAGAAGTAACTCATCTTCGAGGGAATTCAGCTCTAATCTAGATATCAAAATATTCACAGATAGGGACTTCCCTGGTGGCGCAGTGGATAAGACTCCATGCTCCCAATGCAGGGGGCCTGGGTTTGATACCTGGTCAGGGAACTAGATCTCACATGCATGCCACAACTAAGAGTTCACATGTCACAACTAAGGAGCCGGCTAGTCACAACTAAGGAGCCCACCTGCCACAACTAAGACCCGGTGCAACCAAATAAATAAATATTTTTAAAAATTCACAGATAATATTCTGAAGACTAGAACAGCTCAAAAGATATCAGGCACCATTAATGAGAAATAATAGAAGCAATGAACAGCAGACATTCACCTATAAAAATTCCAGCTTTGGGGATTTTAAGACAGAATGTAAAATAACTTTTTTTAATGTGTTTTTAAAAAATGAGTGAAGCTTGAATATATGAGGAGGAAACAAATAGATTTGCATAATAACCTCTAGAAATAATTGAAATGAAAATCTCAAAATTGGTTTAAACCACAATCAGATGCAATTAAAAAGAGAATTAACATTCTTGAAGATAGATTTGAAGTAATTATACAGAATAAATTCAGAGACAAGGATATGGAAAATATGAAAGAAATGAAGAGATACGGAGGAGGGAATAAGAAAGTCTGATCTACATTTAGAAGGAGTTTCTGAAGAAGATAATAAATAGGGAAAGGGCATTATCCAAAGAGATAATGCAGAAAAAAAATTAATTATTAAAAGGTATTTTCAGGTCCAGGAAGCCCAACAAAGCCAAACAAATCCCAAGCAAAATAATCTACATCTAGATACATCATAGTGAAATGCACAACCCCAGGGAAAAAGAAAAGGTAGTAAAGAGTAACAAGAAAAAAATCAGATCACCTATAAAGAAAAGGTAAATTAGATGGTTGGCTGGCTCTCAATTGCAACAGTGAAGACAGGAAAATATATTCAAAGTGGTGAGAGAAAATATTAGTCAATTTAAACTCCCATACCCATCAAAACTATCTTAAAAACAAAGAGGGTAAAATAAAGTTATTTTCAGACAAGCAATAATAGAGAGATTTTATCATCAAAGCCACCCTCTAAAGGAAGTTCTAAAGATATAACTCAAGTAGAAAGAAAATAAATTCTTGATGGAAGATCTGGCCACATAATTTTGGTGTCTCAGTGAAGGATTCTGAAAATGCAGAGCTCCTTGTTAAAAAATTAAGGATTTCAAGATGGTAACAGCAGAACATGAAATCAAGCATGGGACCCTTCTGAGCAGTGGGCCCTATGTGACTGCACATGTCACAGACCCATGAATATGAGGCTAATCAATGAGTCTGTGAAACAATAATAAATTTATCTACTTGTGAGGGAGAAAAAGCAAGCTAGAATTAAATTACTAGACAATATCATATAAATTGGAGGAGTTATTAGAGTACTCTAATTTTCTTGTATTTTTTGGGAAGAGGATAAAAACTGATTAATTTTAAACATTGTTAACTTTGCAAGTTAGAATAGCTAGGACAACCATAAAAGAATAAGCATAGAGTATATAACTTCCAAATAAGTAGAGGAGAAAAAACATAGCCAATCCAAAAGAAGGCAAGAAAGAGGAAAAAAAAAGTGTCTTATGACACTTTGAGACAAGTTGAAACCACATAATAATTTGGTCTGAATAAATCCAAATATTCTGGTAATCACTCTATATGTAAATAGACTAAACTCCAATGAAATGACAAAGATTGTCAGATTGAAAAACAAAACAAAACCAAAACAAAACAATATATATGTTATTTCAAGAGATGTATAAACATCATTATTATGCAGACATATTGAAAAGCAAAAAATGGAAAAAAATGCCAGGCCAGTACTAACCAAAAGGAAGCTGGAGAGACTATATTAGTATCATGAAAAACTGACTTTAATACAAAAAGTTATTACTATAGATAAAGAGTACCATGTCATAATGATAAAATATTTAACTCACTAGAGATATATAACAATTTAAAATTACTACGTATCTGGTAACAAAAATTAAAAACATCCAAAGCAAAGATTGGCAAACCTACAAGGAGAAACTGACAAAGCTCCCATTATAGAGGGATTGTTTAATGCACTGGTTCAAATTTTAGTATACATACATCAGAAACCATGGAAGCCTTGTTAAAACACAGATTGCTGGGCCCACCTCTAGAGTTCCTGATTCAGTAGGCTGAGGGTAAAGTCTGAGAATTTCCACTTCTAAAAAGTTATCAAGTGTTGCTGATGTTTCTGGTTTAGGAACCACATTTTGAGAGTCACTGGTTTAACAAATGTTTCAATAATTGATAGATCAAACAGACAAAAAATCAGTAGGAGATGCAATATTTGAAGAGCACCATTAATGTTTGTTTGGTCTAATAGACATATTAGAACATTAGAGAATACACATTATTTTACACATTATTTTAAACACACATGAAACATTTATGAAAACTGACTATGTAATAGGTCTTAAAGCTAGTCTTGGCAAATTTCAAAGTTTTGGTAACCTATAGGCTACATTATCATTAATTAAGCAATTAAATTAAGACTCAGTTACAGAAAAATAACTTTAAAATAGCTTATTATGCTTGGAAATCAAGGAATGTTTTAACTCATAGAAGAAATAGAAGAAATCATAATGGAAGCTGGAAAACACTTAGAATTGAATGATAGCAAAACTATCATCAACTTGTGAGATTCAGCTCAAAATTAATGGGCTTAGCATACAACTTAAGGAGTCAGGGATAAAGAAGAATAAACCCAAAAAATGTAGAAGGAAAAAACAATATAGATTGGAACAAAAGTTAATGAAATAGAAAATAAATATAAAACAGGGAGGCTTTAAAAATGTTTCCCTGAGGAAGGAACCCCTGAGCTGAGTTTTGAAGTATAAGAAGGCACTAGCTAGCCTAAGCAGATATTGAGGGTTATTCTAGACAAAGACAAAGCATGTGCAAAGGCATAGCCATGCAAAACGGCATGGTATGTTTCATGAACTCCAAGTAACCTGGTATGGCTAAAGGAATGGGTGCTGAGAATCAGTGCAGGAGAGTGAAGAAAGAAAAAGGTAGTGAGAGGGGAACTGAGATTAATACATTAAAATTTGTAGAAGATATGTATGAAGAGATTAAAAAAACTTTCTGGAGGGGGTTACCTGAATGCTTTATGGTTTAACCTCTTTGTTGAGCTCTAACATGATTATCAAGGCACTTATGGGGCTATTCCTACTACAAGGGCAAGACTCGCTTTGTGGGCAGGGGAACACTAACTTAAATAAACAAGACAATTTTAGCTAATTTCTGAATTAGTTTGCTTGGGTTGCCATAACAAGGTACCATACTAGGTGGCTTAAATAACAGAAATTTATTTTTTCACAGTTCTGGAGGCTGCAAGTACAAATTCAAGGTGTCAGCAGGGTTGGTTTCTTCTGAGGCCTCTCTCCTTGGCTTGAGGATGGCCATCTTCTCCCTGTATCCTCACATTGTCTTCCTTCTGTAACTGTCTATGTCCTAATTTCCTTCTTAAAAGGTCACCAGTCATATTGGATTAGGGCCTACCCTAATTACTTTGTTTTATTATCTTTGAAAGATCTTACCTCCAAATATAGTCACATTCTGAGGTACTAGGCATTAGGACTTCCACCACATGAATTTTGGTGGGACACAATTCAGCCCCAAACACTCTCCACTCTGCCCACCCCCAAATTCATGTCCTCACATGCAAAATATATTTGCCCTATCCCAACAGCTTCAAAAGTCTTAACCCATTCCAGCATCAACTCTAAGTCCAAAAATCTCATCTAAATATTATCTTAATAATGTGTGGGTGAGATTTGGGGTATGACTCATCCTGAGGCAAAATTCCTCTCTAGTTGTGAACCTGTAAAACTGAACAAGTGTAGAGAGGGTGGGAGGGAGACGCAAGAGGGAGGAGATATGGGGATGTATGTATATGTATAGCTGATTCACTTTGTTTTACAGCAGAAACTAACACACCATTGCAAAGCAATTATACTCCAATAAAGATGTTAAAAAAAAAAACCAAACTGAACAAGTGGTGGGCAGGCATAGGACAGACATTCTCCATTCCAAAAGGAATAAACTGGAGAGAAAAAAGGCATCACAAGTAAGTACCAGCAAATCAAAAACTAGCAGGGGAAAATTCCATTATACTTTAAGGCTTGAGAATAATCCTCTTTGGCTTGATGCTTTGTTCTTTGGGCCAACCAAGGTGGCCCTGCCTTCCTGGTTTACCAGGGTGATGGCCCTGCCTTCTTGATCCTGTTTGACTTTAACGTATAAATTTTGGGGAAACACAATTCAGCCCATAAAAAATTTCTATGGTAAAAATATAATCAATCAATTTGATAGAGAGAGACTGGGAGACAATGGATTAATTTATGTCAGGGAAGGCTTGTCTGAATATGTGACATTGGACCTGAGACTATGGTGAGATAATCCAATAATCTGGAGGCAGATTTTTCCAGGCAGAGGAAATAAGACAGGCTTGGAATTTGAGAAATAGAAAGAAGAGTACCATGTGCAAGTTGAAGAGACAGGCCAGGAGTATTGTAAACCAGAGTGAGGAGCCTAAACTTTATTCTAAATATAACAGGCAGCATTGGAGGCTTGTAAGCAGGAGAGTGGCCTTATTTCATAGGCATTTTGGCATTAACTGTACAGAAGCAAGAATAGAATATGTAAGAAGATATGGGAGTCTACTGCAGTGGTCTAGACTAGAGATTTTAGTGGTTTGGCCTTCAGTGGTGGACATAGAGAAAAATGAGTGAATTTAAGATATATCTTGGAAATGGAAAAAGACTGGCTATTGGATTGAATGGGGAGGATAAGAGAAAAGGAGGATTCTTAGCTTGGGAACTGATTGAGGTTCTCTATACTGGGATGGGAGTGAATGGGAAAAGAGTAGGAAATGGGGAAACAAAGAGTTTTGTTTGGGCCACGTTTGAGATGTCTTTAAGATTTCCTCATGGAAATGTCAAGTAAGCAGTTAGATATATGAATCTGGAGCTTTGGGGATGCCTGTACTGGAGTTAAAAATTTGGGAGTTGTCAGCCTAAGGATGGTATTTAAAACCATGGAACTAAACGATAAGGTATAGATATAGTTAATTACATACTTTAAATTTCTTCAGATGATTTTTTGATTCCCTTATTTAAAAAAATTTTTTTTTGTTCAACCCCATGTCTGTTTCCTTTTCACTGATGCTTAACTAATTATTTCAGAGGTTGGACTATCTCAGGAAAAAAGATTCAGACAATAGCATCTGGAAGAGGTGAAAGGAAGAGAAATATTTGGGGACTGTGGGCAGGAAAGAGTGGGAGCTGACTCGGACTAAGGAATAATACAGGAAAAACTCATTTCCCAGAATACCTTCTCCTTTAATAGATAATAAGCTTCTTTAGGGTTGTGTACAAGTCTTCTTTATTAAATTGTAGACAATTTGAGAGCAAGAACCAAGTCTTATTTATTATTACATTTTCCCTGCCACCTAGCACAGGGTCCTAAACATAGTAGGTATTACAAAAATGTTTGTGGAAGGAAGGAAGGAAGGATAGAAGGAAGGGTAAAAGTATCTTTCATATCTTGAATATCACTGATCATATCTAGAACCGTGGTCTGCACATAATTTGCATTCAGCTAATATTGGTTGATTGATTTGCAATATGTCCTATAATAACATAATGGTAATAAAGTTAATTCTTCAAACAAAGTTGCCACCTAAGCACACAGTATTATTGATTCACTCTGCTTAACAACAAATAATTGACATTTTCATTTTTGGTACCTTGTATACTTTTAGTAATTCAAATCAAAGACAGGTTGCCAGTAAGATTCTTAGAACACCTCTGAGAGAGAAAATAAGGAGGCTTAGCTGATGGAAGACAGCTATTTGTCTTTGTAAGCCTCAACTGTAGTGGCAATAGTATATATTTAGTAGACCCTACAAACAAGATCTTTTACTTTTTAAAAATTTTGTAATATTTTGGTCTTGCTGTGTGGCCTGTGGGATCTTAGTTCCCCGACCAGGGATCGAACCTGGGCCCCCTGCATTGGAAGCATGGAATCTTAACCACTGGACCATCAGGGAAGTCCCAAGATCTTTTAAAATAAGGGTTTTCTCCCAGCTTTACTGAGATATAATTGACAAATAAGTTTGTATGAGTAAAGCATACAGTGCGATGATTTGATATATGTATATATTCTGAAATGACTGCCACATTAAGGTTAGTTAACACATCCATCATCTCACATAGTTACCATTTTTTGTGTGTGGTGAGAACATTTAAGGTCTACTCTCTTAGCAGATTTTAAGCTTACAATAAAGTATTGGTAACTGTTGTCACCTTGCTGTACATTATATCCCCAGAACTTATTCATCTTATAACTGAAAGTTTGTACTCTTTGACCAACGTCTCCCCATTTCCCCCAGCACCTGGTAACAACCATTCTACTCTGTTTCTATGAGTTAGTTCAACTTTTTTATATTTCACATAGTGGAATTATTTTAAGACCATGCAAAGTTTGTCCTTCTCTGTCTGACTTACTTCACTTATCATAATGCCCTCGAATTTCATTCATGTTGTTGCAAATGGCAGTATTTCTTTTTATGGCTGAATAATATTCCATTGTATTAAAATAAGGCTTTTAAAATATGGGCTTTGAGATGAACTTAAATACAGATTACACTTGGAAAGTTCCCATTTACTTTTCATAAAAATGACTTCAGGAATTGGGGGGATCAAGATGGCATAGTAGGAGGTCATGGAGCTCACCTCCCCCCCACAAACACAGCAAAAATACATCTACATGTGTAACAATTCTCATGGAAAACTAACTGGAAAAACTGACAGAACTCCTATACAACCAAAGCTGCAGGAAAGATCTCCACATAATTGGATAGGATGAAAAAAAAAAGGCATCAGGGTGGACCTGCGCCCCTGGGAGGGATCTGTAAGGAAGAGAAGGTCCACACAGGGGGACCCTCATTCTGGGAAGTGAGCAGGTCAACCCACAATCTGGGCATCCCAGTCCTGGGGTCTTGCTTGCAAGGCCTCTTGCCTGCTGGGAAATCTGCTGAGAGAGACAGAAGGGCTGGAGAAGCCTGGTTTTTATTTGTGAGGAGTGCACACATGCTGGCTTGCTAACAATCAGGGCAGAAAGAGCCTTGCACTGGCAGCTGCTGCTTTGCTGCACTTATCAATTCCAAGGCACAACACTCTGGCCCTGCTCTCTCCACACCCCAGCCTGGCACGAGATCTGGGCAAAGATTTGGTCTAGCTATGTGGAGACATACTAGGGCACCTGAGGTGTGATCCAGGTGAACCTTGGAGCCCATTGTCAGCATGTGCACAAGGTGGTGGGAGGGGCTGCAGTGAACATCTTCAGTGTGTGCACAGGGCAGTACCACAAGAGGGCACAGTGGCTAAGCTCTGCATCTTGGACAGACAGGCCCTGGGCAGGAGTACTCAATGGTTTGTTTTCCAGTGAGGGCACTTAGGCCCTGCGCACTCCATACCACAGCTTACACTAGATCTGGAGCAGACAAGTCCTGGGAGAAGTCTGCCACAGA
This sequence comes from Eubalaena glacialis, assembly GCF_028564815.1. Lineage (NCBI taxonomy): Eukaryota > Metazoa > Chordata > Mammalia > Artiodactyla > Balaenidae > Eubalaena > Eubalaena glacialis. The sequence continues at coordinate 25,654,475 of NC_083725.1, forward strand.
GGCAGCCCAGATCTCGGGGCAGCATAGCCACCTTAATCCCTGCAATCACAATGCCCTGACCCCCAACCCCAGCCTACTCCACACCATAGCCTTGCACTAGATCTGGGATGAACACAAGAGAAAAAGAGATGCAACCTTGGGCTGCTTCTGAGTGGAACCACAGATGCCTACACAGGCGGCACATAGGTCCTCTGTGATCACATGGGCTTCACTTCCTTCAGCAATCACATCCTTTGTGGCAGGTCTTGCACTCAAGGGCAATGGAGCCTGATAGAACCTGAGCCTTAGGGCTTCTACTCCAAAAACTGGGGAGCAGACCTTGCCCCTGACAGGGCTGTGATAGCAACAGAGCACAGAGGAAGCCCTGCCTCATTCCTGCACAGGATTTAAATCCCCTAACACCAACCACACCCATTCTGCATGGCATCCATAACAAAACCAGCCCTCACACCAAAAATACTGGACACACACAGTCTACATAGGGGGGCTCCCACATAAAAACACCCCTTCAAGACCAGAGTAGATAACTGGTTCTCTTAAATTCAGAGACAGAAAAAGTTAAGTAAAATGAAAAGGCAGAGGAACTACTCCCAATTAAAAGAATAAGAGAAATCTCCTGAAAAAACAATGAATGAAACAGACCTCACCATTCTACTAGACCCTGAGTTCAAAAATAAGGTAAAAAAAATTCTAAATGAATTTAAAAGATTTTCAATGGAAATGCAGATCACTTTAACAAGGAATTAGAAACCAAAAAAATGAACCAATCAAAAACAGACAATTCAATTGTCATGATAAAAACCAATATAGAAGCAATAAGTAGCAAACTAAATGACACTGGAGAACTAATAAGTGATCTGGAAGACAGAATAATGGAAATCACCCAATCCAAACAGTACACAGAAAGACAAAGAAAAAAAAAAAGAAAAAGAAGAAAGTAACATACAAGATCTATAGGATAACATAAAGCATTCCAACCTATGCATAATAGGGGCTTCAGAAGGAAAAGAGAGAGAGAAGGGGATTGAAAATGTATTTGAAGAAATTATAGCTGAAAACTACCCAAACTTAAAGAAGAAGGAAACAGATATCCAGGTATAGGAAGCACAGAGGGCCCCAAAACAGATGCACCTAAACAGACTCACACTGAGACATATCATGATTAAAATGTCAAAAGTTAAAGATAGAGAGGATTATAAAGGTAGCAAGAGAAAAACAAAGAGTCAGTTACAAGGGAACCCCCATAAGGCTATCAGCTGATTCCTCTGCAGGAAATTTGTAGGCCAGGAGGGAGTGGCATGATATATTTAAAGTCCTGAAAGAGAAAAACCTGCAACCTAGGGTACTCTACCCAACAAGATTATCATTTAGAATAGAAAGAGAAAGAAAGAATTTCTCAGAGAAGCAAAAACTAAAAGAATTCAGCAATGCTTAACCTACCCCAAAAGAAATATTGAAGGGTCTTCTCTAAATAGAAAAGAAGCAAGCGTCTATAGGAAAGGGGAAATCACAATAGGAAAGGCAAACATATAAAAGGTTGAAAATCACTTAAATAAGCCAGAACATAGATTAAAAAACAACTTTAAAAATTGTAAAATGACTTTTAACTACAATTAATAGTAAAATGATAAGCATGAATGTTTAAAATAGGACATCAAAGTCACAAAATGTGGGAGAAAGGAATATAAAAATGTAGATCATTTAGTCTGTGTTTTAACTTGAATGACTTTCAGTTTAAAGAAAATAGATATAGTTATGGGTCAACATACTTGAACTCCATGGTAAGCACAAATAGAAAACATACAATACATTCACAAAAAACAAAAAGGAAAGAACTCAAGCATACTACAAAAGAAAATCATCAAACCACAAAAGGAAAAACAACAACAAGGAGAACAACAAAAGAGAACTACAAAAACAACTGGAAAACAAGGATTAAAATAGCAATAAGTACGTACCTATCAATAATTACTTTAAATGTCAATGGACTAAATGCTCCAATCAAAAGACACAGAGTGGCAGATTAGATAATAAAACAAGAAACTATGATATGCTGACTACAAGAGACTCACTTCAGGGCAAAATACACAAACTGAAAGTAAGGGGATGGAAAAAGATATTTCATGCAAATGGAAATGGCAAGAGAGTGGGGGTAGCAATACACATATCAGACAAAATAGACTTTAAAACCAAGGCCATAAAAAAAGACAAAGAAGGGCATTATCTAATGATAAAGGGATCAATACAAGAAGAGGATATTACACTCATTAACATATATGTACCCAATATAGGAGCACCTAACTATATAAAGCAAATACTAACAGACATACAGGAAGAAATTGACCATAACACAATAATAGCAGGAGACTTTAACACCTTACTGACATCAATGGAGAGATCATAAAGCAACAGAGATCCTAAATGACACAATTGACCAGTGGGACTTAATGTATATCTACAAGACCCTACATCCAAAACAAAAAACAAAAAAAAATACAGATTCTTTTCAAGTATGCATGGAACCTTCTCTAGGATAGAGCACATACTAGGTCACAAAACAAATCTCAACAAATTTAAAAGGATAGAAATTATTTCAAGCATTTTCTCTGAAGATAACTGTATGAAACTAGAAATTAACCACAGAAAGAAAACTGGGAATAGAATAAACACATGGATAGTAAACAACATGCTACTACCAATGGGTCAATGATGAAATCAAAGAAGAAATCAGAAAATACCTTGAGACAAATGAAAATGAAAACACAACCTTATAAAACTTATGGGAGGCAGCAAAAGCAATTCTAAGAGGGAAGTTCATAGTGATACAGGCCTGCCTGAAGAAACAAGAAAAATATCAAACAAACAACCTAACTTACCACCTAAAAGAATTAGAAAAAGAACAAACAAAACCCAGTCATCAGAAGGAAAGAAATAATAAAGATCAGAGAGACAATAAATAAATTAAAAAACAATAGAAAATAGCAGTAAAAACAAGAACTGGTTATTTGAAAAGATAAATGAAATCAACAAACCTCTAGCTAAGCTCACCAAGAAGAAAAGAGAGGTGACCCAAAAAGAAAAACAAAAACAAAATAAGAAATGAAAGAGGAGAAATAACAACTGATGCCACAGAAATACAAAAAATAATGAGAGAATACTATGCACAGTTATATGCCAACAAATAGGACTACCTACAAGAAATAGACAAATTTCTAGAAACATACGGCCTGCCAAAATTGAGTCAAGAAGAAACAGATAATTTGAACAGACTGATCACTAGCAGTGAAATAGAGTCTGTAATAAAAAACTCCCTGCAAACAAAAGTCCAGGACTGGACAGCTTCACTGGGGAATTGTACCAAACATAAAAAGAAAAAGTTATACCTATCCTTCTTCAACTATTCCAAAAATTGAAGAGGAGGGAATGCTCCCAAATTCATTCTGTGAAATCACTATCACCTTGATACCAAAACCACACAAAGGCACTACAAAAAATATAAATTACAGGTCAATATCCTTGATGAATACAGATGAAAAAGTCCTTAGCAAAATAGTAGCAAATCAAATCCAACAATACTTAAAAAGATCATACACCATGATCAATTTGGATTCATTCCAGGGATGCAAGAATGGTTTGGCATAAGCAAATCAATCAATGTGATACACCACATTAGCAAAAGGAAAGACATAAACCACAAGATCATCTCAATAGATGCAAAAAAAAAAGCACTGGACAAAATTCAACATCCATTCATGATAAAAACTCTCACCAAAATGGGCATAGAGGGGACGTATCTCAACATAATAAAAGCCACTTATGGCAAACCCACAGCCAACATAATCCTCAATGGTGAAAAGCTGAAAGCCTTCCTGCTAAATTCAGGAACAAGACAAGGGTGCCCAACTAACTACCTCTATTCAACATAGTATTAGAAGTCCTAGCCACAGCAATCAGACAAGAAAAACAAATAAATAGTATACAGATTGGAAGGGAAGAGATAAAAATGTCACTATTTGAAGACGACATGATACTTCACATAGAGAACCCTAAAGTCTCCACACAAAAACAGTTAGAACTAATAAATAAATTCAGCAAGATAGTGGGACACTAGATTAATATACAGAACTCTGCTGCATTTCTTTACACTAATAACAAAATATCAGAAAGAGAAAGTAAAAAAAACAATCCTTTTTAGAATTGTGTCCAAAAACAAAACCAAAACCAAAACAAAACAAAACCAAGGAATAAACTTAACCAAGGAGATGAAAGACCTATACACTGAAAACTATAAAACATTGATCATGGAAATTGAAGATGATTCAGAGGAATGGAAAGATATCCCATGCTCTTGGATTGGAAGAATTAACATTGTTAAAATGGCTATACTACTCAAAGCAATCTGCATATTTAATGCAATCCCTATCAAAATACCCAGGATAATTTTCACAGAACTGGAACAAATAATCCTAAAATTTATATGGAATCACAAAAGGGCCAGAATTGCCAAAGCAATCCTGAGGAAAAACAACAAAGTTGGAGGCATAACAGGTCCAGACTTCAGACTATATTACAAAGCTCCAGTAATCAAAACAGCATGATATTGGGACTTCCCTGGTGGCACAGTTGTTAAGAATCCGCCTGCTAATGCAGGGGACATGGGTTCAAGCCCTGGTCCAGGAAGGTCCCACTTGCCATGGAGCAACTAAGCTCTCATGCCATAACTACTGGAGCCCGTGTGCCTAGAGCTGTGCTCTGCCACAACTACTGAGTCCACGTGCCACAACTACTGAAACCCACGTGCCGAGAGCCTGTGCTCTGCAACCAGAGAAGCCACCATGATGAGAAGCCCATGCACCACAACGAAGAGTAGCCCCTGCTCGCCTCAACTAGAGAAAGCCCATGCGCAGCAACGAACACACAACGCAGCCAAAAATAAATTAAAAAAAAAAAAAAAGATTCCACATGCTGCAACGAAGATCCCGCGTGCCGAAACTAAGACTCGATGCAGCCAAATAAATAAATAAATATTTAAAAAATATGCCTCATAAAAGAACATAACACAAAATCATAAACACTTAGAAGTATAATCTTATGTTTTTTGATTGATGACAATCTTAATATGACACTTAAATATCCATAATGGCTTTTATTATATAATATGTTGTGTTTGGTGAGATTTAAAAGAATGTTTATTTACAATTATTTTTATATACAGGGGAGAAAAGTTAGTGGGAAAGAGGCTCACGCATGCTTGTCAGTTAAATCATAGAGGCAGCCGGGTGACCCTGATTTCAGAGCCAGTCAGTTATTATTCTGAAGATCTTGGGCAAGTTACTTAATCTTTCTGAGCTTTAGGTTACTCATCTTAAAAAACAGTGCTAATAAGCTAACCAGTGCGAATAAGCCTAGCATTTTGGAAAACATTTGTGGCAGACTATATTTTCCAAAGATGGCTGCAACAATAGCTCCCATTCCAAGCACTCACGTTCATGTGATTTTGACACGTCTCCCATCAAGAGGTGGGAGTTTCCCTGGTGATCCAGTGGTTAAGACTCCGCGGTTCCAATGCAGGGGGTGCGGCTTCGATCCCTGGATGGGGAATAAGATCCCACATGCCCCACGCCGCGGCCAAAAGATAATAATAATAATAATAATAAAAAGAGGTGGGGGTTTTCTTATTTGAGTTGCCTTAACAAATTACCATTGACTGTATGCCTTAAATAACAAACATTTATTTTTCACAGTTCTGGAAGCTGGAAGTCCAAGATCCGGGTGCCATCATGGTTGGGTTCTGGTGAGAGCCCTCTTCTGGGTTGCAGACTGCTAACTTCTCACTGTGTCCTCACATAGCAGAAAAAGAGCAAGCCAGCTCTTTGTCTTCCATGAGGACCTAATTACCTCCCAAAGGCCCCACTTCCAAATACCATCACATTGGGAATTAGATTTCAACATATGAATTTTGGAGGAACACAAACATTCAGTCCATAACAGGGTCTAAATTCACTCCCCTTGTATCTGGATGGATTTGTAATTATGGTGAAGATGATACTATGTGACTTCTGAGGTTAGGTCATGAAAGAAGATACTGAGAAAGAAAATAAAAAGCAGTTCTTAACATTTGGAAGCTGGCCTGGTACTCATAGCTAGGCCATATTTTTCTTTTATTGGATGTAAACAATCTTAGAGTACCACTCTCAGACAAGACTACTTTGAGACCATGATAAAATGAGACCAAAAAAGCCACTTCATAATTTTATCTAAACACAAAAACAAGGTCACTTACTGTGGCACCCCCAAAATACCAACTCTCCTTCTCCCTTGGTCAAAATGAGTGACTGCTACTTCCTTATCAATTGTAGTTTTATCTTCACCCTCGTCTGATTTATTGAGATACCAATCAGAATTGCATGCAATCTGACAGCATTTAGTCTAGGGTGAATCAATCCCTGCTTCCTTAGACCCTCCCTCAAACCACTCAACCAAAGCCCAAATCCTATAATAGGTTCTTTCTAACATCCTCTTAACTGAGACATCCAATAATTCTCCAATGGGTTTGTTCTCCCTCACTTCAAGGAGTAATAAATTCAACTTGTTTAACTACATGTATATTCATGGTAGTCTTTGGCTGGAGAACGTAAACAATATTTTGGCTTTTTCCTCTTAGGACACTTGCTTGGAGGGGAACCCAGCTGCCATGTAAGCAGACCAACTACCCTAAAGTCACCAGGTTGTGAGGAAGCCCAAATTAGCCCACAATAAGAGACCACATGGAACTAAGTGGAGAGAGAGAGACGCTGGTCAGCCCCTAGATGCTGTAGCCCTAACACCCCCCCACCCTCACCCCCTTGCCTTCCAGCTTCAGCTACCTTCTGACTGCAACTGCATGAAAGACTTTGAGCCAGAACCGCCTGGCCCAGACTTTCCTAAATTTCTTATCCACAGAAACCACAGGAGATAATAAAATGATTGTTGTTTGAAGCCATTAAGATTGGGGGTGATTTGATACATAACAACAGATAACCGGAAAAGGATTGAAAATTACATATACTATCTGGCACACAGTAGGTGCTCAATAAGAGGCAGCTCTTTTTTGGTACTTGTAAGAAGTAAGGCTATTTTGTGCAAAATCTCCAACACCTAAACAATTTTTTTCAGTAAATTTCCTCTGACAAAAACTTGTGGATTAGTGTCCACAGATCCTCTCAATGTATTTTAATCCTGATACCAATGTAATGTAGACTGATCAATAATCCTCAGTAAGAGGGTGAGCTCATTTTGGAGCATTGCTAGAGCAATACTACTAGTGTTACTTTTTGAGGAGCATTTTCTGTTTAGAAAATACATATAACTTTGCTCATAACTTTAGAATCCACATTAGTGGTTGACTACGTTTCCTGGCCCCATTTTCCTGTGGGAGTAATATGTTGAGCCAAACATGACTTATTGAAAAATGTCTTAATTGAACATTTTTCAAATTGCAAAAGTAGTATATGCCCATAGTAAAAACACTAAACAAAGATGTATAAAACAATTCTCCCTTATTCCCCTCCTTAACTCCCCCCCATTCCTACCACCCTCACAACTTAAACCAGTATCAATAGCCTGATGTCTATTCTTTCACACCCTTCTTTTGCTCATATAAACACAAGTGAACATAAAGATATGCATATAGATGTATATGTATATATAAAGATATTAAGTTACTTAGTTGGTATTTTTTACTAAAAAGGAATCATATTATACAATTATTCTGCAACTCTGCAACTTACTTTTTTCACTTGACAGTACCTCATGATCACTTACAAGTTAGTGTATATACTACATCTGCATTTGTTTCTTACAGCTGTTGCAACAAGTCACCACCAATTTAGTAGCTTAAAACAACACAAGTCTATTCTCTTACAGTTCTGGAGGCCAGAAGTCCGAAATCAGTTTTACTGGGCTACAGTTAAGGCTTAAGTCGGCAGGGCTACTTCCTTCTCAAGGCTCTAAACTTCTACTGGCTGCCTTTATTCCTTGGCTTGTGGAGACCCCTCCGTCTTCAAAGCTATCACTCCAAGCTCTGCTTCCATTATCGTATCACCTTCTCTCTTCTTAAACAATTGAAAAAAAAATCATTTCATTTAAATTTTGGGGTTTCTGTAGTTGCTAAACTTGGGGTTCCTAAAGCTACATTTCATTTTTCAAAATCTATTTTCTTTCTTAGAATCTTCTCACAGCCTGCTCCCCACTCCCGCGCCCGGACCTTGCCCCGGAAAGGAGGTGGTCAGGAAAAAGAATGGTCCCAACACCTTTCCTTTTGTCTTCCTGATCTCCTTTCCGGAAGTAGCAGTCTACCAGACCCACAAACGTCCTTTTTGTCAGTGAGTCAGGAACTTTTGGACCCCAGTTCCTAGTCCCTCCTTGGCCCGCAGAAGCATCGGAAGGCGTGACCCAGGCCCAGGACACCCTAGCTAAGCACCAGGGGTTGACACTCTTCTCTAGCACCTCAGAGACAATTCTGACTATTGAAAGGCAAACCGAACACACCCGTAAGGAAGGAGACACACCACAAAGACCACGAAGACATGTTTCCGGCATCCTTTTACGGATAGGAAACATAGGATTTTACCTATGTTTTGCGAAAACAAGAAACACAGAACTAAAGCGTCTTCAGTTCTATTAGATGGGAAATATCTTTTATAAGTTAGTCAGAGGGAGGGAGACTAGGTCAAGGGAGGGGTCAGCCGGACCTTCCCAGTTAGCAAAGGTCAGGCAGTAGCTAAATCACTGCTTCTTAGGTTAGTACACGCTGGCATAACCTCGATTCACCTCATTTGCTGATTTTAAATAAGGGACCATAAGAACTTGAAATGCATATTGGGTGTCACCCAACAGTGAAGCTCGACTGCCAAGGCGGAATAAAAAAGCGCCCTTTCTCCTCCTGCTCCTGGCTCCCCGAGGTGCCAGGTTGCAATCTGCAAATGTATTGTCTGGCCCTAGGGGCTTGACAGTTAATGATTTGCCGCAGAAGGAGCCCGCCGGCCGCGGTGCGAGAAGGACGCGAGCGAACCCGGGAGCGCGGACTCACTGGCCGAGCCGAGCCCCCACCGGCAGCACAGGCACCGCCTCCCGTCTTCCGGGACCCGGCACGTCTAGGGGTTCCGGGCGCCGGAGACCGCGGGGCTCCCATGGAGGCCACCTCGCCGGCGGGATCCGCCGGCCCGCAGCCGCACGCGCAGGGAGCAGCGGACGAGTCCGCCAGTCTGCTGCGCCGGATCAAGGGCAAACTCTTCACCTGGTGAGTGGAGGCCGCGCACGGCGACCGGCTGGGCGGCGGGCGCTGCTGGGAGCGCCCGGGTTCGCACGTGGCGGCGGCAAGCACTGGGGAGCTGGTTCAGGCGGCTGAACATGTGCTGCAGGGATGTAGCTGTTTACTGGCTTTATGAAGCTCTTGGTGTAGCTGTTTACTGGCTTTATGAAGCTCTTGGTGTCCCTTGACTCCCTCTTAGAAATCGTGGGGATGTATTTCAGAGGATTTGAGGGGAAATTCACTGTCTTGGCATTGTTAGGTCGATCCCCAGTGGCCTCCCAGCGGGGAGGGGACGAAGTCCCCAGGGATGCTGTGAAGGAGGGGTGCCCAGTCTCGGGCTTGGTAGGTGGGTGAGCTCCTCTTCCTGCCGCCGGTGCCCACATTCCCTGCTGCGGAGCCCGGCAGAGTGGGCGGGTGATCCCTCACTAACAGTTGAGTTCACCAAAGTGAGAAGTCTGGGTTGAGTTTTGTGGTGCCGCCCCGAGGAAATCCAGAGCCTGCCTCTTTCCCGGGCTGAGCGAGGCGACGTAGCCACCTTCGGGTCTGGGGTCCAGGGAAGCCTGCTTCTCTTGTCACTGTGTTATGTGGAAAATAGAGAGAAATGTGCTCAAGGGATCGGCAGAGACTCTGGGACGGGGAAAGCATTTTTGTGGTTACTGGACGACTCGCATCCTGGAAGTACAGATAACTCAGGATCTAAATAATGAAAGCCAACGTTCACTGAGCATTCACTATGTCACGTACTGTGCTTAGCGATTTATATGGATACTATCATTTAATCCTTACCATTTTATGAGATAGCACTGTTGTTATCCCTGCTTTGCTGATGGAGAAACAAAGAAGGCTAAGCAATTTCCCCAAGGCCATGCGATGACCTGTAAGGGGTGGCGCCTGCCAGCCCCAGTCTAAACTGGGCTTAACTACTCCTGGCCGCTGGCACCTTTTTTTTTTTTTTTTAAGATTAACAAAGTGAATTTTCCATTAAAGGTTGTGAAAACTGTCTTAAAAAGTCATAATATATTCAAAACTAGATCAATAATGGTGTATGTATTTTTTCATGTAAATAAGTTTTAAATAGCTGTGTGTGTTTAAAGGGCCAAAAATCACCTTGTATTATCCAGCTCAGCTGGGAGGCAGTGTAGTGCAATGTCTGAGGGTACAGATTCTGGACTCAAATCCTGTTTTTGTGCCACTTACCAGCTGGGTGACCTTGGGCAAGTCACTTAACTTCTCTGTGCCCCACTTTTCTTACTTGTAGAATGGGGATAATAACAGTACCTACCTTGTTGGGTTATTGTGGAGATTAAGTGGCTGATTACGCAGGAGTGGCAGACAGCCTTGTTCATGGTACTATGCATGGGTTAGTTTACACCCACCATCAGCCCTCCATTCCTGGGTGATAGGAAGATGTGGTGTTGCTTCAGGAGATGACAAGCAACCCTGATGATGAGACAGACAATATGGTGGATTAGTTGAGCAAGACATAACAAGAATTAGCAATAATTGTTTTTTCCTAATGCTCTAATATTTTCAAAGTCTGGTATGTTTTACCAGGAACATCTGATAGCTTCCTAGATATAAGATTTCTTCTGTCTCTGAACACACGTTTTTGGGCCTCCCTTATGGATTTTTACTTTCTTCCCTGTGTGATAGCTATTTATGTGTATCTTGCATTCCTGATGGACAAAGTCCTTAACAGCAGGAATCAAGTCTTTTAAATTTTTGTATTTCCCACAACCCCATAAATGAATGAATGAGGGATGACTAAGGTTCTTGAGGCTTCCTTTCCATTCTGCCATACTCCCTACACTCTTCCCTTTATTGATCTTTATTCTGAGGGTCTTGGGCTGGAGCGCTTTTTTTTTTTTTTTTTTTAGTTGGCTGAGCTCTTTTGTTCATTAAGATTTTCAGTCCTACCTCTGGCAACCGTCCAAACACGAATTCTTGTTTGCAGTTTCTCCTTGTCTAACCCAGCAATCGGAAAAATGCAGTTTACCCAATATCCAGGACTGCTTATATTCAGTATTTCAAACTCTCAGTATTAAAACTCATCCCCTAAATTTGAGTTTAGCTCCATGAATCCCTAACCGTTATGGGATGGAGAGAGGTTGGTGAGTAGATGTTATCACCATATGGATAGGATATAAAGGAATAGTTTGTGACCACACAACTGTTTTCTACTCCTTTTACCAAAAGGAGGCAATGATACCTCTTTTGGCAACTGGGTACTAAATAACAGAGGAAAAGTTTAGGACCTTGAGCTGGTTCTGTTTTCATTATGAGAGGGATATATTCTAGGTAACACCAACTCCTGATATGCCTGCCTCAGTAGTAGACAGATAACTTTTTCTCTATGATTAAGAATATCAGGTCACTCGTTCAATAAAAATTTATTGTGGACCCACTACATGCCAGGCATTCATGATAATGAGCACTCTATGTTTCCAAGTAGACTCTGCTTGTAATTTCAGCTTTTGTCACTTATTGCTATCAACTCAAATGACAAATACTATGATAGGAGGATATGGATTTCCAGGAATACCTGAGGATATTTATTTAATCGTATGTATACTATCTAGCAGATTACATCCTAACGTATACTCTAATTCAAATATGAAAAAATGCATGTTTCTTTTAATGACTATCAAATTTATATCTCTAGCAAAAATTGTTAATTATTATTTCACATATTTATCCTTTTCCCATCAAAGAGATGATAAGCTTTTTGAGGGCATAGGTTTTATCCCATTCTTTTTGTAGTACAGTGCAGGACATGTATTCATTCATTCAGTCTTTCATTTGACAAACCTTGAGCATCTATGGTGTTCTAGGTTCTAGACTAGTCTCTGTGCTATTAAGATGAATAGGATATAGTTCCTGTTCCCAGAGAACTCATGATCAAATTATGGTAAGAAGTTATGATTAAAAAATCATAAAAAAAAAAGAAGTTATGATAAGTACTGTAGAGGTGAGTACAAAGTACAGATGGCACAAAGGAGGCCAGAGATCAAGTCCACCAGCATGAGGGAGCTCGACAGAGAAGGTGATTGGGAATTTGAAGCACGAATAAGAGTTTTCCAGGTGGACTAGGTGAGGAAGGACAGTCCAGGCTTAGAGATGCCAAAGAGTATTTTGCTCAAGGAACTGCAAATAGCTTGGTTTGAGGGGGGCACAGTCTTGAGGAGGAATGAACAATAGTAGTTGGTCAGTCTACACGTGTACTCCTTGTTACTGTCTAGTAAAGGGCCTGGCCCTTTGGTTCTGACTTTCTGTTTGGTTTCCTCATTTCAAAGGTTAAGGTGCAGAAACTTTTGAAGGAGTCATTTAGTGGTGTTTAACTGTACAGCCTTCATCTATTCACTCAACAAACATCTATTGAGCACTCACTGTGTGCACAACACAATCCTAAGCTGGTATGTAGCCCTCCTGAAAGGTACTGTAAATAGAAGAACTTTTTGTGGCCTTTGCAAGTGGGGGATTAGGGAGTTCTAGAGCCTACCAGTCTCCAAAATATCTTCTCCCTTCCCCTTTTAATTTGCAAGATTAATTAATATCTGCCTCTTCTACTAGACTTCAGCAGGTAAGCAATCCAATCTAGTTTTGGTCACTATTATATTCTCTGCCAAGTGTAGCGCTTACCTTGCAAATACATACATAATGAATATCGGATGTGACTATATGAATTCTTAATTCCAAATAGGAATTTTATAATAGATCACATCTCTTTAAAAAAAATTTTTTTTTCTATTCAGCACTATATGTTTATGACCCAGTCATGTTTTTTTCCTCTACTCCATTGTTTTTCAATCTCAGTCTTATTGACATTTTGGGTCAAATAATTCTTTGCTCTGGGGGCTGGCCTGTACACTGTGGGATGTAGCAGTATCCCTGGCCTCTACCCTCTAGATGCTAGTATAGCACTCCCTCCACCCCCTTACCTCTGAGTTGTGATAATCAAAAATCTTTCCAGACATTGTCAGATGTTTCCTGGGGGACAAAATGACCCTGGTTGAGAATCACTGATCTAGCCTGTTGTTTCTAACTATCTGTGGTTCCATGGTCCTTCAGTGATGGACACTCAGATAGTTTCCAACTCCCAGCCACAAACAACACTGATGAGCATTCTCATACATGTCCCCTTGTGTACTGGGGAAGAGTCAGTGGCCAGGCCTGGCCAAGTCCCTCCAGGTGACTTTAAGTAGAAGGGAGGAGATGAATCCCAGAATGGAGAATCCTTGGGCATTACAGAACCACTGTTGATTGCTTTTGTTTGGCACCCCTCCATCAGGCTGTTCTGTGACCATGGCTTTATCACCAGCTGCTCTGGAAGAAGGAGGAGGCAGTCTCTCTAGGTTGTAGCCCATTAGCCCTAGGAGCTTGGAGGGAGGTGGGTGGAGGAATGGCTCCTGGCTAGAAAGCCTGAACCTTTTTAACTTCTCAACACTGCAGGAAGTTGTTAAAGGGATAAGCAGTAATGCAATGTAGGGGAGAGGTAAAGGTTGACATTAAAAGCCTTCCACTTGGCCTCTGGCTGTTCTGTGCCCCGGGTATAGTCCTCTCCCTCCCCCAGACCAGTTCTAGGAATAACCTTCGGGTTATTCCTGCTTATCTCTTGTCCTTTCTTCAGGTTGATTTGGAGGAATATGAGATGGCTGCCAGTGCTTATTTCCCATCTTGTCAGCACTTCCAGAATATTTCTGGAGTCCACCTTCCCCTCCAATCCTTATCATCACTACTTCAGTTTAGGCCTTTATCATTACTTGGACTTTTGTCGTAGCTTCCATCCATGCCTCCACCTACCCTAAATCATCTTATTTCACAGGAACTAGAGTAATGTCAAATAAAGTTAAAGGGTACCAATAGCTGCCATCAAATGAGAATTTACCCCCTATCAAGGCATCCTACTAACATTTCATCAGTCCTTATAAAAAGTTTTTTTAGTCCCTTTGATAGCATAGAAGTAACTTGCCTGAGGGCACATGGTTAGTGAGAGGCAGAGTTGAAATAGTTTCATTTGATTCCAAACCAGACTATTTTACAGTACTATCTCAGAAATCTCACTGCACCATGTTCAGGCTGAAACCTTTTGGCTTCCTCCCATCACCTGCACCAGTGGTTTGCAAATTGAGGGAGCTCTTGGGGTTCCCTGGAGGCTCCTCTCGGTCCATTATGGGGGCAAGTTAGGAAACAGAAACTGGTGGCTCCTGGGCTGGCCTCTGGCCCCCACCAGTCTGTTGCTTTGCCTGGTTTATAGTTGGGCTTCTGTGCAAGATGTTTGAAGAAAGGGTTCTGCAGCTAAAACAAGACTGAGAGCCACTGGTTACTGGATGGAGCTCAAGCTGTGGCTGTTGCTACTGCTTCTGGCTGTCGTTCCCCTCTTCGCCTTCCTCCCCTCTCCCCTCCTCCCTCCTTCGTTTTCTTCTTTACCTGAACACAATTATTATATTTTTAGTGGTTTTTATTATGGTAAAATATATATAACATAAAATTTACCATTTTAACCATTTTAAGTGACATTAAGTACATTCACAATGATTTTGCAACCACCACCACTCTCCATTTCCCGAACTTGTTTATTATTCCAAACAGAAACTCTGATCCTGTGTAAACACTAACTCTACATCCCCCTCTCCCCTCAGCCCCTGGTAACCACCATTCTACTTTCTGTCTCTACAAATTTGACTATTCTAGATCCCTTATATAAGTGGAATCATGCAATATTTGTCCTTTTGTGAGAACTCAAGGTTCTTGACGTGAACTGTAAGGCCCCCTATCACTGGCCCACTTCCCTCTCCAAGCTTATCTCCCAGAACATCGATCTCTCATGTGGCGGCCCAGCAATAACGGCATGCCTCTGAGTCCCTTGCTGTTACACATCATAGTCTGCATCTTTACACCTGTACCTCCTTCCTTGAATGCTTTCCTATCTGACCTCATGGCTGCTTAAAGACTCTTTGTAGACAGCATCAAGTCAGGCAGTCTTCTTCCCTGGCTCCTTGCTGTCTCTCTGTTGGATGCCCTTCCTCTATGCCCTTCAGTTACCTGTTTCCTAACTCGTTACATTTACCATATTGTGACAAAAAAGGTAATTTTTCACTAGCCATAGCTGTGGAAGAAGCGAATTGGCTCTCAATGTAACTGCTTGTGTATATAAGTTTTGGTAAGTTTGTTAAAAAGTTATAAAACTTCCTTATATTATTATTTACTGAGGAACATCAGAGAAAATGAATCATTTCATGCAGGTGAATTTTACAGAAAACTTATGACCCACTCTTTTAAAGTATTAAAATTTACTTTTAAACCCAATTAAAATGACACTTTATGTAATGGATTACTCACTTCTGTTAATTAATTTATTTATAATTTTGGGCAGCAGTTCTTCAACATTTAATTGGTTTGTATCAAACAACTTTCTAGGGTAGGCCAACCCATTGAATTACTTAGTGGGTCCATTTGCAACTAATCCTGGAGATTTTACCAAGGGAAAAAACCCATTATTTTGAAGTCTTCATGGTATATTTAAAACAGATATATGAGACTACTTGCCTTTTAATAAACAAAGTGCATTCAACATATCACCTTTTCTTCATGATTCAGGATCATCATTATGATGATTATGATGATTAAAATTATTATGCTGAGTGGCCGTAATATGATCAGAGGTTAATTTTTTGTCTTATTTTTTCTGACTTCTTTCTGACAGTTGTCACACATGATTTTTTTCTGTATTACTGAGCATATCTCTGAAAGTCTGCATTCTTTCTAAATTATGACTTCTAACCTGTTAACGCTGTAGAAACCAGGTAACCCAGTTTCTTAGAATTGCTCGTAGTGAAAGTATAAATAGGCCCTGTATAAATATTTAAATGGTTTTTATTTTAATAAATTATAAAAACTTTAAGTTCACAAATTTTGGGACTTTTTTTTGGATGGTTACAGGAGTCTATGTTAATTAAAGTCATCAGATAAGTAATATGTCACAAAAACTTGGTTATTTATGCTAATGATGCAGAGAAAGATTCCATGAAAAACCACCTTTGAGTCCCGAACTTCTTTCTAGTCATTTCTTGGAAACCAGAGTATTTAAGGAACGTTTTAACTCAGTTTTTTCAGTCCAACAAATCCAACTGAGAGCTTGAGGCTAGTATTATTGAGAGCTTGAAGCTTAGAGCTTCCCAGAGGAGTACTGTGCAAAAGAGTTTAGAATATTTCTTAAGCTTTTCACTGTGGTATCAAGCCAGAGATTAAAAAAGTAATAAAAGCCAATCTTTGTTGAGTAAAGTTTACTTAGTATACCTAGAGCAACTTCACTATTCCAGCACCTCATGTGGATTAACTCATGTAATCCTTACAATAATACTCTGCAGTAAGTATTATACTATCATTGCCAGCCTACTGGACACATTTGGAAGCTGAGGCACTGAGAGGTTAAATCGTATTCCCTAACAGGATTAGTCACACAGTAGTAAGGAAAGCAACCAGGTTTCATCTCCTCCACCAAGTCAGTCCTCTGGCACAGAGCCTGTGCTACTAACCAGTGTGGTGACCCTGCCTCCTATGAGCTGGGCAATAAACAGGAAAAAAAGGCCTTGGACAATTTACCCCCTAGGGTTTTTGCTCTGGGTTATTTGTATCGCCTTGGGGTGCCAGAGAGTATATAAAGTCACAGGATAAATATAATGCTCTTTCTGGGGCATCATTTAATTTATTTTTTAGATTCCAGTTGCACAGAAGTGGATTAATCATAATCCCTGGCTCATGACACCCTTTCATTGTTGGCCCATGAATAAGTTAATTTTTTTTGTGCAATAAGTTCCTGTATACCTACAACCAGCCCTAAAACTGGAATTGTGGTGGTAATTTTCATCGACCTATTGGTCATCTCCTCTTTCATATCCCTTCTTCCCCAACCAAAGATAATCACCATCCTGAATCCTCCTTTCACCATTTCCTTGCTCTCATTTTGATATAGTTTGGTACCTCTATGTATTTCTAAAAAATTATTTTTTATTATCTTTTTTTTACTTTTTAAAAACGGTATGCTATATATAATCTGTTGGGATTTATTTACCCACCTATATCGCATTGCTAAGTTTCATCCATATTGTTGCGTGATGCTGCAAAACACTCTCTTTTGCTTCATATAATATTCTTTCCTGTGAGTATACCACACTTTATTTACTCATTCTGTTGATGGGCATTTGGGCTTTTTTCTGTGTTTTTTGCAATAGTGAACAGGACTTCTAGGAACATTCTTCTACATGGCTCCTATTGATCACTTGTAAGAGCTTCTTTTATACACACACATGCACATATACATACATCTAGGAGGGGAATTGCTGGATTATAGGGTATGTGATTGTTCAACTTTATAAAATAATGCCAAACTTTTCCCAAAGTGGTTGTATCAATTTACACTCCCACTAGCTGAGTATGAGAGGTCCTGTGAAACAAATAACCTTTCTAACACTTGATATTATCAGACTTTAAAATTTTTGACAGTCAGATGACTGTAAAATAGTATCTCTTAATTTGCATATCCCTGATCACTAATGAAGCTGGGTCTCTGTGTATGTTTATTGGCCTTATTTGTTTCCACTTTTGAGAAATACTCATATTACCTGTGAAATACCCATATTTTGCCATTACTTTTATATTAAATGGTGTCTCTATACATAATGCAATTTATATAGATTTTAAAGATACCACCAGAGAGTTGAAAACATTGGGGCTTGTATCAGGTTCCCCACTAATGCTCATTTACTTCTCCTTGCCTGATAGTGGTGGTTTAGTTGAAAAGGCTGAGAGTAGTTGAGAGTTGGGAGGTGTAAATTAGGAGCAAATGAAGCAGATTAAGGAGGGGAATGAGTTTTTCTGGTTTGAGGCCTGTGGAGTGTTGAAAGACTCGCATGACTCACAGGAAATCTCCCTTACACCTCCGTTTGCCTCCCAGGCCCAGTCCTCAGGAACTTTCTAATTCAGGCTTAGACTCCTGTTTTCTTTTGGTGCCTGGCTGGTGTTTAAATAGTGTATTAGTTTGATTGTTAGCAGAGAAATCCAGCTCACCACTGTTGTAGGTAAAATAGAGGATTTATGACTTCACAGAATTCAAGGAGGGTAAAAGTGCCAAACCACAGAGAGCAGAGAAGCAGCTGGAGGTGGGAACCCAAACCACAGTGGGATTCTCTGCCTGTCTCTATTTGTGCTTTGCTTTCGCTGTTGATTTCATTCTTCTAACTGCAGACCAGATGATTATCTTCATTTGAGGATTACGTTTTACAGTTTAAACCACACAAAACAGAAAAAAGTACAAACAAAACCCTCAAGTTTTGAAATCTGTATTTTTGTTTGATAATCCACAAGGTATGTACATTTAGATTTTCCAATGGTTAAAAAAAAAACTTCTTCAAACTTCCTATTCAGCCTCAGCCTCAATGGGCAGGCAGTATTAGGAATTTAAAATTTTATGGGTTGTGGCTTCTTGGCTGCCCATTGAGAACAGGGTTAGTCTGTTTTCTTCCGTGCCTTTGCCAGACTGGGCTGGGTAGAGAGAGGGCTGTACCTCTGTCACAGGGTCATAAACTCTAGTCATCTAGACTCTTGAAACAGCAGCACACTGATTACCCAATACTAATCCCATCCTTCTGAATCTACCCTTCCCCCATCCCTGCGCCCAACTTGTCAGCCCTCCTGGAGCTCCTGTTCCTAGCCTTTGGATGGTGTTCACATTGGTACCCCTCTTAGAATTCTCACACAGGAGTCTGGGGAGAGGGAGAATCCTGGAGGTAGAGGCCATATCCTCTACATGTTGCCTACAGTTTAGTGCTGCCCCCTCCCCCCTTGTAGGCTGTAGGACTCAAGTTTCTCTGACCTGTGTCCAAAGAGAATAGGTGAGTTGAATATGTGTTTCAGACTTTCTCATTTCAGCCAATCAAAAATTGGAGGACAGAGGGAGGATATCATAAATAGATTTTATGTCATCTTATTTTCATTAGAACACCCCTTATTAAAATAATTAATTGTAGAACATATAATCAAACTAGTGTGTTAATGCCCATTGTTAGAGATGCAGGGTAATTTGTATCAATTGGTCTCCCTGTATGGTATTATAATCCTCAATATTGTATATTTTATTTTTGTTCTTATCAGGGAGGCAGTGTGTAGGATGAGAAAATACAAACTGAACAGCTAAAACTCAGTTTCTCACCTATTCAATTGTACTTGTAATCCCTTTCTTACAAAAGTTTTTGTGAGATTTAAATGAAACAACATATATAAGCACTTAGTATGGCACCTGACACACAGTTATTTTTATTAAGCCACCTCACTTTTGTTAGGATAACAATAAAGGTTTTTTGAGTTCATAATAAATGCAAGTAGTATCCCCACTGTCCTCGGTTTCAGTTACACGTGGTCAACTGAGGTCTGAAAATATTAAATGGAAATTCCAGAAATAGACAATTCATAAGTTCTAAATTGCGTGCTGTTCTGAGTAGCATGATGAAATCCTGTGCCGTCTGCTCCATCCCACCTGGGACTTGAATCATCCCTTTGTCCTGCATGTCCTGCCCATTAGTCACTTGTAGCATCTTGGTTATCAGATTGACTGTTCTTGTGTTCAAGTCACCATTATTTTACTGAAAAATGACCCGCAAATGAAAGAGTAGTGATGTCGGCAATTTGGATATACCACAGAGAAGCCATAAAGTATTTTCTTTAATTGAAAAGGTGAAAGTTCTCTACTTAATAAGGAAAAAAAATTGTCAGCTGAGGTTGCTAAGATATATGGTAAGAACAAATCTTCTAGATGTGAAGTTGTGAAGAAGGAAAAAGAAATGTGTGCTAGTGTTGCTGCAGCACCTCAAACTGCAAAAGTTACAGCCGCAGTGTGTAATAAATGCTCAGTTAAGATGGAAAAGGCATTAAATTTGTACCATAAGATATTCTGAGAGAGATCACATTCACATAACTTTTATAACAGTATATTGTTGTGATTGCTCTATTCTATTAGTTACTGTTGTTAACCTCATTTATAAATTAAACTTTATCATAGGTATGTAGGTATAGGAAAAAACATAGCATATATAGGGTTTAGTACTATCCACGTTTTCGGGCTCCCACTGGGGTTCTTGGAATGTATCCCTCATGGATAAAGGGGAGGGGGCTACTGTACTTCCAATATAACAATGATTATGAGCCACACTGCTTGGGCTGCTCTCCAGGTTCTACCACTTACTAGCTGTGTGATATTGGGCAAGTTACTTAATGTCTTGTGCCTCAGTTTCTTTATCTATAAAGAGCAATAAAAGTAGTACCTACCTGGGACTTCCCTGGTGGTCCAGTGGTTAAGACTCCACGTTTCCACTGCAGGGGGGCACGGGTTGGATCCCTGGTTAGGCAACTAAGATCCCACATGCTGCATGGCGCAGGCAGAAAAAAAAAAAATAGTACCTACCTTTAGGATTGTTGGGAGGATTAAATGCATTAGGATTATGAAATTGTGAAATTGTTAGAACAGTGCTTGGTACATAGTGTGCACTCAACAAGTGTCAGATATTGTTATTACTACTGTAAACAATAACAGTGGTAACAGTAATAATAGTAATGGTAACAATAGTAACAACAACAATAATAACAGTACTAGATATTGTGTGGATATGTATATAAGGGGGAGGCACAAAAATATCCGTGACAGTTTCTGCATTTATAATCTAGTAAAACAAATACAACAGGCATATAAAACACTACAGACAGGATGTAGAAAATGGGAAGGAAGGTTACAATGCAAATGCCGTAGGAGTTGAGAGGACATCATTCTGGAACTGGGCACCCTTCTTGCTATCTTTCTTCCCACAATTATTTCATTTTCTTAGCACAGAGGAATGGAAAGAACACAGGCTTTAGAATCTTGTTTGGATTTTAATCTAGTGTTACTATCTATTTGTCATATCAACTTGGTTAAAAAACTTTGAACTTTTGCAAAATGTTACCTACATTTTAGGTTTGTATGAAAATCCAGTAAGATAATATATGTAAAAGCTCAATACAGTGACTGGCACTTGTCTCCCTTTTATTGTATAGACGGTGAGTATTAATATGTTTCCCTTGTATTCTTGACTACCTAGGAATCATGCAGGACATAATATGTAAGGAAATCACTGGATTTCCAATTTTTCTTTTGTTGGTTTGAATAAAACTAGTTCAGTAGTTTTTGTCTTGATGGCATGGTTTCATTTTTTTCCCAGCAAATGATGAAAGTATTTTAATCCAGGATGGCTCCTGATCAACTTTGTCTGAAGTTACTTAATAGGCTTTTTACTTGATGTGATTATTTTGTTACTAAGGCCATTCATTGAGATGAATGTAAATAGTTAAATAATATTATGATTCAAGTATTATTTTAAGTGTCATATGCAACTAAGTTAACTTGGTGTATTAGTTTTCGATTGCTGTCATAAAAAATTACCACAAATTTAGTAACTGAAAACAACACAGATTTATTATCTTACAGTTCCTTAGGGCAGAAATCTGACACAGGTCTCACTGGGCTAAAAGCAAGGTATCAGCAGGGTTTTGTTCTTTTCTGGAGGCTCTAGGGAGAGTGGATTTCCTTTCCTTTTTCAGTTTCTAGAGGATACCTGCATTCCTTGGCCTTTGGCCCCTTCCCCCATCTTCAAAGCCAGCAACTTTGCATCTCTCTGACTCTTCTTCTGTAGTCATACCTTCCTCAGCCACAGATGGGAAAGATTCTTCCTTTTAAGGACTCATCTCAATGTACTTAACCATAATCACATCTGCAAAGTCCCTTTTGCCATGTAAAAGGAAAAAACTGTATTTTCCTAAACTCAATACTTCTGACAACAAATGTCAGGGTGGGGGTGCGTGGTTTTCTCACATCAACCGATTCTTCAACTCTCCAGACACAAATTGGGTGTCCTACAATTTAGTTATGACACTATTTGGAGCTAGTGCAGATGACGCAGGTTAAGGACTCAGTCCCAAAAGATTGCTCCCATCCCGCAACCTCCCATTTCAGAGACCACTCACGCGCCCCAGGTTGTCACCTTGTACTTCTGATCAACCAGCTATAAATCAGGGGTTCCCATAACCTCCTCCTCGGGTCTGATAATTTTCTAGAGTGGTTCACAGAACTCAAGAAAAGTTTACTTGTTAGATTACCAGTTTATTATAAAAAGATACAACTCAGGAACAGTAAGATAGAAGAAATGTGTAGGGCAAGCTATGGAGGAGGGGCCATGGAGCTTCCATGCCCTCTCCAGGTACATCACCCTCCCAGCACCTCAGTGTGTTCACCAACCTGGAAGATCTCTGAATACCTTGGTTAGGGTTTTTATGAATGCTTCGTTATGTAGGCACGAGTGATTAACTCATTGGTCATTA
Organism: Eubalaena glacialis; assembly: GCF_028564815.1. Lineage (NCBI taxonomy): Eukaryota > Metazoa > Chordata > Mammalia > Artiodactyla > Balaenidae > Eubalaena > Eubalaena glacialis. Next base: position 25,677,168 of record NC_083725.1, read on the forward strand.
GTGAGTAACTCAGCCTCCAGCCCCTCTCCCCTCCCTGGGGGTGGAGCTGAAAGTTCCAGCCCTCTAATCACTTGCTGGTTTCCTTGGCAGCCAGTCCCCCATCCTTAGGGGCTTTCTTAAAGTCATATTATTAACATAAACTCTGATGTGGTTGAAGAGGGCCTGTTATGAATAACAAAAGATGATTCTTTCACCTTTATCACTCTGCAGCTATTTCAGGAACTGGGGACGAACAAACAAACAAAAAAAGGTGCTCCTGGGGCTTCCCTGGTGGCGCAGTGGTTGAGAATCTGCCTGCCAATGCAGGGAACACGGGTTGGAGCCCTGGTCTGGGAAGATCCCACGTGCCGCGGAGCAGCTGGGCCCGTGAGCCACAATTACCGAGCCTGCGCGTCTGGAGCCTGTGCTCCGCAACAAGAGAGGCCGCGATAGTGAGAGGCCCGCGCACCGCGATGAAGAGTGCCCCGGCTTGCCGCAACTAGAGAAAGCCCTAGCACAGAAACGAAGACCCAACACAGCCATAAATAAATAAATAAATAAATAAATAAAAAATGTTAACTGTTTAAAAAAAAAAAAAAAAAGCCAGTGCTTAAAAAAAAAAAAAAAAAAAAAGGTGCTCCTTTCACGCTTATCATTTAGAAAATTACAAGTGTTTTAGGATCTGGCCAGAAACCAAGACTAAAATATGTATTTCTTATATCATAATATCACACTATGTAAGGTGAACTATTCACAGGTTCCAGGGTACTAGGACATGGACAGTTTTGGGGAGACATCATTCTGCCTACTACATTTGGTGATAGAGTCTAAAATTGGTTCCAATAAAAAAAAAAAAAACAACTTTAGAGCACAAAGACCACCTGGATGCTGGTAAAAATGTAAGCAATAATTCATAAAATGTCAAGGAAACCTTTTTTAAACCTTTTCTCAGCTCATCTAACCCACACCTTCTGCACATGGTCAGTGTTTGAAATAATCAACCAAGAATTGGTACTCTTTTCAGTTTGTACCACAGGTTTGAAAGAGATTTGGTAGCTGCTAATTTCTTTGGATGAGCTGCATCTCTAGGCTCCAGGCACGCTGGAGAACTCACAATACCATTCTCTCTGCTGGGACCCTATAAGCAGATAGGGTAGGGGGTCCCTGGAGAAAGAGAACCAGGCATGGCTTTCTTGACATTAGAGAAAGACCTAAGCCATTTTGTGATCTAAGCCTGGACACAATGCCCTTGAACAGGTCTCAGTAATTAGTGATCTTAAGGGAACAAAAGAACAAATGTGTTCTTAGGCAAGAAAAGTAACAGTAGCAAAGAATAAATTAGTTATAAAGGCTCTCAGTTCTGTTTCAATGGTAAAGATAGCCTGAAGCACATTCTTGGGCTGTTTTACAGAATTGAGCCCCCCAACCCCACCCCCTGCTCAGTGCAGCTGGAACCTAAGGAATGATGATGTTGAGCTTTTCTGACCATGAGATTTCGGTCAACTAAAGCTTGGACTCTGTCAACCTTTGTCCCAATTCTATGCTGAATTCTTCTCTGCTCAAGCCCCTTCATGAATATGCATATACCCTCAGCTTCAGACTTCCCCAGTTTTGCTGTTGGGGAGACACTGCTTTGGGAAAGATACCTGTTGTTCTTACTTGCTGCAAGTAATAAATCCTTCCTTCTCCCACTCTTTGGCTTGGCTGTGTCTTTTAGCTCAACACCCACTAAGAAGCGAACCCAGTTTTCGGGTAACAGAACAGCAGTTCCTATTCCCTTTCTGTTAACCTGAGCAACTTGACTTCATTCTTTGTGTCAGATGAAATATCACTTCATGAGGAAAGCCTTGCATGAAATCTCAAATTAGGTTAGGTCCCATCCCAATTGTTTCTTTACTGTTTTTCTTCACTGCTGTGTTGTGAATTTCATGAAGGCAGGCTCTCTATCTATTATTTTTCTATATTCCCAGAGCCTGACATTACTGTCAGGAACTAAAAAAATATTTGCTGAATTGAAAAGGATACCATTAAGAAGATGGTAATAAAGGTCACCATGGGTTATTGCAATTGCCTGCCTGGTGGGCTATTTCCACTAAGCAGTTTCTAGGTAGGAGTGGTGTACGACTGCAAAGGCTACCCCTCTTCTGAAAAAAGACACAGTTATTAACTTGATTTGATCATCCCTGAGCTAGATCAGCTCCCTTGAACAAGCTGCAGCTTTCTACTCCACAGGTGCAGTTACCTTCAAATACCTCAAATGCTTTTCTCTCTCCACACTTCTCTATTTGTGTGAGGATGTGTGTGTGTGTGTGTGTTTCTGCTTAACTCTGATTTTCTAGAGGGCTTGATATTGGTAGCCTTCTCTTTTATTGGTTGTGGGATGATACTGTGATGATTAAAATTGCCAGGTATTGCAGAAGGTTATATACTTCAGTAGTGTGCATAGTATTTATTAAATTGCTTGGCGTGTGCTAGGATATATTTATATACAAAATTCCAAGTAAAACGTAAAATAATCATAATTCTATGATAACTGATTTAATTCTATGCAAACCGAGTCTGCAGTTATTATGGAATATTTTATCTATTATAAAATATATTGGAAAATATAATATTGAAGTCATATTCAATGATCACATAAGAAGTCAAGCATTTATAGAGAGAGATGGCACCAACCTGTATTTTTGCAGCCTCATCCATTGTCATCAAACATTTGGTTATAGAAAAAAAAGAAAGATGAATCCTCTACTTTGAAGTTATTTTAACAGAATCATGTAGGAGGGAACATGGTGGGCTAGCAGAAGCACTCTACTTAGTGTTGGGGGTTTGTGTTTTGTACCTAATTCTGCCGCTTTTGAACAACATCGGTTAGGTGACCCATTTCACCTCTCTCAGTCTTGGTTTCTTCGTCTGTAACTCCACAGCACTGTCAAATGGATCAAAAATCAAAGAGGGTAGAGAGAAGTTTTTGTAAATTGTGAGGCACTATAACAAACATAAAGTTAGGTATTCTGATGGGGTCCATTAGTGTGAATGTAATAAATAAATAATATTTGATGATGACGGATGCCCCATTGGCGAGTCCAGGGAGCTTTAAGTCAGCAGTTTGGAAACCTTGAATTGTCAGCTGAGAATCGCAGGTAATCAGGAGGTTGGGGGAGAAACAAAGGTGAGCTGTGAATCCACATTAGCACAAGGATTCAAAATGAGGAGTCAAAGAAGTCTTCTAATGTTATGTTCTCTTCTGGTCCCTTCACTTTACAGGTTTTTATAGAAAGAAAATAGATTTTTAAAAATAGATTTCTCATTGTTAGAAAACTTGCTATGTACAAACTGGATAAAGAAAACAACAAAAGTCCTATAATCACACCCAAATTCTCCATTAATTTTAAGGTTCAATCAGGCAGTTTGATTCATCGACCAATCTAGTCATTGATTTCTTACCTCTTTCACTAGTATCCTTTGGCTCTAGGCCCTCTCTTGTTTCTGCAGAGTGAGAATAGAATGAGAGTTCCAGAAACTATAAGAGTTGTTAAGGCCCAGAGGTTGAAGTTCATTTTGTTTGAAAACATCCTGAGTTACAACTAAAGTGACTGGATGTAATCCAGTGGGTTACTTGCTGGATCTAGACCCACACTAAGCTTGCTCTTCTCTAAACTATGTTGTATTGTCATAAAGTACCGCAAAATTGGTTAGCTTCTCCCCTCCCCTTCTAGTGTAAGAAGTTCATATGACATACGGTGAAGTTAAGTAGAGAAAAATGTTTTGCTAATTTCAAAGTGTCCTATTGCATTATTCTGTATAATAATCATAAATACAAGAAAATATAATGGGTGTTATAATTTATGGGACAATTTTTGGACAAGCTTGCTTCATTACTTCATTAAATAATAGACTGTGGTTTTGGCAAAATTTTATGAACATGCTTCTAGCATTGTAGATAAGAAAGCTGATATCTGAAACTCTGGATTCCTGTTCCCTGGTGGAATTTTCCACTTCTGTATATCATGGTCAGTTCATTTGGGGGTGATTGTGCTCTAGAAAAAGTTGCTCTTGCTGTTCAAACTTACATTTATATTTGAAAATAAATGTATTAATTTATAATGAGAATTGTTACTGTTAAATTTGACAGCTGGTTATAGTGAAATCATCCCCACTGAAAAATCTACGCAGGGATTACAAGATCTGATGTTGTTTGGTAAATCTAGAACAAGGACAAAAGAAAGTACATGTCTCCCCTTACTTCATGACGTCCTTTCTTCCACTCTTGGTATCTGACTTCCAAGCAGTTAAGATTGACTTTTTAATGGATTCTTGTTCCTGTATAGAACTAGAGAAATTGTAATAATTGGGCAAGTTTCCTTTTTCTAGGATTTATATTGCCCAGCAGGTCAGACAACAGTCACTTTGTCCCATTTCAATATGCACTGCAACTTATATTACATTTTCATTTTGAAGTTGAATGCTTGCTTTTTTTTTTCCACTTCTTTATTGGAGTATAATTGCTTTACACTGTTGTGTTAGTTTCTGCTGTACAACAAAGTGAATCACACGCATACATATATTCCCATATCCCCTCCCTCTTGAGCCTCCCTCCCATCCTCCCTATCCCACCCCTCTAGGTCGTCACAAAGCACCGAGCTGATCTCCCTGTGCTATGCAGCAGCTTCCCACTAGCCATCCATTTGACATTTGGTAGAGTGTATATGTCAGTGCTACTCTCTCACTTCGTCCCAGCTTCCCCTTCCCCCACCCCCGTGTCCTCAAGTCCGTTCTTTACGTCTGCGTCTTTATTCCTGCCCTGCCACTAGGTTCATCAGTACTGTTTTTTTTAGATTACATATATATGCGTTAGCATGCGGTATTTGTTTTCCTCTTTCTGACTTACTTCACTCTGTATGACAGACTCTAGGTCCATCCACCTCACTACAAATAACTCAATTTCGTTCCTTTTTATGGCTGAGTAATACTCCATTGTATATATGTGCCACATCTTCTTTATCCATTCATCTGTCGATGGATACTTAGTTTGCTTCCATGTCCTGGCTATTGTAAATTGTGCTGCAATGAACATTGTGGCACATGTGTCTTTTTGAATTATGGTTTTCTAAGGGTATATACCCAGTAGTGGTATTGCTGGGTCATATGGTAGTTCTATTTTTAGTTTTTTAAGAAACCTCCGTACTGTTCTCCATAGTGGCTGTATCAATTTACACTCCCACTAACAGTGCAGGAGGGTTCCCTTCTCTCCACACCTTCTCCAGCATTTATTGTTTCTAGATTTTCTGATGATGGCCATTCTGACCAGTGTGAAGTGATACCTCATTGTGGTTTGATTTGCATTTCTCTAATGATTAGTGATGTTGAGTATCCTTTCATGTGTTTGTTAGCAATCTGTATATCTTCTTTGGAGAAATGTCTATTTAGGTCTTCTGCCCATTTTTGGATTGGGTTGTTTGTTGTTTTGATATTGAGCTGCATGAGCTGCTTGTATATTTTGGAGATTAATCCTTTGTCAGTTGATTCGTTTGCAAATATTTTCTCCCATTCTGAGAGTTGTCTTTTCATCTTGTTTATGGTTTCCTTTGCTGTGCAAAAGCTTTTAAGTTTCATTAGGTCCCATTTGTTTATTTTTGTTTTTATTTCCATTACTCTAGGAGGTGGGTCAAAAAAGATCTTGCTGCGATTTATGTCAAAGTGCGTTCTTCCTATGTTTTCCTCTAAGAGTTTTATAGTGTCTGGCCTTACATTTAGGTCTTTAATCCATTTTGAGTTTATTTTTGTGTATGGTGTTAGGAAGTGTTCTAATTTCATTCTTTTACATGTACCTGTCCAGTTTTTCCAGCACCACTTATTGAAGAGACTGTCTTTTCTCCATTGTATATTCTTGCCTCCTTTGTCAAAGATAAGGTGACCATCTGTGCGTGGGTTTATCTCTGGGCTTTCTATCCTTTTCCATTGGTCTATACTTCTGTTTTTGTGCCAGTACCATACTGTCTTGATTACTGTAACTTTGTAATCCAAGGTCAGGGAAGCTGATTCCTCCAGCTCTGTTTTTCTTTCTCAAGATTGCTTTGGCTATTCAGGGTCTTTTGTGTTTCCATACAAATTGTAAAAATTCTTGTTCTAGTTCTGTGAAAAATGCCATTGGTAGTTTGATAGGGATTGCATTGAATCTGTAGATTGCTTTGGGTAGTATAGTCATTTTCACAATGTTGATTCTTCCAATCCAAGAACATGGTATATCTCTCTATCTGTTTATATCGTCTTTGATATCTTTCATCAGTGTCTTATAGTTTTCTGCATACAGGTCTTTTGCCTCCTTAGGTAGGTTTATTCTTAGGTATTTTATTATTTTTGTTGCAGTGGTAAATGGGAGTGTTTCCTTAATTTCTCTTTCTGATTTTTCATTGTTAGTGTATAGGTATGCAAGAGATTTCTTTGCATTAATTTTGTATCCTGCTACTTTACCAAATTCATTGATTAGCTGTAGTAATATTCTGAAGTTGAATGCTTTCTGGTGGCATTAGTGTTGACACATTTCCAAGTTACACTGTAGAATAATTTCTTTTTGTAGCCCATAAATAGTTCCCTCTGCTGAAGATAGGCTAATGGAGGCTTCAAAAGGCCTCTTTCTCTGGTGGCATTTTTTACCTTTGCAGCAATTCAGCCTGCCCATATTGATTCACATACCGGATAAACAAAGATGAATAAGACATTGTTTCTGCCTTTTAGTAGCCTACAACCTACCTGGGGAGCCAAACACATACTAAGTAGAGTATAATGTGAGACGTTTTATTAGATCAGCAATCTTTAGGGTTTTCCTCCATTATAAATCCCTTTTCATTACTTCTCTGTCAGGAATTAATGTATTTTGAAACTCCTCTAAATTGCATTTGTTAAGTAATAATGAATTTATTTTTCCTTCTCTCTCTTTTAACTAATCAGACACTAAAACTTCTGATAAGCAAGAGAAAATGAGTGTTACCATGCTTAGTTGGTAACTGAAAGTAAGTAAATGTGATGTTTGGGATTATCATGGGTAAATGTGGGGTTTATAACTGAATGTAAGTAAATGTGATGTTTGGGTTTATCATGGGTAAATGTGGGGGTTCTGTTAGGCTTAAAAAATATTATGGAAACATTTAAATAAAAATAGAGACTATTACCTGCTGTGATGTACTCATCACCCAATAATTATCAACTCATTTCATTTGCACTTCTCCACTTCACCCCTTCTGGATTATCCTAAAGTAGATCTCAAGCATCATATAATATCATGCATAAATATTTCAGTATTAATCTCTGCAAGATAAGGGCTTAAGAAACATAGTCATAGTACCATTATTCCTCCTAAAAATTAACAATAGTTCCTTACTGTCATATATCTTGTCCATGTTCAGATTTCCCCAATTATAACTTAACTTTAAAAATAGTCTTTTTAAATCAAGATGCACATAAGGCCCACGCATTTCAACAGGTTGTTATATCTACATCTCTTTCTTCTATACATTTCCTCTTCTTCTTGGCTCTTTTTTGTTGTTGTTGTCTTTTTCTTTTCTTGGCTTTTTTTTTTCTTGCAGTTTATTTTTGGAGAAACAGTTCATTTGTCATGGAGAGTTTTCCACACTCTCAGTTTTGCTGATTGTATCTTTCTGGTGGGTGTACAGTATTTCCTTCTCAGAATACTGTTTTTAAATGCAGAAAATAAAATACATAGGATTATAGTGGAAACAAATTACATCTGTTTAGGTATTAAACTATTAAAAACACATTATGATGTTAATATATGTGCTTCTTTTCTTTAAAAAAAAACCACATTAAATAACAAGATCTCACAATGGGTCTTTACCATGATTTTGGAGTAGTGATGATATTTTGAAATTTCAGCAACAGTTGTCATATGATATGAAAATATCTGTGAATTCTTTGGCAGCAAAGTCATAGGTACTGCTAATACTTCTACAGTTTGTTTCCCACGTTCACAATCGAAGGGAACGTATTGTGATGTATTTTTTTCCCATCCAAGTTCATACATTTCCCAGAATATTTTCATGGACCTGATCAGTGGACCCCTGTTAAAAACCCTGTGGTCCTACATTTTTGGCAAGACTATTTCATAGATATTGTGTATTATCTTCAGGAGATGCATAACGTTTGCTTGTCTTTGTTGTTGTTGTTATATTAGAAGCTATCAAGTTTTATTGCCTAGATTATTATTTTATTAGGGGTTGTAAAATGATATTCTGTTTCTGTCATTCCATTTTTATTTATTATATAAGTATTTCTACAAACTCCCTGTCATCAACTCATTACCCTGAGGTATAATTTATATAGGAAGGGCAGATTGCCCTTTGAGTTAATTCTAACTTTTAATAAAGTTCAGAACCATAGGGTTTTTAATATAACCTCTTCAATCTTACATCTTCATCTCCTTTTTCCTGTACCAAAAATCAATACATTAATATCATTTCTTGTTTGCTTTATTCCACAGTATGCACAGTCTCAAAATAATATCAACACTACCTCTAAACAGTTTAAGATATTTTACAGTTCTTATTGTTTCTATGGTATATTCTATTAGGCATGTACTGTCAAATTAGTGTGTTTTAAAGTTGCTTGAAATAATTCCTTTCTATTTGGTTTTGCCACCAACTTAAGACATCCTTAAGTTCATTTAAAATTTTGTTTTTAATTTTATATGTAGCTTTTTAAAAAATTTAATTTTTGTTTTATAATTATGTAAAATACTTACATGGCTCCTAAGACAAATAATAAAACAAGGCATATTCAGACATAATGTACCTCTTACTTTCTCTCTCTCCTGACCTATAGGTAACTTTAAAAACGGTTACCTGTTTTCATTTAAAAATGCTAACAAATATAGGTAAATGTTTGCATTCCATACCCATTTTCCTCCTCATTTTGTTCTTTTTTTTAGTATATCCTGGCCGTCATTTTATAGAGTGTATAGAGATATTTGCTTTGCTTTTTATAGCCGCACGGTATTCCTTTGTGTTTATTAAGCTAGTCCCCTGAGACAGGAAGGCGGCAGGGCACAACCTTTAAAAGAATGACAGCCATTGAGGACACGACATAAACCGTTTAGAACGAACTGGGTCCAAGATGGTGGGTGATTGACTTCCACTAGACCTTGAACCTCAGTATATGTTCATTGCAATACATCAACAAGCTAAATGACACACCCACAGGCGCCATGACAGTTCCGAGGCCGACCATAAAAGGCAAAAAAGTGGGCAGTGGCCCAACTCATGGAAATCCCCACCTCTTCCCCAAAATAGTTGGAATAATCCTCCCACTCATTAGCCTATGAAATTATCCACCCTTATAAAAAATGACAACTGCATACCCTAGTGCCTGTCATCTTGTGAGGTGGCCCACACTCTGTCTATGGTGGGTGTATCTCCCTGAATAAACCTTCTGTCACTTTACTATGGCTCACTCTTGAATTCTTTCCTGTGTGAAGCTAAGAACCCACACTTGGCAGCCGTCCCAGGGACTCACCTGAGACCAGGGACGTGACCATCCTCTTGTGCCCACTTTCTTTCCTGCAACAATATTTTTAGACATATAGGTTTTTTTCTTTAGACTTTTACTATTATAAATAGTGCTGCAGTGAATAGTCTGTATATATTTACTGAGCATCTACAATGAGTAAGACATAATCCAACGGGGGAAAAAGAAAATTACCTTTCCTTACCTGCCTTCCTTTTGAGGTAATAATATATACTATTGCCCTTTCTATTCTTTGAAATTTGGCTTGCTTGGCCACTTTGAGTTTTGAATATGCCTTTATTACATCAGAATGTGGGTTCTTCAAAACTGCTAGCTACTTATGCTTATTAGCATTAGATGATACACTAATGGCTAAATTTTTGAATCATAGAACTGTAGATAAGGAAAGAATATAACAGGTCATCTAGGCTGCTACACACTATATAAAGAAAAACTATCATTTTTTAGCTTCCTTCCAGTCTAATTTAAAATACTCTACTAATAGACACTGGATAATCTATGTGCTAAATGTGAGGATTTATTCTTTTCAGATTTGTAATAAGATTTTTATAGAAGTGCTCAAGTTATTATTCTATCCCGGGTATTTACAGATGGCGGTATGATAGATTTAAAAATCTCCCCAAGAAGACAGCGCCATAGAAGTCTTTTAGCTTTGATACTAAATCTTGCCTTTAGATGATAATGTGCAACCTAGCAGCACGGATTTGAGACATAAAGTGAACAAAAATGTGTGATTTGCATTCAAACAATGCATTGTATCAGTCATTTGACACTTTTTTTTTCTTCAAATAATTCAGTGGTTTGTCATCTTCATTGTGTATTAGACGCATCTAGGGGACTTTTAAAGTAGACTGATATTTGGATGCCACCTCCTAAGAATGTGATTCAACTCATTTGGGCTGATGTCTTAGTTTTGGTGTTTTTTTAAAGCTCCCAATGATTTTTAAATGTACCCCCAGGTAGAGGACTATCAATCTAACCTGACGTTCCAAATGAAGAAGAGCTAAATAAATGAATCAGTCCTGTCATTGTGTCTTGTGTATATTTTATGTAAAGCTAGTGTTTGAATTAGGCAAAAATCCATATTATAGCCTTTCCTTCATTCCTGAATCTTCCTGGAAATTGTTCACTTTTCTGGTCTGTGATCAAGTGTCTCATTCTTTGTGAACGTTTTCCAGGCAGTCTTGACTCTTCCTTACCCTGGCCACGCAACAATGGCAAATATCCTTGAAGCACTTATTCTGTGCCAGGCACTGTGTTACTCATGGAGAATATAATGTGCCTGTCCTCCTGGAGCTTAGAGTCCTGGAGGAAGAAGAACCACAAGCAGCATGGTAGGTGCTAGGATAGAGGGATATGGTATTTTTTCAGGGCACACAGCAAGAGCCTGCTGACCTGTTCTGGAGAGAAGTGGGCCTGGGACCATGAAATACATGGGCCTTCTAAATGCCCTGTGCTTAGCACATATTAGGCACCCAAGAAACTTTAGTAAGTACATGACTGAAGAGTTTACTGACTGAATAAATGAATAAAAGAAGTTATAGTTTCATTGGAAAGCATGTGCATGAGTATGTGTTTTGAAATGGAAGGGATGTTAAAATACGTACTTTAGCTTTTCTGGAAGAAAGAAGGGGGGAAATAAAATTCCTTAAAGTCTTTTCTTCTTTTATTCCTTAAATTCATACAATATATCCAAATAGTAATGTGGTCAGAAGTGATGCTATTTAGTTTATTTTCTACGTGTTTTCCCACCCCTACCCCTGATGATCCATGACTTGTTTGCCCTGCTTTCTGGTGGCCCGGCTCCCACAGCATGAAGCTGCCTTGGGAAGTATGTCTTCGAGTTGGATCATATCCTGCCATTGAAGTTCACTTCAGTGGAGGTTCCGTTTGAAAAACAGTGGCAGGATATGTCCCATGGTTAGATGCATGTTGCTTCTGGCAGCTTCCCTTAGAGAGTAACAGGTTTTATTATGGTGTAGAGAGAGTCCCTTTGTTTAATTCAGAATTCATATGCACTAGGACCTTGTGAAATCCAAATGCTTAAATAGGAAGCCATAAGTAACAAAAATTGTTTTGAGGCCTATGGTATCTCTACGAGTCTGAGTGGTTTTCTCTTCTTTCGCCCTTGTTCGCCTCCACCCCCTTCAGTTTCTCTTTCTTTCTCTCTCTCTTTCTCACTTGCTCTCATTCTTGCTCTCTTCCTCTTCCATTATAGATGAGGTCATTATGATTTGGAGCCAAGAGAAGTGCATTCCTGTAACTTTAAATCTCCATACTCAATTTATGACTTTTTTTTTTAGAAGGTGGTTATACTTTATAGTTGGAGGACAGCTTGCTTAATTGTGCTATTTTTTAATGTAAATGTGAGCTTATTAGAGGAATTTTGTCAATTTGTGAACAGGGCTTAGTGCTTCCACATTTCTTATTCTCACATATTTCACATTTATTATTGCTTTCGAGCCCATTATGGTGTGCAAAGAATGTTCTGAATTTGATAAAGTTATCAGCCCCTTGATTAGCTTTTTAGTGCCCTGTACTTTGGACATCCAATTCCCTCCTGACATACGGAGAAACAGTGTTAGTACTGGTAGCAGGGAAATTAGGCTAGACCCTTTGTTTCCTGACTGCAAGGTGAGGTGCAGGGATCCTTTGAAGAAGGTGTTTTCTAATATAAGCTCTGTTATAAAATCGTGGAAAAGTGAAGGAGGGTAAAGAGAGGAATGTGGGGAAAGGTGAGTGAGGACAAAGAGGCACAGGAGGTAAGAAGATATCAGCTGTGAGAGATGACCTCACTTACTATCCTAAGACCATGTTCTATAGCGGGCACAGCAGATACTCAGTGGTCAGACAATTTGCGCACAGACTGCTCCTGAGATGATCTTAGGGAAGACACACCCCTCTTCTGGGCCACAGTCTCCTCAACTTAAAAAAGTGGGCATTAGCAACAAAATCTAGCAATTCTGAGACTTTGTTCCATGGAAGAGAGGAGGAGAAGTTTAAAGAAAGGAGGTAATTAAACAATGAAATACCAGAAACTTGGAACCATTTGCTTGGCCATGTACCCTTCCCCACATGATTCCAGAGGGAAGTATGTGGCTGGGGACAATGACACAAAATGAATGCACTTTTTCACTCTTTGGCTTTGGCCTATACTTCTGTAGGTTCCCAGTACACTATACAGGACCCAGTGGTGAATTTCTTATGCCTAGGATAGGGCAGCATAACATCCAGAATCGATGCAAACTATGCTTCCTTCAGGAAGAAATGAGCATAAGAGAAAGAGGTAGCAACCCGCAGATCCGGTTTGCCTCATCAGCCTGTGACAGGTAGAACATCCCTAGAAAGAACACTGCTCTGGGGCTTCTCTGGTGGCGCAGTGGTTAAGAATCCGCCTGCCAATGCAGGGGACACGGGCTGGAGCCCTGGTCTGGGAAGATCCCACATGCCGCGGGGCAACTAAGCCCGTGCGCCACAACTACTGAGCCTGTGCTCTAGAGCCTGCAAGCCACAACTACTGAAGCCTGCACGCCTAGAGTCCATGCTCCACAACAAGAGAAGCCACTGCGATGAGAAGCTCACGCACCGCAACGAAGACCCAACGCAGCCAAAAATAAATAAATATATAAATAAATTTAAAAAAAAGAATACTACTCTGTGGGAGCAAGTCCTTAACCTCTTGCTCACCTGGGTGAAAATTTCCTTCATTAGCCTAATAAAATGTCTTTGGGTCTGGCCATTTCCTGATATAATTTCTGCCTGTTGAAGGGTGAAGTTGCTTCATTTCCTTCCTTTTGAAAGTAACAGAGTAAACTACATGGAGTGATAGAACCCTTTAAAGAGCATTTTAGCAAAACAAGTAAAGTTGAAGACATGCCCTAAAACCAATGATTCTACTCTTAAATATATCTCCAGAGCAAATGATTCCTTTAAACTTCATGACACAAACAGAAACTCATTATATTTGTAGAGTACTCTGAGTTCACTGCTTCCAGCAGATGTCTAGATGGTACCCATCAGGCCATCCTGAGTGCGGAGGATATTATATGTTAGCACATAAGTAACCCATTTGCACTAGTTTGCTAAAACCCAGAAAAACTCTTAGATATGTATGTCAGGGGACATACATATGAATGTTTGTAGAGGCATTGTTTATAAGTGCAAAAATAAATTGGAATACAACCTAATAATCAATAAGGGAATGGATAAATAAAGTGTGATATAATCACATAGTGAAGTACTATACAGTAGTGGAAAGGAATGAACTAGAACTAACGTATCAATATAGAGGACTCTGTTGAACAATGTTGATCGAAAAAGCAAGTTGCAAAAGTATACATTTAGTATGATGCTGTTTATATAAAAATTTAAAACAGACAAAACAATTGTATACATTGCATAAGGATACTTCTGTAAATATGAAAATATATGGAAATGCATTGAATGTTAAATACCAAGTTCTAGAAAGTACTTATCTCAGGAGGGCTAAGAGATTGGGGAGAACACAAGGGGGATATGTTGATTTTGCCAATATTTGTTAAGAGAGAGAGTAGAGCAGGAAGAGCAGTTAGGAGAAATTTGCTGCAGTTCAAACTGTAGAGCGCTTCCTCCTTGAAATGCCACTTACTCTTGCTTCCAGAGTGTTTTTCCTTGTTTTCTCCCTGCGTCTCTCTGACCATGCCCTTTCATCCCCATCTCTAATTCCTCTTCCTCCTCTGCCCCTTAAATGTTGTTGTTTCCCAGAGTGTTTTTTTTAAAATAAATTTATTTATTTATTTTTAAATTTATTGGCTGCATTGGGTCTTCGTTGCTGCACACGGGCTTTCTCTAGTTGTGGTGAGCGGGGGCTACTCATCATTGCAGTGGGGCTTCTCATTGCAGTGGCTTCTCTTGTTGCGGAGCATGGGCTCTAGGCACATGGGCTTCAGTAGTTGTGGCACACGGGCTCAGTAGTTGCTCCGCAGCATGTGGGATCTTCCCGGACCAGGACTTGAACCCGTGTCCCCTGCCTTGGCAGGTGGATTCTTAACCACTGAGCCACCAGGGAAGTCCCCCAGAAAGTTTCTTTTTTACCCTCTTTTCTTTTCAATTTTTAGGTATATATTTTAGTGACCTCATTTATATCCCAACTTAGATTACCACTTTTATGATCATGATTCCCAAATTTATTTCTCCAATCCAATCCTTTTTCCCAGCTCCAAACTGTCTACTGGACATTTCTTCTTGACTGTCTCATAATTAAACAAAATCCAGCACGTCCAAAATGGAGTTAATCTCTTTTCCAAATGTGCCTTTTCCTTTTGTCTTTGGGATCTTGATTAATTACATTGTTATCTACACAGGTGTCTGATCCAGAAAACTGGGTATTATATTAGATAGATCTGTCTCTGTCAATTTTCCTCTTTAATTGGCTTCCATGGCAGGAATTAAGGGTTAGGTTTTGGTGTTCTGTGTTATGACATAATGTGCTATGACATATTTAGGGACCCAGGAATGCTCAATTCCTGCCTTGCTAATCTCTTTACTCTCTCCTATTCAGAAGATTTCAATGAGCTTACCACCAGCAAAATAAGATACCAACTTTAGAACCTATTTTAGATCTCTTCTTGATCTCGATTCTATTGACTTTTCCATCATTTGCTGCTTTTGTTTTTCTCTTATACTCTGGGTTATAGCTACACCAACCCACTTGAAATCCCTGAATGTGCCACATTGTTTTAGAACTCTGTGCCTTGGTACCTGCTATTCCTTCTGCTTGATATACCTTTCCTTACTGTGCCTGTCTAGTGAACTCATGAGGTTCTTGTAACTAGCCCATTTTTGTACTTGTCTGTCTGTGCCCTAATTACTAGTTTATATGCCTACTTATCCCCAGTGATCTCTGAGCCTCTGAGGCACAGAGAGTGCCTATCCAGTTTTGCATCTTCATGGCCTGGCACATGGTAGATGCTCTATAAGTATATATTTAGGGTTGACTTACCCAGCAAATTTCCCCTTTTTCTTTTTGCCTGTGTTAGGATTGTTTGAGATTAGTTGCAAATTACTGAAGCAAATATTCCAAAGAAAAAATACATTGTAAACTCTTAGAACAGATATTCTCTGTCTTCTGCAGTTTGGGTATTTTCTATTTTGCTTAGAGCAACTCTGGAAGGAAGTATTTATGTAGAGAACATTTAAATAAAAGTTGCAGTATTCTCAATCCTGGTCCCTGAAACTTCCAGGAACTATATGTCTTCATCATCTCTTTTAATTTCTTTTAAGTTTCTTTCAAGTTTTCACCCATATTGCCTTCTGCTCATCTCCCAAACTTAAGTTTCCCTGCTCCTTTAACAAGATAATAATTAAACAAACAAACAAGCAAAAAACTTGTCCTCAACACTGCTGCTTATTCTTCAAACTCTTTCCCCATCGCTATTCTCCTTTTCATCATTAAAAAGAAAAAAAGAGATATTTATGTTTGGTGCATTAATTTGCTCATATTCTACTCACTCAGCCCACTGGAATCTGACTTTAGTCATTACCACTAACAAAATGCTTTCCTTCCAAGCCATCTAGCAGCTTCCAGCTTGCCAGTCCAACTGTGTCTCTTTAGCCACGATGACACCTTTTCTCTCTGCAGTTTTTGACCACTGTAGTATTGATGATCTCACCCTTCTTGAAATGTTTTTCTACTCTTAGTTTCTGTATTATGGCAGTCATAATTTCTTGTCTTTCTCTGACTATTGCACTTCATTGGGTAAGTGGGGAAGTGTCTTATATTTGAGGTAACCATATATTTGGGCATATCTGGTAATTTCTTTATCCGTTTACATTCACTTGACAAATATTTATTGAGTGACAACAAAGTGCCAGCACTGGATATGTAGTAGAGAGTAAAACAGATATGGTCTTTCTGAAGTCCAGAGTTTCAACCTTGTATTTGTTATCTGTTGCTACTGTGTAACAAATTACCTCAAATTTAGTGGCTTAAAACAATACACATCTGTTATCTCATAGTTTTTATGAATTAGGCATCTGGGCATGGCTTAACTCTGCCCTCTGCTTCAGGGTCTCTCATAAGGCTGCAGTCATGGTGTCGGCCAGGGCTAGAGTCTCATCTGAAGTCATGACTGGGGAGGGAATCTGCTTCCAAGCTCATGTTGATTTTGGCAAGATTTATTTCCTTGGAGACTGTTGGACTCAGGGTCTCAGTTCCTTGCTGGTTGTTGACCAGAGGCCACCCTTAGTTCCTTTCCATGTGGGCCTCTCTATATATAGCAGCTTGTTTGATCAGAGCCAGCAAGAAAGAGAATCAATAGAGTTGGGTAGCAACATGGAAGTTATAACCTCAGGTAATGTATCCATGGAAGTGGTATCCTGGTTTTGTTTTGGTTTTTTTTTAGTTTTTTTTTTAAATTGAAGTATAGTTGATGTACAATATTATATAAGTTACAGGTGTACAATATAGTGATGCACAATTTTTAAAGGTTATACTCTATTTATAGTTATTATAAAATATTGACTATATTCCCTGTGTTGTACAGTATGGTATCCCATTAATTTTCTTGTATTCTAATGGTTAGAATCAAGTCAAAGATCCAACCCATGTTCAAGTGGAAGAGATTACACAGAGCAAAACTACCCAGAAACAGAGATTCACTGGTGGCCGTCTTAGAGTCCACCTGTCACAAACCTCTTAATGTTTTTCTCTTAGACCTTCCAGACACCTCAATTTCTAGTGCTCTCAGATTGAGCTCAGTGCTCTCCCCTTGCCGAAACCTGCTTCTCATCCTGTATTCTGTGTCTTGGTCAGCAGCCTTATATCTATCCAGTCATCTAGTCCAGAAACCCAGAGATCATTTTCAATACCTCCTCCTGAGATTTAATGGATCACTAGGCTCTGTAAGTCTTTCACATCATTCTCTATTTAACATTCACATTGATGTGGCTTTAGTTCAGCCATGGATCATTATGTTAACCTTCTAACCTTCAGTCCTTCTCATAGTAACCAGAGTTACCTTTTTACAGTCTGGCCTCTACTTACTTTCCCAGGCTTCTTGCCCTCCACTCTTTGCTGTTGACCTTATGCCCTAGGCATAGGCCACTCGATGTTTCCTGAACCCACCATTGCATGTTTGTGCCTCTACATTTGGCCCTACAGTTACTTCTTCCTGGATTCCCTTCTCCCTACTTCTTCCTCTAGAAATCTCTTATATATATACTTCCAAACCTAACTGAAAAATCACCTCTTCTGTAAAACTTTTCTCAGTTTTCTCCCTGCCTGCTAACTCCCTCACTCAGAATTAACCAGTAGTACCTGTGTGCTCTCTCAGCCCTTTAATCACACCACTGTTACAAGACTGTTGTTGTGTAGTTTGCTTTCTGCAGCTTCGTAGTTGGTTGTTAAGGTACTTCTCTTTTAAAATGCCAAAGGGTAGGGTCTAGATCTTATTCTTCTCTGGATCCAAAGTGCCAGCCTCTGGAACAATAATTCACAATCTTGGCTGCATTTGGAATTACTTGGGGACCTTTGAATTCCGCCGAGGCCTGGACCCACCCCCAGAGGTGATGATATAATTGGTCTCAGGTGCAGCCCGGGCTATTAACATTTTTAAAAGCTCCATGATTCTAACATGTAGGTAACATTGAAAGCCTCTGCTTCTAGTTGAAGGAACCAAGTCTCTGGGAGAATGAAAGGATGAGAAAATGTTAAACATTTAATGAATAGGAAGACTTTAAAACTAGAGTTAAAGTTGAGTTTTAAAAAATCACACACACATAATTCAAATAAAATATGACATAGCTAAGTAATCAAAATGATCTCTAAATAGATCATCAGTGAACTGAGGGAATATGTATTTTTGTGGTAATGAGGGGAAAATTAGAAATGTAAAAGAGAATAAAACTGTAGTCTCTCAAAATCCAACACTTTAATTTTTGTGCATATGAAGTAAGTGGTAAAATGAAATAAAGAACCACCTGGAATTATTAGCATTTCCCTTTTGGTTTAGCCCTAAAGTGTGTGTGTGTGTGTGTGAAAGATATAACTTACTTGCCAGTTCCTCTGATTTCCTCCTTTATTTTCTAGGAATATTTTGAAAACAATTGCCCTGGGTCAGATGTTGTCCTTGTGTATATGTGGGACAGCCATCACCAGCCAGTATTTGGCAGAAAGATACAAAGTGAATACCCCCATGCTTCAGAGCTTTATCAACTATTGCTTGCTGTTTCTAATTTATACAGTGATGCTGGCATTTCAATCAGGTATGTCAAATGTTGGAATTACCTTTTCAACAAATTATCTTCATAAAAATCTTTGGCTCTAGATGTTCAAAAAATAAAATATGGGGCAAAACCAAGAACAGGAAACTACTGCTGTTTTTATAAAAGTTATTAGAAAAGTATGACACCTTTGAATTCTATGAAATTTGTGACTAGAGATTTGTGTATAACTCTCTGAAATTGTTGATTAAAATAAGTAGCACCAAACTGTAACGTAGGAGTTGTCTAAAAAAAAAAAAGTGTAGATGCCATTACAAGTTAGATCTTCTTTTTTTTCCCCCCATGGTTGATAAATTTAAAAGACAGTATTAGAAACACTTAAAAAGTCAAGAACCTCACTGTCCAAAATATGTATTTCCAGCTAAGTGGAGAATGCTAAATGGACCACCAATTGCATGTATTGATAGATCAAGTCTATGTTGTGAGAGAAACAAAACAAGGAATTGGCAAGGAATTAGCATCTTATCACTGGCTGGTTAAGCTGTTTTAGAACCATTGTAGAATTATCATTTCTAGCTAACTATTTATAAATGGGAAAAACTAAGCTAACAGTATTGTGCCAGGTATCATTTTAATTGCTTAACTCATTGAAGCCTCCTAACAAATCAAGTGAGTATTATTATTATCTCCACTTTATAGATGAGTAATCTGAGGCATGTAGTACTTAGATAACTTGCTATAAGTCATGCAGGTGGAGCCAGATTTCAACCTAGGCAGCCTGCCCCAGAGCCCATGCACTCACCACCATGCTGTATTAGGGGCTTCTTGTCATGATAAGAGCCATCCTTCCCACAAAAGAAGAGCATGGTATTATAAAATAAATTAAATAAGATTGAATTCAAGAGTGTAAAGACAATGGGTAACCCAGACTGATTGGTAGGGTGCAATACTCCCATTTTCATCACATTTAAGGCATATAATAAAATCACCAGTGTGGTATTTGCTAATCGTCTTTTAATATGAATCTTAATACACCAATGGTATTTCTATGTGTCAGGATAAATAACTTATTTTGAAAGAAAATGGAAACCAGTTGTGGGAAGGTGTAAAGAGATATCTTAAGGGGAAAACTCCAAATTTGGCAAGAACTTTAGGAGTTGGAAATAGAACTGGTACGTGGTTAATAGCCCCAGACTTTTCCCCTCTATGTAAGCATTGGCCTTTAGGAAGTCAGTGTGATTCATAAGTATATCAGTGAAGTCTCCTAAGGGATGGTTATTAGATGCCTTCCATGCCATCTCATTTTGAGGAAGACAAACTGTGTTTTCAGGATGTTCCTGCTGATTGGGATTTCATGATAATTATTTGGCTGCAATTCTCACTACCTTTATTTCCTTGCAGGTTATCTTACCCATAAAGCTTTCTTGTATATGTGCCAACTCTATATATCCTTGTGATGCTAGATTCTCCAAAGAAATGAATCACAGTTAACTTGAATAAATAGAATTTAGGGGATAAAAGGTGTTTCTTCAATGGTGCCACTAAATCTTTTTTCCGTACTTACCACTGGCTTAATTTTCTCTTGAAAGCACATCTTTTCCAAAAGAATGACCACATGCAGAGTTTTCTTTGAAGAAGCTCATGAATAGAGGTTAAATAACCAATGAGTTCATAAGAAAACATTTCATTTCCTAGGGATCTGGATGTTATATTTCTGTTGCAGTAGGAAAGGGAACTTAACCACTTTTCTCTTACTTCCTTTCTCTTTGGTGTTTTCATTGAACACTTGGCCTGTGATGACACCTTAGCTTGGGCCTCATACTAGAAAAAAATCTGACTGCTGAGCTGTTGCAGGAGTTTGGGTTATGAGTATTGGAAATTAGGAGGGTCCACGTTCAGAATACATAGTAAACCCTTGCTTTGACTCTTTATCTCTAAATTAACATGCATGGAATCATTTCAAGTACATGTACTAATCTAGATTTCTTTCAACCAGGTAGTGATAACCTTTTATACATCTTGAAAAAGAAATGGTGGAAGTACATCCTGCTTGGACTAGCAGATGTAGAAGCTAATTACCTGATTGTCAGAGCATACCAGTACACAACTCTAACCAGTGTCCAGGTGAGAAGGAGTCCTCTTACCAGTTTGGGTTTTATAGCTTTAAGAGAAGAATCTGAACTCATATGTGCTCACCTAATTTTATTAAGAACCTGTTCACTTGAAGAAAACCTAAACACAGGTGGATGCTATCTGTTTTCCAGTGGAGCATATGTGCTAATGAGTAAGGCTTCCTGGAATTACTGAAAACGTGTACAAGTTAATCAGTTCCCAAACTGCTAATGCTATAGCAGAATAGAACAGTTGCTACCAAAATAAACATAAATATTTAGTTGGCAATGGATGCTGTGATGTTGGCAAGAGTTCTGTGTTATGTGTTGCTTAAACATGGCATATAAAGTGGATATACCATTGTGCTACAGAAAAGTTGGAGGTTTGCAAGTAAAGTGGATATTCAAGACAAAGGAACAATTAGAAGGAACCTATTAGGCATTTTGGGTAGAGATGGTAGACAAAAGTAAAACTTATATCTCTATTCCTTTTCTAGGTTTATTCTCACTGGATTGAAAGAAAAATGTTCCTACATAGCAGTACTTTTCAACCTGGTGGAGTTGAGGAAGATTGTTTAAGTTGTCTTAATGTTAAGGAGTTTCCTGGTGGCCTAGTGATTAGGATTATGGGCTTTCACTGCTGTAGCCTGGTTCCATCCCTGGTTGGGGAACCGAGATCCCACAAGCCATGTCATGCAGCCAAAAAAAAAATGAAAAGAGTTGTCTTAATGTTAGCGAACTGTGTGATGTATCATAACACTGACTCCCCATTGCTAACAACAGAATGTGTTATAAATGGAGATGAAAGTAAGATAGATTCCAATACCAGGTTTAGACCTCGCAGTTTACTGAATTTAAGACTTTTGATGCATCACTTTTTTTTTTTGGCCGCACAGCACGACTTGTGGGATCTTAGTTCCCCGACCAGGGAGAGATTGAACCTGCACCCTCAGCAGTGTAAGCACGGAGTCTTAACCACTGGACCACCAAGGAATTCCTGATACATCACTTTTTTATATAAAACAGAGATGGTCTTATCTCCAAATTTTAGGAACATGGAAAAATTGAAGTGAGATTTATTTCAAAGAGAAGGATTAATGAAAACAGTATTTTTCCAATGTGAATGTGCATCAAATTCTATTATTACCAGAATGCCTTTTAATATTGTGCTAAGCATTGTCCTCAGCAAATATCTTGGGTTTTGACTGGCATGGGTTAAAAAGCCAAGATAGGAAATATTTGTTAAGACAGACATCATAGGAGGCACATGAAAAACCCAGAATTTCATAAAAATTAAAACCAGGAGTTACCTAGAAGATGCAGTTCATCACAAAATAGTATTAAGTGTACTTTTAACAATGAATAATGAGTGTAAGTGTAAAGAAAATGGCATTTTTCTAGTCACATCTACCCTCATAATCTCACACACAGTTTAATTACTTGATTACAATTTGCAGAAACTTTGATCTCTGACTAATGACAATTAGAAGTTTTGAATTGGTACAAGGTCTAAACACAGCTAAACAAAACACTTACAGCTGGGTTATTGTGACTAAAGGTCATGCCTTAAACTAATCTCAAACAATTTCTTTCGTCTTAGCCTCTTAGAAAAACCTAAGCATTTGGTTGTCAAAAGTTATGTACTTATGGTCCTAGCAAGCCCTATTATAAAAAGCACATCTAACAACTAGAGGTGCTTCCAGCAGTAGAGAGTGCCTGTCATTGGAATTCTTCAAGCGGATTCTCTCCTTGAGTAAATCTCTGGCCTGGTTAATCTGAAAGGGTGGAAGTTATTTACTGATTGATTGATTGATCGCCACGCGTGACATGTGGGATCTTAGTTCCCTGACCAGGGATCGAACCTGTGTCCCCTGCAGTGGAAGCTTGGAGTCCTAACCACTGGACCACCGGGGAATTCCCCTTAAAAGGGTGGAAGTTTAGATTGGATGGTCTTTGAACCTCCTTCTTAAGGATTCCTTCAAAGATTCTGTAATTGCAAATAGTAATGTAGTAGTTCTTGATGTGGCCATTGACATTGCTGGCCTAGGTTTCTACTCATGTCTCTTCTCACTTCACTGCCACATCTACACATTCCCTACCCACAGGCAGCTTCTCTCTCTTATGTTGCTCTATTCTTTCCAGAATGAATCCTTTTTGAAGCCCCTTCTCTAAGGCCTAATTCAATTTCACTTTCTCCTCTATACTCCACTGTATCTCTAATAAAGTCTAATTCATGTTTATATCCATGCCTTCTCCTCATTCCAGGTTCTTATTTAGTTCCTTGCTTACTGTGACTATACAATAATTTTTAAAGATTAAATTAAATAGGGAGCCTCTTAGAACTACAAGCATCAAACAGAAGGCATCTGTCACCAAGAACACATTTTGAAAAGATCCAATGTAGATAAATGACTGAATGTGATAGATACCAGATTAGAAGTCATGGAATTTTAGAGTGGGAAGCTACCTGTGAGATCATTTGGTCTGACCTCTTGATTTCAGATTTTGACTCAAAGGGTGACTAGCTAGAGATCACACAGCTGGTCAATGGTAGGTCTGGGGCCTGAGGCCTTGGGAGCTCTTACCAAATGTAGGTGCCTCCCTTATATGGCTACTCATTGCCCACCAAAAATTGTTAAAAATAGAGCAGATTTAAGTTTGACTTTAAGACACAATTTGAGGATAGGGAGTCTCCTGTAATAGTTTTTAGAGTGACTTTTTCCACTTTTTTTGTTTAAGGAATGTAGTTTAGACTTTGTTACTTCATTATGGCTGGATTCTGTTGGTGTCTTCCAGGACAAGCTATTATCATTTGCATCGTTTAATGGTTTGTTATTCAGGCAGGCTCAATAAAGCACTTAAGAGATTGGAGTTCTGCAGCTGGAATAAATAACACAAGGCAAGGTGCCCATTCCTATACTTGACATTGCAGTGAAAGGCGATCAGTAAACAACTGTGGACAGGATCAAACAGTCTGTTGGAGATTTAGGGGCCTGCCTTGTCCACGACTAAACAGATACAAAGCAAATAAGGGACAAGGTTAAAAAAAGAACAGGATGAGCAATCAAAAACCATCATCAGGAACATTATTAGTAAAAGGAATATATTTTATCCTTGAATGCACTTTACCAAATTTGTGACTAAGAATCCAGTGAATGAAATCTCTTTTTCTTTTATCTTACAAAGATTTTGGATTTACTATAATTTTGGCACTCTTAATCCCCCTGCCTTTCAGACTGGCAATATCAGGGGTGTAGCAAGTATTTTCTGGACCCAGGACCAACAGGTGATGGAGGAGTATATGATGAAGATGAGCAAGAGTATTTGCTGTGAGCAAGCATCTGTCTTATATGGTGGGGTTGGACACTTTGTCAGGGAGATGGTGTCGGTTTGCTCCTCATAATAACCTGTACTTTTTTGTAGCTCTTAGCCCAATTGCATTTAAATATTGGTTATGTGATTCTTCTGTGTCTGTCTAGCCTTCTGTATACTCCTCTTCGTGTCTCTCTTGTTCTCCTCTATATTCCAGCTCCTCTCATAGTGTCTCCCACATATCACATACTTAAATATTTGTTGACTGAGTGAATGGGCACATGTCTACTGGACTTAAGGATAAACACAGGTGGGAGTGTAGAGGTAAACTGCATAGGCTGTTGGGCAGAATTCCTGGGTTCATCAACTGGCTCCAACACTTTTAAAAATTTATTTCTTTATGGCTGTGTTGGGTCTTCATTGCTGCAGGCGGGCTTTCTCTAGTTGCGGTGAGTGGGGGCTACTCTTCGTTGCGGTGCACGTGCTTCTCATTGCGGTTGCTTCTCTTGTTGCAGAGCACGGGCTCTAGGCATGCGGGCTCAGTAGTTGTGGTGGATGGGCTTAGTTGCTCCACGGCATTGGGATCTTCCCGGACCAGGGCTCGAACCCGTGTCCCCTGCATTGCCAGGCGGATTCTTAACCACTGTGCCACCAGGGAAGTCCTCCACCACTTTTAACTATGTGATTTTTGGGCAACTCATTTAACCTTTCTGTGCCTTTGTTTTCCTCGTGTGTAAAATGGAGATTGCAGTTCTAATCTCATGGAGTTGTTGTGAGGATTAAATGAGTTAATCCAGGTAAAGCATTTAGTACAGGGCTGGCAATAATAAATGCTCAATAAACACTGACTCCTGTTATTACTTAATCATCTTTTAGCTAATGAGAGATGTTTTAAGCCATCTGTTTCTCCTTCCATGCAGCTTTTGGATTGCTTTGGGATTCCTGTGTTGATGGCTCTCTCGTGGTTTATTCTTTATGCAAGATACAGAGTGATCCACTTCATCGCTGTGGCTGTCTGTCTGTTGGGCGTAGGAACTATGGTTGGTGCAGACATATTAGCAGGGAGGGAAGACAATTCAGGTGAGACTGTGTTACTTGTTTCTGGTTTAGTCACAGAAAAAGTTTTGTTTATGTCCTCACTTTTATTGTGCAAAGATAAAGTAAAAGGCAGAGAACATGTCCCGACTAACTATCTTTAAAATTTTATTTTTAGATTTGCTTGCTTCTGGTACTATAACCATTTCCACAAAGCAGTCTTTATGTTTCTACCTGCCCCGAGTCCTTGCTGTTTTTTGTCACACTAAATAGTTTGTTTTGTGTCATGAGAGAGAAGTTTCTGTATATATTTGCAATAATCTTTTTTTGGCCCATACATTTGGATTAGTTACTGGAAATCCTACTGTAGATTCTTGGTTTTTGTTTTCATCAAAAAGGAGACTTTGTGTTCACTGAATGACCTCTTTTTTCAGTTACTCTGTAGATGAGAACATTTTGATATTCTTTATGTCAAGGTTCAGATAGTTGATAGTGTAAAATCTAAATAAGGTCTATGATTTCACCCAATATACAAGTGACTTCAGTGTCTCCTTTGATTGAGAAAATTACCTTGCTTACCTAGCTTCCTTCCCTATAGTTTTCAGTGAATTCCCATCAATAATTTCCATTAATTTCTCATGTCATAGAATCATTTTCTGAGGCCTTACATTATGGTATACACCACCATCTTCCAATCTGTTAGTCTCCTGAGGATCCAAAGTAAGAAAAATGAAAGCAGAAGTGTGCCGGAAAGTGAGAGGAGCAAGAGTCTTTAAACTTCTAAAAATCAGGGTTTCTTCTTCTGTAAAATCTTACTTAAATAAATATGAGCCAGATAAACTCCTGGAAGCAAGCTGGAGAGTTTTTCCTAGTGACAAATGTATTCCTTTTTGTGGCTTATCTCCTTATAGGTAGTGATGTACTGATTGGTGACATCTTGGTCCTTCTTGGGGCTTCCCTCTATGCTGTTTCTAATGTGTGTGAAGAATACATCGTGAAGAAGCTGAGCAGACAGGAGTTTTTAGGAATGGTGGGCTTGTTTGGAACAATTATCAGTGGCATACAGCTGTAAGATTCTAAACTTATCCTTAAAAACAATATAAGCAAATATGTCATAGATGATTATGTTCCAGCTACTAATATTCATTGTTTATTTGGCCCAAATTCACATTTGAAATCAGTAACTTGCTAAATATCTATTAGAAGATTTTTGAAACATCAAGAATTATGCCTCATTTTCTTATACATGTGTGAGGCTTGATTCCTGCTTATAATGCGGTAGACTTTATATTACCAGTGAAGACTCTATTTTTCAATTATTCCTAGAAAATGTTAACTTCCTGTTCAAAGGGAACACATACTGTCATGTTTTCCTCCTGTAGAGTGCTTCTAAGGGTGTCAAACATGTGTTTATGGACTCCTCTGGGTTTCATTCTTTGTCATTTTAATTAAAGATAGTTATTTTTATACTCTAAGAAAAATTCAAAAGTCAACATAATTAATCACCTTGAAGTACTTAAAGCTTGAAGCAATTTAATTGCTTATAAAATAGTGAAAAGTAGTATAAAGATCTCTCTGTGACCTCTTGTTTTAATCACAGATTGATTGTGGAATATAAGGATATTGCCAGCATTCACTGGGACTGGAAAATTGGTATGTACATACATAATAATTCTTGTTAGTCTTTCCCCTAACTGACACACATCAAGAAATAAATACTTCATTTTAGTAATACTATTTAGACATTTTTATATAAAATCACAGAGTAATTTAGTACACAGAGAACTATAGTGGTTTACATTGAGTTTTCTCTGAGAACTTGTAAATAAACCCCCCCATAAAAGTTAATCCTTAATCTTTACCTTCAGGAATAGCCTTTCTTTACTAGGAATTCAGAACAAGACTGACCTTTGGTCACACTAACTTTCAACTAGATCTGTATCTCGAGTCCTCAGACTTCTTGTGAAGGTTGTCTGCTTGACGTAATTTGTGAAGTATTAACCTGAATAATCTGATGGTGTGTCATCACCACCACGTTCCATTGCTACTCTCATCTGATAGGAAAGATTTGAACCTTATTTAATGATGCGTGGAAAGAAATTAAGTACTACATGAAGTGTCATTGAAATTCATTTACCGTGCTTGGATGATTTCATTCAAGTAAATAACTTAGATTGCCTCTGTGTGTGTGTGTATTGAGCGAGGTTGGGGAAGTGGTTGTGAAGCAGAGATAACTGCTATAACTAGTTATCTCTCAGCACCCACATGACTAGCTCTTATGAGATGTACAAAAGATAATGGGCCTAACGACTATCTTTGATACCCTATATTTTGATTCAACCACACAAATCATGTCCAACCATGATGCCTTTTATCATTGGCATCTCTCTGCCCTGGGCAGGTGGATAACATGGGGTGATAAGAGCTGTTGACTTACACCATAAGCAAGATTCTGTGGCCTCGATCATCTAACACTCTGTTGAATTTTTTAAGTTCTTCATCATATCTTGTTATTATTTTTTTCCTGAGAGCTTTTTATGTCTCATTTGCAATGCTTACTGTTAACAAGGGGCTTTGTGGATAGTATGTTAAAGGATCAGAGAATTTTATATATCAGTCAAGCTTTAAAAGCACAGCACCTTTAACTTTTGGTTTCTTCCTATAACAATAGATATTCCATTTTTTTTCACAGCCCTGCTGTTTGTAGCATTTGCCCTCTGTATGTTTTGCCTGTACAGCTTCATGCCACTGGTGATTAAAGTCACTAGTGCCACTTCTGTCAACCTGGGCATCCTGACAGCTGACCTCTACAGTCTTTTCTTTGGACTCTTTCTGTTTGGCTATAAGGTGAGCAAATAGATCTTGTTCAAATCAGAACACTTGTTTGGTTTAAAAGAAGTAACGGGGCTTCCCTGGTGGCACAGTGGTTGAGAATCTGCCTGCCAATGCAGGGGACACGGGTTCGAGCCCTGGTCTGGGAAGATCCCACGTGCCGCGGAGCGGCTGGGCCCGTGAGCCACAATTGCTGAGCCTGCGCGTCTGGAGCCTGTGCTCCGCAACAAGAGAGGCCGTGATAGTGAGAGGCCCGCGCACCGTGATGAAGAGTGGCCCCCGCTTGCCACGGCTAGGGAAAGCCCTCGCACAGAAACGAAGTCCCAACACAGCCATAAATAAATTAATTAAAAATAAATAAATAAATAAATAAAGAAGTAATGGGTTTCTTTAAGATTTTAGATCCCAAAATGAAACCTTCTCATCTTCTTGGCAAGAATTTCTTTGGACACTCTCACTCCAGGCAAATAGCATGTTAGTGTTATTGTAAGAGTCTTGCTTTGAGAACTACTGCCTTAGAAATCCATCTTTCCAGGACTTCCCTGGTGGCACAGTGGTTAAGAATCTGCCTGCCAATGCAGGTGACACGGGTTCAAGCCCTGGTCCAGTAAGATCTCACATGCCGCGGAGCAACTAAGCCCGTGTGCCACAACTACTGAGCCTGCGCTCTAGAGCCCATGAGCCACAACTACTGAGCCCGTGAGCCACAACTACTGAAGCCCGTGCACCTAGAGCCCATGCTCCGCAACAAGAGAAGCCCGTGCGCCACAACGAAGAGTAGCCCCAGCTTGCTGCAACTAGAGAAAGCCTGCGTGCAGCAACAAAGACCCAAAACAGCCAAAAATAAATAAATAAATAAATTTATTAAAAAAAAAAAAGAAAGAAATCCATCTTTCCATAGTATAAAGCTTGTTGACTTGGCTGCTATTACAGTCATTTGAACAAATAGTTAGAATGTCGGCTGTTGCTTGATAATTTTGGTTTTAGCTGGGGATAGCAACTATATTTCTTTATCCGTATAAAATTTTGTATCTGGGTGGAAATTGCTTGGCACTGATTTACACTGTTCCCAGGAATTGGCCAGGAACTCACAATGCCTAGTTCAGTGTGTTCTCAGAAATTTCTGCTTAAGAAACATAAACCATTTTTGCTTTTACATGTCACAGGAACCAGCTGTTATCTTGGCAAACTTGCTGGTTAAGGTATTCCTGAACTAAGACTGAAGAAGTATTTATAGCTTTTTGGTGGCATCATTAAAAAGTAACAAATGTCAAAGTGAATCAGGGAAGTGATCCTGACAGCCCTAGATTTTTTTTTCTATGATAGCAATCATTAAGGGGTACAAAGTGGGCCTTAAAAGTGAGTTAAAAAAAAAGTGAGTTAGCTGTTCTTGCATTTCACATGGCCACCACTAGGGGACCATGGTGTTTTTATTCTGCAGTTCCAAGGCCAGTTGATGGTTACCCATACCCGGAGAAAGCTTGAGAGCTCTGCAGTATAACATTTGGCCCCGCTTACCTGTGCTTTGTTTTTTTTTTTTAAACTAAACATATTGAGGTAGCTTTAGTAGTTTAACTTTTACTTTTCCCTTATTAGTAAAATAATGTCCAAGGAGGAAGTAAGGTTAAAGAAATAAAAGCTTCAAAGTGAAAGTACACTTGTCGCTACCTGACTATTATAAGATCCCTTAATGTAGATATTTGCTTTTTAACTGTATTAACTTTAATGAGAAAAAGCCTTCTTTTGTGTCATTGTTTTTGGCCACATGACTTATACTATTATTCTCAAAAGTGGAACATGCAAACTATAAGTTCCTTTGCAGTTCTTCTGCTTTATGTTTCTTTGTCCCTGAATGTCTAGCAGCTCACTCATAACTCATATCAGATTTTATTCTTTTTGGTCAAAGGCTGTTTCAAGACTTGTAGAGCAAAGAGGAGGTCTGCTGTGATCTTCAGAGTAAATTACAGAGGTGGGAAATCATTCAGAGCATAAAGACGATATCTAGGATCTTAGAAGAAATTTTTAAAGACAGAATCATAAGTTCAATATGTCACTAATTTAAAAAAATTATAGTATCTAAAATAACTTTGGCTCTGATATTTTGAAACACAGTTGAAAAAGACATTAAACAATTTCTGCATTCATTGGTGTCAGACTCTGCCTCCTCTGGATTGATCTTGAGTAAATACTCACTGAACAGAGTAGCCACAAGAAATTTCCTGTATAGATCCAGACACAAAGGGTAAAATTTAAAAAACAGCCTCTGATTCAGGAGACTTATTATCTCACTCCCTCAGAGTCTCTCTCTTCTAATAAAGGTGCCTCCATTTAATCATGTGCCTTCTTAAGAGGAAAAAGATACTTTTTTCTTATAAACATTTAAAACCACCAAACCAAACAGGACATGTTTTGAATAAGTTACTTAGGTTTTCCCACAGGTAACAGTGAACATTCTATTGGAGAGCATGATTGACCTTCATGATACTGACTTTAAAAGTTTAGGGTACTCTACATAGCTTTAACTCCCTTTAATCTTTTCTGAATCATTTTTCCCCCCCAAAAAACATTTATCCAATACCAGCTATGTGCTGGGTGCTGTGCTGAGATTGGATCCAAGAATGAAACCTGTGGAGGAAATTAGTTTGGCTGCTGCTCCGGTTGACATTATCACTGGCTTTGCATCATCACTGAATCCAGTGGAGGCCTTCCAGCTTTGAGGAGGGCTGTGGCTATTCCATTCCTTAAAAAGTTCTAATGGTTTAAGGTTAAGAAGTAATTGAGCATCTATGAAACATTAAGATGTTGAAGCCAACGGTGACCCATAGAAGCCCACACCTGGAGATGACTGTAATCTACTTAATACTCATTTCAAAACCCATTTCATTTTTTCCTTCTACCTTTGGGAGTGTGTCTTTTTTTTTTTAATTAATTTATTTTATTCACTTATTTTTGGCTGCATTGGGTCTTCGTTGCTGTGCGCAGGCTGTTCTCTAGTTGCGGCCAGTGGGGGCTACTCTTCATTGTGGTGCGCGGGCTTCTCATTGCGGTGGCTTCTCTTGTTGCAAAGCACAGGCTCTAGGAGTGTGGGCTTCAGTAGTTGTAGCACGCGAGCTCAGTAGTTGTGGCTCACGGGCTCTAGAGCGCAGCCTCAGTAGTTGTGGCGCACGGGCGTAGTTGCTCTGTGGCATGTGGGATCCTCCCGAACCAGGGCTCGAACCCGTGTCCCCTGCATTGGCAGGCGGATTCCCAACCACTGCACCACCAGGGAAGCCTGGGAGTGTGTCTTACTTTTTCTTCTCTCTCATCTTCTTTCTCTTCTCCTTCTCCAAACCATTCTGTTTTCTTATTGTTTCACACCAGTGTTGTAAGCTGTGCCTAGGGTCTGAATCTGGGTCTCTCATGGTACCATGCTAAAATTTTAGTCTCTCCACTAAGTAAGTGGGACTAGTTGTGAGGTGGGATGCAGCTGGGTTATCACAGAGAAAGGCAAAAGTCCATTTCCTAAAGATCCAAGAATCCAGTTGGCTAATGTGGTGGGTGATGTGGGCAGAGCTCACACATTCACCAGTACACACACATGGGACGGTTTTGGTCATTATCATCTCCTTGGGCAACTTTCAGAAAAAAAAATTATGAGAAGGTAACCCTCAAATCTCCGTTGACAAAAGGCAGCAGCAAAGATGTGTATGTGAGGGAGCACTGTCCATAGCCTATTATCTCCTCCTAGTTTTCAGGACTCTACATCCTCTCTTTCACCGTCATCATGGTGGGGTTCATTCTGTACTGCTCCACCCCGACACGCACTGCAGAGCCGGCTGAAAGCAGCATGCCACCAGTCACCAGCATTGGAATCGACAACCTGGGACTGAAGCTTGAGGAGAACCTCCAGGAGGCCCACTCTGCAGTCTTGTAGCTGGAGAAGAAGGCACACACGTATACCTGGGGTTTCCTGGGAAGCTGGAAGCTGTCACCGGGATAAAGCAGAGCCTACTGCCTTGGGATACTTGGAAAATTATCAGACTCAGAGTGAATACTCGGTAGCATTGGATTGGATCCAGTGGTTAGATTTTACAAAGGAATACAAAATAATGTATCAAAAGTAGAAATTCCAAAATAGGGCAGAAGCCAAGGCCAGAATTGTGTTTCTGTGTGTTTGAGGGCCAATACCTATTAGTGTCAGGGAGACAAGGAGTGGAGCCCACACTGGGGTCTTAGAGGTAGAAGTAGGAAAGCAGGATTGGATAGATACCTGGGTGTGAGCCAGCCTCAGGACAGAGCCTGAAAGCAGGCTGTCCAGGCTGGGCTGGGTAGTCAGGAGGAGGGGCAGCCCAGGATGGTTTTGGAGTAGGTTTCCTCATTTGGAGGCATCTGAGTTTTGTCCTGCTGAGGCAGTTATTGTCCTTGTACAAGCCTCGTGGTCTTTAGGCCACTAGATGAGGTCTGGTGACTGATTGCACATGTTGGGAACATGTGTGGGGCAGTACTTGAGAAATCCTGGGATACAACTGTGAGTACCATAGAAGCCATAAAGTAGAGTACAGTAAACCTAGGAACCTTCTCCCAATTGTTATTATGCTACTTCTTAGCAAATAATGTGCCATGAGATTTTTATGATACTTCTTCAATACAGAGTGTTAATATGTAGCATCATTATGATATCAACTACTAGTATGACACTTTACAAAAACTCTGTATGTAAACTTTTTTAGGTAAAAATATAATAAAGAATTGAGGGTAAGTGTTCATATTATTAAAAGATTTTGATTTCATGGAAATATATTTACTGTGTGGTTTTTTTGATTACTTAATTCCCCTTGTGGATTTTAAATGACTTAATATATTCAAGATTTCCTCATATCCAACTTTTCAGAATCATGTCTTCTTAAGGCGAAGCAAACCTATCTATTTGGGGCTCTGCCAGAATGGAGGGGAAATCAGAGTAAGCTCCCAGATCATTTGCTGGAATAAACATTTAAAAATTTTGAATTACCTTAATGGGTTTTTAAAAAAACCTTTTTGAGTGAAATACCCTTTCATTTCCTGCAGCCAATTAAAACTGATGTTTGTTTTTCACTCCTTACCATTAACAACTGTCAGTGAATGGAAAAAGATTATGTTAAAATGTTTCGCTTTTTGGGGAAGACTTCCAGTTTGATTAATACACTGATTATTTCTTAAAATATCTTGCTTAATAATAAACTTGTATATATAGGGATAGTGGTGAAGTAGAGAATCTCAGGTGACAATATCCCACATGTCTGTCAAGGCTAAGCTCAAATGTCATCTCTACTATGAAGCCTTTTTTAGGCCATCTGGGCTGGGTCCCCCACCTCCTCTAGGTTCCCAGGGCCCTTGCTTGTTCACATCTTCCTCGTAGCACTTATTGAATTGAGGTGTTGCTGTTTACCTGCCTCTCCTCACCACGGGTTGAGCTCTTCCAGGTCAACAGCCTTTTATCATCTTTCTAGTCCTTTGCTCACCTTACTTCTTGAGTGATTATTAAATGAACTTTGTCTTTGGTCTCAGTTCAGAACGTTTAAGGGGAGATTGATCTAAAGTAAGGCCTTTTATACAGATACATGTCTGTAGGGAGTGAGTTATCCTACCCTGCTCTCTTTCTACCCATCACCCTTAATCCTGGTGTTTCTCCTTGCTTACTCCCTTTGGAAAGGGGCAGAGGCGTTCCAATCTGGGCATCCCAAATTAAAACTCAGAATAATGTTCCAAAGAAGCAATGCTATGAATGACATTCAGCAACTAAATAATAGTACTGCAAGGCTGTGCAAGGTTTAAGGAAGTTGTGAAGACTGTCAGTTTAACCAGCCTGCATAATACCACTTTCATGGAATATATGTTTTCAAACATCTGGCTTACACACAAGCTTCTTTTTTATTTATTTATTTATTTATTTATTTATTTATTTATTTATTTATTTATTTATTTTTGGCTGCATTGGGTCTTTGTTGCTGCGCACGGGCGTTCCTCTAGTTGCGGCGAGCGGGGGCCACTCTTCGTTGCGGTGCACAGGCTTCTCACTGCGGTGGCTTCTCTTGTTGAGGAGCACGGGCTCTAGGTGCGTGGGCTTCAGTAGTTGTGGTGCACGGGCTCAGTAGTTGTGGCTCACGGGCTCTAGAGACAGGCTCAGTAGTTGTGGCGCACGGGCTTAGTTGCTCCGCAGCATGTGAGATCTTACTGGACCAGGGCTCGAACCCGTGTCACCCGCATTGGCAGGTGGATCCTTAACCACTGGCCACCAGGGAAGCCCGACACACAAGCTTTTGAAACACAACACGTTCTTAAGTTGAAAACCTCCTATAAATTCTTTCTCAGACTATTAGAGCAATACTGATTTTTCTATATTTTTTGTAGATATTTGTGCCATTAAAAAAAAATCCTGCTGAATAATATAATAGAGTTGCTAGGTCATTCCCTAGTGTTGTATAGGGGTAATAAGTTGTGCAATTGGACTGTGGTAACACTGTAAGAAGAGAGGGCTTTGCTGGAGCCATTTTTGTTATTTGCATTTTGAATCTAGGTTCTCTTTTGTGGATGAGTAGTTAACATTTCTCATCTTTCTGATACCAGTGTCTCACAGAGAATTGGTATGTAAGATCAGTATTTCCAGCAGGTGGCGCTTTAACAATTATAAAAAAGACCTGTGACATAATCTTTCATTTTGTAGTGCCTCCATAACGTTCTGTTAAATCAAAGTGTTTTGTTTTAAAAGGGGGTATTATGATGACTGTCCTCAGCAGGGATTGCCTTTGATTAACAGTTGAAGAATGCAGGTGCCAGAAAAGTTGAAATATCCTTTGCAGGTCATAGTTTGGTGGCTAAAGTGAATACAGGATCCAGGATTCCCTTCAGTTTAGTCGGCGGCTTGAAGTTCCCACTGCTTCTTGAAACTGAGTTCTGAGGGGGCCGTAGTCCCTGTGGAATGCACCTCCAGTGAGAGGAACTGGGAAGATTTTCCTGTAAAAACTAGCTTGATGGTGCAGTTTTCTCTGCGGCTCTGGAGCCTGCCCTTTTAAGAAGCTGTCGACATGCATCTCTGTGAGGTCTTCTGTATGCCTAGTCACGATTCTCTTTTCTGTCATTATTATGGTGATGTACCATTTTCATCCACATTTAATCACTTAGTATCTGGATATATCCTCAGCCCTCAAAAGATACCAATAAATCAGGGAAATTCAGCAAATAGCCACTTAGCTTATTAAAAGACAAGAGATTTATGAGGAAATTAGGTAATGCTGAACATGCAGTTCTTCAATAGTATTTTTTTTTCCAATAGTATTTTTATAAAGAGTGTTTTGAGAAGTTTGGCTATATATATGTGGAATATCGAGAGGAGTAAAGCCTCTTTAGGATAGCAAAATTTTACCTGTAGGATTTAATGTCCCAAAGTTTCTTCCCCCAATGCTTTCTTCATACACTTTATTCCTGGTTTAAATATTGCCCTATTTAGCAATCTTAAAGTGCAGACCCTTCTGGAGAAGAAAATTGGAAAGGGGAGAGAAATGATATGAGTAAAAAACATGGGCCATTTGAACAATTATTGGCTCCAACTTACCATAACAAGCATTCAGATGGTGCCATATAATCATCACTCAATGAGCTATTCTTCATAGCCTGCCCAATGGGGAGGCCAGACTCTATATACCAGGTGAGATGTAGAGGACTTGCAGTGCTAGTAGCTGGAGCTTGGAGTCCCACTTTCCTTGACCTCAGATGTTGCCTTCTTTCTGCTTGGTGACAGTGCTTTTCCACTTTTCCCTGAGTGTTTCACATTCTTTCAGATTCATATTCTGACTTTGGTCTTGTGGTCCCATGTGGGACCTTATCCACCTTGGTCTTCATAAAAAGTCCAGTGCAGGTACCTTTACATGATAGGACACACACAGACACACACACCACCATCACCAACTCCTATGTAGACCACTCCCCCTGACATCTTATTTTTCCAGAAATTGCAGTTGTTGATAAGATTGATTGCAGCAGTTTCAGGGAATCTGCCCTCACCCCTGACACACATCCAGAGACATTTCTGTAGAACTTCAGTTTCCTAGTCCAGCTGTTGGATTAAGTATATAGGCATACCCCATTTTATTGTACTTTGCTTTATTGTGTTTTGCTGATATCACGGTTTTTTACAAATTGAAGTTTTGTGGCAACCCTGCATTGAGCAAGTATATTAGCACCATTTTTTCCAACAGCATTTGCTTACTTCATGTTTCTGTGTCACATTTTGGTAATTCTCATGATATTTCAATTTTTTTGTTATTATATATTTGTCATGGTGATCTGTGATCAGTGATCTTTGGTATTACTGTTGTAATTGTTTCAGGTGCCATGAACTGTACCCATATAAGATAGTGAATTTAGTTGATAAATGTTGTGAGTATTCTGACTATTCCACCAACCAGCCATTCTCCTGTCTCTCTCCCTCAGCCTCACTATTCCCTGAGACACAATAATATTGAAATTTGGTCTATTAATAACCCTACAGTGGCCTCTAAGTGTTCAAGTGAAAGGAAGAGTCACATGTCTCTCACTTTAAATCAAAAGCTAGAAATGATTAAGCTTAGTGAAGAAGGCATGTTGAAAGCTGAAAAAACTAGGCTTCTTGAGCCAAACAGCCAAGTCGTGACTGCAGAGGAAAAGTTCTTGAAGGAAATTATGTGCTACTCCAGTGAACACATGAATGATAAAAAAGCGAAACAGCCTTATTGCTGATATGCCGAAAATTTTGGTGGCCTGGATAGATCAAACCAGTCACAACAGTCCCTTAAACCAAAGACCAATCCAGAGCAAAGCCCTAACTCTCTTCAATTCTGTGAAGGCTGATACAGGTTAGGAAGCTGCAGAAGGAAAGTTTGCAGTTGACAGAGGTTGGTTCATGAGGTTTAAGACAAGAAGCCATCTCCATAACACGAAAGTGCAAGGTGACTCAGTAAGTGCTGATGTAGAAGCTGCAGCAAGTTATCCAAAAGATTAGCTAAGATAATTCATGAATGTGGCTCCTCTAAACAGATTTTCAGTGTAGATGAAAGAGCCTTCTGCTGGAAGAAGATGCCATCTAGGACTTTCAATAGCTAGAGAGGAGAAATCATTGCCTGGCTTCAAAGCTTCAAAGGACAGGCTGACTCTCTTATTAGAGGTCTTTTTGAAACAAGTTTTACTGTGGGTAAAATGCTATCAAACAGCATTGCATGCTACAGAGAAATCATTCATGAAAGTAAGAGTAAAGTGATGCAGCAAACTTCATTGTTGCCTTATGTTAAGAAATTGCCATGGCCACCCCAAACTTTAGCAACCACCACCCTGATCAGTTGGCAGCCATCAACATTGAGGCAAGACCTTCCACCAGCAAACAGATTAAGACTTGCTGAAGCCTCTGATGATGCTTAGCACTTTTTAGCAATAAAGTATTTTAAAATTA
Organism: Eubalaena glacialis; assembly: GCF_028564815.1. Lineage (NCBI taxonomy): Eukaryota > Metazoa > Chordata > Mammalia > Artiodactyla > Balaenidae > Eubalaena > Eubalaena glacialis. The sequence continues at coordinate 25,714,614 of NC_083725.1, forward strand.
AGCTATATACATTGTTTTCTTAGACACAATACTATTGCATACTTAACTGACTACAAGTAACTTTTATATGCACTGGGAAACCAGAAAAAATTGTGTGACTTGCTTTATTGTGATATTTGCTCTATTGCAGAGGACTGGAATCAAATCCGTAATATCTCCAAGATATGCCTGTATATAGTGACTTTACTTGGATACAGTTGGTATACAAAATTTATTTGGTCTCCCATCAATTTAGAGCATTCAGTAGGTGGGGAGGGTCAAGTCTTAATACCTGATCTGATAACTAAAGTGTGAGACATGCCAGAGCAGGGGGATTTGGCTTAGTTGAGAGCTAAATTTGGCTGGTGAGCACAGTCTTGAGAACTCTTTGGTCATGACGTAGAAACATGGTTCAAGTCCACATCTCCTTGTGGAGAGCAGTGCAGGAGGAATCTAGGCTAGGCCAAAGGACACTGTCTGGGAGATCTATTTGCAGAGAGCAGGGAACTCTCAAATTGCCTGGAGTTCAGTGACCACATGCTAATCCTTCAGAGGAAGGCTGGCTAGATTATGGGAGGACACTCACATAGATCCCCCAAACAGGGATGCAGGGGGCAGGGAGAAGAAACTGGGAAGGTGTGAGTCCTAGGCCCCTGGTACTAGGATGAGTTCAAGAAAAGTAACTGGGGGCATCATCAAAGACAGACAACTCAATTTGGCCCTCAAATAGGCCTGTGGCCTTAGAATGTTCTTTAACCTTCTAACATGTACATTTCTCCAGCCGACTATCCTACCATTAAGCTCAGTAAGTTGAACTGAAGCACATCATGGTTTCTATCCCCTTCACTTCATCATCTGCCTCACCTTTTAATGTAGCAGGTGGAGAAATGTCCCTTTTAGAAGGTTAAAGAACATTCTAAGGCCACAGGCCTATTTGGGGACCAATTTATAACAATTAAAAACAATACCTTTCAATTTGGTTATCCTTTTAATTTTCTTCCCTCGTTACTAATTTTGCTGTTTCAACAGTGATAGGTAATGCAGTTGGGAATAATTCATGTGTTTTCAACTGAGTGGGACAAGAGAGGAAGGGCTACGAGCTCTCCGAGAAGGGAGAGAACCCTGTGGATTCCATCTACTAGGAGGAGGAGATGGACTTGAGCTGAAGCTTGGATAATGAAGTAAGCGTTAAGTACAAAAAGAAGAAGTGGAAGAAGGACTTGCCCCTAATATAATTAAATAATTATTATTTAGATACATGGAGAATTATGAGCTTTAAGCATTGACACTCAAGAACAACCATTTGACAGTACTTGATTTGGTAGCATTCAAGCCTGCCAGAGAGTGTTTTTAGTCCTTGGGAATTTGAAAATAAGTTCTGAGCTTCAGTTTTTGGCTGCTTCCCAGACACAGGCCTGCTACCCAGGGAACTATTAGAAATGCCAGCCAGAAGAGTTAATGTGCTGCTATATTAAACCCTGAGAGAGATGGAGTTCTTCATCTACAGCTTAAAAAAAACCATTAACCAAAAAGCAACCAAACCAAAAAACTCCTGGGTGAATTGGAGTTCACAAATAGATTGGCAAACCTGAGAGCTCTTCTGGAGGAAACCATCAGCCTTGGGATCACAAAGCAGCTGGCATAGTGATTGTGAGCACAGCTGGGTAAAATCCTGGCTCTTCCTATTGCTGAGTGAGCCTCAGGCAAGTGATTTCATTTGTGTGTCTCTGTTTTCTCATCTGAAAATGTGAAGATTAGGTGAGAGAATGCACGTCAAGTGCTGAGCACATGAGGTACTGCCCCTCTGGCAATGTTTGGGGCCCACTGTCCTCTGAGGGGGCTGGTTCTGCCTACCTGGGCTTGGCAGTCACTATCTTCATACACTTTGGCTATTTCAAGTTTCATAATCTCACTACCTTCTTTGTTATCTTAAGACACCCAGCTGTTTCTGCTGTTGACAGTGAAGGAGGAAGATCCAAAAATAAAGGAAATGCAAAGTAACTTGTCATTATTAATGTCACAAATATAAACTGCTCCATAAAATGGGGGCACAGTTATGTCTCATTTATTTTACTAATGAATTATTCTAGAACCCCTAATCCTATTAGTAAGAAGTTCTCTTTTTAGGGGCTCTCCCCATTCCCTGAATTACCTGAAAACACAGGGGCTTCAGCAATTCCAAATGGTTGAGGGGTGCTTTCATTCAACTTTTGTACCAGGTAGGCTGGACTGCTTATCCTGCATTTCTATTCCAAATTGTCCTGATGGTAGATCCTTTGCAATGTGGCACTTCATGCACTCCATCAACCAACTTTTCTTTTGTCAAATTGTTTGTCATTGATAATTTACTCTAAATGCCATGATTTTAGCAATTGACCCTCAGTTTGTTTTTTGGTTTTGGAGGAGTCGAAAGCCCTCCAAGTCCATATTCAGTGATCTCCAGACTGACAGGCAAATGGAAAATATTGCCAGGTATAGGAAGTATTCTTCTATTACTATATCTCCTACCAACACAGCAAATGATTCACCTATCAAATGTGTAGCACAAGCAACTGCATTCCTCCGTTCAGAATGTCCTACTGTATTTCTGTTACTTCCCTACCTTCAAGAAGGCTAAGGACCAGTTCAAGAAGTTTTCTTGTAAGTATCTGACCTCAGGTACAACTGTTCAAGTGGCATATGTACCAGGTCTCCCCCATTACTTACATACTTCCCTACTGTGCTAACTAAAATGTAGGGTACTACTACCTGGGGCCCTTTGAGATAAGAGATTGTCAGTCCAGTGGCCTTCCATTAACAAGAATGCTTACTGCAGCTTTAATCATAATAGAAAAATGTTGGAAACAATTGATCCATCAACAGGAGAAAGGATTCATAAATTTTGGTATATTTGCAAATGTACTACCACTCAGAAATAAAAAAGTATACACTACTGATAAATGTAATAACATGAATACAAAATATTATATGAGTGAAAGAAGTCAGTAACAAAAGAGTACATATTGTATGATTCCATTTATATGAAGTTCAAAAGCTAATTTATGGGAATAGAAATTGGAATGGTGGCTGCCTCAAGGCAGCACAAGGGTTATTGGAAGGGGCATGAAGGAACTTTCTAGGATAACGGAAATATTCTACATCTTGCCAGGGAGTATTGATTACCTGGTTGTCTAATAGTCTTTTTTTTTTTTTTAACATCTTTATTGGAGTACAATTGCTTTACAATGGTGTGTTAGTTTCTGCTTTATAACAAAGTGAATCAGCTATACATATACATATATCCCCATATCCCCTCCCTCTTGCGTCTCCCTCCCACCATCCCTATCCCAACCCTGTAGGTGGTCACAAAGCACCGAACTGATCTCCCTGTGCTATGTGGCTGCTTCCCACTAGCTATCTATTTACATTTAGTAGTATATATAAGTCCATGCCACTCTCTCACTTCGTCCCAGCTTCCCCTTCCCCCTCCCCGTGTCCTCAAGTCCATTCTCTACATCTGTGTCTTTATTCCTGTCCTGCCCCTAGGTTCTTCAGGAGTTTTTTTGTTTTAGATTTTTTTGTTGTTTTAGATTCCATATATATATGTGTTAGCATACAGTATTTGTTTTTCTCTTTCTGACTTACTTCACTCTGTATGACAGACTCTAGGTCCATCCACCTCACTACAAATAACTCAATTTCATTTCTTTTTATGGCTGAGTAATATTTCATTGTATATATGTGCCACATCTTCTTTATCCATTCATCTGTGATGGACACTTAGGTTGCTTCCATGTCCTGGCTATTGTAAATAGAGCTGCAATGAACATTGTGGTACATGACTCTTTTTGAATTAATGGTTTTCTCAGGGTATATGCCCAGTAGTGGGATTGCTGTGTCATATGGTAGTTCTATTTTTAGTTTTTTAAGGAACCTCCATACTGTTCTCCATAGTGGCTGTATCAATTTACATTCCCACCAACAGTGCAAGAGGGTTCCCCTTTCTCCACACCCTCTCCAGCATTTATTGTTTGTAGATTTTTTGATGATGGCCATTCTGACTGGTGTGAGGTGGTACCTCATTGTACTTTTGATTTGCATTTCTCTAATAATAAGTGATGTTGAGTATCCTTTCATGTGTCTGTTGGCAATCTGTATATCTTCTTTGGAGAAATGTCTATTTAGGTCTTTTGCCCATTTTTGGATTGGGTTCTTTGTTTTTTTGGTATTGAGCTGCATGAGCTGCTTGTAAATTTTGGAGATTAATCCTTTGTCAGTTGCTTCATTTGTATATATTTTCTCCCATTCTGAGGGCTGTCTTTTCATCTTGTTTATGGTTTCCTTTGCTGTGCAAAAGCTTTTAAGTTTCATTAGGTCCAATTTGTTTATTTTTGTTTTTATTTTCATTTCTCTAGGAGGTGGGTCAAAAAGGATCTTGCTGTGATTTATGTCATAGAGTGTTCTGCCTATGTTTTCCTCTAAGAGTTTGATAGTGTCTGGCCTTACATTTAGGTCTTTAATCCATTTTGAGTTTATTTTTGTATATGGTGTTAGGGAGTGTTCTAATTTCATTCTTTTACATGTAGCTGTCCAGTTTTCCCAGCACCACTTACTGAAGAGACTGTCTTTTCTCCATTGTATATTCTTGCCTCCTTATCAAAGATAAGGTGACCATATGTGCGTGGGTTTATCTCTGGGCTTTCTATCCTGTTCCATTTATCTATATTTCTGGTTTTGTGCCAGTACCATACTATCTTGATTACTGTAGCTTTGCAGTATAGTCTGAAGTCCAGGAGCCTGATTCCTCCAGCTGTTTTTCTTTCTCAGGATTGCTTTGGCTATTTGGGGTCTTTTGTGTTTCCATACAAATTGTGAAATGTTTTGTTCTAGTTCTGTGAAAAATGCCAGTGGTAGTTTGATAGGGATTGCATTGAATCTGTAGATTGCTTTGGGGAGTATAGTCATTTTCACAATGTTGATTCTTCCCATCCAAGAATATGGTATATCTCTCCACCTGTTTGTATCATCTTTAATTTCTTTCATCAGTGTCTTACAGTTTTCTGCATACAGGTCTTTTGTCTCCTTAGGTAGGTTTATTCCTAGGTATTTTATTCTTTTTGTTGCAATGGTAAATGGGAGTGTTTCCTTAATTTCTCTTTCAGATTTTTCATCGTTAGTGTATAAGTATGCAAGAGATTTCTGTGCACAAATTTTGCATCCTGCTACTTTACCAAATCTTTTAGGATGCAAACAGTGACAGTTTTACTCTTCTTTTCCAATTTGGATTCCTTTTATTTCTTTTTCTTCTCTGATTGCCGTGGTTAAACTTTCAAAACTATGTTGAATACTAGTGGTGAGAGTGGACAACCTTGTCTTGTTCCTGATCTTAGAGGAAATGGTTTCAGGTTTTCACCGTTGAGAATGATGTTGGCTGTGGGTTTGTCATATATGGCCTTTATTATGTTGAGGTAGGTACCCTCTATGACTACTTTCTGGAGAGTTTTTATCAAAAATGGGTGTTGAATTTTGTCAAAAGCTTTTTCTGCATCTATTGAGATTATCATATGGTTTTTATCATTCAATTTGTTAATATGGTGTATCACATTGATTGATTTGCATATATTGAAGAATCCTTGCATTCCTGGGCTAAACCCCACTTGATCATGGTGTATGATCCTTTTAATGTGCTGTTGGATTCTGCTTGCTAGTATTTTGTTGAGGATTTTTGTATCTATGTTCATCAGTGATATTGGTCTGTAGTTTTTTTTCTTTGTGACATCTTTGGTTTTGGTATCAGGGTGATGGAGGCCTTGTAGAATGAGTTTGGGAGTGTTCCTCCCTCTGCTATATTTTGGAAAAGTTTGAGAAGGATAGGTGTTAGCTCTTCTCTAAATGTTTGATAGAATTCGCCTGTGAAGCCATCTGGTCCTGGGCTTTACTTTGTCAGAAGATTTTTAATCACAGTCTCAATTTCAGTGCTTGTGATTGGTCTGTTCATATTTTCTATTTCTTCCTTGTTCAGTCTTGGAAGGTACTTTTCTAAGAATTTGTCCATTTCTTCCAGGTTGTCCATTTTATTGGCATATAGTTGCCTGTAGTAATCTCTCCTGATCCTTTGTATTTCTGCAGTGCCAGTTGTTACTTCTCCTTTTTCATTTCTAATTCTAGTGATTTGAGTCTACTCCCTTTTTTTCTTGATGAGTCTGGCTAATGGTTTATCAATTTTGTTTAACTTCTCAAAGAACCAGCTTTTAGTTTTATTGATCTTTGCTATTGTTTCCTTCATTTCTTTTTCATTTATTTCTGATCTGGTCATTATGATTTCTTTCCTTCTGCTAACTTTGGGGTTTGTTGTCTTCTTTTTTTCTAATTGCTGAAGGTGTAAGGTTAGGTTGTTTATTTGAGATTTTTCTTGTTTCTTGAGGTAGGATTGTATTGCTATAAACTTCCCCCTTAGAACTGCTTTTGCTGCACCCCACAGGTTTTGGGTCGCTGTGTTTTCATTGTCATTTGTTTCTAGGTATTTTTTGATTTCCTCTTTGATTTCTTCAGTGATCTCTTGGTAATTTAGTAGTGTATTGTTAGGCTCCATGTGTTTGGTTCTTTCACAGTTTTTTTCTCGTAATTGATATCTAGTGTCATATTGTTGTGGTCAGAAAAGATGCTTGATATGATTTCAATTTTCTTATATTTACTGAGGCTTGATTTGTGACCCAAGATATGAACTGTCCTGGAGAATGTTCCATGAGCACTAGAGAAGAAAGTGTATTCTGTAGTTTTTGGATGGAATGTCCTATAAATATCAGTTAAGTCCATCTTGTCACATGTGTCATTTAAAGCTTGTGTTTCCTTATTTATTTTCATTTTTGATGATCTGTCCATTGGTGAAAGTGGGGTGTTAAAGTCCCCTACTGTGATTGTGTTACTGTGCATTTCCCCTTTTATGGTTATTAACATTTGCCTTATGTATTGAGGTACTCCTATGTTGCGTGCATAAATACTTACAATTGTTATATCTTCTTCTTGGATTGATCCCTTGATCATTATGTAGTGTCCTTCTTTGTCTCTTGTAATAGTCTTTGTTTTAAAGTCTATTTTTTCTGATATGAGAATTGCTACTCCAGCTTTCTTTTGATTTCCATTTGCATGGAATATCTTTTTCCATCCCCTCACTTTCAGTCTGTATGTGTCCCTAGGTCTGAAGTGGGTCGCTTGTAGACACCATATATATGGGTCTTGTTTTTGTATCCATTCAGCCAGTCCATGTCTTTTGGTTGGAGCATTTAATCCATTTACATTTAAGGTAATTATCGATATGTATGTTCCTATTACCATTTTCTTAGTTGTTTTGGGTTTGTTATTGTAGGTCTTTTGCTTCTCTCATGTTTCCTGCCTAGAGAAGTTCCTTTAGCATTTGTTGTAAAGCTGGTTTGGTAGTGCTGAATTCTCTTAACTTTTGCTTTTCTGTAAAGGTTTTAATTTCTCTGTCAAATCTGAATGAGATCTTCACTGGGTAGAGTAATCTTGGTTGTAGGTTTTTCCCTTACATCACTTTAAATATGTCCTGCCACTCCCTTCTGGCTTGCAAAGTTTCTGCTGAAAGATCAGCTGTTAACCTTATGGGGATTCCCTTGTATGTTATTTGTTGTTTTTCCCTTGCTGCTTTTAATATTTTTTCTTTGTATTTAATTTTTGATAGTTTGATTAATATGTGTCTTGGCATGTTTGTCCTTGGATTTATCCTGTGTGGGACTCTCTGTGCTTCCTGGACTTGACTGACTATTTCCTTTCCCATATTAGGGAAGTTTTCAACTATAATCTCTTAAAATATTTTCTCAGTCCCTTTCTTTTTCTCTTCTTCTTCTGGGACCCCTGTAATTCGAATGTTGGTGTGTTTAATGTTGTCCCAGAAGGTCTCTAAGACTGTCCTCAATTCTTTTCATTCTTTTTTCTTTATTCTGCTCTGTGATAGTTATTTCCACTATTTTATCTTCCAGGTCACTTATCCAGTCTTCTACCTCAGTTATTCTGCTATTGATTCCTTCTAGAGAATTTTTAATTTCATTTACTGTGTTGTTCATCATTGTTTGTTTGCTCTTTAGTTCTTCTAAGTCCTTGTTAAACGTTTCTTGTATTTTCTCCATTCTATTTCCAAGATTTTGGATCATCTTTACTATCATTACTCTGAATTCTTTTACAGGTAGACTGCCTATTTCCTCTTCATTTGTTTGGTCTGGTGGGTTTTTACCTTGCTCCATCATCTGCTGTGTTTCTCTGTCTTCTCATTTTGCTTAACTTACTGTGTTTGGGGTCTCCTTTTCACAGTCTGCAGGTTCATAGTTCCTGTTGTTTTTGGTGTCTGTCCCTGGTGGCTAAGTGTTGTTCAGTGAGTTGTGTAGCTTCCTGGTGGAGGGGTCTAGTGCCTGTGGTCTGGTGGGTGGGGCTGGATCTTGTCTTTCTGGTGGGCAGGATCGCATCTGGGGGTGTGTTTTGGGGTCTCTGTGACCTTATTATGATTTTAGGCAGCCGCTCTGCTAATGGGTGGTGTTGTGTTCCTGTCTTGCTAGTTGTTTGGCATAGGGTGTCCATCACTGTAGCTTGCTGGTCGTTGAGTGGAGCTGGGTCTGAGCATTGAGATGGAGATCTCTGGGAGAGCTTTTGCTGTTTGATATTACGTGGAGCCAGGAGGTCTCTGGTGGATCAATGTCCTGAACTTGGCTCTCTCACCTCAGAGGCACAGGGCTGACACCCGGCTGGAACACCAAGACCGAAAAAAAGAAAGAAAGAAAGAAGGAAAGAAGGAAAGAAAGAAAGAAAGAGAGAGAGAGAAAGAGAGAGAGGGAGAGAAAGAAAGAAAATAAAATAAAGTTATTAAAAGAAAAATTAAGAAAAATTATTAAAAATATTAAAAAGTAATTAAAAAAAGAAAAAAGAAAAGAAAGAAAGAAAGAAGAGAGCAACCAAACCACAAAACAAATCCACCAATGACAACAAGCGCTAAAAACTATACTAAAAAAAAAAAACCCAAACGGACAGAACGCTTGGACAAATGGTAAAAGCAAAACTATACAGACAAAATCACACAAAGAAGCGTACATATACACACTCACAAATAGCAAAAAAGGAAAAAATATATATATATTTATATATAAAAAATAAAAAGGAAGAGAACAACCAAATCAATAAAGAAATCTACCAATGATAATAAACTCTAAATACTAAACTAAGATAAACATAAAACCAAAACAAATTAGATGCAGAAAGCAAACTCCAAGTCTACAGTTGCTCCCAAAGTCCACTGCCTCACTTTTGGGATGATTCATTCTCTATTTTGGTATCCCACAGATGCAGGGTACATCAAGTTGATTGTGGAGATTTAATCTGCTGCTCCTGAGGCTGCTGGGAGAAATTTCCCTTTCTCTTCTTTGTTCCCACAGCTCTTGGGGTTCAGCTTTGGATTTGGCCCCACCTCTGCATGTAGGTCGCCTGAGGGCATCTGTTCCCACCCAGACAGGATGGGGTTAAAGGAGCAGCTGATTCAGGGGCTCTGGCTCACTCAGGCGGGGGGGAGGGAGGGGTATGGAATGTGGGGCAAGCCTGTGACGGCAGAAACCAGCACAATATTGCAATAGCCTGAGGCGTGCTGTGTGTTCTCCTGGGAAAGTCCCTGGATCATGGGACCCTGGCAGTGGCGGGCTGCACAGGCTCCCGGGAGGGGAGGTGTGGATAGTGACCTGTGCTTGCACAGAGGCTTCTTGGTGGCTGCAGCAGCAGCCTTAGCATTTCATGCCCGTCTCTGGTGTCTGCGCTTATAGCCGTGGCTCGTGACCATCTCTGAAGCTCGTTTAGGTGGTGCTCTGAATCCGTTCTCCTCGTGCACCCTGAAACAATGGTCTCTTGCCTCTTAGGCAGTTCCAGACATTTTCCCGGACTCCCTCCTGGCTAGCTGTGGCACACTAGCCCCCTGCAGGCTGTGTTCACGCAGCCAACCCCAGTCCTCTCCCTGGGATCTGAACTCCGAAGCCCGAGCCTCAGCTCTCAGCTCCCACCCACCCCGGCAGGTGAGCAGACAAGCCTCGCAGGCTGGTGAGTGCTGGTCGGCACCGATCCTCTGTGCGGGACTCTCTCTGCTTTGCCCTCTGCACCCCTGTTGCTGTGCTCTCCTCTGTGGCTCCGAAGCTTCCCCACCACCAGCACCCCTGCCCCCCGTCTCCACCAGTGAAGGGGTTTCCTAGTGTGTGGAGACTTTTCCTCCTTCACAGCTCCCTCCCAGAGGGGCAGATCCCATCCCTATTCTTTTGTCTCTTTTTTCTTTTTTCTTTTGCCCTACCCAGGTACGTGGGGAGTTTCTTGCCTTTTGGGAAGTCTGAGGTCTTCTGCCAGCATTCGGTAGGTGTTCTGTAGGAGTTGTTCCATATGTAGATGTATTTCTGATGTATTTGTGGGGAGGAAGGTGATCTCCACATCTTACTCCTCCGCCATCTCGAAGGTCTCTCTCCAATAGTCTTTTTATGGCCATTGATTCCTTCTATTCAAATCTATCTCATCTTGCATTGCTCCTATTCTATATGACCCACCTGGGTTCTACCTTCCACCTTCCAGCTGTGACCTGTCTTGGTACTTCTCAGAAGGGGAAACCGTAGTGGGTTGTGAAGGAAGTGCTGCACAACAAGGATGACACAGACAGTTCCCTGTGGACACTGGTATAGTGGTAAACATCATACAGTCCAGAAGTGTGGCTGTGGGATAGGACCTTCCAACTTTAGAATTCTCCTAGAGGGTTAGGAGCCTCCTGCCAAACAAGTAAGGAAATTTTTGTCTGCGCTTTGTGAGAGGAGAACCTGACACTCCAAATAGCAGCCTCCTTCAAGGACTCATTATTAACTTAATGAAGACAAACTAATATAGGCATAAATTTTTTAAATTATAATTTTAAATAAGTAAAAATCCTAAAGGTCAGTATGCCGTGTTAGGCAGAATAATGGCCTCTCAAAGATGTCCAAGTCCTAATCCTTGGAACCCATGAATATGTGACCTTACATAGTAAAAGAAACTTTACAGATGTGATCAAGTTAAGGATCTTGAGATGGAGAGAATATCCTGGGTTATTGGGTGGGTCCAGTGTAATCACAGGGGCGCCTTATAAGTGAAAGAGAGAAGCAGGAGAGTCAGAGAAGGAGATGTGACAATGAAAGCAGAATCAGAGTGATACAACACGAAAAAGACTTGACTGGCCATTGCTGACTTTGAAGATGGTGGGGCACCATGAAACAAGGAAGGTGGGTAGATTCTAGATACTGGAAAAAGCCAAGAAAACTAGAGACTCCACAAAGGAACACAGCCCTGCCCATACCTTAATTTTAGTTCAGTGAGGACCATTTCAGCTTTCTGATCTCCAGAACCATATGACAGTAAGTTTGTATTGTTTTAAGTCCCCAGGTTTGTGGTAGTTTGTTACACAGCACTAGAAAACATACACCAACAATTTGTGGTTAATATACACTTGCATCCAGCGGTCAAGTGGTATAGGGGTACAAGAGGGCTGAGTGTCAGGCATCCTGGTTCTATTCTTATCAACTAACTGAGTGACCATGGACAATTATTCTGTTCAGGTCTCTGGGCCCTGATCCTCTTCTGTAAAATGGGGATGATGGCAGCCTCATCTTTAAATTATTTATGTGAAATATGTGTTGATCAGTACCCTGAGCCCAGAGAAGAATCAGATTGAGGGAAGGGCCTGGGTTTTGTAGTTAGTCAGACCTGTGTTCAAATCCCAGCTCTCTTATTTACTGGCTTAAATCGTAGGCAAGTTACTTAACCTTTTTGAGCCTTTTCTTCATCTGCAAAATTAGAAGGATAGTCATGCCTATTACCTCATGGGAATAAACTGTCAACACATGTTAAGCTCTTAGAACAAGTCCTGGCATATAGCAAGTGCTCAGCACACTATTTGTTGTGTTTATTATCTCTGTGACCTTAGGTAAAGTTATCATATAAAGATGGGCTTTTGTTTACTTATAATGTGGTTGTACTCTAAAAAATATGTACTTCATAGATTTCTATGAGGGTTAAATAATGGTGCCTGAGGGACTTCCCTGGTGTCGCAGTGGTTAAGACTCTGTGCTCCCAGTGCAGGGGGCCTGTGTTCGATCCCTGGTCCGGGAACTAGATCCCACATGCATGCGGCAACTAAGAGTTTGCCTGCCACAACTAAGGAGCCCATGTGCTGCAACTAAGGAGTCCGCCTACCACAAATAAGACCCAGCGCAACCAAATAAATAAATAAATATTAAAAAAAAGAAAAAGAATGGTGCCTGACACTTAGTAAGCATTCAAAAAAACAAAATAAAAAACCTCTCTTTTGGATAATGTGGGGGAATTCCTTAGAAACTTGGAACGGAATTGTGCGGTGGTTCAGTATTCAGGTTTTGGAGAAACACCTGGATTTGAATCTCATATATTTTTTGTGACTTTGGGTAAGTTACTTAATCTCTCTGGGCCTCAGCACTCTCACTATAGTAGTTTCACCTTCAGGATTAAGATTCAGAATGCGAAAAACTCAGCATGGTGCCTAACACATAGTAAACACTTATTAAAAGGTAGAAGGATGTTATCTGACTTTAGAGGTATACTTTCAGATGAAAAGTATGCATTGTATGTAGTTGATGCTCAGTAAATTTCTGTTGAATTTATTTAACTCCAGAAAATAACCTTTTTTGGGTGGATTTTCATCCTGGGGCTCATTTGGTCTTTTAAAATAAATTTTCCTCTTATTAACACAGATGATCTATTACTGTATGGAAAACTGACGAAGTAAACATAAGGAAATCACAAAAAAATTTCCTCACATCCTACCAACCAGAGATACCATCAATAATTTGGAGAATATTTTTCTAGATTTTTATGCATATGGATATATAATTAAACTTTGCACACATATATACACACAGATCTACATGTATGGCACTATATAGTACATAGCTATATAGTACAATTTAAATTTTCTTTTTTTCATTCAACAAGGTGTCATAGACATCTTTCTAAGGCAGAGAATATTAACCTTCCTAAGAGTTGAATAGTGTTTCCTTCAACGGATAACCTGAGGCCTGGTAAATCAGATAACTGGACACTAGGTGGTGGTGTTGAAATGAAAATTTTGGAAAATAAACACTGACGGTACGCAGGAACAAAAGGCTAACGGGACTTTGTTCAGCTGAATCCTGTTCCTGACATCCTGATAATGAATAACTGGTGAAAGGACATTATTCTGATTAAGATTATTACTTTGGCGGATCCATATTCCCCCAGCTTGGGCTGCAGACATCAAGCTTCTAAGATTTATAAGACTGCATTCTGATTTCTTTTACCATCCATCTGTGAAACTGAAAATCTGCTCTACTTGCTATTTCTTTCACACTCTCTCCCCAACCCCACTACCAGACACGACAGATGGATTGACACTCTTGCCGCCTCCCCACCCCAAAAAGCAACCCTGATTCTTGCTCCATGGCGGTTAGGCAAGAACTGGCTCCCTCTCTGGCCCAGGGTACTCTGGATGGTGCTTCACTTTGAGATTCCAAGTCCCAGAGACCTTGATCCAACTCTCCTGGGAATTTTTATTCCCCATAGCAACTGTGTCCACAGGGAGATAACAGATCAACCCAGACCTTCAGAATTCCAGCCTTCCTTGGGTTTCTTTTGTTTTATTTTTTCTTTGTTTTTTTGCAGATACTTTCTACTTCTGATCCCAACACATAACCCCCACCCAGACACACACACACACACACACACACACACACACACACACATCCATTGGTATTTGTGCAGAATGCTCTATTGGGAAGTGTGCAAGAAGCAAGTCTGGAGTTTCAGCTCTGCTAATAACTGACCTTGTGGTCTTTGTTAAATCTCTTACCTCCCTTACCTTATTTCTTCATCTCAGTTTTGTTAAATATGAGTAATAACAACAGCTGGCTCCACTCTGGGGTATTAAATATGTAGACCATATGTTTGCTTAGGGCCCTCCCAGCCCCACCCATAAAAAATGAGAAAAAATCTTCTGAAAGAATTTGATAATTTCTATTTTAAAAAATAGCTGTCGTAGGAAAAATCAGAACGTTATGAATTTCTTTATATTTATTTTGTGATTTAGTTTGTTTTTATCTTACACCACACTGACTTCTCAAACCACTCCATAGTAGAGGCTCCTACAAGCTTAGTACCATCAAAATTCTCTGTGATTCAGGGCACAAGGGTATTTTCCAAGTCAGAGCTCTAACTACACGGTCTATTATAGCACTGAGTCACGGACAAAATTTCATCTTACGGGAAGTAGCACAAGGGGTTTGTTCACACAGACTCTATGAAAAGCCACAAGTGACACTTGCTCTGGAAGCTAACCCTTTTGGTTTTAGCTGGAGAAAATGTCTGTCTTAATTTCAGCGTCTGAAGAGGGAGAGCTTGAGGAGATGTTTTGGGAAAGGACATTCTTGAAGCATTAAATGCAATCTAGCTTGCTACCTGGGCACAAGCAACCAAAAAGAGAGTTAACTAGTGACCCAAATAAAACATTGTCAATTTGATAACATTTGAGTCAATTTAATTCAATTCAATATATTTTGATTCAATTAACAGCTTTTGAGTCCCTACTGTAGCTAGAGTATGTGAAAGATGAAGAAATGAATTTGACTTCATCCCCACCATAAGGAGGTATAATCTAGAATACACAAACGTATACACAATTGTCTTCTCTACTGTAGTCCAGTAAGCCCAGGGACTTTGTATATCTTTTTCATCACCCTTTATCCCATTCCTGGAACATGGAGGAGCTCATTATTTTGGGGGGATGAATAAACATATAATCCATGCAAGGCAGAATGTGACAACTGCTATCAAAGAGTGATGTTGGAATGCAGAGGGGCAAGCAGTAATGCCATTAAAAGGAAAAAGGGAGCGTGCTGAGGGAAAGAAGTATCTGAGCAGAGCTTTGAGGGATGGGTGGAATTTTGATGGGGGGGAAGGAGGGTGATAGAGATTGATCTCTTGTCTAAGAGGAAACATGATGAGCACAGGCAAGGAAGTAGAGAGAGACAAGGGGAAGACAAACTTCAAAACAAAACAAAAGGAAGCACATATAGGCCTCCTGTGGCAGGCACTGCTTTAAGCACTTTAAAAGCATCGACTCATTTAATTCACAATAACCCTATGAGATACATGCTATAATTATCCTCATCTAACAGATGAGGGAACTGAGGCACAGAGAGGTCGAGTAATGTTCAAGGTCACACAACCACTAAGAGACAGAGCCAGCATTCAAACCCAGGCAATTAGTCTCCAGAGATTGTGTTAACCAATTGTGGTGAATTGCAAGAGTGGGTGCAGATTGCTTTTCTCTGTGTCCAAGGCCTTGGACTGTGACTTCATGGTTCTTCCCGTCAAGAGGTGGAGTCTACTTCTCTACCCCTTGAGTTTGGACTGATTTTATGACTTGCTTCTGTCAATCACATGCAACAGAAGAAACACTGTACCAGTTCCAAGCCTAGACCACACATGCTTCCTCTCTCACTATAAGAGCCTTTCTTGCCGCCAGGTGAATAAGCCGGAGTTAGCCTGCTGGTTGATGAGAAACACGTGTCCCAGTGTTTTGTTCCCCCCCACCCCCCTCACTTGCTGGCCCAGACAAACATGTCTCTGTGTTTTCTAGGACAGGCCCATGCTGTTCCACAGAGCTGCTGGGTCTGGCAGTACCTATTTAATTCCCAGCAGTTTAATTCCCCATACTCCTTTATTCTAGCTGACAGTAGCCATTTCCCAGAACCACCCATCTGAGCCCAGCCCAAATTGCCAACCCACAAAACCATGAGCTAAATAAATTGTGGTTTGTTAAAAGCAAAACAGGCCCCAAATGGAGTCACTTATGTTAAGCCCCAAGTCACCAACCGAGACATATTTTCAGCTCTTCCAGAAATAGAATCTTAAACCGGTTCATCAGGAATTGCCTGATCCCCTAAAGGAAAGTGACATCACCATAACCAATATGTTTTTTGCCCAGTATAACTACCTTGTTCCTGCTTCCTTCTGAATAAAGAAGTCTTGCATTTTTGTACAGCTTCTCAGAGCTGCCTGATTCATGAATCATTGAATACAGCCAATAAGATCTTTTAAATTTATTCAGTTGAATTTTTTTTTTAACAGGTTGTCTTAAACCCGTAAGATTTGGGATAGTTTGTTAAGCAGCAAAGGCTAACACTATGCTGCTTCTAAATTACTCTCTATTTACTTTGTACAACACATTTTACAGAAGATTTGGCATGTTACTTTACATGAGATGGGACAAAAAATCAGAGATTGTAGAGAGTTAATTTGCTCATGATCAAATTGCCAGTAGATGGAAGAAACAGGATTATAAGGTATAAAGTTCCAAAAATCAAAGGTCAAATGAGACTTCAACTAGTGCTGATAAGGAACAAAAGCTACTTTTGGTTCTAGACATGATAGTGAATTAACAGGACTGTTGGCTCTTTTTCTAACTGAACCATAGTCATATCACAGAAATGAGAGAAAAGCACTAGGATTTGAAGTACTGGAGCAAAATCCATGAGAAACACTTGGGGAAATACAAAGTGATTATGACCTGGTATGGGAAGGAAAGCTCAGCATGGGGTAGAAGACCAGGCTCCAGTAGGACAGGGGAGGGAAATTTTGAGTTATGCTCTTTTATCCATTGCCCACAGTGGATCACTGATGGCTCTGTTGTAATGTAGAACAGAAATGTAGCAGCTCTAGTCCAGGACTTCAAGAGTCAGCAGGGTGATTGGCCGTGGTGTGGAGCAGATGACAATGATGCAGTCAGATTATTGAGCCTCTGTTTGTTCCCTACTCCCTCCCATCTCCTCCTAAAAGAACAAACAAACAAACAAACAACACTGTTTTTCTCTACTATTATACTCGTGCTGCTTTACTTATGACCCTATCTACCCTAGAGTTAACATCAGATCCTACAAGTTAAAGGGCTCAGTCCCACAAGACTTCCCTCATCCCCCTTCAGATGCCAATCACAAGCCCAGATTGTCACCTGTACTTTTGACTGACCAGCTATAAGTTAGGAGTTCCTTCAATAGTGACAGCCTTCTCAGGTTCAATAATTTGTTAGAATGGCTCACAGAACTCAGGAAAAGAGTTTATGTATTGGATTACTGGTTTGTTATACAAGGATACAACTATCAGATGGAAGAGGTACATAAGGCAAGGTTTTGTAGGAAAGGACATGGAGATTTCATTGCCTACTCAGGGTGGCCTTTCCAGCACTTCGACATGTTCTCCAACCCCAAAGCTCTGAACTTTGGTTATAGTTTTTGGGGAGGCTTCATTATGTAGTCATGAATGATTAAATCATTTACCATTGGTGAATGAACTCAATCTCCATACCATCTCCCTTCCCCGGAGGTCAAGGGATGGGGCTGAATCCCTCTAATCACTGGTTGGTTCTTCTGATAACCAGCCCCCATCCTCCAAGAGTCATCACATTAAGATAAACTCAGGTGTGGCTGAAAGGGGCTTGTTATGAATAACAAAAGACATTCCTTTCACTTTTATCACTCTTCTCATTTAGGAAATTCCAAGAATTTTAAGAGCTTTGTGCCAAGAAGGATGAAGACCAAATATGTATTTCTTATTATAAATCACAAAATCACACCTCCAGGATTGGACAATTACAATGCATAGAGAAAAAAGATCTTTCGGGGAGATTTTTGAGAGATTTATGTAGCCTCTCCAACAACCTAGAGGTTAGGTCAGGGTCACCTGGTGAAGGTACAAAAAGTGGAATAGATTCTTCCCCCAACTCCCCAGGGTTAGTACAAGCAAGAGTCTGGGCCACAGCTCCTCACTTTGGGTATATCACCAGGGGAAAATGAACTCAGAGGCAAAAATATCGAGATAATGGGAGTCCAGTCTGTTTGAGAGAACGAATACCACCCAAATGACCTTTGCTAGAGGAAACAGAATTGATGTAAAACATGGACTAAGGCTTTATTTATTTAATTTTTGGCCGTGCCTCGCGGCTTGCGGGATCTTAGTTCCCTGACAAGAAATTGAACCTGGGCCATGGTAGTGAAAGCGCCTAGTCCTTAACCACTGGACCTCCAGGGGACTGGAGTAAGGCTTTTAATTTAAGCTTAATAAATCTCTTCAAAGAAATAGAAGATGATATTGGTAATATTGAGCAGGGACAGAAAGCAACCAAGAAGACCCAAGTAGATATCCCGGTGTTAAAGAGAAAAACCACAGGCCCCAAATGGCACCACTTGTGCTAAAGCCTAGATTTAATACCTGACCTAACTGCAGTTTCAACCTTCACCAGGAATGTAATCTTAACCAACCAGTCTGGAATTTTCTGGTCAACACCAATGCAGTAATCTGCTACCTGGGTCCTCTCCATCCCCCAGAGGGAGAAGAGGCGTCTGCAGGGTAAAACCTTTGCCAAATTCCCTCCCCACAAAAAAGAAAATGTCCTGGCCTAAAAATAATCCTTTCTTTTCTTTTGCTAATAGCTCCCTTGCCCCACCCTTCTTCCTACAAAAACCTTCCATTTGTACAACCGCTTCTAGTTGCTAGTGCCCTTTTAGTTGCTAGATGGGATGCTGCCTAAATTCATGAGTCGCTGAATTAGATCTTAAGATTTACTCAGTTGAATTTTGCTTTTTAATATTGAGTATGAAAATATAACAGTTGAAAACTGGATTCAATAGATATGGCACTAGCCAGAATGAATACAGACAATAATTACTGAGCTGGGATGTCAGGTCAAGAAATTCTCCTAGAAGCATAGAGTTAAGGCTCTGGCTCTACTCTAGGTTGTACCAAATCCTGGAGTGTTTGGTTGAAATAAATTTCTGGGCCCAAAATAGTGTCGTTCCTGCCCAGGGTGGCGGGTACACATCAGCAAACCGAAACTTAGGTAACTTTCACATCCTTGTAAATGCTCCAGTTGACCAGAAACCCAGCATGTCTAGTCAGCCAATCCCCAAATGCCAAGCCAACTTTGGGCTCTATACTTATTTCCTTGTTCTTTATTCATTTTCTATTTCTATTTGTCTTGCTCCTTATTCTTTTTTTTTTTTTTTTAATTAATAGCTCCTCTTTTTATTTGTTTATTTATTTATTTTTAGCTGTGTTGGGTCTTCGTTTCGTGCGAGGGCTTTCTCTAGTTGCGGCAAGCGGGGGCCACTTTTCATCGTGGTGCGGGAGCCACTCTTCATCGCGGGGCGCGGGCCTCTCACTAACGCGGCCCCTCCCGTTGCGGGGCACAGGCTCCAGACGCGCAGGCTCAGCAGTTGTGGCTCACGGGCCCAGTTGCTCCGCGGCATGTGGGATCTTCCCAGACCAGGGCTCGAACCCGTGTGCCCTGCATTAGCAGGCAGATTCTCAACCACTGCGCCACCAGGGAAACCCCACTCCTTATTCTTTATCCTATAAAATCTTCCTGCCTCCTGCTCTATTTCGTAGTTCTCTGGACCTTTTGGAATGAAGACTGCCCACTTTCTGAAGTTTCAAAGTTTCAAATCACCTAAATTGTCTTCTTTAATCTTTTTTAACAATTTATAGGAGCAAATTCTCGCTCTCATTTGTATCTATCGCCTCTCTATTCCTTAGATAAAAGAAACAGTGTTTCTATGTACTCTGTTCTGAACCTTGTTTTTTCATTCAACAATATATCTCAGAGATTATTCCATAGCAAAATAAGAGGTCTTCCTCATTTCCTTTTATAATTGTATAGTACTGTATAAAATTGTGTGGGTGTGCTATCGTTTATCCAAATAGTTCCTTATTGATAGATATTTGGATTCTTTCCAGGCTTTTACTGCAATGAATAGCCTTGTTCACTACTATGTTTTAACATAAAAGTGCTAAAACAAGAAAAAGGCACAAGAGACATAAGGACTGAAAAGAAAGAGATAAAACCAATCTATCTGATGAAATAAAATCCATATTTTATGGCAAGACAAGAAAAATTTAAATAAAAATTTTCTCTGCTTTTTTGGGCCTCCTTCCTCCCCTTTAGTGTGTATTGTGTATCTGCATTAACCAGACCTCCTTAGGAGATAACATTTCTTCTTAAGCTTATAAGGGGTCACTTTGTATGTGCAGATATGAATTGTATAAACTGTCAATACATTTGATGTATAACCTTTTGTCTCAAATATGTATATAACTGTGATTTGACCTCTAATGGGCAGAGCAGTCCTCAGAGATTTCTGAAAGACTGTCTCTCAGGTTATAATCAGGTTGATTCAAATAAAATTTTCCATTCCTTTCTTAGAATGACTACTGATTAATTTTTTGGTTGACATATTCAACATGGAAATATATTAGAACTAATAATATTTGACAAAATTATTGGTTACAAGGTCAACTTATAAAAAAATCAACACTGTTTCTCCAGGCTAGTAATAACAAACTTGAAAATAATGTAGAATATAAGATTCTGTTGACAATAGCAGTAACATTTGCACAAAAGCATGGGTAATTAAAATAAGTGAGTACAGACTGAAATAGGAGCTTTGAATTAGATATTCATGCAGAAATAGATGTATCTTAAAAATGGTGTTGAAGTGATAGAAGAAACAGATTGAAATTATATTAAAAGTACATAAACATACACCACCACAAATTTCATGAGGATATATGCCTAGTTCAGAATATTATATAAAATACATCATAGTTAGTGACTTTGGGGGTCAGAAATGAAGGCAAAGAGTAAAGAGGTAAAATAGAGCAAGAGAGGTGTTTTGCCTGGACTGATGATGATAATGTGTTAAGAATTAGGATTATATTTAATTTAACTCTTCACCTAAGGTCAAACCAAACCAAACCAAACCTCATAAATAGACATCCCTGCAAATCCACAGGGATGAAGCTCATGTTATACTGGGCAAGTGAAGATTACAAAACTGGATCATTAGAAATCACATGGCATGTTGAGAAGCCATATGACAGATTTTCCAAGCATGTAATTACTCTGTTGAGATAAATTCAACAATTTGTTAAATCAGGGTCTCCGTGCCTTAACTGAAATGGCAGATGTGGTACCATGAGATCTTGCTTCCTCATGAGATATGATCATAAGAAATTGACTGGATTTTTTCACATGGGATCTTGTTAGCAAAATGTAGGGGTTTTCCACTATAGTGTGGTGACTGTCACTCCCCAGGATTTAAAGTGGGAAGCAACTGTCTGTGATGTTGAGTCACAAAGATTCATGAGTAGAGTATTTCTGCCTGGTGGAATATTCCACACAAACACCACCTCCTGTTGATGGAATTCACATCAGGGCCCCTCTGCCTGATGGTGTTTAGAATGTGCACAGTCCTAAAGAAGATTGGATTTCAATTGGCTTAATCCATTAGACTAAAATAATGAGCTCTAGCCACTGTGGTCAAAACAAGGTATCCAAGGGAACTGTGTTTCTTTGACTCATAATATATTATTTTTAGAAGGATCCTATTAAATGGTCATCCTGTCCAGTTCTCCATCTGATGCTTGACACTACTTAGCAAGATTCCATTAATTAGTCATTTAATTATGACTGAACATTCTTGTCTGGAAAACTCATTAAGCCAGCAACAGGGATTGCATTACATTTTTCATATATTAATATATTTATTAACTCAACAAATATTAATTGAACACCAACTATGTGCTAAACATTGGCACAAGGTTGAATAAGACAGACAAATTTCCTACGCCATGGGTCTTACTATCGAGTTAGAGAGAGGAATTAACATATAAAGAAGAATATGCCACTGAATAATAAATATATGATGAAAATAAAACAGGTTGGTGTAATAAAGAATGATAGGGCAGGCAGTGGGATGGCTACGGTAAGTGGAGCAGAATGGAAATGATGCCAAAATCTTGGCTGTCTGTGCACCAGTGCCAAACAGAAATATGGAGACAGAGTTATGGAGGAGAAAGAAAGAGTGGCTTTATTTCTTTGCCAGGCAAAGAGGGAACCCAGTAGGCTAGTGCCTCAAGAACTCTGCCCCCCTCCCTGGGGAATAGGGAGAAGTGTTATAGTCGTGGTCAGGGGTATTCGATAAGGATCAAAGCAGTGACAGTCTTGCATTCTTCTTTCTTCTGCGAAGTTTCAAAAGGGTGGGGTTGCTGACAAGATTAGGGTGTGTGCAGGGTCTCAGGTGGTGGGTCTCTTAATCTTGATGAGCTTCTCTTGTCCCTTTAATCTTGCCTCAGGTGGTTTCGTGGTTGATCCTCCCTTCATTAGCAATTGTTTGAATCTGCCCTTTGGAACTCAGGGAAGGTCATGGAGGCTGGAGTCGCCTACAAGAAATGGGGGACAAAAAGGCCTCCATGCCCAGGAGCCCCACAGGGCTCTGCTCAGTTTCACTCTCCCCTTTTCTTTGATACTCCTCAATCTTGAGGAGAACATATGTTGGATGAGAAAGGGAACAATCATTTTGGATAGAGATGTTAATCACAAACTCGGCAGAAGAACTTGGTTTTAGGGGGGTTTAATCCCTACTTCGGTTTTCTCTTTCCCCAGATCTGTCAGGGAACAGGGCAACAACTGCTCTAACTACTTCCTGCTGAGATGGGACGTAGTCCTGCCTAAATTTTGGGGAATAGATACCGAATTAGAAATATTTGAGTTCCAAGTCCTGGATCCGAGTCTTATATGATTAAGATTTCAATCCCTTGTTCTGCCACTTTGGTGCAATAGATCCAGTTAGAGGTAAGAGAAGTGTCAACTTTAGTAGACAGAATAGATTTCATTTTCTTAGGGATTTAGGAGAATAAGTCTGAAGCCAGTTGTTTCCAAACCATTCCCTGTATGGGGAAAATCCACCAAGGCAATCCTGAAGACATGGAAATAGGAAGCTGACCACATATCTAGCAGTTAGAATTATTGAAAGAATCAGTGTATGAATAAAGTATGAGAAAGGATAAGAAAACAGAACTTTCATTCTGCTTGTCAGAACAAATACTTAAAGTTTCCCAAAGGGTGAGATGTCTGCTTCTCAGGAGTCTGCTTGCTGGCTGTAGGCAGGCTTGGCTGGTCAGTCTCTGGTAATCTTCTTGCTCTGGTGGGATGTACCCACGGTTTTACTCCATTGAATTTTAGAGAGAAGAACATCATAGGATCCCTTCCATTTTTTTTCAAGCTGCTGCTCAGGTCATTGCTCTTTTTCACACATTCAGCAGCACCTGGTCTTCTGCTTTGAGGGCATGCAAGGGAGCTTTCAGGCGAGGGGGAGATCTGTGGAACACAAACTCATGCATAGCAGTTAACAATTGACCAATCTGTTGAACAAGACCTTGCCATAATTGGCAAGACCTTGTCCCATTTTAGATGTTTTTTTGCATAGCTTGGTGAGAGTTTTCTTAATAATGTCCTTAAGAAGGGTTTTGTAACTTCCAATGCTTTTTCCAGTTCTGGCTGGAAAGGCCTCTACTCAACCTTGATCAGCTGAAGAGGATGGGGGAATTTTTAAATCTTTGTGAAGTATGATATAGTTCAGAAAATTCAAGTTTGTAAAAAAACAGGAATAAATGCATTTGAAATCACATCCACAATGGTCATCTAGTTTTACCATAGTTACTCCACTTTGACTTTCAAATGCAGCCTCCTCCTCAGTGTTAAAGCAGATGTCACTGTTAATGATTTCACTGCTTTCTAGATATGAGAAGATGCTAGAATTTGGGCTCATAAAATCTCCTGAAAACATCTAACTATCTAAAGGCCTGTTGTGCCAGGTTTTCTCAGAGCACAGAGTGCCTCATTCCTGATCTCCACCCTGAATTCCTTTCAGGGGGTGTTGAAGGTCAGTGACCACAGTGGCCATTGACTTAATCCTTGCAGAGGCAGATGGCAAGTGCCAATTTTCAGTTGGCAGGGCCCCTTCAAGGTCATAAAGTTGACCGTGGTTTGGGCGGCATTTCATGACCATTTCATCCCACAGTGCTAGGAATGCTTATTTCCAGGTTTGGTGAAGATATCACTGATAGGCCACTCAATGTGCTATTATTGGACTAAGCCTCTCTTGCAGCAAAAGTCCCTGGACCACCTGCCTTACTAATCTCTTATGGTCCAGGAAAATATTCCCTCTTGTTGCTTCTTCCCATATCTAGAGTTACACTATTACAATCATGGATCTCGTATGGAACTACACATCATTTCATCAGAGGCTCAGTCACACATTTGGTAATGTAAGAAACAACAATTTTGTAAAACAGACAAACTGCAAATAACATAGCTAGCAGTATTAGTAAAGTCATAAGTAAGAGTTAAGCCAAGAACTTCCATTAGGCCCAGTATATCCCAGGTCGTCTGACTTAGTCTGTTCTGTACCAATCCTTATCTCTAAGGGAAATTATGTATTGGCACTGTCCATAAGGCACCCAGGTTAATATCCTAATGTTACTAGACTGATTATCCTTAGTATGATTTAATAGTTCCCAACATAGAGGTGACTTTAAACTTAAATTACCATAGTTAGCTGTTAACTACATAAATCCATCCCATAATTGTGGGAGGTTTATTCTTTGGCTGAAATTTTGCTTGTTGCTCTGAACTTGAGTAGTAGAGGAAAATTCATATTTATGGCCAGAGTCAGAGCAGGCATTATTAACTTGCTAGGTGAGGGGATTCCACCTAGTAATATCAATAGTGGCCTGAACATGGCTATAATTTTTCTTTTAAAATAAATTTCCTATGAGCCAACCAATTAGAACCTTGGAGTGGAGAAATCCACCAAGGTAACCCAGAATTACTAGACACAGGTAATTGGTCACAAATCCAACAATTGGATTAATTTTAAAAAAAAAAACTAGCATAGGATCATGCCCATGATAGGAAAATATTCGATTCATATGCAAGGGTCCAAGAAGTCAAGAAAACATTATAAATGATCATACGAATCAGGTCCAGCATCTTGGGTAAGCTATCTACTTCTGATGTTGTCTTCTTTTCGTCCTGGTATGTTCTCCTTTGTTTGAGCATTGTTTTAAGATGATTTTGAGGTCAGCCACCCTCTCTAGAGGCCAGTCTGGTGCAGGGGCCCTTTGTGAGTGAAAATTAATCCAATGGGCAATTTCCTTCAGTTTTACTATGCATGAGCTAGTTAAGAGTACCTGATATGGGTCCTTCCATCTGGGTTGGAGATAGTCCTTTAAATTATGTCTTTTCCAGTATGCATAATCCCTGGTTGCTGGTTGTGGGGCATCTGATCTTCATGCAAAGATAGATTACTAAGAAGAGCTTCAGAGACAAACTTAGAGTGTACTTTTAATAATTAAACTTTACATTAATATAACATAACAGCAAGGAACTATCTGGGAGGGAGTCTTAGTAAATACAGACCTCCATTAACAAAGGTGGAATTTAATATTCACTGGAACATAATCTTTTTCTCTCTAAAATTACCCTCTTTTCTACCAAATGTAACCAAATTAAGACTAATTTGTTTGCAAAATAAGTCTGGTCTCAATAAATTTGGCCTGATGATTTATATAACTGAAATTGATTATATAGACTTTTTACTTACTGAACTTTTATAAGGAGTCTCAGACTGGGCTTTTAAAAGACTTCTCAGGGCTAGGAAAGTCATGCCAAGGGCTTATCACAGATTTCACCTAACAAATCTAGGTGAATTCCTCCCTTTTCAAGGTTCCCAAAATACCATGAGATTTCTGTACCTGTTAGTGAGGTAGCCTTCCTAATTTATCTGATAAAGCTGTTGAGAACCTAAGAGTTTCCAATCTCTGGAGGGAGCAGATAGAGAGAAAAGATAAAGATTTCAATTTTGTTTACAAAGGTAAAATTTACCAAATTACTGTACGTCATAATTAGTTTGAAGGGAAGGTTTTCCTTGCACCTGGAAAACACAGATTCAAACTAGTAATTTTTCAGATAGAAGCTATAAAAATTATAACCGTATTCACCAGTTCACTCAGTTCTATGTAACTAATCCTTTTTGTTAACAGCTTTATGAAGCCATCAGGTTTTTCATTAATATTCTTCAATTTCTTACCGAGTTCAGCATTATGGTCTGAAAGTCAGAAACTTGTATTTATCCAAAAGTCCTTTCTCTAAATCTTCTTGAAGAGGAAGCATTTTTGCAAAGGCATCAGAATAAAACCATAACCGTATAATGACAAAAGACTTAAGAAGGCATGTTTAAAATCTGATTACAATACAATTGACAAAATAACTTGGTTACTGCTGTGACATACAACACTTTAAGATTGAATTATGACTGATAACATTTTACCAGGACATGTCAGATCTTTAGGAATTCCATATAATTTCTAGAATATCTATATTAGTAGACATTTACCACACAATATAACCTAAGAAGATTTATTACTCATTTGACAATACTTCCCCTGTACTTTTAACATATCAAATGAACCTAATTAGTTTAATATCTCTCTTTGGGATGTTTCAGGGGCCCTTTGAAGCAACCCAAAGTTAGCTAGAGGTCAAAGGACTTCATTTTGATTTAGGAAGTTTTGTCAAAAAAAAAATGTCAAAAAGGGTCTAGAGGGGCTTCCCTGGTGGCACAGTGGTTGAGAATCTGCCTGCCAATGCAGGGGACACTGGTTCGAGCCCTAGTCTGGGAAGATCCCACATGCCGCGGAGCAACTAGGCCCGTGAGCCACAACTACTGAGCCTGCGCGTCTGGAGCCTGCGCTCCGCAACAAGAGAGGCCACGATAGTGAGAGGCCCGCGCACCGCGATGAAGAGTGGCCCCCGCTTGCCGCAGCTAGAGGAAGCCCTCGCACAGAAACGAAGACCCAACACAGCCAAAATAAATAAATAAATAAATAAATAAATAAATAAAAATTAAAGCTGCTTTAAAAAAAAAAAGGGTTTAGAACACTCAATCAGATAGGATCACAGGTCACTGTGAAACAATAGTTATTCACTTAGCCAAAGTAACAATAAAAGATTTCAAAGGCAAATACAGAACAGATCACTTAAGGGATAATGAAACTTGAAATCTGTTATCAAAGGCAGTTCAACATTTTAAGAAATCTTGTCCTCTTAAGAGAGAAAAACCAAATTCAACTTTTGTACCCACTTATTTTTAAAATTCATATTACTCAATTAAATTTATTTTAATCTTAGTCAATCCTGACCATGCGCAAAACTCTTTTCTCAGGGTCCACTTTCCACAAATCTTTTTATCACTTTCTGTATCCATCACTTTATTTCCCATTCAGAAACAGCCAGCTATAAGTCAGACCTGCTTCCTTTTCCCTTAATAAAATGCAATTCCATTCCTCATGGCTTCTTTACTGAAAACATACATCCTACTTTCCTACTGTATACTGAAATGTTTCCTTTATTATTTCTATTAGCTTTAGTTACATGTTTAAATTAGAATCCTTAGCTCTTAAAACCGTAATTTCTTGTGAAAGCTAAGAAGTAAGCTATTATAAACTGTCCTTTACATTAGCATTCTGTAGACTGGTGAACATAAATACCAGTGATATTTTCTGAAAACATTTGCTTTCTTTAGAGAACGTGACACCAAACATCATTAATAGTCCTAAATACCTTTTGTTTCTCTGTAAAAGGAAGCTGATGTTCAGTAATTAATGTTTCAGTATCTTATTTTATTTGGGAATGAACTAGCTATTCAATAAGCTTCCATTACTTAATTTAGCACAACTCTAGAATTTTAAGTTACCAGAATCTGGAGAGACTATTTTAGTCCTAAAGCATAATTATTCTTAATAGAGTTTATCTAAAAGCTCTTATCTCATTTGCATTTTCTTTTCCTTAAAAGTTTCTTCACATCGAGTTACTTTCCTTGCTGACAAATTTGCAACAGATATAATAAGGTCTTATTTAACTTATAGTAAACCTAGGTGCAATGAAAGTATTATAAGATATATCTATATAAATTAGATCAACAAACTTAAACATTATTACCATGTATTAATTTAATACTAATATTTCCCAGTTCACATGAATCTGAAATTCATTTAGCTTAATTTCTCTTGTATTTAGAATTGTTTGATTTGTAAGTGCTTACTTTTCTTTAAGCCAGTTAAATAGAGTGCTTTACAAATTAACCTCAGCAATATTATCCAAAGACAAAGACACATACTGAGACATACATATATCCAGACAGACACAACGAGAGATCTCATAGCTTCATTTTCCAAACTTAGTCATGAATCAGATATCACAATATAAAACTCACTAGTTTATAAATAACAGTTGGAATAAGAAAAAAATTTTAAAAGGCTTCCCCCCCCCCTTTTTTTTCTCAGTCTCAGGAATTGGAGATCGTCTAGATTAGATAAATTTTCCTGAGAGCCATGGTCTCAAGGCACAGGGAGAGAAAAGCAAATTCTCCAAGTAGGACTTGTTCCCTCAGGGTCAGAATTCTGAAAAAAAGTATTTTAACAAGCTACTTTTCTCTAATTGTACATGCAAAAAGAACTGATTTTGCAATTTCCAAAAAATTTTTTATCTTAACCAATTTTCTCCAGAGTCTAAAGAATATTGTGGCCACACTGTCAAAAATCATTTCTTTTTCCATGGTCATAGTTTCCTGGCTAAAATTTAGACCACCTAGTGCTTAAATTGGCCCTGATAACAGGGGCAGACTGGCTGATAAAATGTTGTCCCAGCAGGGATAGTCCCTCTGGGGAGGTGGGGTCTTAGTTTGATCAGAAGAATCTGAAGGAGTACGGAAACTTGCAGGAGTAGGGGGGAAACTTGGTTTTCCCTTAAGAGTTGGGAAAAGTTAGAAGGAGATCGTTTAGAATGTCAGGAGCTAATTGTAAGAGACCCATTTTCAGGCCATTTTTCTTTTTGTCACTGAATCATAGCTATAGGTCAACCAGTCATTCAAAATTTTTCCCAAGGGACTCTCAGGTGGAACTTTAGAGGAAGTGCTTCCCATTCTAGCTCAAGCAATTAGTAACAGATGTCTGTGCACTCAAACCAAAGTAACCAAACCAAACCAAAACCTCACCAACCGGAAGACACACTCAAATTAAAACAAAAGGCAAAGAGAAGCCCAGAAATCAAAAGTCAAATGGCAAAAATACCCCAAACATGACTTCCCAGTCCCACTAGACCCGTGACCTTTGTCCAAAGTGACACCTTACAAATGGAGTTTCCCTTCACAAGGAGAATTCTCCAAATTGGAGCTGAAGTTCCCCAAACCGACAAAGTCAAAAAATCCCAGTGTGCACTCCCTGGGACTTAACCAAATTGCTGGCAGGTGTGTCGCAATGTACCAAATGCCCTCTTTCTGATCCTTGAAGAGTTAATGCCTTCTCGGAGTAGAAGCCTGGGCCGATGTGGGGAAGGGAAAAGGAAGGTGTCCCCAAGGCAAAGAAAGCCTCAGCAGCTGCTAGGGCAACCTTTCCCCCATTCTCCACTGCAGCCTTGGAGTTCCACAACCGAGAAGGCAAGCCGGGTGTGATTGGGGAGCGGCCCTACGGCAGGGGAACCCTGGCAATCTGGCCTCAGAGAAATCCTCCAACCCTCTGCTCTCCCTGAGGAGGCTGGTGTGGAGAGAAATCCCTGAGGGTCCCATCAAGCCAAGGGGCCCTATGAGGCCGCCTGCCTATGAGTCTATCCCAGACAAGCCCCGAAAATTTGATGCCAAAATCTTGGCTCTCTGTGCACCGATGCGAGACAGAAATATGGAGACAGTTATGGAGGAGTACGAAAGAAGTACGAACGAGACAGTTATGGACAGTTATGGAGGAGTACGAAAGAGTGGTTTTATTTCTTTGCCAGGCAAAGAGGGAACCCAGTGGGCCAGCGCCTCAAGAACTGTACCCCCCTCCCTGGGGAATAGGGATAGGTCTTATAGTTGGGGCTTGTGGTCACGGGTAAGTGAAAAGGATCAAGGCAGTGACAGTCTTGCATTCTTCTTTCTTCTGCAAAGTTTCAAAAGGGTGGGGTTGCTGACAAGATTAGGGTGTGTGCAGGGTCTCAGGTGGTGGGTCTCTTAATCTTGATGAGCTTCTCTTGTCCCTTTAATCTTGCCTCAGGTGGTTTCGTGGTTGATCCTCCCTTCATTAGCAATTGTTTGAATCTGCCCTTTGGAACTCAGAGAAGGTCATGGAGGCTGGAGCCTTGCCTACAAGAAATGGGGGACAAAAAGGCGTCCATGCCCGGGAGCCTCACAGGGCCCCTCTTGGTTTCAGAAAGACCCCTCTGAAAAGATAACATTTAAACTAAAATCTGAAGAGCAAGAAGGAGTCAGTCATAGGAAGTTTTAGGAGAAAAGCATTAAAGACTGAGACAATGACTGGTGCAGGGACTCAATGGCCAGAACAAGAAAATCTTGTGTGTTGAAGGAAGAAAAAGACCTTGTCTTGAGGGGCATATATTTGCTAGTCATTTGTTTTTTCCATTTTGTGAATCAGATTATTTATTTATGTTACTTACCTTAAAAAATGGATGTCTTTTCCTTTTCCTATATGTTTTCAGGTGTTCCTGGTACAACCTAGAAATTAATTCCTTATTGGTTTTATATGTTGCAAACATTTTCTAATCCGTCACCATACCACTGCATGGTATGGTATGCTTTGTTGAACAGAAATCCTTTATTTGATATAGTCAAATCTCATCAACTTTTATCCTTATGGTTTTTGCTTTCTAGTTCTTTCTTTTTTTAATTTTTTTTTTTTTTTGGCGGTGTTGGGTCTTTGTTGCTGTGCATGGGCTTTCTCTAGTTGTGGCGAGTGGGGGCTACTCTTTGTTGCAATGTGCGGGCTTCTCATTGCGGTGGCTTCTCTTTTTGCAGAGCATGGACTCTAGGCACGCAGGCTTCAGTAATTGTGGTGCGTGGGCTTAGTAGTTGTGGCTCACAGGCTCTAGAGCTCAGGCTCAGTAGTTGTGGTGCACGGGCTTAGTTGCTCTGTGGCATGTGGGATCTTTCTGGACCAGGGATGGAACCCGTGTCCCCTGCATTGGCAGGCGGATTCTTAACCACTGCGCCACCAGGGAAGTCCCTGCTTTCTAGTTCTTGTTTAAAAAATCCTTCACTAAGTTTGTAAAATATTTTCTTAAATTTTTTCTTATTTGCTTTATGGATTTACCTTTCACATATGTAACACATTCTGGAATTTACATTAATAATGTGAAATGTAGATCCCCGTTAAATTTTTTTGCCTATCATAAGCCTGTTGGGGAGGGAGAAATTTTCCCCTCTACCCTTCTTGAGTTCTTGTGGCTGGACTAATAAAAAAATTGACACAATACAGATTAATAGGAGAAAAAGAAACACATTTTAATTGATGCACATGGAGGTGCTATAGAAATGGGACCTAAGAAGTGGCCAAAGCAGGCAGCTTTTATACTTTTTAGACAAAGAAACAATAAGTTTGTGAGGAATTGCCAGGAGAAAGAAACTTAGGTTTTGGGTGCCCAATCAGTGAAGAATCTAAACAGAGTTTGGGCTTGGAGTAGTAAACTAGAGAAGTAACAAGTTTGTTTATATAGGCTTATTGGCCCTAATTCCCTATCTTTGGTGATTAGGGTGCCCTTCTACCTCCAGACGCTGGGAGTGCACCTTTTACATGAGAGATTTATCTCCTGCTTTTAGGGGAAAAGGTAGGAGGGTCAGAGTGTCCCTCTTGTGTTGACCATTTAAATAACTTTAATTCAAACTAATCTATATGCCATTGAGGCACATTTCGGGGCAGCCTACTCTGGACCGCAACAAGCCACCTTTTCAACATCCACCTTTCCCTCCAACTTGGTGATACCGCTGCTACTATAAACAAAGATCTGAGCATTAGGGATGTTTAGTGTTACAGGCATGTTTTAGAAATCATGAGTTCATGCTATAACAATTCAGCACCACAGGGATCTTCCTCTCTTTCCCCCATCTGTAATTGTACCTCTTTTCTTACACAGTGAGAACTCTGGCTTCCTCAAACATACTAACGTTGACTCTCGACTCAATCCTACAATAAATATAAGATTCAGAATTCTTGCATCCATATCCCTATGAAAAACAAACCTAAAAATAGAGTTTGAAATCTGCTTTCCATGTTCTCTCATTCATTTGAAATGCAATTGAGTTCATTTGTTTCTGTTCATATCTGGTTTTAGGTCTCCCCCAGTTCTTGTTGATTTAATTTCATTATTTGAATATGTAGAAGATTAACATGCTTCCAGAAGTCAAAACCATACTCAGAGAAGCATCAGTCCCCTTCCTATCCATTCCTCCTCATTTCTCTCCACTCTTTGTATGTCTCCAATTTACAACCTTTCCATTTAAGACTTTTTGATGGTGTGAAATCGGTACGTATTCAGTAGAAACTGTACTTCATCTTTTGAATTTTGATCTTTTTCCAGGTAGTGATATGCAGTATGAACTCTCATGATTCTGGGCAGTGACAGTGAGCTGCAGCTCACAGTCAGCCCTGTGATCACAAGGGGAAACAACTGATACACTTACAATTATCGTTTTTCAGTTTCAGTACAGTATTCAATAAATTATATGAGATATTCAAACTTTACTGAATATCTCTAACACAAAATAAGCTTTGTGTTAGATGATTTTGCCAAACTGTAGGCTAATGTAAGTGTTCTGAGCATGTTTAAAGTAGGCAAGGCTAAGCTATGTTGTTTGGTAGGTTAGGTGTGTTAACTGCAATTTATGATGGGTTTATTGTGATGTAACCCCATTGTAAATCGAGGAAGATCTGTAATCAATTTCATTGTTTTTTGGTTATTTTTCCTGTATTTCTTTTTGCAAACAATTGTGTTTTTTTTTTATCTCCCTCTTCTAACACAAAAGGTAGCATAATATGCATACTCTTTAGTGTTTTGCTTTTTTCACTTAATAATATTTCCTGGAAATCATTCTTTTTTAACTCTGCCATTTATTCAATGCTAAAATTATTGTATGTATTATATTTACTATGTTTCTTTACTATTTGAAAACATTTCTTTTGGTATTTCGGAAAATTTGTATTATTAGTTGTAATAGTTATTTTTGTTTCTTTTTGAAATTGACATATAACATATTAGTTTCAGGTGTACAACATAATGATTCAATATTTGTAAATATTGTGAAATGATCACCATAATAAGTCTAGTTAATATTCATCACCACAAAGTTACAATTGTTTTCTTCTGATGAGAACTTTTAAGATTTACTCTTTTAGCAACTTTCAAATATCCAATACAGTATTATTAACTAGAGTCACCATGATGTACATTGCATCCCATGACTTATTTATTTTATAACTGGAAGTTTGTACATTTTGACCTGCTTCACCCATTTTGCCCACCCCTCATCCCCTACCTCTGGCAACCACCAGTCTGTTTTCTCTGTAATATGAGTTTGTTTGTTTTAAGATTCCACACATGAGTGAGATAATATTTGTCTTTCTTTATCTGACTGGTTTCACTTAGCATATTGTCATTAAGGTCCATCCATGTTGTTGCAAATGGCAACATTTCCTTCCTTTTTTATGACCAAGTAGTATTCCATTGCATGTATATACCATATCTTCTTTATCCATTCATCCATTGATGGACACTTAGGTTATTTCCATGTCTTGACTGTTGCAAATAATGCTGCAATGAATATGGGTGTGCATGCAATAGTTATCTTTGTTTTTTTTTAAAAAAATATTTATTTATTTGGCTATGTTGGGTCTTAGTTGCGATAGGTGGGATCTTCTTTGCAGCATGTGAGATTTTTCATTGTGGTGTGTGGGCTCTTCTTTGCGGTGCATGAGCTTTTCTCTAGTTGTGGCACATGGGCTCTAGAGTGTGAGGGCTTAGTTGCTCCATGGCATGTGGGATCCTAGTTCCCCGACCAGGGATCGAACCCACATCCCCTGCATTGGAAGGTGGATTCTTAACCACTGGACCACCAGGGAAGTTCCTATCTTCGTTTTAAAATCTTTTCTAGTACACTTAGTTCCTCTTTTTAAAACTAATAATATACTTTCAATTTAAAATGTATTTTTTTTTCTCAGAGTCAAAATCTTCTTTCTATTTTCCCCTTTATCTCATCTCCTCCCATTATCTTGGTTGCCTTGTTTCTATTTTGTTCACATACTATTCTTCTATCCATTTCTTAACCCTTGTTTTATTCTTAACTCTACAATGAAATATATTAAATACTCATCATCAGTCCTTTGGCTGATGTATTCTCTCTTGGTTGAAACTTCTCCCTCATATTACTTTGGAAGGGTTTGTGTGCACTTGAAGGAGAGCATGATTATGTATAAAATCCTTGGTTCTGCCAGTCTTCCCATCCAACCTATTAACTGGTTCCTTCAGTCTCCCACAAGACTGAGGATTTGCTGGGACCATCCTGATTGCAAATATTCTGTCCCATCATCAAACCTGTGTCAGATCACAAGTTCTCCTTTTGTGGTAAATATATGGTCACCAAACCTTTAAGCCTAGTGTTTTATACAAGAATTAGTGATAATAAAGTTTCATGACAAGGCTTTTGGCTTGAGATGGGGGGAGAGAAACAGAATGGCCAGACCCCATCATACATAAACCTTGTGTGGAAGCTTAATTTAGACAGGGTTCCCAGAATATAAATAGATAAGACACTAACTGGGGAATGCCTCTGGTCTAAGGCTACTGTGAAAAGAAAAAAAGCTTTCATAGTTTAAAACAAAAAAGTTTCAGGGCTTACTTCCCTTGAAATAGCTGACAGTATATTCCTAGCCCCTTTCCAGAATTTACTCAGACAAAAGGTCATTCATCTATAATCTTTTCAAAGCCTTGAGATTTTGAAGGAAGCTCGAGTATCAAGGCTGAAAGGGATCTTAGAAGTGATCTAACCTACCTTTTCTTCCTTTAACAGACGAGGAAACTGGGAGCATTGTCTGGAGTGGAAGGAGAAGTATTTGAAACTTATATGTGAAATTTCAGGCTTATTAAAATGCTTTGATATTACTTTAAAATGTATATCTCAGAAATAACTAATTTTCTTGTCAACTGCATTATTATGAACTTTCATCAAATCTTTAACCGTGGTCATTTTTAAGTCTTTTGTCATTTACAGACAGTTCTGGGTGTACTCTGATGCTTTTGTAAATATGTTCCTATAAAAGGGTTTCATCTTCAGGAAATTCATGGAAAAGACTCTGACAAGTACAGGTTTCTGGTACCTGACTGTACTGCTGAACTGAATGAATAAGCATTTTCAGAACTCTAATGAAAAACTGATGAGCTCATAAAAGTGCTAACAAAAGATCAAGATGAAAAAAAAAATTAATTACATGGGACTGAGTGAACTGATGAGGATGAGTATAATTTTTGTGACTTTCTGGTTGAATTTAAAAAAAGAAAAAATCCCACAAGAACTCAGAGGCAAAGAATATACAAATCAATTTTCACTGCAAAGTAAAGGAGCTGTTGCAGTGGAGGATTACTGGACTGAATGTCAATATTATGACATAGTATGAGTGTGTTTCATGTTTGGTAATTGCAATCATTGTTGCTTTTGTTGTGGTCATCCATGTACAATGCTTGGTGTCAGTCTATTTATCTCTTGTAAAAATAAAATACAGTGTGTGTGAAAAAAAAATGCTTTGAAAAATAAATTTGATGCAGAAATGAACAAAGAATTATAAAATATTTTTAAGTTTTGGATTCAGATTTTTAAAAAATTTTTAAGAAGAAAAAAATCACAATAAAACTGAAGTCCCTATGTTACCTCTCTTATTCCTTTTCTTTCCTAAAGGAAACCATTATCATGAATTTGGTATTTATTCAGTCCATACTTTTACACTTTTGCTTATACATATGTATTCAATATTATGTAATTATTTTAATTTATAGAAATGTTAACATAGTATATAATATTCTGAAATATGCTTTTTAAAAATTTTGAGGGCACAGAATTATTCAGTGAACATCCTTGTACATACCTCTGTGAGTATAGCAAGTAAACCCCCATCATTACAGTGTCCCCATGGCTATTGGGGAATGAATCACTCAGCACAAGTGTTCTTGTAATTGGGACAGGCTATGATAATTAGCAGCGATCAGTCCACATCAGGTGTCAGGACACTTTTGCTTTCTGGAAGGAGTTTTGGATAAGGAGTCAAGTCTACTGCTGTCTCTGTTCCTGACAGTGTGACTTTGGTAGAGGAACTGAGGTGTGACGGAATGAGCACTGGATATGACACCAGGAGACTTTGCTTTCAGCTGTACCACTAATTCCACTTGAACCTCAGTTTCCTGATATGTAAAAAGAATGATGCTGCTTCACAGGGCTATTGGGCTCAAACTGGATAGGGATGAAAATGCTTTGTAAGATAAGAGATAAAAGCAGAATATTGCTATTACTAACTTCTATAGGTCTCAGTTTTCATATTTGTAGAATAAGAGGGATAGAACTAGGTATTGAAAGCCCTTTTCCCATCTAAACTAGCCTGTTATTCTGTGACTGGGGATAAAGACTTATCCCCCAAATGAGAAGAGTAGCAGGTGACCACCGTTGGAACAAAAAATATTACAAAGCAAATGAGATAATATGGTATCCCTTCCTTTCTCCCTTCATCACTTCTTCCATTCCTCCCTTCTTTTCTTTCATCTGTTTATTCCTTTCTCTCTTCTTTCCTTTCTTATTTTTCTCTGTTCCTTTGTCCTTTCTTCCATTCCCCAAACTTGCTATACTTCCTGAAGCACTGATTTCCACCCTTCCTAGCTAACTTGTATTTATTCTTCAGGTATTCTTTGTTTTTCTGGGAAGCTTCCTCTTGTAGGCTTTTCCTGATCTCTCAAATTTTGAGCGTGATGCCCTTCCCATGTTCTCTCATAACACACTCATGACCTTCATCATTGCACTTATCACCCTGATCCGAATTGTCTTCAACCATTAATAGAATGTAAGCCTGGGGGCATGGAAGGTCCATGTCTTGTTCACTGCTTCATCCCCAGAGCCCATTCTAGTGCCTGGAACATAGTGGGCACTCCAATTCTGTTGAATGAATGAATAAATAAATATTCAGGCACCATGCTAGGCAGCATGGATACAAAGATAAATAAGACAAAGCTTTAAGCTCTCAAGGAATTAGCAGCCTTGCAGGGGGGATAGACAGGCAATCAAATAACTGCAGTTCTGCGTTATAAGAACAAGCAACAGAAATCTGTTCAAAATGCAAATGCATATAGAGAAAAGAGTTTGAGTGGGTCAAAGAAAGTTGTACAAGAGATAGGTAAACTGGATGTTAAGGATGAGAAGGAATGTGTCAATCTGAGAAAAGCAAAGGACATTCCAGAGAGAGCATCAGCATATTTATTCAACAAGTATTTATTGAGCCCTTACTATGTGCCAAGCACTCTTGTAGGTATGGAGGGTATAACAGGCACATCGGAAAACATGCCCCCTTGGAATCCTTTCCCACCCCCTGCAGAGGTCTCCTTTCTGTCTGACCCATGCGATCCTGTGTCTCTGCAGCTCTCATGCAAATGTAGGTATTTACTGCATATGATATCTTACAGGGAAATTGTTTTTCTTTGATCCAAGACAACAAGGTCTTAGCTGTTTTTGTGCTGAGGAGGACGTGAGGGTTTATATTTCTCAGTGTTTTGATCAAAGCTGTTACATGAGAACACCCTGGAAATGTAATCTGAGTTCTCCAAGGCACCAATTGGGCCTCACCATCTGTCTCAGGCCACAGTCTGACTGAGGACTATCTTTGGCTGAACACCCTTGCATGGGTGAAATATTAACACAAGCATCTGCCAAGGAGAATAACAAAGTAAGAAAAAATATAAATGAAATAAAGGCTAGGAGACATTTCATAAATCAAAGCACACCATTACACAGAGCTTTTATGGAAACAATCAGTAAAAAGAAATACAGGGTTACTTGAGGTGAAAGATAAACCATTAAGGAGGTTGTTTCATGATGAAACTGGAATTTCCATTTGCAGCAGGGTTTGGACCTATTTATACAGAGAGCTAGAAAGGAAATTATCTTCTTTATTGTCAAAAAGGGTTGTACTAATTTACCAGAGTAATTCAACTTGATATAGACAAGCCCTCTTCTCCAGGTGATTGACTGTATGGGCAGCCATAAGGTTCATAATTTGAGAGGGAAAGAGGGGGGTGGGGGAGGTAGGTCATGAATCAATTTTACTATTTAAAAACATTTATCTACATTTAAAAACGCTTTGTTGATTTTAGTTTTTTAAGTCGTATATGCAATAGTGTAGAGTGACTAAAAGCTCTACAACACACAACAGCAGTCCTGCACCCTAGTTCTTCCCCTGGAGGCAATGATCTTCCCCTTTTGCTGATTCATTTTATGTTTACTTACATATTTTAAAATAATGTGTTTGTATTACTCCTTGAGTTTTCAAATCTTAAGCATTATATTGACTTCTTACTGTGGTAGAAAGAACTTACTTCTCTTCACTACTCCTCCCCCCATGTCCCAATAGAGTTATATTTTAATTTTATTTAGCTCAATATTCAGTACACTAGGGTTATGAGAATGCTATTCATAGTTGAGCCATGTAATAAACTTTGACTACTTTTCATTTTCTGCACAATATTGAAATTTTTCTTGGGGATAAAACTTGTCATTTTTTTGTTTGCTTGCTTTTCTAAAACTTACCATTTATTAAACCCCAAACTTTGATTCTCTAAAACTCCCTTCAAGATGTTCAGATGCATCAAGTTTCCTAGTGGTTTGCATTTTCCTGAAGGCATCTCTCATGGCCATCTGACACACTCCAGGGTGAACTGATTGTCCTTCATCAGTTCAGGTGTCACTTTGAGCTGTCCATTCATGATCATCTTGGTATTTCCTTAGCCTCTCCTGTTTCTTTGGATCCCATGTCTTTTTTTTATGGATAAACCCCTCATTTTGGTGGAGTACATTATCTGGGGCTGAATTTATGGGAGGTAAATTGCTTGAAACCGAGCATGTCTGAAAACATCTTTCTTTTTTTTTTTGGCAGCACCAGGCAGCTTGTGGGATCTTAGTTCCCCAACCAGGGATTGAACCTGGGCCCTCAGCAGTGAAAGCGCGGAGTCCTAACGACTGGACCGCCAGAGAATTTCCCCCGAAAACATCTTTATTTTACCTTTTCACTTGATTGATAGTTGACTGGGGATAGAATTCTGAGTTGTATATAGTTTTTCTTCAGAATTTTAAAGTAATTGGAAACCTTCTATCTTCCAATATTGCTGATGAGAAGATGGAAACCAATCCAATTTCTTCTTCTTTGAAAATTTTCTTCTCGCAGTACGATTTCTGTTTCCTTCAGATTATGTTTCTTCTGTTTGTATTGGACTTTAACTTCCACATTTTTTGATAATCTTTAAATATGTAGGATTAAAAACTGCTAAGACTCTCTGAGTACATGACTGAAGCTTGTTGACTGTGCACTTCTATGTAAGATGAGCTGTTAGGGACCTTTCACTGGGGGAACTCCCATGTCAGTATCCTTTCCCCTTGGGCTGCTCAGATTGCTCAGAGAAGGCTCTTCCAATCTTTTGCCCAGAGCTTCATGTGAAGGTTCCACTCTTCTGGAACCTGAGGAGGGGAAGAGGGCTGGGGTGGGAGATGGGTTCACCATCCAGATGTATGTTTATTTAAATCCACCCTTTCAGTAGGATACTTCTGTTTTTAATTGTGCCCGAGTTTTGCCAGTCCAGAGACTCTCTCCAGGGAATGAAACTGCAGTCTGCTCAGGTGGGGGAAGAGCAGTTGTTGGCTGTGTCAAGGTTAGGGAGAGGGAGGGATCTTGGGACCTAGCAATTTCTTGAAAAGCTCTGAACTAGTTATCTTTATTTCAGCCACCCCTCTCTTCATCCCCACTGCCACCAATCTGTACAGTATAAATCAGACTGACTCTTGGCTTTCCCTACTACTAGTTTAGGATTCAGTTTTCTTAGTTTTGCTAAATCGGTTACAGCCATCCTTTTGCAGTACAGCTTCCAAAATTTACTTGCTGCTTTCTCCTCCTTTATTCTCACGGTCTTTATGGCTTTATGCCTTAAACAAATCTCTCTACTGTCATTTTAGTAGCGTTTTGAGAGGGAGCAAAATTATATGCATATGTTCAATCTTTCTGTCTTAACCCAGAAGCCCAGAAAAATTTTAAATTGAAGTAAAGATATGCTATTTCTATTACTGTATCTTGAACATCAACTGAAGCCAGGAAATTAGTAAGCAGATAGCATAATGGTTCAGAACTTACAACCTGGAATCAAACCTGAGATTGAACCTGTGTCTGTTACTTGCTTGGTTTTTGACCTTTTTACATTTACCTAACCTCTCTCAGCCTCAGTCTTTTTCATCTGTATGATAGAGATAATAATATAACTAATTTATGAGATTAAAGTACATATACATATATGATATGCTTCTTACATTGTCTAAATTCTAGAACTTAAGCACTCATTAACTTGAAGGTAACTTGGGTGCTCATGAAAAGACAGTCAGCAAAGAGGAACCACAGTAAATGACTTCATGACCTTCTGACTCTATGTTATTGAACACCCATTGCATACCAGATTCTGTGTTAGGCACTAGGTTTATTATGGAAAATAGAATGAATGTTAAGGCTAGTCTTTGAGGAGTTTAGAGTCTGGTAGGGGAGAAAAACAATAAATAAGCACAAGTAAATATAGAATTAAAATTTGTAGTAAGTGCTATAAAGGGAAAGAACAGAATGCTATGAAAGAGAATAACAAGGGAGAATTACTTTGGATTAGTCTGTTGGGAAAAGCTCTTAATGACTGAGAATACTGCTTATGCCATATCCAGACTGATGTCAAAGTGGATCAGTAAAATGCACATGCATTTAAACTATTCAAAGTAAATTAATATTAACTTGTAACATGTAGGTCAAAGGGATTAGAGATATGACCTTGCTGTCAAGTTATTTAACTTCTCTTTACCTTAATTTCCTCATCTATAGAAAGAAGATTAGACACAATAATCTCTCAACTCATAGCTTCTACAATTCTATGTGAATTTAGGACAGAAAATATAAGAATATAAGAATGTTGTAAATAAGGTTATATATAAAGAGAAAAGACATTTTTCCATTTAGTCCTCACAATCTGGTTTTATTACTGAATTTAATTTTTTTCTTAGTAAAACATAAAAATTGCTTATAAATGATTAAAGCAAGAAATAAAAAATCCCCTCCCGATCAACCCCTCCACAGAGACCCCACAGATGACTACTGTTTATTCAGATCTTCTCCTGTAACATGCCTCTGTTCATTTGTTCTGAGTATGTGATATTATTCTCTCAGATATGAAAAACAAAATATTGAGAGTGGTTAATGTTGCTATTTTCTTTTTTTAAAATAAATTTATTTATTTATTTTTGGCCGTGTTGGGTCTTTGTTGCTGCGCACAGGCTTTCCTCTAGTTGCAGAGAGTGGGGGTTACTCTTCTTTGCAGTGTGCTGGCTTCTCATTACAGTGGCTTCTCTTGTTGCAGAGCATGGGCTTGAGGCACATGGTCTTCAGTAGTTGTGGCATGCAGGCTCAGTAGTTGTGGCTTGCAGGCTCTAGAGCGCAGGCTCAGTAGTTGTGGTGCACAGGCTTAGTTGCTCCGCAGCATGTGAGATCTTCCCGGACCAGGGCTCGAACCCGTGTCACCTGCATTGGCAGGCTGATTCTTAACAACTGTGCTACCAGGGAAGTCCCAATGTTGCTATTTTCTACTTAATTTTTTCCTTCTATCATTTCTCTCTTTTCCCACAATATGCATGTATTATTTTTATAATCAGAAAAGTTAATTTTATTTAAATAAAATAATGCTAGTTGTAATGAATAATAAAAATATTTTATCTCCGTTTTATTCTTAAAGAGAGAAGAGAGCTATGCATTTCATTAAAAGTTTGTGTGGAAATAGTTCTGGCTAGTAATTATATTTTGCTGCAACCAAACTTCTTGTGAAGATTTATTCTATAAGTAGTTAAAAAAAATATGACAGCCAGACCATATAACCATGTTATATACTCATGAAAGGAAGTACTGGCCTTTATCAGCAAGATCTTCCTTTCTGTGATAAGTTCAGGGGCAGGCTTCATTGAAAAGAAAAATTTCTCTAACATCTTTTAATAATTAGTACAGTTGAAAATTTATCAGCTTTAGAAAAGTGATGGTAGATTGAATATTTTGTATTATCTCCTTTCTTGTCTAATGTTTTTCTTCTTTTTATCTTAGTTTTACTTTGTTCTTATTATTTTCTAAGAATTATAAGAAGTTCAGTAGGAAATATCTATATATCTATAGCTATATTCCCATTGAATGATCCATCTGGCATTCCATCACTATCATATTATATCAGGACTCTTCTAACTCTTTGAGAAGTTCAGGTAAAGTTCATTATGTATTATAATATTATTGATGAAAATTTAAGGGAATGAGGATGTTCCATGAATGACATAGACTGGATCAAATCCTGGGTGCTATGCAGTTACCACCAAGGTTTGTGAATTCTTATTCATACCAAGCACAGCCTATGGGCTGAATGTATAACATTTACAACTATTTTTCAAATATTTGTTGATGCTATAGTATTTAATATAGTGTGAATTCATTTAAAGGTATTAAAACATTTTGTCAGTATGCATTTTGTCAATAAATATTTTCTAAAAGTTTGGAAATCATTTATCTAGTGAAATGAGTACTTGATATGGAATATATATCTTGGAATGACCTTAAATATTGCTTTCGTATATAAAAGGTATGACTCCATCCTGGGTTGAGCATTTAACTAGCTATGTGGCTCAGTTAATTTTTCTCATTTGAAAAATGGAGATAATAACACAAACTCTATTTATTCCTC
Organism: Eubalaena glacialis; assembly: GCF_028564815.1. Taxonomy (NCBI): domain Eukaryota; kingdom Metazoa; phylum Chordata; class Mammalia; order Artiodactyla; family Balaenidae; genus Eubalaena; species Eubalaena glacialis. Next base: position 25,757,389 of record NC_083725.1, read on the forward strand.
CAGGAATGGTGAATCTCAAGTGCTTTAAAGAAGCTGCATACTTTGAAAATAGATGTTGCTATCATGACAGTTATTATCATAGTTGTCCATATAATGATATAAAGCATAATGAGAAAACTGAAAAAAATGATTCAACTACCCCTCCTACCTCAGGGTCAGAGAATCGAGTTCAAGTCCTTAAATTTTTAGTTTTTGTTGTTCACCTTAGTAATAATTTAAAAAATAGAAGCAAAATTTCTGGGTCAGTATGACAGAATGAGTACATGCAGAAATCTCCATTTTCTGTTCTAAATATATAGGAATGAGAGATGAAATATTAAATTATATATATATATAATCACATTCAAAAATAACTGAAACAACAACGATGGACAAAGGCAGGGAAACTACAAAGGTAATCAGAGCCTGAAGGTATGTAGTTCTCAGGAGGCTGGGATCAGAAAGAGGATGAGGACTTCAATGTCTTCATAAGAACAAGATGTAAATATGCCTCAGTCATGATGAGGATGGAGATAAAGTTTTCTTCTTCATTATGGGGGACAAGTGTTATTTTCTTTGCTTTCAAATATCACCTGTGTTCTGTGTTGAAAGATAAAGGAAATACACTTACTTACCCATCTGAAACTTACTTCTGTCCAAGCCTGGTAGTTGAAACAGCTTTCTGTGTGAGACTGAATTCGAGCTTGTACAATATATAGTGGCTATAACTGGGCCACCTGAATAAGTGGGAATCCCAAGACAAGACTGCAATATGTGACTTGGTTTGAGGCCAGACAACTGGCGAGGCAAGGATGACTCTGCCCTACATGCAGGCCAAATATAGGAGAAACCCTGCACTGAAGATGATCTCTCAAACAAAATAACATGAGGACACTGGGTGTCATAAAAAGTAGTCAATAGAATCCATAAATAAGAAAATTCACAACCAAAGAAAGAGAGCTAACAAAATAATCTGGAAGGGCTTTAAAGTTTAAAACTGTCAAAAAACCAACCAACCACCCCCTACCCCCCAAACAACAATCCCTGAAAGGTAAAATTATCATCCATAAAACAAGATTAAGAGTTAATGAAAGCAAAAGAGTCATATATGAAAATGAACTTATTGGAAATCTTAGTAATAAAATATAGCCACAAAACTTAAAAATATAATGGATGGGTTAAATAGTAATTTTTAAAGAACCAAAGAGAGAGTTTATGAATTGGAAGATAGAACAAAAGAAATCTCCCAGGATGCAAAGACAATGAGATGTGAAAAATGAAAAAGAAGTTGAAAAATATGGAAGATTTCAGATTACCTGCAGGATATATCAACCAGATCAATAGCCCACTCCTTAGCCATAGCAATAGAAGCCAGACAACAATGCAATTATTGCTTCAGAGTACTCAGAGAAAATAAATGTAAACATAAAATTTGATACTCAGAAAAATTATCATTTAAGAGGGAAGCCTAAAGAAAGCATATTTTTAACTATTTGAGGACTAAGAAATCTTACTACTGATATTATTGAAAAGAATTGTTATTGAAAAAATTCAATGTTGAAATTGACTCTTATTGAAAGAACTATTGAGAGATGAATTTCAGCAAAAAGAAAAGGGAACCTAGAAGGAAGAAGTGTGATGCAAGAATCCTGGTTGTGCCAATAAATCTGGAAAATATCTTGATACATCTAAGTAAGCATTGGTTGTATAAATAATAATAATCACAATAATAACAATACCATTGACAGAGAACTAAAGAACTAAACAATAATTACATGGATATTAGAGGATATCAGAGGGAATGAGAGGATGTAATGTTCTTTTCTCATTTAGAAGGAAGATAGAGATGTTGAGTAAGTTTAGGTTTTAATAGAAAATGTATGTTTAAATATGTATTTAGATTATTGTGTTAATCTTTCAAAGAACAGAAATAGATGATAGAATTTCCAAGTCAATAGAGGGAAAAAGGAAAACAAAAACAGAACAACTTTACGAAAACAGGCAGGAAAGGGAAAAAAAGTAAGGGAAAATGTGGAAAATATAAAATGTTATAAATATTTCAGAATAATCTCATAAATATAAGTTGAACCTACTTATTCAAAGATATACACTCATATTAAATTTTTAAAATTTAGCTATATGCAATTTAGAGAGACACATATGAAACAAAATTACATAGAAATGTTGAAAATAAAGAAATATAAACGTTACCAGGTGAATACTAATCAAAAGACATCTAGTACAGCATTATTTAAACCAGATAATATAGGATATAAAATTAAAAGCATCAAGAAGGGCAAGTAGAAAAATAGCCTTAAATAGGTAAAAATCTCACTAGAAATGTAATAATATAACAAGAAAGACTCAAAATATATAAATTTTAAAATTTAGCGTTATAAGGAAGGAAATGCAAACCTACAGATATTATGATAGATTTTGGCAGATCTTGCTCAGAAAAGGATTAAGTAGCTGAAAATTTGTAAGGGTATTGGGGTTTTGAGAAATATAAATAGCAAGTTTGAACTAACAGATATATATTAATATTATTTTTAATAATCAGAGAATATGCATTCTTTTTTAAGCACACAGAAAACAGTTACATGAACTTTTCTCCTATTAGACTCCAAAAAGTCTCTTAAAATTAGGAGAATTCATATCAATAATTAAATAATGTTAGACATAAACAATAGAAAAGAACTAAAATATCCATACATTTGATGCACAAAATAACTCACTTCAAAATAATTTGTGGTTAAAGAAGAAAGCCTAATGAAAAAGAAAAATCTTTAAAACTGACTGATTCCAAAAGCGCTATCATACTGAAACATACAGAGAGCAGCTGAATTAGAATTTAGGAGATTTGTAGGCTCAAGTGCATATATTTTAAAACAAGAAATGGAAAGAAAAAATTCTTAGGCATTTAAATAAAGAAGCTAGAAACAGGACAAGGAATAAATCAAAAGAAAAATAGAAGAAAGTAAATAGTAAATGTTAAACGAGAATTTAATTAAATAGCAAACAGAGTAATAAAACAGCAAGATGCATTAAGAAGAGGGAAAAAAGCAAAACTAAATAACACTAGGAACAAAAAGACCTAGAAACGATGACAATAATTCAACCAGAAACAAGAAAAAATTCAGGAATTATTTTTAACTTTGTTAAGTATGATAATGATGTGGTGGCTGTGAAAAAAAACCCCAGAGTTATCAATTAAACATGCATATGAAATGATCACGATTTCCAGGATTTCCATTAAAATATTCTAGAAGAAATAAGGAAAGATAAAGGAGAGAAAATAAGGGAAAAGTGAGGAAGATAATGATAAATATAACAAGATTGGCAAAATATAACTGTTAAAACTTAGGGTTTGTTACATTATTTCTTCTACTTTATTTTTAAAAAGTTCTAAAGGGGGGGGGGTGCATAACAATAGATCAGAGAGAAATTGAAAAAATCTAGGAGAATACAATGATAAGTGATACTAATAAAATTATAAACAGATTATGGACAATTTTCTATTAATATAATAAATTGCCAGAATCGACTTAAGAAGAAATAGAAAGCATATTAAGTAGGATCTATAACCATGAAAAATCATGAAATCAGTAGTCAGATATTTCACCTGACACTCCAAAAGTTCACCAGGCCCATAGAGTTTAATGGACCAGTTGTTGCAAACTTAACAAGAAGAAAGGTATTATCTATTTTACACAAACTGTTTCAGAGAAGAAAGAGGGAAACCTACTTATTCAAGCTAGCATAATTGGGATGCTAAATCTAAAAAGGTTAATTACAAAACTAGGATTATACACCAAAATCATAGCAGCTGTTTTTTTAATATAAATTTATTTATTTATTTTTGGCTGCCTTGGGTCTTCATTGCTACACATGGGCTTTCTCTACTTGTGGTGAGCGGGGTCTACTCTTCGTTGTGGTGTGCGGGCTTCTCATTGCAGTGGCTTCTCTTGTTGCAGAGCACAGGCTCTAGGCATGCAGGCTTCAGTAGTTGTGGCTCGTGGCCTCCAAGGTACAAAAAATACATATAAGCAGAAAAATGAGAAAATACAGAAATAAAGGAAAACAGTCAAGCAAAACAAAATAATAATAGTTTAGCCATTAAACAAAGTCAAGGACCTTTAGTTCCTCCTCAAGGGTTATAGAAAATATCCTGAGCCATCTCCTTTGAGCTGTTTTGCAGATACTGAAACCCCCACCAGGTGGAAGAAGTTAACTGTATGCTGACCACAAGCATGTAGACCGCAGAGCGGCTGTAACTAGAAGGTTGATGATGTTGACTCTCCAACCAATCAGATTAAGATCTCAGCCTGTCCACACCATGATGGTTTGACTGGCTTCTGACCCAGATTCCAAAGAACCATACAAGGGCAGAAAAGAGGTGGCACTCCAGGTCCAGGTAGAACTCCACCTATTCCCAGAAAACCAATGCATATGCCTCCCTTTCTTGCCTTAATCATCCCTCAAGTGCGAAGTTGATTTGTGAACTAAGTTCCCACTTCTCCATTCTCTGACCATTGAATAAAGCTTGTGCTTCTTTCATCTCAGCTTCAGTTTTTGGCTGCCTGAACCCAAACAGAAAAGAATTTTCCCTGCCAAGGCAGGGGCCTCGGCTGGGACAGGGCCCAAGTGGGGATCCAAATCACCTAATTCAGTAACAAAAGATATTAAGATTTGTTTGTTTTGTGTGGTAGGAACATTTACATTATTTTTACATTTCTAAATTTTTAAGTTTTCTCCAAAAAAATCTACAACAAATTATATCGTTTGTTCCTCAACTTCAACAGCAGAGAAAATCATCCCTTTAAAACATATCATATGCCAACCTAATAAACAACCGTCAGACTTGTCAGTGGTAGGAAGCCTAGAATGTACTATTCTTAGATCAAGAAATCCTCAGTAGTTCAAGTTACTACAGGTCTTGTAAACATCACTATGGTTTCTCATGTAAGTTGGTGAAAAAGTACAGCATTTTTTTAAACTTTTTTTTTCAACATCTTTATTGGAGTATAATTGCTTTACAATGTTGTGTTTGTTTCTGCTGTACAACAAGGTGAATCAGCTATATGTATACATATATCCCCATATCCCATCCTTCTTGTGCATCCCTCCCACCCTTCCTCTCCCACCCCTCTAGGTGGTCACAAAGCATCGAGCTAATCTCCCTGTGCTGTGCTTCTGCTTCCCACTAGCTATGTATTTTACATTTGGTAGTATATATAAGTCCATGCCACTCTCTCACTTCATCCCAGCTTACCCTTCCCCTTCCCCGTGTCCTCAAGTCCATTCTCTACATCTGCGTCTTTATTCCTGTCCTGCCTCTAGGTTCATCAGAACTTAAAAAAATTTTTTTTTAGATTCCATATATATGTGTTAGCATACAGTATTTGTTTTTCTCTTTCTGACTTACTTCATTCTGTATGACAGTCTCTAGGTCTATCCACCTCACTACAAATAACTCAATTTCATTTCTTTTTTTGGCTGAGTAATATTCCATTGTATATATGTGCCACATCTTCTTTATCCATTCATCTGTTGATGGACACTTATGTTGCTTCCATGTCCTGGCTATCGTAAATAGTGCTGCAATGAACATTGTGGTACATGTCTCTTTTTGAATTATGGTTTTGTCAGGGCATATGCCCAGTAGTGGGATTGCTGTGTCATATGGTAGTTCTATTTTTAGTTTTTTAAGGAACCTCCATCCTGTTCTCCAAGGTGGCTGTATCAATTTACATTCCCACCAACAGTGCAAGAGGATTCCCTTTTCTCCACACCCTCTCCAGCATTTATTGTTTGTAGATTTTTTGATGATGGCCATTCTGACTGGTGTGAGGTGATATCTCCTTGTGGTTTTGATTTGCATTTCTCTAATGATTAGTGATGTTGAGCATCCTTTCCTGTGTTTGTTGGCAATCTATATATCTTCTTTGGAGAAATGTCTGTTTAGATCTTTTGCCCATTTTTGCATTGGGTTGTTTGTTGTTTTGATATTGAGCTGCATGAGCTGCTTGTATATTTTGGAGATTAATCCTTTTGTCAGTTGCTTCACTTGCAAATATCTTCTCCCATTCTGAGGATTGTTTTTCATCTTGTTTATGGTGTCCTTTGCTGTACAAAAGCTTTTAAGTTTAATTAGGTCGCATTTGTTTATTTATTTAAATAATATTTGTACTGATTTTTTCTAACATCTTTATTAGAGTATAATTGCTTTACAATGGTGTGTCAGTTTCTGCTCTACAACAAAGCTAATCAGCCATACACACACACACGTCCCCATATCTCCTCCCTCCCGCATCGCCCTCCCTCCCACCCTCCCCATCCCACCCCTCCAGGCGGTCACAAAGCACCGAGCTGATCTCCCTGTGCTATGCGGCTGCTTCCCACTAGCTATCTATTTTACGTTTGGTAGTGTATATATGTCCATGCCACTCTCTCACTTTGTCCCAGCTTACCCTTCCCCCTCCATGTATCCTCAAGTCCATTCTCTAGTAGGACTGCATCTTTATTCCCATCTTGCCCCTAGGTTCTTCTGACCTTTTCTTTTCTTTTTTTTTTTTTTTTTAGGTTCCATATATATGTGTTAGCATACGGTATTTGTTTTTCTCTTTCTGACTTACTTCACTCTGTATGACAGATTCTAGGTCCATCCACCTCACTGCAAATAACTCAATTTCGTTTCCTTTTATGGCTGAGTAATATTCCATTGTATATATGTGTCACATCTTCTTTATCCATTCATCTGTTGTTGGACACTTAGGTTGCTTCCATGTCCTGGCTATTGTAAATAGAGCTGCAATGAACATTTTGGTACCTGACTCTTTTTGAATTATGGTTTTCTCAGGGTATATGTCCAGTAGTGGGATTGCTGGGCTGTATGGTAGTTCTATTTTTAGTTTTTTAAGGAATCTCCATACTGTTCTCCATAGTGGCTGTATCAATTTACATTCCCACCAACAGTGCAGGAGGGTTCCCTTTTCTCCACACCCTCTCCATCATTTATTGTTTGTAGATTTTTTGATGATGGCCATTCTGACCGGTGTGAGGTGATATCTCCTTGTGGTTTTGATTTGCATTTCTCTAATGATTAATGATGTTGAGCATTCTTTCATGTGTCTGTTGTCAATCTGTATATCTTCTTTGGAAAAATGTCTATTTAGGTCTTCTGCCCATTTTTGGATTGGGTGGTTTGTTTTTTGATATTGAGCTGCATGAGTTGCTTGTATGTTTTGGAGATTAATCCTTTGTCAGTTGCTCCATTTGCAAATATTTTCTCCCATTCTGAGGGTTGTCTTTTCATCTTGTTTATGGTTTCCTTTGCTGTGCAAAAGCTTTTAAGTTTCATTAGGTCCCAACTGTTTATTTTTGTTTTTATTTCCATTTCTCTAGGAGGTGGGTCAAAAGGATCTTGCTGTGATTTATGTCATAGAGTGTTTTGCCTATGTTTTCCTCTAAGAGTTTGATGGTGTCTGGCCTTACATTTAGGTCTTTAATCCATTTTGAGTTTATTTTTGTGTATGGTGTTAGGGAGTGTTCTAATTTCATTCTTTTAAGTGTAGCTGTCCAGTTTTCCCAGCACCACTTATTGAAGAGGCTGTCTTTTCTCCACTGTATATTCTTGACTCCTTTATCAAAGATAAGGTGACCACATGTGCGTGGGTTTATCTCTGGGCTTTCTATCCTGTTCCATTGATCTATATTTCCGTTTTTGTGCCAGTATCATACTGTCTTGATTACTGTAGCTTTGTAGTATAGTCTGAGATCAGGGAGACTGATTCCTCCAGCTCCGTTTTTCTTTCTCAAGATTGCTTTGGCTATTTGTGGTCTTTTGTGTTTCCATATAAATTGTGAAATGTTTTGTTCTAGTTCTGTGAAAAATGCCATTGGTAGTTTGATAGGGATTGCATTGAATCTGTAGATTGCTTTGGGGAGTATAGTCATTTTCACAATGTTGATTATTCTCCTCCAAGAGCATGGTATATCTCTCCACCTGTTTGTATCATCTTTAATTTCTTTCATCAGTGTCATAGTTTTCTGCATACAGACCTTTGGTCTCCTTAGGTAGGTTTAGTCCTATTTTTTGTTGCAATGGTAAATGGGAATGTTTCCTTAATTTCTCTTTCAGATTTTTCATCGTTAGTGTATAATTATGCAAGAGATTTCTGTGCACTAATTTTGTATCCTGCTACTTTACCAAATCTTTAGGATGCAAACAGTGACGGTTTTACTTCTTCTTTTCTTATTTGGATTCCTTTTATTTCTTTTTCTTCTCTGATTGCCATGGTTAAAATTTCAAAACTATGTTGATTAATAGTGGTGAGGGTGGGCAACCTTGTCTTGTTCCTGATCTTAGAGGAAATGGTTTCAGTTTTTCACTATTGAGAACGACGTTGGCTGTGGGTTTGTCATATATGGCCTTTATTATGTTGAGGTAGGTACACTCTATGACTACTTTCTGGAGAGTTTTTGTCACTAATGGGTGTTGAATTTTGTCAAAAGCTTTTTCTGCATCTATTGAGGTTATCATATGGTTTTTATCCCTCAATTTGTTAATATGGTGTATCACATTGATTGATTTGCATATATTGAAGAATCCTTGCATTCCTGGGCTAAACCCCACTTGATCATTGTGTATGATCCTTTTAATGTGCTGTTGGATCCTGCTTGCTAGTATTGTGTTGAGGATTTTTGCATCTATGTTCATCAGTGATATTGACCTATAGTTTTCTTTCTTTGTGACATGTTTTTCTGGTTTTGGTATCAGGGTGATGTTGGCCTTGTAGAATGAGTTTGGGAGTGTTCCTCCCTCTGCTATATTTTGGAAGTGTTTGAGAAAGATAGGTGTTAGCTCTTCTCTAAATGTTTGATAGAATTCACCTGTGATGTCATATGGTCCTGCGCTTTTGTTTGTTGGAATATATTTAATCACAGTTTCAATTTCAGTGCTTGTGATTGGACTATTCATATTTTCTATTTCTTCCTTGTTCAGTCTCAGAAGGTTGTGCATTTCTAAGAATTTGTCCTTTTCTTCCAGGTTGTCCATTTTATTGGCATAGAGTTGCTTGTAGTAATCTCTCATGATCCTTTGTATTTCTGCAGTGTCAGTGGTTACTTCTCCTTTTTCATTTCTAATTCTGTTGATTTGAGTCTTCTCCCTTTTTTTTCTTGATGAGTCTGGCTGATGGTTTATCAATTTTGTTTAACTTCTCAAAGAACCAGCTTTTAGTTTTATTGATCTTTGCTATTATTTCCTTTATATCTTTTTCATTTATTTCTGATCTGATCTTTATGATTTCTTTCCTTCTGCTAACTTTGGGGGTTTGTTTTGTTCTTTTTTTCCATTTGCTTAAGGTGTAAGGTTAGGTTGTTTATTTGAGATTTTTCTTGTTTCTTGAGTTAGGATTGTATTACTATAAACTTCCCTCTTAGGACTGCTTTTGCTGCATCCCACAGGTTTTGGGTCATTGTGTTTTCATTGTCATTTGTTTCTAGGTATTTTTTGATATCCTCAGTGATCTCTTGGTTATTTAGTAGTGTATTGTTGAGCTTCCATGTGTTTGTTTTTTACAGATTTTTTTCTTGTAATTGATATCTAGTCTCATAGCGTTGTGCTCGGAAAAGATGCTTGATATGATTTCAATTTTCTTAAATTCACTGAGGCTTGATTTGTGACCAGGATATGATCTGTGCTGGAGAATGTTCCATGAGCACTTGAGAAGAAAGTGTATTCTGTTGTTTTTGGATGGAATGTCCTATAAATATCAATTAAGTCCATCTTGTCAAATGTGTCATTTAAAGCTTGTGTTTCCTTATTTATTTTCATTTTTGATGATCTGTTCATTGGTGAAAGTGGGGTGTTAAAGTCCCCTACTATGATTGTGTTACTGTGCATTTACCCTTTTATGGCTGTTAGCATTTGTCTTATGTATTGAGGTACTCCTATGTTGGGTGCATAAATATTTACAACTGTTATATCTTCTTCTCGGATTGATTCCTTGAGCATTTTATTTTTGAAACATTTATTTGCCTATGACTCTCCAGAGGTGAACAGTTATTAATTAATTACTTTATATTCATACATATATTTATTTAACAAACTTTTATGGAATGCCGGCTACATTGCATGCACTGCATGCCTATCCACTGGGTCTACATGGGTGAGAGATAAAATCCTTGTTCTTAAGGAGGGAAGATGGAGAGAAAGGTTAGTGTTGACAATACCAGTGAAATCAATAGTGCCTAGGGCTACATAGATCACAGAGGTTTATCCATCCCAGCCTTGAGGATCAGGGAATGTGACACTTGAATCAAGTACTGTTATTAATCATCAAACAAAGGTGGGAGGTGTTGAGGAAAGGGGACAAGGATGGTATAATCAAAGGGAATGGCTTATGCACACATGGAGAGAACATCTGAGGAACTGCAGATTTGGGATTGCTGCAGAGGAGGTCAGGGAGTTTAGAAGCTAGATCACTGTAAAGCCTTGCCTCTGCAGCTGAAGATTTGAACCTAATCTGGGAGCTACAGGAAACCACTGAAATAAGAAATGATATGTTTTCTATCTGTAGTGCAGAGAACCCAATTTTTACTCTGACTCCAATGAGAAGATAATTGGTAGAAAGCACAACATGCTGCACTACCTCTCTAAGGACACTGATGTGGTAGGACCTCAACTTGTGCCTAAACTGTGTCTACTGGTGCACTTCAAGATATATGAATGCGTGTTTTATTTACTGATGGAGCAGGCCTGATAGAAGCTGATTTATTTTGGGAACTTAGGCCCCTCCTGAGAGAGAATTCATCCTAAGAGAATGAAATTTTGGTGTAGTATCAAATCTTAGTAGTGAAGAGAAGAATTGAGTCTGAGATATCAAGATGCCTACTACTATGTATTCCCTGGCTGAACTTCCCCATGAACTTATGTCTGGGAAGATACTGGAGTGAGAATGAGGAAGTATTCCTTTGGTATTCCTCAACAGGTTGTAACACATAGAAAGAGACACACTTCCTCACCCCAATGCCTCATTTTGCCCTGGAAGTAATTGTAAGTTTGTTACCTTCAATAGTCAATAGCTGTGGTACTCAGCAGAGGTGGCTGCAGAGGAAAGGTGTCTTATAGGCAAGGTCAATACCCAAGGCAAGCAGTGGTGGTTCTTGGCAGATGCGATTGCTCGTAGAGAAGGTAGCACAGGGATGTCTTGTGCTTGTGTTGGTACTTGGTAGGAGTGGTTGACATGTAAGTGCCTGGTGAGTGCTGTAACATCTAGCAAAAGAGAGATACAATAGAAGAAGAAAAGGTTAGTTTGTTAGCACAAAATGTGTACCCCCATGAAGACACAGATATAATTGGCCTGAAGTGTGGGGACCTCCTTTTCTATTCTACACTGGCAAATGGGAGCAAGAAGCAACAAAATACAAGATAAAAAGAGTAGGCCTGAACAATCTCTCCCAGATAAGCTGCCCAAATTCCCAGGATACTAGGCCCTGGCAACTCTACATTCACTTACTGTAAAAGTGTAAAAGGTTAGGTTACTCCCTGGCTGTAGAGCAAGTGCCCAATTACCCTCAGAGATAGCATATCCCTCATCCGAAAGGAAACCTAGCCTGTATCTTGCATCCAGCTAATCTTCTACATTACTGCAACTAGGCACTTTTGTTTTCTCATTACCTTCACAGAGAGCAGAGAGAGATTTTCATGATTCTTCACGACTCTATTCTCTCTGCTTTAATAGCCAAAGGCTAAAGCCAAATGAACTTATTCACAGAGAACAACAAGCAATTTTGTCTGATCTATATTATTCTTACTGAAACTGCAATTGTGTTATTCCGACTGACAGATTCTCAAGAGAGATTCAGTGAAAATACTCTTGATCAAATTCACTAAGGAACAGAATGTTTCAAGTGGGTGTGTCTGGCTAGAATATCCCTGAACTTTTCAGTAACAGCACATCAAAATACTGCTGAATTTTTATTTTCCATCAGAAAAATAACAAAACCAATTTGAAATCTGGGTGTGTTTTGAGGGCAGGTGGTATTAGCTTAGTAGTAAACACATTTTTGGCTGCTCCTTTTTTTTTTTCCCCCTTAGGCAGCTATGTTTAATGGGCAGAGAGAAAGCTGTTTGCTTGCAGAATCTTATTATAGAGCAGAAATATACTTGTTCCAGAGAAGAGGAATTTAATTGGTTCCAAGTTGAATGATGTTAACAGGTGTCACCTCACCAATCCAGGACTTAAATGGGTTATTATAAACTGGACTAATACGTATTTTTCTGGCTCTTGCTCCCACTTATTATGCAAGACTGCATGCCCCTGTAATGTTTCTCCTATTATTTCTAGCAGCTTTAAGGTGTGGTTGACATGTGCTCATGAACACATACTGTTGGCTACCACATAGTGTCTGCCATTTTCTTGCCCTTTAGCTCAAGCTCTTCTCTGCTGCCATCTGCAACTAAGGCCTGCACAGCTTAATATAAACTGCAAGGAAGTCTTGATCAGTATTTCTGCTTCTGCTAGGCTCCATGACACTTCAATGGAAGAACATTACTTTGCTGGTTCCATGGATGCACTGAGGTCCAAGAGACTGCACAGGTAGAGGGAGAAACTCTCTGTCCTTTTCAGTGTTCTACACTGTTGAGGTTAATTGTCACAAGTTATAGAGTTTTTATCCATAGCTCTCTCTTCCCCTAGGACCCAGACATCAAGCTGTAGGGGAGTAGGGTGGATAGTATGTGAGTATGGTGGCCATAGAATGTGTCTCTCACATGTGACTGAAACATAATTGAGGTGGACTCCAGGTGCTGTGCTCTGAAATCATAATCACGTTTGCACAGAGGCCATGCTTCCCTGGCTGCTTTCAGTCAAGAACTGAGCATGGGAGTAATATGAAGGTTGGCATCCTGAGAGACATCAGTCACCTCTGACAGATGGCTTTGATTTGAGGTTTCCTAACAGCAAGTGTCAAACTTTCCTTGGAACTGAAGTATAGTCTAAGATGCTTCTACCCAACCTCTCTTTGTTTTTTCCCCTCTTTCTCTTGCTGTTTGATGACTGTCTCAGTTCCCCTACTCTCTTCATATTTTCTCTCACAGGCATTTCCTCCAATACATTTTTCTTTTGCACATTTAGTTCCATCTTGGCATCTTGCTTCTCACAGGACCTAGACTAACACAGTGAATTTGTTATGTGCTAGTGGAATAACTAAATATTCTCCCTGTTGCTGAACCACGTGTATCTTCTTGATCACTTCCCTTCAGAGGAGTTTTCTCTCCCAGGTGGCTTCTAGGTCCTTTTACAAGTAGATTTGATGCTGACCTCAATTTCCCCTACTCAGGTTTTCCTGGCATGCTCAGACATGTTCGGATCTCATTAGGAGATGTGATGTGATGGAGGCTCAAACTGAGCCCCTTGCTATATATTCTAGAGCATCTATTATGATTCTTCACCAGTTTGATGCACAGTTAGAGAAATAAAAGAAATACAGGAAACTATCCCTGCCTTTGAAATTAAAATTCAGTTAGTGAGACAGAAATCACACATGTGCCACAAGTGGTTAAAAATACAAATAATAATCATTAATTTTTCAAAGACATGGAGAGAGCTTCAAGAAATATGGTTTTGAGACTTCCCTGGTGGTGCAGTGGTTAAGAATCCACCTGCCAAGGCAGGGGACACGGGTTCGAGCCCTGGTCCGGGAAGATCTCACATGCCGAGGAGCAACTAAGCCCGTGCCCCACACCTATTGAGCCTGCGCTCTAGAGCCCGCGAGCCACAACTACTGAGCCCATGCACCACAACTACTGAAGCCCGCATGCTTAGAGTCCGTGCTCCGCAACAAGAGAAGCCACCATAATGAGAAGCACGCGCAGTGCAACAAAGAGTAGCCCCTGCTCGCCACAACTAGAGAAAGCCCGAGAGCAGCAAAAAAGACTCAACACAGCCAAAAATAAATAAATTTATATTTTTTTAAAATCCAGACTTAAAAAAAAAAAAGACTCCGCCTGCCAGTGCAGGGGATATGGGTTTGATCCCTGGTCCAGGAAGATCCCACATGCCCAGCAACTAAGCCCGTATACCACAGCTACTGAGCCTGTGCTCTAGAGCCCACGTGCCACAACTACTGAAGCCCGCGCGCCTCGAGCCCGTGCTCCGCAACAAGAGAAGCCACTGCAATGAGAAGCCCACGCACCATAACGTAGACTAGACCCCCGCTCACTGCAACTAGAGAAAGCCCGCGCAGCAACGAAGACCCAACGCAGCCAAAAAAAAAAAAAAAAAAAAAGAAATATGGTTTCCTCTTTCTCTGGGTTTGTACTCATGTGTTTAGAATAATGACAGAGAATAGCAGAAAGCTGTTTCTGTGCAGCTGCATGACCAGTAGTACATGAAGATGTGAAGGTGAGAGAGGCACCATAATCATCATACTCATTACTGTGATGTGCTAAGAGCTTATCGCCTTTCATCAAGGCCTTACTGAATTCTCCCATTGTGTCAGAGACTTGTTGAATTCATGGACTGACATGAGGTCTTCACTTTTTGCTTCCCAAAGTAAAAAGCTGGATGGAAATTAGGAATAAATTAAACAAGTTGGTTTAGCTCTTAATCAGGCATAAGAACTCACCATTGATTTTCAAAGGGTATAATATTTTACAATTAAGAATGTATATACCATATAGGGTGGGAGGAGATAAATGTCAGTTAGCTCTTAAATACCAATGTCAATGTGAATGTTGTTTTCTTAACAAAAGGCCTTTGGCTAAATTCTGGATTAATAGGCATAGAAATAATATCAAAGATTAGTAATTTAGTGTGCCCTCCTGCTGATGGGAAGAGCAGCACCTTGAAAGTTGATATGGAATGTTAAGTCATGGGAATTGCTCACAGAAAAGAAAATACCAGCAGAATTAAGTTAATTTAAAGAGACAAATTTCCTTTGGTAGTGAGTTTTTTTGTTTGTTTGTTTGTTTGTTTTAATGGACTTGCAGATCCTCAAGGTTAAACTCTACCTTAGGCCTTTGAATAGTTGTCATATGACTTTGGGTGGCTTGCATATTCTTCAGGAGAGGGTTATGTCAGACTGACAACCAGCTAAATTCTGAGTGTTATCCCACTCTCTTATGATATCACAGAATAAACCACTAATGTCAAGAAGTTTCTGAAGTCTCTATCTGGGAATTTGTCAATGCACCGGGCACAACAGTCCCTGGTATAATGCTAGATAAACTTAAATGGGACAACCAAACAAACAACTAAACTGACTCATGGATTTATCCTTCAGGTTACATTTCATTGGTCATTGAAATTGACCAATTCAACTAAATTGACAGTATTGGTGAGCTGTTTTGTGATATGTTAACATTTCCCCATTGTATTTAACATTTTAAATATTGTAGAGCTAATTCCTATTCCAACATATACAAAATAAATGCTTGTCCCATAAATTCAATACCAACACATGGTACAGTACAAGTAATTTGATTCTATAAGAATTAAAAAAGGTAAAGGTTTTTCAAGAATCAGATTCTTTTACCAAAAATATCTTGTGAATTTGAGATTGTTTCTATGCAACCTCAAATATGAATAAAAAGTAATATAAAGGTTTTTTTTCCTTTTGGGTGGTGATATTAAATTTTCTTTATACTTTTACATTTTCAAATTTTTTACAATAAATATATAACTTTTTAATTGGACAAAAAATAATTTTGAGTGGTTAAAAAAGGGATGGGTGTGGCTTAGTGAGTAGGAAAATATTCCTAGCATTTGAGACAATCTGGCAAGTGCTTGGAAGCAAAAGACAGAAATCTGACTACATTCAAGGAATTTGCCAGTGTTTGACTGCACTATAATTACTATATACTACCTGTCACTTCAGCAAGCTGTCTCTTTACAAGGCATGTGACAACAGAATGTTATATTAAGATTCCCCATCATTAGGTTTATATCAAAATGAAGAAATGAAATGGAAAGTCTTTCCTTTAGTAACATTTCTAGTGCATGAGAAATGATGGGGAAAGGTTTGGCTATGAACACAACTAAATAGGGAATTTTGTTTATGTGTTCTGGGAATGTATTATTTTGATTGACCCTAACTGGGAATTCAGAGGGGAGGTTTGTTCTATTATCTGTAAAGAAAGAATCTGATGAACAAGCACAGTTGCTAAGGTTATGTTTAATTGATAGGTTTTCAAGTTCAGTTACGCACTTCAGAGGCTCCATTTACCTCCAGACACCTGAAAAGTTGATTACAAACTCATTTTAGTAGTCTAGTTTTAATGTTTATATTTGAAAGTTATACAGTTTTATTTCTTTCAGATATATCCTATAACTCATGTTTTTCACTAGTTTTGACCAGTTCTCCTGCTACCCCCTATCTATCCAAATGACTGAATTTTGCAGTATGGGTTTACTGCTGTATTAGTATATTGACAGAGATATATATACCATGGCTTCCACAGCTGTTTCAGATGAAACTGTATATTAATGTGTAACTTGCAACATACAGCTTAGCTGGAAAGTTATGTGGAACAGGTGACTGGGGAGATAGCTTTCACCACTTGGACTAAAGTCAATTTTGAAGGAGGTAAAAGATGCCTGTTGAATTCTGGTGCGTGTGTGTGGTTTGGGGTGTGCATGTGCAAAGCAGAGAATTCTTCACGCTTCAAAAAGCTGAAAATATGGGTGGTTAAATGAAGTCACATTTTTACACCCTCATATGCTGAGTGGGGGTGGGGGGGGCAGCCAAATGCAGCAAAGATTTGTTAATATTAGTCTGTCACTCTCGGTTTATGATGTTTTAAACGTTAGAGATACTCATGAAGATGTAAAAGATGAGTTTAAAACCTACATCAATTGTACCAAAAGTCAACTGGAAAGAAAAGATTTTAAGTCCCTGGGCTTTTAATACAAATTGGCAGCCAAAGGAAGAGCCTTAGTCAACACATTTCCATGGCCCCCTAAACACAAATAGCCTCCAACCTTTGGAGGTTGTTCCTTCAAGATGTTTCATTGGTGACATCACAGTGATTGCCACCTCCCTCAGATTACTTTAGGCCCTGCCCAGAGCCCAGGAGTCCAGACAGCCTGGGACACGAGCAGGATTGGAGCCCAAGTTGGAGAGAGAGAGAGGAGAAGCCTACTGCAGCGCGGTGTGTCCTTGACCCTGTTCAGGTAACAGCAGGATTTTTAAGCTTAGTGTACAGTGTGTATATGTGTACAAGTTGCAAATGAGAAAAGCAGAGGAATATTTACATTTCTTAATAAAATAGGCAATGCCTATTGTACACAGTATTTCTTAAAGTAGAAAGTGAATATTATTGATTCTTGTTTTCCTTTTTTCACCTTATGTTATGCATTTTCTCCCTTCCAATTAAAATTTTTTTTTCCATATCATAAAGTATGTCTTCCATCTTTTCAAAGTCTCCATTCAAAGAAAGTCAATGTCAAGCAATTTATTCAGAGTTTTTTATTTCACCATATGACAATCACTTTAGATCATATGGTGTGATCTTGACTTCAGGAAAGATTCAAAATGAAGCCAAAATTGTCTTTGCAGGTTAACAGCAGAAAAATGGAAGATTGCTGATCTGAGGTTTTACCTAACTTTGGTATAAATGTGAGTGAAAGTAGAGTCCACCCCCTACAGTTAGCATATATGTTGATTGAATTGGATTCATTAGAAATTCTCACCTTAATGCTGTGTTTTATTATTTTAAAAATATACATAAAAAAACAAATGTTTACGTCCACCATCAAAGTGCAAGAAATAGTAAGAGGTAAACCATAGGAAATAAATAAGTGTTATGGGTAGCCTGTCAATTCAGAGACTATTGAAAAAATTGTGAAAAATGCCCAATACATACCGTTTGAACAATCATTTTAAGGCAACACCTGTATAAATATCACCCAGGCCAAGAAATAGATCATTGGAGCACCCCAGAAGTCCATTCTTCATCACCTTCCCCTTTTGTCCCACCATAGGTAATCATCATCTTAATTGTTGAGATAATCTTATCCATGCTTTTCTTTATAGTTTTATCATCTCTGCATTCCTAAACAATATAATTAAGTTTCCTGTTTTGGGCTTTGTAAAAATAGAATCACATTCTGTGTTTCTTTTTGTAAATTCTTCTTTTGCCCAATAGTTATGTTTGTGAAATCCACCCATCTTATTATGTGTTGCTGTAGTTCATATATTTTCTTTGCTCTATAGCATTCCAGTGTATGACTATACCACAATTCACATCCATTCTATTGCTGATGAACATTTGAGTTTTTTCCAGCTTAGGAATAATATGAAAATGTTGCTATGAACATTCTTGTATATGTATCCAGGTATATATGTGCTTGAGTTTCTAGAGTAGAAGTGAAATAGCTGGATAAAAGGGAATGAGCATTATCAACTCTAATAAAAAAATGTCAAATTGTTTTCCCAAAGGTCGAAAATTTACACTAGCCAGGACAGTTATTTGCAGTAATAACTCATTCATGTAATCACTCCTACGGAGTAACACAATTCCAGCAACTATTTCCAGTCTGCCAGTTCTAGTTCTGCCTGTAACTTCCTATGTGCCATTACAGAAACAACTTAACATCTCTCTAAAAGTCAGTTTCTCAGCTATAATCTTGGGAGAGAGAAAAATCAAAAAAAACTTGCCTGAGTTGTGAAGGTCACAGAGTTGTTGTGAAGGTCACATTAACAAAGCTGTGGACAACTTTCATAAACATTTTCTGAGTATGTTCTTGTTGGGCCACTATCCATGATTCCCTTTACTTAAGAGCTTTAATCTAATAAGATTTGGTGAGATGGTTATTTTGCCCTCCCTGAATTGGGTTGTTTTGATCATTATAGATAGGGATGCATATTTTTTGCATATCTCTCTCTGTATTTCTTCAGAACTTACCCAAACAAATTTGTGTTTGAATCAGGGTTCAATTTTATTAATAAATTCATAAGGAAGAATCTGCTTTAGAGTCTTTAGATTCCTTTACCTCTAAACTCCTTACCTTCCTATTCCCTTCTGCTCTTGTGTACATTCTTACACATTCTCTCTACTTCCTTTATACTTCATTTTCTTCTGTTTACTTTCTCCTTCAAACAAATCTTTGTAAAGATTTTCATTGGAAATTTACTATGTCCTTCACATGGAGGGCAAAAATATAAGTAAGAATTAAAAGGAAAATGAAACATAAATCAGTTATCATTGGTCATATTTTAAACCAAGATTCAACAACCTACTGGTTGATATCATCTTATTTGAACTTGTGTTGTTATACCAACAATTACATAATATGAAAAAGGATTATTCAGCTGGTTTATACAATTAATAATTTGGTACACTAATAATATAACAAATACAGTCATTACAAGTAATAATTCAGTCAGGTTAGATGGTTAAAAATACCATTCAGGCCACTCTTCGCAAATAAACAAAACGCTCTTTCCCCCTAAACTTTTTCACTCCATAGTAGACTTTTGTCCTAAATATTTAAAATTTTATCTTTAATCTTTAATTTCATTTGGTTTGCATATACACAGTGTCAATTATGCCACATCACTGGGGGCAATAATTTTATGTTCTCAAAGTATGGTTTCCTGCATGTACTACCTGTACAGACTATAAAGATACCACCCTTGCTTTTTGAAGTGTTTACAATATAGGCACATCCTGGACTTGACTAAAAATAGCTGGCACAAGCCCTTGTTGAAATAGAAGTACCCATGGGGTTTACACTTGCTCTTTGGACTGAGTGCCTGTTATGTGAGGGACTTTTGGTTGACCCCAGTAAGCTCTGTGCTCAATGCAGGGCTTTTTAAAGAGGGCAAGCAGCTGTTGAACTAGTTCATGCTTTCACAGGGTTACACAAAGATAGGTCAGCCTGAAACCTGAAAAATTATGGTATCCTACTTCTATATGTAATTCAAAGCAAGAACAATACTAAACCACAACACTTTTTCTGTTTTGGTGACCTTGCTTGCTGGTACTCTAAGTTAGCAAAGCAAGCACACACACAGACACACACACACACGCAGAAATTGGAGAGAGAAAAATATAATATTTTTTATTTTGTCAAAGCAACAATATAATGAGGACTATGTTGGTCTTTGTGACATAAGGAAAAAAAGCCAGGCTATCTGTATAAGTCAGGGTTCTTCAGAGAAACAGAACCAATAGGGTGTGTGTGTGCGTGTGTGTGGGTGTGTGTGTGATATAATTGGCTCATGTGATTGTGGAGGCTGGCAAGTCCAAAATCTGTAGGGTCGGTGGGAGGCTGGAGACCCAGGGAAGAGTAACAGCTCTAGTCCAAAGACAGTCTGGAGGCTAGAAATCTGAGATTAAAGTATTGGCAGGGCTGATTTCTTCTGGGACTTCTCTCCTTGGCTTGCATATGACCATCTTCTCCCTGTGTCTTCACATGGTCTTCGCTCTGTACATGTCTGTGTCCTAATCTCTTCTTCTTTTAAGGACACCAGTCATATTGGATTAGGACCCCTCTTAATGACCTTATTTTAGCTTAATTACCTCTTGAAAGACACTATCTTCAAATATAGTCACATTCCTCAATAAAAAAATAAAAAATTTATAGTCAGATCCAAGATACTGGGGGTTAGGATTTCAACATGTGAATTTAGGGTGGACACAATTCAGCCAACACGTTCCTCTTCCATAATGCTTCTGTTTCCTTTGAGGAAAGAATGCTCACTAATTTCTTATGTTTTCTTTGTTACTTTCAGTTAGGAGGTAAGGACAAGCAGGAGGTCTTTTGTGTGCCTTCAGAAGTCTGCCTTCAGTTCTCACCAAGCTGCTCTGAGAATGGAACGATCCACCAGGGAGCTGTGTCTCAACTTCACCGTTGTCCTGATTACAGTTATCCTTATATGGCTCCTTGTGAGATCCTATCAGTACTGAGATACCACAGCTCCTAGAATTGACTGCAACACTCCAGAGCTGTCTTCTGTATGCACTGAGATCCCACTGCTGTCATGGATGCCTTTTCTGGCACCCCACGACACTTCTGACCTGCTCGCACAATATTTGGGCTGCCTCCAGTGTTAGGATTGATTTTGTGATCTCTAAAGATGCTGCTCTCAGTGGCTGCCAAGTGTTTGCCAGGGAGCATTAGATTTATTCCCCAACTCTTACTGCAAATGTGTCAGACAAGCCACAAGGTTAAAAGTAAACTGGATTCGTGATGACATAGAATTCTAACAAGCCCCTGGTGCGTTTCACCACACATCCCTTCATCCCACGCTCAGCAACCAAACTCTAAATCAACTGCCAGAAGAAAGAAATGTTAAAGGAAGTCTTTGTCAGCCCCTATAGCTATCATGTGAATAAAGTTGTCGACCCCAAAAAATGACTTTTAGAATTTATTTTACCTTCTATTTGTGATACTGCATTTGACCCTTGGCTGGGATTGAAGTGACAAATATTACAGTATTTCTAGCATTTGAGATAAGCCAAGATCCTCCAACTGCTGAGGATTTGAAACCAAGTCAATTAAGAGTGTCATATTTCAAATAATTCAATTGGTTCAGTGCTCCTCAAACTTTCCCTCTGAACTAGTCCCAAGGGCAGAGGGAAAATAAATCCATTCTACTCGGAGGTCTGTAGCACAGCCTGAACTGTCCACTAAAAGCACAAAATTTCTTTGAGGCCTTGTGTTTTATTAAAATTCACAAAAAATGTATATTTTACTCTGTAATATCTCCATGTTTGCTTTAATATAAATATTTAAAATTATTTGTCACTGAGTAAAACTAGAACATGAGTCATGTCTCTAAGAGTAGCATATTCCAGTTTGGTTATTGTCATTATGCAAATAGAGCTAGTTACTAATAAACTACAGTTATAACAAAGAGAATAAAAAATGTAACATATATGTTTATGGAAGAGACATGAAATAGACATTTCTTAAACATGTTACTAGAATACCCCACACTAGACAGATCACATTTGTTCCCTGTGCCAATTCCAAGGTAACCATGGAGAAAGGGAATATTGTTAAACCTCATTTTTCATAGCACCTCTCATAAAGGCATTCCTTGCTGAATTTAGCCTATCACTGCCATTGCCTACCTAGCATTGTGATTCTCATCCCTGGCAGCACAGTTTATGTAGTCAGGGGTGATTTTTCAAAATATTTATTCTGAGTCTTCGTCAGACCAATTAAATAAAAATCTCAGGGGGTAGAACCCAAGAATCTGCATTTTTCAAAAGTCCTTTAGATAACTATACTGTGTAGCCAGAGGTGAGAATCACTGATACCTACCAGTACTTCCCATGCTTTGATGTGATTATGAATCACTGGGAAGCCCCTTTTAAATGCAGATTCTAATTCAGTTTGGATTCTGATACAGTCTGGACTGAGGCCTGAGATCTTGCATTTTAAACAAGCTCCTTAGCGATGCCGATGCTATAGTCTGTGGTCTCCACAGACTTAACAGATTAGAATTGTGGGATTAGCACATTAGAATCACCTAGAACCTTTAGAAAATGACCCAAGCTTGAGCCCTATTTCCAGGAGTTTCTAATGTAATTGTTCTGGGGTTGAATCTGAGTATTATTTGTTTTTAGAAGGACTCCAGATGATTCTAATGTGCAGCCAAGGTAAAGAACCCTGATATAAAGGAAAAAGTGTCATTATTTCGATGGGTTCCCACCAAATTTGGGAAATAGCAGTGTATGTTCATCAATGTCATGTTCCTAATTTCAGAGTCAGACTACACATATGGTTGTGCAATTGTTAATGTTTTAGTGTGCAGCATGCCCACATGGCTCCAGGCCCTTTGGTAGAGAGTTACTAGTCTTTTTCTTACTTAAAGAAAAACTCAGAAAATCTACCAATGTTTGTGAATGTGTTTGCGAAGGTGTGTGTGTGGTGGTGAGGAGGGGAATGGACAAACCAAGTGACAACATTCCCTACCCCTAAGTCTGAGTCTTGGTGCCAGCATTTACAACAGGTACCATTTACTGAGCCTACTGTATATGAAGCCCTGAACTAGGCACTTTCCATACATTATGCCATTTAGCAGATGTGGGAACTGAGGATCATAGGCCTCACTAACCAGATGTAAGTAGTGAAGCTAGGATGACAAAATACCATTTTAATTTCTTTTGGGGACTGCATACAAACCATGTTTCACTACAGATCTCCAAACCATTTGATTATAAGTTTTTACCATCACATTCTTTAGCATTCCAAAATATCAACCTAGTTAGATAAAGGTAACAGTTGTAATTCCCTATGCAATTTCTCTTTGCTTGTCCGTCCTCACCTGCTTTTCTCTCCCAATCTTCATATAATTGGGTCTACTGATAGGACCCATTTGTAGACCACATTATGGGTCACTTTTGAAGAGGTAGGACATCCTTTAGCTGAGGCTAGTAATTTTGCCTAATTTCTCCCATGTTCAGGAGTCCTAGTCATTATAGTTAAATTCCATTCTCACTTACCAGTCCCTTTTTATGTATCATGATTTACAAGCATGTTTTAATAAAACTACCCAAAAAGACAAAAAAAAAAAAAAAAGAAAAATTTTAAATTTTTAAATTTTAATTTTTAAATTTTTAAAGAATTTTTAAATTCTTTAAATTCTTTTAAATTTAAATTCTTAAATTTTTAAAGAATTTTTAAATTCTTTTTTCATCTATTTGTAGTTTTCAAATCTTCCCTGGGACCTGGGGTTCCCTGAATCGTCACAGTACTACCTCAGTGTTGGCCCTAGTCACTCAAAAACTGTCCAGTTAGCCCCAAATAAGATGCTAGTTCTCCTCTGGAACCAAAGCATTGAATTCTGGTTGTTAATGTTCTAGCTCATAGGCTTGATCCAACCTAGCTTCTTTCTCTTTAGTTCATTCATTCATTCAGTTTATGTGAAACTACGTGTTGTATATTGTACTAGACACTAGGGATAAAATGGAGAATGAGACAGGCAAGCCCCATTCTCATGTAGCATATGGTTTAGTGGGGGAGACATACATGAACAGGTGGTTATTATAGCATAAGTTCTTTGGGATTATTATAGCATAAATTCTTTGGGATTATTATAGCATAAGTTCTTTGGGATAAGGTGTTGTTGGAGGAGATTCCAGGTAGAGCCAACAGCATGAATAAAGATCTAAAGGTCAGAGAGTATGACAAATTCAGGAGATTGAGAGTATATGCTAGCTGAAGCATAGAGTACCTCTCCACCCACTGGCAGAAGTTATGCCACATAAGGGCAGATCTCAAGATTCTGACTGCGTCTGTCTGATTTCTAAGTTGAACCACCTCTGGGATCCCTTGCTGTCAAGCCTCCTGCCACCAACAATTTTCTAAACCTTGTCTGTGCCTACACAGAGATTAGACATTGAGTCTTGGGACACCTCACCACCTTTATCCATAGCTGTCAGATCAGTCCTCCCCACTAACCATCTCACATTTTGAGCAGCTCTCTGTTGGGTGATGGTCTGTTCTTGTGATAAATTCTGGGATGCCAAGATCCAAGCACATATTAAAGTTGGGCTTCTCATATCACAATGCCAACAAACCATATGAATTTTAAAAAGAAGACACCGTATGCTGCCGGCTTACACTTTTCTTCCAGTCTTCCTTAAACTCACTACTAAACTGGGCATCTTTTGGAAAATCTCATTTTTATCTAACAGTTTTCTTACATTGAGGAAACACACAGGTTTTTATCAATTTCTGGCAGCCCCAACACGGTATCTGGTCGCCAGCTCCTCTCCCTAGGACTGCCATTTGGTTAACCTTTTAGGCATAAGAAATTATCGAGGTAATTCATGATCCAAACCACAGCTCTAAGAAAAAAGCCCCAAGGTACTCCAACCTGATCAGCCTTCATAACTACATTTCCATCTTTGCTCCATTGACCCAGACAGGAGTGTGTGAAAATTGTTATAAAATGGTAGTGCTGCCATTGTTTTCTTCTAATTTGGGGCTCTCAGTCAATCTAGAAGCCATCTCCAGGGGACAGCCCCCTTTTCACTTCTACTATTTTCTTATTGCTTAGCTGTCCATTTTGGTCCACTGGACATAATACATTTTGCTGTTCCCACCTGCCCCCCAGTCATTTTGGTACCTGATCCATGCCATTCCTATATGAGGTCTCAGAGCTTTCCTCAAGCAGATAGGGTTCATCTGTCACCACCTTGAAATTCCATCACCCAGAATCCTGTCCTGAATGCCTAGAGTACCCACAGGAGTTAGAGACAAAATAACTATTTCTGTTCCCTTTTCCTCTGAATATGTTACTTATCCTTCTTCTAGATGTATTTTATCATTTTCTTGCTTCCAGAATGTCTTTTTAAAAAATTTGGCACAGAAGAGCCTTCTTAGCTAATCCACATAGCTTCTCTTCTGTTTACCTATCTTACTTGTCCCACCCTACCTCTCATTTCCAACCATTTTCATCTATTTGTAGTTTTCAAGTATGCCATGCTCTCTTGTACTGCAGTAAGCTTGCACAGGTATTCACTTTGCCTGAAACTTCCTCTCTTTCTTTCCCTGGTTAATTAATTTGTTAAGATTGCTATTATGTGTTATTACCTCTTGAAACTTATCCCCAGATAATTCCCTTTTCTGAGCCTCACTCCTAACATGTTCGTAGACTTATCACATTGTATAGTTTTGTTTGTGTGTCTCTCCCATGTTTGTTTCTCATCTATGGAGACTCTCTTCAATGCTAAATTTTAGCTCCTAGCTGGTCCATCATTATCATTAGATAAGTATCTATTGAATGTATCAATAAATGCTTGGCTATATATAAAAATCTTTGGAATAGACATGTACCCATTTTTATTAGACGCTTAAGCTGTGCTCCCACAGTATAATGAAGAGGGGGTATGAAATCTGTAGTTCTAAATGTTCTATTACAGTAACGAGCCAACTAAACTTCTTTTAACTACAGGCAGTTGAAGTTGCTTTTTCAAAGGCAGTTTACTTCTTTATGAAATATTCATGGTGCTTCCTTCTTTTGATCTATATCTATCACCACCCTGAATAGTTTGAGAATGTTTATGAGTGGTTCGTTAAGCCCAATGTATTGAGCATATTTTAAAGTTTATCTACAAACACGCTGATACTGGAGAAATTTTCTTTTTCTTTTTTTAAATTATTTTTTTAATTTAAAAAAATTATTTATTTAATTTTTAAAATTTTTGGCTGCGTTGGGTCTTCGTTGCTGCGTGCAGGCTTTCTCTAGTTGCGGCGAGTGGAGGCTACTCTTCGTTGTGGTGCACGGGCTTCTCATTGCTATGGCTTCTCTTGTTGCGGAGCACGGGCTCTAGGTGCGCGGGCTTCAGTGGTTGTGGCACGTGGGCTCAGTAGTTGTGGCTCACGGGTTCTAGAGCGCAGGCTCAGTAGTTGTAGTGCATGGGCTTAGTTGCTCCGCAGCATTTGGGATCTTCTTGGACCAGGGCTCGAACCTGTGTCCCCTGCATTGGCAGGCAGATTCTTAACCACTGTGCCACCAGGGAAGCCCCTTAAATTATTTTTTAATACTTCTTTCTCTCTTTCTTTCTCTTTCTCTCTCATCTCTCTTTCTTTCTTTCTTTCAGCTGCACCAGATCTTAGTTGTGGCATGCAGGATCTTCATTGTGGCATGCAGGATCTTTTTAGTTGCAGTATGTGGACTTCTTAGTTGCGGCATGCAGGCTCATGGTTGCAGGGTGAAAACTCTTAGTTGCAGCATGCATGTGGGATCTAGTTCCCCTACCAGGGATCAAACCCAGGCCCCTTGCATTGGGAGAACAGAGTCTTACCCACTGGACCACCAGGGAAGTCCCTTAATTTTCAAGCTACATAAAGTTAGGGTTAAACTGCACTTATAAACAGCATATTGCACACTTACTGTTTGTTATGGAATTATTTTACTTAATTCTCTTTTATCTTGTGAAGTGTTTATTTTTATTCATAACATATCTTAAAAGGGAGAAGGCTGAGGCTCAGAAAGGACAAATGACCAGCCCCCAAACACAGAGCTAATGAAAGGCAGAGCTGAGAGGCAGATCCGGTTTTTCCAACTCAGATCAAGCAGAGCTCTTTCCAATCACCATGGCTGCTCCTCTGTGCTGTCAGGTAAGAGATTCTAGGGCAGAAGGCACATTCTTTTACTCTGGGATGAAAGTGCCAAAAAAGGCACATATCAGAGGCCTCTAGGCAAATACTTTAATTGCCCTACCACTCAATCATATGGGGTGTACAACTTATATTTACCAGGAGTTTAAAACAAAGCTTTGGTTTTTTTGTCATCTTTTCATGTTTGTTTTTTTTAAATTTATTTATTTTATTTATTTATTTTTGGCTGTGTTGGGTCTTCGTTGCTGCGTGCGGGCTTTCTCTAGTTGCGGGGAGCAGGGGAGGCTCTTCATTGCAGTGCACAGGCTTCTCATTGCAGTGGCTTCTCTTGTTGCAGAGTATGGGCTCTAGGTATGTGGGCTTCAGTAGTTGTGGCACATAGGCTCAGTAGTTGTGGCTCATGGACTCTAGAGCGCAGGCTCAGTAGTTGTGGTGCACGGACTTAGTTGTTCTGAGGCATGTGGGATCTTCCCGGACCAGGGCTTGAACCCGTGTCCCCTGCACTGGCAGGCGGATTCTTAACCACTGCGCCACCAGGGAAGCCCCTTTGTTTTTTTTTTTTGTCATCTTTTCTTTGTCAATCAACAGAGCAGTAGATAAGAAGGAATAAGAATACCGATGGCTATTTAAGCTGATAGAAATTACTGTTGATCTAAATATTTGTTCCTTGATGCGAGGGTGGTTGTTGCCTGCCCTGGGTCCATCATATCCCTCAGTGGTGGTATTCTTTGTCTGTGTCTGGGTGTGGGTGTGAGAGTGTGTCTTTATATTTGCCTAGTTATGCACTTTGTGGGGAAACCAATCAGACATAGTGAACAAGCACAGAGATATATGCTGCTGGGGAAACATTTTATAGGCTATACATTTTATCAATTATATCAAATTATCACACAAACATTGTATGTGTGCTTTTAGCAGTAGATTTAAAGCAATCAGTGATACATGTAATAAGTAACTATACTCTGTAATAACTTGACTAAAAAATTTTCTTTCCATCCTGAACATTGAGTTGAAAGTACAGCTAAAAGTAAAGAAGTAGCTTTCCATTTTGATAGGAAGACAAATATTTGGTAAACAGTACAACTGAATTAGTAGGATGGGTCTTACAGGCCTGGTCTAGATTTTTGTGTCAGTTATCTACCACTGCTGTTGTCTTCTTCTTGACCTTTTGTAGGTGTCTTTTCTCCTCTATTTGAGCATTGTTTTTATGGTTAGTTTGAGGTCAGAAGTCCTTTCAAAAGACCACGTTCAGGGGCCTTTTTAAAGTGGGAAATATAAATTCAAGAGTCAATTCCCTTCAGTTTCACTGCACATGAGCTAGTTAAGAGTACTTGATAAGGGTTCTTCCATCTAGGTTGGAGAGAGTCCTTTAAATGATGTTTTTTCTAGTATGCACAATCTCCTGGTTGCTGTTCATGGGGCACCTGATCTTCATCCAAAGATATATTACTGTGGAGAGCTTCAAAATGAGCTTAGAATGTCCTTTTAATAATTCAATTAAACTTTACAATAATGTGACACAGCAACAAGGAGCCATCTAGGAAGTGAGTCTTAGTCAGTAAGTACTAAACCTCAAAGACAATTAACAACACAACACTTAATATCCACAAAGGTATATTACTGATACAAGTTTTTATCTCTAAAATTACCCTCATTTCTACCAAATATAGCCAAATTAAGACTAATTTGTTGGCAAAATAAGTCTGGTTTCAATAAACTTGTCCTAATTATTTGTGTAAGTGTAATTGATCATATAGACTCATTTAAATTTGGCTTTGCTGGAACTTTTCATTAGGAATCTCAACTTGAACTTTAAAAAGTCCTCTCAAGGGAATTCCCTGGTGGTCCATTTAGAAATAACCAGTTTAAGGACAAAATCACGTTCTTTTTCCTTAACAAAAAAAATTCCATTCTTCGTACTTTCTCTTACCAACACATATCCTACTTTACATATACAGTCCTTTTAAATTTTTAATTTCTAAAAACATATGCCACTTTATAATAATTTCTCAATAAAGCATAAAATATATTAATAGTCTCTCTGCAATAAGAGGTCAAAAGTAGGTAAACATAGAATTCTTTTATTTATTTATTTATTTAGGTTGTGTTGGGTCATAGTTGCGGCAGGCAGGCTCCTTTGTTGTGGCATGTGGGCTCCTTAGTTGTGGCATGTGAACTCTTACTTGCGGCATGCATGTGGGATCTAGTTCCCTGACCAGAGACTGAACCTGGGCCCCCTGCATTGGGAGCATGGAGTCTTATCCACTGTACCAGCAGGGAAGTCCCAAACATAGAATTCTTTAGCAATTAATGTTTAAGTATGTTAGCTTATTTAAAAATAATTTAGGCATTCAATGAATTCCCATTATTTAACTTAATTTAGCAAAACTTTAAAGCTTCAAGTTACCAAAAATCTGGAGAAACTATTTTTAAGTAGACATACCATAAAACAATTATTCTCACAGAGTTCACCTAAAAATGTTTAAACCATTTATATCTATTTTATTACTTATGAAAATATCATCATACCAAGTTATTTTTCTCCTTGACAATTTTGTAACAGAGACAACATGAGCTTATTGGCTTTCAGTAAACCTATGTACAATCAAAGTATTATACTTACTTAATGTTGATGATTCTAAAGACATGTATGTATTAACTAAACCAACAACTTAAACTAACTTTAATACCAAATATTAACTTAATGTTGAATACTTCCCAGATCCCATGAAACTGAAATTCATTTGGCTTAATTTCTATTGTATTATTTATTTAATTTAATTAATTAATTTATTTTTGGCCACACCATGTGGCTTGTGGCATCTTAGTTCCCCAACCAGGGACTGAACCCAGGCCTCGGCAGTGAAAGCACAGAGTCCTAACCACTGGACCACCAGGGAATTCCTTCTATTGTATTTTTGAAAGTTTATATAAATGCTTATTTGTTCAAGTCAGTTAAATAGAGGTCATTTATAATTTAATTTTGGCAAACACCACCTGGAGATAGAAATATATCATATTTATAACATACATACATAGACATACATGCATCCAGATAGACACAGAGATCTCATAGTTTTCATTTTAAAACTGAGTCATGAATCAGGTATTACAATATAAAACTCACCAGCTTATAAATAAGTTGTTTATTTGCTTGAGTTTAAAAAAAGACTTCTTATCCCTTTGTTTGTTTGTTTGTTTTGTTTTAGGTTCTACTGGTTAAGCCAAGGCTGTAGTATCAGGCTATGTGGGCTGTGTTTACATTTCTAGGACATGATAAGAGTTATAACTTCAAGCTTTCTCCTAGGAATACTTTTGTTCCCTCATTTGAGAAGATGTTTATGATGTCAGATTTCTCTAACTGTGTATGCAAAACCCAGTTTTGGAATGTCAAAAGAGCCCCATCATGGCCATTGCTTGGCAAAGATATGTACTTTCAAATATTGGCTCCATTTCAATTGTATATGAAGCCAGCTGGTGTTCCTGGGGTGGCTGCATGTCCAGGAGCTTGTCAACTTTAAAAACATGATTTCTATTTTCTTTTAGTTTTATTTTACTACAGTCTGAACAATTTCTAAGGACAGTGTACTGGGTCCAAAATGTGCTATTTGTGAGCTTAGCTCCTTAAGGTGTCACCCTTGAGTTGGTTCAGCTCTTTTGTGTCTTGGTTTCTCCCACTGGCAGTCTAAAAACCATCATGGGGGCTAAGAGAACACAATCCATATGTGTGTGTTGCCAGGTGAGCTGTAAATTACTTAAGTGTCATGATGGGGCACCCAATGGAACTGTTACTTGTCACAAGGATCAATCCTCAAATACTTTCACTAGATTCCCAGTCACCTGAAAACATCTTGTGGCCAGAAGGAGCCTTCTCTTCAGAGTTGAATGGACTCAGTCACTCATTTTGTTGTCAAACAATTTGTTGAGACCATATATACAAATCTCTGTAATTTTAAGCCACAATAAAAAGGTCAGCAAACCCAGTTCAATCAAAAGTTCCTTCTAGGCCTTTCCTGCCGAGGAAATTTCCCCTCAGTCCCAAACTAAGAAATTCCCTCTAGTCCCCTGCTTAGGAAAAGTACCAGTATCTCCTTAAGACTCCAGTCTTAAGAGTCCAAATAAAATTCACAGGACTGTCAAACTTCTGATAAGGAGGTTCATCCAGGCCCCGGAAGCACAGAGTCAAAAATGGGATCAACCCAAAGAGGACAGTGTCAAGATACACTGTAATTAAAATAGCAAAAATTAAAGAGGAATATTAAAAGCAGCAAGGGAAAAGGTAGTAAATCACCATGTACAAAGCTAGTAGGAAGGTTAAAAGACAAGAGTAATAAAATCATCTATATCTGCAATAAAGAGTTACAGGGCACACAAAACAAAAAGATGTAAAATATGATATCAAAAACAGTAATTGTGGGAGAGGGAGTAAAATGCAGGGTTGTTAAAATGAGTGTGAAATTAAGAGATCAGCAAATTAAAATAATTATGTATATACACAAATTTTTTAAAATTAATTAATTAATTAATTTTTGGCTGCATTGGGTCTTCTTTGTTGTGCATGGGCTTTCTCTAGTTGTGGCAAGTGGGAGCTACTCTTCATTGCGGTGCATGGGCTTCTCATTGCGGTGGCTTCTCTTGTTGTGGAGCATGGGCTTTAGGCATGCAGGCTTCAGTAGTTGTGGCTCACAGGCTCTCAAGCACAGGCTCAGTAGCTGTGGTGCATGGGCTTAGTTGCTCCGTGGCATGTGGGATCTTCCCAGACCAGGGCTCGAACCCGTGTCTCCTGCATTAGCAGGTGGATTCTTAACTACTGTGCCACCAGGGAAGTCCCTATATAAATTGCTATATATAAATCTCATGGTAACCATAAACCAAAACTCTATAATAGATAAAGACACAAAAAAGAGGAAGAAATACAAACATAACACTAAAGATAGTCATCAAATCAAAGAGAAGGGAACAAAAGAAGAAGAAAGGAACAAAAATGAAGTACAAAAGGAGCCCAAAACAATTAACAAAATGGCAATAACTACATCCCTAACAGTAACTACTTTAAACATAAATGGACTAAATGCTCCAATAAAAAGACATAGAGTGGCAGAATGGATACAAAAACAAGACCATATATATGCTGGCTACAAGAGACTCACTTCAGATCTAAAGACACACACAGAGTGAAAGTGAGAGGATGGAAAAAGTTATTCCATGTAAAGGGAAATCAAAAGAAAGCTGCAGAAGCAATACTCATATCAGACAAAATAGACTTTAAAACAAAGATTGCAAAAAAAGACAAAGAGGGGCATTACATAATGATCAAGGGATCAGTCCAAGAATTAAGATATAACAATCATAAATATATGCGCACCCAACATAAGAGCAGCTAAATACACAAAGCAAATATTAACAGATGTAAAGGGGAAAAAATTGACATAACACAATAATATTAGAGGACTTTAACACCCCGCTTACATCACTAGACAGATCATCCAGATAGAAATGAGGAGAGATTGGCCTTATATGACTCATTAGATCCAATGAACTTAATAGATGTGTGTGTGTGTGTGTGTATACACATTCCATCCAAAAGCAGCAGAATACACATTCTTTTTGAGTGCACATGGAACATTCTCCAGGATAGAACAATGCTAGGCCATAAAACAAGTCTTGGTAAATTTCAGAAAATTGAAATCATATCAAGTACCTTTTCTTATGAGACTAGAAATCAATTACTAGAAAAACACTGCAAAAAACACAAACACGTGAAGGATAAGCTATGCGACTAAACAACAAATGGAATACTGAAGAAATCAAAGAAGAAATTTAAAAATGCCTGGAGACAAATGAAAATGAAAACACAATGATCCAGAATCTCTGGGATGCAGCAAAAGCAGTTCTAAAAGGCAGGTTTATAGTGATACAAGCCTACCTCAAGAAATAAGAAAATCTCAAATAAACAACCTAACTTTATACTTAAAGTAACTAGAAAAAGAACAAACAAAACCCAAAGTTAATAGAAGGAAAGAAAACTCATAATGATCAGAGCAGAAATAAATGAAATAGAGACTAAAAAACCAATAGAAAAGATCAGTGAAACTAAGAGCTTGTTCTTTGAAAAGATAGCCAGAGTCACCAAGAAAAGCAGAGAAAAAATGAAAAAGGAGAAGTTACACCATACACAAAAATAAACTCAAAATGGATTAAAGACCTAAATGTAAGATCAGATACTATAAGACTCTTAGAGAAAAACATAGACAGAACACTCTATTATATAAATCACAGCAATGTCTTTTTCAATCCATCTCCCAGAGTAATGGAAATGAAAACAAAAATAAACAAATGGGACCTAATTAAACTCAAAAGAGGAAACCGTAAACAAAAACGAAATGAAAAAACAACCCACAGAATGGGAGAAAATATTGCAAATGATTGACTGACAAAGGATTAGTCTCCAAAATTTACAAACAGTTCATGTGACTCAATATTATAAAAACAAACAACCCAATCAAAAAGTGGGCAGAAGACCTAAGTAGACATTTCTCCAAAGAAGACATACAGATGCCTAAGAGGTACATGAAAAGATGGTCAACGTCGCTAATTATTAAAGAAATGCAAATCAAAACTACAATAATATATCACCTCACACCAATCAAAATGGCCATCATCAAAAAATCTATAAACAATAAATGCTGGAGAGGGTGTGGAGGAAAGGGAATCCTCCTACACTGTTGGTGGGAATGTAAATTGGTACAGCCACTATGGAGAACAGTATGGATGTTCCTTAAAAAGCTAAAAATAAAGCCACCATATGATCCAGCAATCCCACTCCTGGGCACGTATCTGGAGAAAACCTTGGTTTGAAAGGATACATGCATCCCAATGTTCAATGCAGCGTTGTTTACAATAGCCAAGACATGGAAGCAACCTAAATGTCCTTTGACAGATGAATGGATAAGGAAGATGTGATACATATATATAATGGAATATTACTCAGCCATAAAAAGAAATGAAATTGGGTCATTTGTAGAGATGTAGATGGACCTAGAGTCTGTCATACAGAGTGAAGTAAGTCAGAAAGAGAAAAACAAATATTGTATATTAATGCATATATGTAGAATCCAGAAAAATGGTACAGATGAACCTATTTGCAGGGCAAGAATAGAAACACAGACATAGAGAACAGATGTGTGGACACAGGGGTGAAGGGGAGGGTGAGATGAATTTGGAGATTAGGTTTGACATAAATACACTACCATGTGTAAAATAGACAGTTAGTGGGAGCCTGCTGTATTGCACAGGGAGCTCAGCTTGGTGCTCTGTGATGACCTAGATGGGGGTGGGGGGTTGGGGGGGAGCAAGGTCTAAGAGGGAGGGGATATATGTATACATATAGCTGATTCACTTCACTGTACAGCAGAAACTAACACAACATTGTAAACAATTATACTACAAAAAAAATAGCAAAAAAAAAAATAAATAAAAACAAAAACAAAAAACTTTCCACAAAGTGGGTATAGAGGAAACATACCTCAACATAATAAACGCCATAAATGATAAGCCCACAGCTAACATCATACTCAATGGAGAAAAGCTGAAAGCATTTCCTCTAAGATTGAGAAGAAGTCAAGTATGCCTACTCTTGCCACTTTTATTCAATGTAGTATTGGAAGTCCTAGTCACAGTAAACAGATAAAGCAAAAAAAAAAAAAGGAATCCAAATTGGAAAAGAAGTAAAACTGTCACTGTCTGCAAATGACATGATACACAGAAAATCCTAAAGATGCCACCAAGAAATTACTAGAACTCATCAATGAATTCAATAAAGGTGCAGGGTACAAATTAATACACAGAAATCCGTTGCATTTCTATACACTAACAACAAGCTATCAGAAAGAGAAATTAAGGTAACAACCCCATTTGCAATCACATCAAAAAGAATAAAATACCGAGGTATAAACATACCTAAGGAGGTAAAAATCCTGTACCCAGAAAACTGTAAGAAACTGATTAAGTTGAAGACAACACAAAGAGATGGAAAGATAGACCATGTTCATGAATTGGGAGAATTAATACTGTTAAAATCACCACATTACCCAAGGCAATATACAGATTCAGTGCAATCCTTATCAAAATGCTAATGACATTTTTTCACAGAACTAGAATTTGTAGGGAATTTTGTAGGGAAACACAAAAGATCCCAAATAGCCAAAACAATCTTGAGAAAGAAGAACAGAGCTGAAGGTATCTTGCTCCCTGACTTCAGACTATATTACAAAGCTATAGTCATCAAAACAGTATGGTACTGGCACAAAAATGGATACATAGATCAATGGAACAGAATAGAAATCCCAGAAATAGAACCACACATTTATGGTCAATTAATCTGCAACAAAAGAGGCAAGAATATACAGTGGAGAAAAGACAGTCTCTCCAGTAAGTGGTGCTGGGAAACCTGAACAGCCATGTGAAAAAGAATGAAATTAGACCACTATCTTACAACATACAGAAAAATTAACTCAGAATAGATTGAGACTTAATATAAGACCTGAAATCATACATTTTCTAGAAGAAAACATAGGCAGTAGCCCCATTGACATTAGTCTTAGTGATATTTTTGTGGATCTGACTCCAAAGGCAAGGGAAACAAAAACAAAAATAAATAAATTGGATTACATCAAATTAAAAAGCTTCTACACAGTGAAAGAAACCATCATCAAAATGAAAAAGTAACCCACTGAATGGGAGAAGATATTTCCAAATCATGTATCTGATTAAGGGTTAATATCCAAAATATGTAAAGAACACATACAACTTAACAACAAAAAAACAAACAACCCATTAAAAATGGGCAGTGGACCTGAACAGGTATTTTTCCAAAGA
Organism: Eubalaena glacialis; assembly: GCF_028564815.1. Lineage (NCBI taxonomy): Eukaryota > Metazoa > Chordata > Mammalia > Artiodactyla > Balaenidae > Eubalaena > Eubalaena glacialis. The sequence continues at coordinate 25,793,337 of NC_083725.1, forward strand.
AGACATATAGTTGGCCAATAAGCACATGAAAATGTGCTCAACATTGTTTTCATCAGAGAAATGCAAATCAAAACTGCAATGAGATATCACCTCACACATGTCAGAATGGCTATCATCAAAAAGACCACAAATAACAAATGATGTGGAGAAAAGGGAACCTTCATGCACTGTTGGAGGGAATGTAAATTGGTGCAGTCACTATGGAAAAAAAGTATGAAAATTCCTGAAAAAATTAAAAATAGAACTACCATATGACCCAGCAATTCAACTCCTGGGTATTATTCAAAGAAAATGAAAACCTTAATTAGAAAACATATGCACACCCATGTTCATAGCAGCACTGTTTACAATAGCTGAGATATGGAAGCAACTCAACTACCCATCAATAAATGAATGGTTAAAGAAGATGTACATATATACATATACAAAGGAATATTACTCAGCCATAAAAAAGAAGGAAATCTTGTTTTTTGGACAACATGGATGGGCCTAGATGGTATTATGCTAAATGAAATAGTCAGACAGAGAAAGACAAATACTGTATGATTTCATTTGTATGTGGAATCTAAAAAATAAAACAAATGAACAAACATAAAACAGAAACTGAGTTATAGATATAGAGAACAAACAGGTGGTTTCAAGAGGGGAGGGGGTTGAGGAGAGAAAAGAAATAGATGAGGGAGATTAAGAGATACAAACTTTCAGTTGCAGAACAAATGAATCATGGTTATTAAATGTACAGTGTAGGGAATATAGTCAATAACTATGTAATATCTTTGTATGGTGACATATCATAACTAGACTTATCATGGTGATCATTTTGAAATGAATAGAAATATTGAACCACTATGTTGTGTAACAGGAACTAACATAGTATTGTAGGTCAATTATATTTAAAAGCAAGCAAACAAACTAATAAACTCATAGAAAAAGAGATTAGATTTGTGGTTATCAGAGGTGGCTGGTAGGGGGAGGGAGAATTGGATGAAGGCAGTCAAAAGGTATAAACTCCCAGATGTAAGATAAGTAAGTACTAGGGATGTAATACACAACATGATAAATACAATTAACACTGCTGTATGTTATATCTGAAAGTTAAGAGAATAAATCCTGAGTTCTCATCACAAGATAACATTTTTTTTTTATTTAATTTTGTACCAGTATGAGATGATGGATATTAACTAAACTTATTTTGATAATCACATCACAATATATGTCAAATCAATATACTGTATACCTTAAACTTATACAGTGCTGTATGTCAATTATATCTCAATAAAACTGGAAGGAAAAAAAAAGATAAGGAGATCCAGATATCAGGAAGAAGTCATTGAGACACCCAAAGAGGGCTGTGAAGCCAGGGTTGGGGGGTCAAGGTGCCCATGCTTGGTATCAAGTGCCAGTCCAAAGTAGACTCCAGTTGATCTCAGGTGGGTTTTTCTAATATCCTGCCTGCCAACTACACAAAGCAATGTCAATGAAAAAAAAAAAAATCCATAATAGGAATAGAAAAGTGTTTTATTTGAGCCAAACTGAAGACTAAAGCCTGGGAGACACAGATTCAAGAAGCACTTGAATTTTGTTCTGGTAGACTACAAAATGGGGGGGGGGGGGTTTATATAGGCAAAACCCACAAAGTTATGTAAGTTGTGTGTCAAGAATTAGGACTGTAGCTGGCAAGAAAGAAGGGTGCTTGTTAAGTAAGTATTGGTTGGGTCTGAAATGTTTACATAGTTGCAAGGGAAGACCTTGAGAAGATAAGGTTGCAGCTGGCAGCTGCTAACAGCTATTGTTCTGAGTATGGCTGGTGGTGCCCTTGTGTTTGATACAGTTCAGAAAATTCAAGTTCTCAGTGATGCAGGAATGTGTCTGAAACCACATCCTCAACAGCCACCTGGCTCCATTTTGGATGCCTGAATCACAATTACTCAATTTTGATTTTTAAATGCACTTTTTTCTTTAATGTTTAAAGCAGATGTGCAATCTATGTTTGATAGTGCATAAGACAGGCTATTTTAGTTAGCATAAAGCTCAAGCCAAATCAAATATAAGCCAGAATGACTTCCATATACCTCAATATGTGAAAATTTCTTTCATCACAGTTTCATCTAGAACATTAGCCAGTTACTGGAAACTAACACAACATTGTAAATCAACTATACTTCAATAAAAAAAATTAGCCAGTTATATACACTTGCAGGAATTTGTCACATCGGGAGATGTTCTCGTCTCCCAATCATTAGATCATTTTAAAGTAAAGCATTGGAAAGAGCACAGTCTTTGAATTCACAGAGTATTTTGGTTACTAATATGTGACCTCAGACAAGGTACCAAACTTTTGTGAGTCACAATTTCCTTAGCTGTAAAAGTATAGTATCTTCTTTGTAGGAAGAAGATTACATTAGATATTATTTAGATATCTTGTGTTTAATTAGATAACAGTGCCTGGCAGTTAGTAAATACTCAGTAAGTGGTACTTAATATTATTATGACACAAGTAAAGGGTTTACAATGCTTGAAACATAGTAAGCCCTAAAAAAACGTGTGAAGGGTTGGTTGTGGGTAATGCTGCTGCTATTTCAATGCTATATCTTTTAAGAAAGAACAGAAAACACCTTGTGAAAGTTGGGGGATTCTTTTTTGAAAGCAGAGGAAAGAGAATTTCAGATTCATTTACTCCTGAAGAGACAGCGTATTTCTCAAAATGCAAAGCCTTGAATTACAATATCTGAAACACTTATTCAATTGTGGATTTCTGCCCCAACCCCAGATCAACTGAAATGGAATATCCAAGGGTGGGGTCTGACTTGCTATATTTTAAATCAGCTCCTTCGATGATTCTTATACTCACTAACATTTGAGAACCACTAATTTACAACTTACTCGAATGCCAATCCACAGGATTTGCATCTCTAATATTATGAAAGATTTGGCACTGGTTGGACTGAGAAGTTCACACGTTTTTACTTTCTCAGAGGGATCACAGAATTCTCACCCTCATCTCCTTGAACTACAAATTTACATTCTTCCCTTTCTTTCCAAGGAAAACTCTCCTTGCATTCCCACCCTCCATTTTTAGTCAGTTTCCATGCTGGATCTATAGATTCTCTCCCAAACAAGTTTGCTTCTTTGTATCTGCAGATTCAGACCTGATCTACGGCTCCACTTAATAAAAGTTTTTTGTTTTGTTTTGTTTTTTAACATGAGGTCATAGCTTGTATGCAAGATTTCTATTTTGACACATTTTCAGAAAAATTTTGGAGTTGTCATTCAAGTTTTAATAGCTTCAGAAGCATTAAACATCAATAGATTTTTCCAAATTATGTTTCCATTTGACACTCACCTTTTTCCTGGCAGCCAGACTGTACCCCAGGGTAGAAAATCAGCATATAGCAGTTTTCACTTTAGACCTCATATTTTAAAAACTCAGAACTTTGTTACTTTCTGCCTGGGTAGGTAAAGTGAAAATTTATTCACTATTCTCAGCAGTAGCCATTTCATCCAGGGTCTGCACAATGTGATATCAGTCTGGAGGCAGTGTTCACAGGCTCCAGCCTATGCTGTCTGACCCAGATCCAACTGTGAATTACTTCTCTTCCAACCACTTACACACTTTATGTTCTTCTGACACAGCTTCAAAAGAACCATGAAGTAAAAACTCTATTTTCAATACATGCTGTGTCTACAATGATAACACGTATAGTGAAACTCACCACCCATGAACTCACATACATTCTGCAGAACCCTAAGACAATTTGTCTTCACAATGCAAACTTTTCAGATGTTCAGAGTTTTCATGGTGATTATCTAACAATTAAACCCCAAAACTGCTCCTGTTCTTTGCTGTATATCCCTTGAACTTTCCATCTTCATTCAGAATGACAGGGCATTTGTAGTGTCTTAAAAGCAATTTTGATATTTCTCTGTGTGTGGAAGAGCAACACTTGGAATCAGGTGATATTGTAAGCACCCCCCCTTTATTAAATGAAGTATAGTTGATTTACAATATTGTGTTAGTTTCCAGTGTACAGCATAGTGATTCAGTATTTTTGCAGATTATACTCCATTTTAGGTTATTACAAGATAATGTGCTATACAGTATATCCTTAATGTTTATCTATTTTATATACAGTAGTTTATATTTGTTAATCCTAAACCTCTAATTTGTTCCTTCCCCCTTCCCTCTCCCCTTTGGTAAGCACAGGTTTGTTTTCTATATCTGTGAGTCTGTTTCTGTTTTGAATACATAGTACATTCATTTGTATTTTTTTTCTTTGTTTAAATATTTATTTATTTATTTTTGGCTGCATTGGGTCTTTTTCTTTTTTTTTTAACATCTTTATTGGAGTATACTTGCTTTACAATGGTGTGTTAGTTTCTGCTTTATAACAAAGTGAATCAGCTATACATATACATATATCCCCATATCTCTTCCCTCTTGCATCTCCCTCCCTCCCACTCTCCCTATCCCACCCCTCTAGGTGGTCACAGAGCACCGAGCTATCTCCCTGTGCTTTGCGGCTGCTTCCTACTAGCTATCTATTTTACACTTGGTAGTGTATATTTGTCCATGCTACTCTCTTACTTTGTCCTAGCTTACCCTTCCCCCTCCCCATGTCCTCAAGTCCATTCTCTAGTAGGTCTGCGTCTTTATTCCTGTCTTGCCCCTAGGTTCTTCATTGCTGCGCACGGGCTTTCTCTAGTTGCGGTGAGCAGGGGCTACTCTTCGTTGCGGTGCACAGGATTCTCACTGCGGTGGCTTCTCTTGTTGTGGAGCATGGGCTCTAGGCGCACGGGCTTCAGTAGTTGTGGCTCACGGGCTCTAGGGTGCAGGCTCAGTAGTTGTGGTGCTCGGGCTTAGTTGCTCCATGGCATGTGGGATCTTCCCGGACTAGGGCTTGAACCCGTGTCCCCTGCATTGGCAGGCGGATTCTTAACCACTGTGCCACCAGGGAAGCCCCCACTTGTATTATTTTTAGATTCCACATATAAGTGATATTTGTCTTTCTCTGACTTATTTCACCAAGCATAATTTTTTCTAGGTCTATCCACGTTGCTGCAAATGACAGTATTTCATTCTTTTTTTTTTTTTTAAGGATGAAAGGTATTATTTATTTATTTATTTATGGCTGTGTTGGGTCTTCATTTCTGTGTGAGGGCTTTCTCTAGTTGTGGCACGTGGGGGCCACTCTTCATCGTGGTGCGTGGGCCTCTCATTATCGCAGCCTCTGTTGTTGCGAAGCACAGGCTCCAGATGCGCAGGCTCAGTAATTGTGGCTCACGGACCTAGTTGCTCTGCGGCATATGGGATCTTCCCAGACCAGGGCTCGAACCAGTGACCCCTGCATTGGCAGGCAGATTGTCAACCACTGCACCACCAGGGAAGCCCCTCATTCTTTTTTATGGCTGCATAATATTCCATAATATTTCAACATTTTCTTAATCCATTGTTCACTTGGTTTTCTTCCATGTCTTGGCTTCTGTAAATAATGCTGCTATGAACATTGGGGTACATGTATCTTTTAGAATTAGTGTTTCCATTTTTGTCTGGATATACCCAGAAGTGGAATTACTGTATCATATGGTAGTTCTATTTTTAGTTTTTAAAGAAACCTCCATATTGTTTTCCATAGTGGCTGCACCAATTTCCACCAACAGTGTACATGGGTTCCCTTTTCTCCACATCCTCTCCAACATTTGTTATTTGCAAACATTTTGATGATAGTCATTTTGACAGGTGTGAGGTGATATCTCATTGTGGTTTTGATCTGCATTTCTCTGATGATTAGTGTTGTTGAACATCTTTTCATGTGCCTATTAGCTACCTGTATGTCCTCTTTGGAGAAATGTCTATTCAGGTCTTCTGCCCATTCTTTGATTGGGTTGGGGTTTTTTTTTTCGATATTGAGTTGTATGAGCTGTTTGTGTAATTTGGATACTAACTCCTTGTTGCTTTCACAGTTTGCAAATATTTTCTCCCATTCTGTAGGTTTTTTCATTTTGTTGATGGAAAGTTGTGTTTCCATTTTCACTTGTCTTGGGGTATTTTCTGACTTCATCTTTGATTTCATCATTGACTCACTGGTTTTTTAGTAGCATGTTGTTTGTTCTTTTACCGTTTTTCTTTCTGTAGTTGATTTCTAGTTTCATACCATTGTAGTTGGAAAAAAAATGCTCGATATAATTTCTATCCTCTTAAATTTGTTGAGGCTTATTTTGTGACCTAGTATATGATCTACCTTGTAGAACATTCTATGTGCTCTGGAAATGAATGTGTATTCACCTACTTTTGGATGTAATGTCTTGTAGATATCAATTAATACCAACTGGTTTATTGCATTATTTAAGAATACTGTTGTCTTATTGATTTTCTGTCTGGTTGATATGTCTATGATGTCAGTGGGGTGTAAAGTCTCCTACTATTATTGTATTATTGTCAATTTCTCCCTTCATGTCTGTTAGTATTTGCTTTATATATTTAGGTGTTCCTGTATTGGGTGTGCATATGTTAATGAGTGTAATATCCTCTTCTTGTATCAATCCCTTTATCATTATATAAGGCCCTTCTTTGTCTTTCAGTATGGGCTTTGTTTTCAAGTCTATATTGTCTGATTTGAGTATTACTACCCTCACTTACTTGTTGTTTCTGTTTGCATGAAATATCTTTTTCCATCCCCTCACTGTCAGTCCTTGTGTGTCTTTCACCCTGAAGTGAGGCTCTTGTAAGCAGCATATAGATGAATCTAGGTTTTTTATTCAGTTAGTCACCCTATATCTTTTGATTGGAGCATTTAGTTCATTGACATTTAAAGTTATTATTGATAGGTATGTACTTACTGCCATTTTAATCCTTATTTTCCAGTTGTCTTTGTAGTTCTTCTGTGTTCATTTCTTCCTGTTTTGCCAGTTGTGGTATGATGATTTTATTTTGTAGTATGCTTGGGTTCCTTTCTTTTGGTTTTTTGTGTATATATCATAGGTTTTTTATTTGTGGTTACCATGGGGTTCATATATGATGAACCATAATTATATCTACTTGATTTAAACGGATAGTCATTTAAGTTCAAACACATTCTAAAAGATCTATATTTTTTAGTCCCCTCACCCTCATTTTGTGTTTTTGATGTCATATTTTACACCTTTATGCTTATTCCTTTACTGTTTATTGTAGTTATAGTTCCTTTTACAATTTTTCTCTTTTAATCCATGTACTGGCTTATTTAAGTGATCTTCAATCCTTTCTATATATTTCCTTTTCTACTGTGATTTTCCCTTTCCTATAGATTCTTCTTTTCTATTTAAAGAAGACCCTTCAACCTTTCTTTTAGGGTAGGTTTAGTACTGATGAATTCTTTTGGTTTTTGCTTGCCTGAGAAGTTCTTTATCTCTCTCATTCTAAATTATAATCTTGCTGGGTAGAATATCCGAGGTTGCAGGTTTTTACCTTTCAGCACTTTGAATATATCATGCCACTCCCTCCTGGTCTGTAAAGTTGCTGCAGAGAAATCAGTTGATAGTTTTATTGAGATTTCCCTATATATGACTTTGTTTTTCTCTTGATGCCTTTATTTTTTTTTCAAGAGGGTACTAAATCGTTTAATGATTACACATGATAATGGATGATACACAGGCTTCATTCCCATCTATGATTTTATCTGGTACCATAATTCAATTTAGATATATTTCATAGGATGTGCCAACAATCATATTCATAACTAAAAAACTCCATGACTTTGCTTGGGTGACCCTTTTAATTGTGAACTCCAGGTCACAACACAGTAACTGTCAGTTCAACTACACCAAGATTTCTGAAGACAATGGCTTCTCCACTCAAGCAGGTTGTAAATAAATTTCAAATGGAACTTGGTATCTTGATGCCTTTAGAATTCTCTATCTTTAACTTCTGCAATTTTAATTATGATATATCTTGGTGTGGGTGTTTAGGTTCATCTTGTTTGGGACCCTCTGTTCTTCCTGTATCTGGATATCTGTTTCCTTCTTTAGGTTTGGGAAATTTTCAGCCATAATTTCTTCAAATACATTTTTGATAATTTTTTCTCTCTCTTTTCCTTTTGGAACCCCTATAATGGGGATATGGCACGTTTAAAATTATCTCACAGATCTTGTATGCTGCCTTCATATTTTAAAATCTGTTTTTCTGTTTGCTGTTGTGGTTGAGTGATGTCCATTATTCTGTCTTCCAGATCACTTATGCATTCTTTTGTGTCATTTAGTCTGCTGTTCATTGCTTCTAGAGTGCTTTTTATCTCAAATATTGAATTATCTATTTTTAATTGGGTCTTCTTGATATTTTCCAGTTGTTTTATTACCAGTGCTTGAATTCATTGTCTGGTAGACTGATTATCTCTGTTTCATTGTTTTGTTTTGTTTTTTTTCCTTGCTCTTTCAATTGAGAGCAGTTCCTCTGCCTTTTTGTTTTATTTAACTTTCTCTGTCTCTATGAATTTAGATGAGACAGCCACCTATTGTGGTTTTGAAGGGATGTTCTTATGTAGGAGTATCCCTATGTAGACTGTGTGTCCCCCGTGCCTTTGGGGGGAGGGCTGGATATGATGTGGATGCCAGTCACCTCTTTCCTCAGGTCTGCTGACTGCTATCATCTTGGTATGGGGTGTGGCTTGTTTTGGAGGAGCTAGAGAGTTCTCATGGTGTGAGGTGGGACATCCTCTCTAGTCAGTGGCCATCACCGCCATGTTAGGGGAGGCATTTGCTCCCAAGTTGCTTAAGCAAAAGCCCTGAGGGTTGGGCTTGAGCTGGCTCTGTTCCCTTTAAGTGTGTGTTTTTTCCTTTTCCCTTCACTGGGACTTTGCCCCAAAGGAGGGGAGTGCTGATGTAACTGGGGCTTGTGTGCTTACAGAGGTCCACCTGTTTAAGTGTCTTTGGCTCTGCTCAGATGCAGCCCATGGTTGTGTCTTTTCCTATGTTCTGTCCACCTGAGATCTAGTGCTAGCTTGTGGCATGGAGTAGGAGGAACTGGAGCATTCACTTGGCTAAAACTGGGGAGTGTGGTGTGGAGGGTGTGGAAGTTCAAGTGGCTGCACTGCTGTCAGAAGTGTAGGCTGCTTCTATGGCACTGTTTAAGTGCCAGTAATGGCCACCGCCAGCCCACCTGGACAACATCTGGGTTCCTGGGTTGCCTCTGTGTCCCTAGATCCAGTCTTTTCCCTGGTCCTGGCCAAGCTGTGGCTTGGAGTGAGTGGGACTGAGGTGTTCACTTCACTCAGACTGTGGAGGGGTGTGGAGGCAGCAGCTGCTAGGGCAAACCTCTCTCTGCCCTGTCTAGGGGCAATATAGCAGCACCTTCTCACTCCTCAAGAGTGGAGTCTAGGCTTCTTCAGCCTTTCTATCTGTCCCAGTGGTTCCCCAAGTAGCCAAGAGAGATTGTCTCCTACTTGTAGGACCCCAGGACTGGGATGCCCAGTCTGTGGTTTGACTATCTCACTCCCCAGGGCAAGTGTCCACCATTTGATCTCCCTTTTCCTCTGAGTCCCCTCCCAGGGGCACAGGTCCCAACCCAGTACTTTTCTTCCCATTCTACCTGATCATGTGTGTACATTTCTTACAGTCTTTGTTGTATAGGAGTCCTCTGCCAGTTTCCAGTTAGTTTTCCATGAGTATTGTTCCATGTGGAGATGTATTTTTGACATGTTTGTAAGGGGAGGTGACCCCCATACCCTGCTATCTTGATCTCTCTCCTCTATTAGGCCCTTTTTATAAGTCACTACTTCCATCTGCACCCTGTCAGAATGACTGGGGTCATATTCATATAGCAGACTAACCGAATAAGTGGAAAGCTAAACTTGTAAGATTTTATTTTGACACATGTGATAATATCATCAAACCTTGATTTTGGAAATGAGAGACAGCCATATATAATTTGAGAGATTGCCAACCTGAGATACATTATGCATTATACCATATGTCACTGACTTTAATTATGGTTTTGGACCAGTTCATTTTGAATGTCACTTATGAAAGATCATATCTTTGATTTTTAATATTACTGATGGTTAGTTCCTGACTCATAAAGCATTCTCTGCCTGAAAAAGATGTGTATAACAAAATATATTTCCCTTGAAGATCTCTGCAGTTGGTTCCATCTTCCCTTTTCCATCTTTTCCTGGTATTTTCTGTGTCCCAAATATGATTATTCTGATACCATAATGATTAATATGGACTTTTAGCTCAGGCTGCATTTAATCTGCAAACCTGTCCCCCCAAATAAAAGGATGTTCCTTCTATCTACAATGAAAAGATAAAGCAAGCACAATGCTTCAGACCTAGATGTAAAGGCCACTTGACTACTCATATATGGAGATGAGCATGAAAGAATATCTCTTCTGGGAGAAAATGATGCAGTAGTATCTGACCGCAGGGCATATATTTTGATAAGTGCTATTTTTTATTTGCAATTCAAATAAATTGGCAAACATTCTTCTGAATATCTTATTCCACATGTATACAACTGAAAGTGTTGATTGTGAGGCTATCTATGACCAGGTTTCTCTTGCCATGGACTGGAAAATATGTTGGCACATCATCCTTACTGGATATCCAGGCCCCTCTATTTAATATTCAGCTTTCTAATAGTACAATTACCTGAAAAGAGTGGGCTCAGAGGTGCTTGAATCAGAAGCCTGCCAAATCTCTCACTCTTTTTTATGGTAGTTTAATAATAAACACTTTAACTTTCATTATGGCTGGAAGTAGAAAGAGAATTTTAGCAAGTGTTGAAATTTTAGCTGTGTGGAGGAATAAATAGCCCTGTGACCTCTGAGATTTCCTACAATATCATTGGATGGTTTCCCTGAGAATTTTCTTTACAACTCTCAGATGCTAAAACCAGCTGCTTACAGATCTCTTTCCTTACTCTCAAAGAACATGATCTAAATATGAATCATCATAGGCACCAAGATCTTGACTAGAAAATCCTCCTAGTGACACAGTATCCTATTGCTTGAGAGATGCCAAGGGAATTCTTTCCACAATTTTTTCCTCAGAAGAGGGCATAGTGGAAAAAGCAGGGCTTTGACAACAATTAAACTTAAGTTTTAATCCTGAGTGAGCCACTTATTAGTTATTGATCTATGACAAGTAAGTTAAGTTTCCTAAGCCACAACTTTCTAATATAAAAATGGAGATAGTATCACCTACTTCAGAAGGTAGTGGAAAAAGTAGGAATAGTGCATATAAAGCACCCAAATATAGATATTCTATATAAATTATAACTTGTAATTGTGAATTTTAGGTTGAGTCTGGTTCCTAGAATGGAGCACCATTTCTGTATACAAGGTAAGCTTTTGAGAATTAAATGCCCCACCAAGTTTCACATGCTAATCAATGCATTTGTGTGTTGGAGGTAGGGGTATGCATGAGATAAGACAAGAATAAGAAATAAGATGCTGGGACTTCCCTGGTGGTCCAGTGGTAAACAATCCTCCTTCCAACGCAGGGGACACAGGTTCAATCCATGGTTAGGGAACTAAGATCCCACATGCTGCAGGGTAACTAAGCTCAAGCACCACAACGAAAGATCCTGTGAGCCTCAACAAAGATCCCACATGCTGCAACTAAGACCCGACACAGCCAGAAAGAAGAAAGAAAGAAAGAAAATATTAAAAAATAAATAAGATGCTAATTTTCATCGTTTTAGTAAAATTTTAGTATTCTCTTCCACCTTTCCTTTCTCATTCCTTTTTTCTCATTTAAAAAAATATATACATTAAATAATATAGTATTTAAAGTATACTTTAAAATCAAAAGTAATACATCAATGCATTTTTATTTAAAAAATGAACACAAACATCTTTGTCATTCTGGTTTTTTTCTGACTGGAGAGAGTCAAAATAGCTGCTACTATAATGATGAAATGCTAGCAAGTAAATAACCAAGGCTGGCTCTCCCTATTAGAAGTAAAAATTGTATTAACTATTCTCATGCATTAACTATAACATATGAAGTTTAGAGTTAGTTTTTCAAATTTTACAAAAATTGAGATTTTGATTTTAATTACATTGATTTATAAATTGATTTTACAAAATGTAATACCATTTAAAGATTAAATACTTTCAGCCATGAACTTGGTGCATTTCTCCAAATTTCCTAGTATATTTTTTAAAAATGTCCTTCAGTAAAATTTATACAGTTAACCCTTGAACAACATGGTGGGGTGTAGGATTTCCTCCTTGCAAGGATTTCCTCCTTGCAGTCAGAAATCTTCACATTCATTGCTCCTCTGTATCCACAGTTCCACATCCAAGGACTTAACCAACACTTGCATTGTGTAGTACTGTAATATTTACTATTGAAAAAAATCCATGTATAAGTGGACTCATACAGTTAAAAAAGTTAACTGTAGTTTTATTTAAAAGATCTTATATATTTCTCTTTTTAAAAGTTTCATAATTACTTTATTTTTTAAATTGAAGTATGATCAAAATAAAACATTATATTAATTTCAGATGTACAACATAATGATTCAACATTTTTAGATATTATGAATGGTCACTACAATAAGTCAACATCCTTCACCATACATAGTTACAAATTTTTTTCTTGTGATGAGAACTTTTAAGGTTTACTTTCTTAGCAACTTTCAAATATACAATAAAGTATTATTAACTATAGTCACCATGCTGTACATTATACCCCTATGACTCTTATTTTATAACTGGGAGTTTGTACTTTTTGACCTTCTTCACCCATTTTGCCTATCCAGTCTCTGGCAACAATTAAGCTGTTTTCTGTATCTTTTTTTTTCTTTAGATTTCACATATAAGTGAGATCGTACAGTATTTATTTATCATTTTCTGTCTGACATTTCATTTACCATAATGCCCTCAAGGTCCATTCATGTTGTTATAAATGTCAAGAATAAATTCTTTTTTATGAATGAATAATATTGATATATATATATGTATATATGTATATAACATTTTGTTTTTTCATTTATCCATTGATGTACACACCACTTAGGTTGTTTCCATATTTTAGCTATTGTAAATAATGCTGTAATGAACATGGGAGCACATACATCTTTTCAAGTTAGTGTTTTTATTTTCTTTGAATAAATACCCAGAAGTGGAATTGCTGGATCATATGGTAGTTCTATTTTTAATGTTATGAGGAATCTCCATACTGTTTTCCATAGTGGCTGCACTAATTTACCTCCCCACTAGAAGTACACAAGCATTCCCCCAAAGGTTTTATATATCTGCTATTAGATTTATTCCTACATATTTCATAGCTTTTTGCAATTATGAATGGAATATTTTTCTATTAATTAAAAAATTAATATTGCCATGAATAGTATGTTTATTTTATTTTTAAAATAAATTTATTTATTTATTTTTATTTTTGGCTACATTGGGTCTTTGCTGCTGCACGCGGGCTTTTCTCTAGTTGCAGTGAGTGGGGCTACTCTTCACTGCAGTGTGCGGGCTTCTCATTGGGTGGCTTCTCTTGTTGCAGAGCATGGGATCTAGAGTGCAGCCTCAGTAGTTGTGGTGCACGGGCTTAGTTGCTCTGCGGCATGTGGGATCTTCCCGGACCAGGGCTTCCCATGTCCCCTGCAATGGCAGACGGATTCTTAACCACTGTGCCACCATGGAAACCCAGTATGTTTATTTTATATCCAGCCACATTACTAAACTCTTGTTAGTTCCAGGAGTCTGGCAGTTGTTGCTTTGGAATTTCTAGGTGGACAATCACATATCAGGCTAGTAGTGATGTTTCATTTCTTCCACTCAAATTTGTATAGCTATGTCCTTTTTATTCATGTTGCATTGGTTAGGTTCTCCAATAATATGTTGATTAACAGTGATAATAGAGGACATCCTTTAGTTGTTTTTATACCTTAATGTCAGTGCTTCTACAGGTTCCCCATTAGGTATGATATTTGATGTAAGCTTTTAGCAGATGACTTTTATCTGGTAAGAAAGTTTCTTTTATATTCTGAATTTGTTAATTAAAAAATTCAGGGTATAGTTTTACTTTATCAAATGCTTTTCCAGCATCTATTGAGATGATCATATAGTTTTTTTCTCATTTGATCTGGTAAATAATTAAGCTACTTTTATTCCTGGGATATATCCTACTTGATCACAATATATTACACTTTCACTATACTATCAGAGTTAGCTTACTGTCTTATTTAGAATTTTTGCCTCTGTTCATAAGGGGGATTGGTTTTTCTTTTCTTTTCTTGTGTTGTCCTTGTCCACTCCAGATTTGGTAATAGAATAACACTAGTCTTATAAAAGTTGGATAGCTTTCAATTTTCCCTTTATAACTTGTAACATTTTATGTAACATCAGAATTATCCTTTATTGAGAATTTCATTGGTAAAATTGTCTTGGTGGAATACAATTATTAGGAATAGATCTTAGACTATACAATTTCTTATATGATTACTAAGTTATCTAGATATTCTATTTCATGGGTCAATTTGTATAAATTATATTTGCTCTTAAAATTTTTTATTCTTCTTGGGTTTTAAATATATAGGAAGTAAGGAACTCAGACCAATACTTGTGAAAAAATAACTAGGAAAGCTGAAAAAAAAATTTTTTTAAATATGTTTGTAGATTTTAGGTAGCTAAGAAGGGAGTGAAGAATTACAAGGTCAAGATCATGGAGGAAAGGGAAGCCCAAGAAGTGAACTCAATATTTGGGAGTTTTCTTTCCCTATTAGTTTCTAGATTATGAAGGGACTGAGAGGGTGAGTAGTGTTTTGAGCAGCCTCTAGGAACTAAAGGAATAAACATTTGAATTCAGAGTCCTTCAAGAAGAGGAGTAAGCTCCTAGTCAAGAAGAGGAGTAAGCTCCTAGTCAAGAAGAGGAGTAAGCTCCTAGTGACTGAGAGGGTGAGTAGTGTTTTGAGCAGCCTCTAGGAACTAAGGGAATAAACATTTGAATTCAGAGTCTTTCAAGAAGAGGAGTAAGCTCCTAGTCTTTGGGTAAACCCTCAAAATATTACCCTAGAAGTAAGATAAACCAGAAGTAAACTGGCCTTCATAGTAACTGAAATCTAGATTTTTATTCAATCTGACAATCTCTGTTTCTTAATTTGTATGTTTGGACCATTTACATTTAATGTAATTATTGATATGGTTGGATTTAATACTATCATTTTATTATCTGTTTTCTATTGGCCCCCCTTTTTTGTTTTTTTGTTTCCATTTTCCTGTGAATGCTGTGTATTCCATTTAAATTTATCTATTGGCTTTTTGATTATATATCTTTGAATAATTATTTTAGTAGTTTCTCTGGGGATTGCAACATACAAAATTTCACGTGTACTTAGAGTTAATATTTTACCACTTCAAATGACATGTAAAAATCTTATAATCATATAAGCCCCTTTATCCTCCTTTATTTATATTGTAGTTCATATGTATTGCATACACTGAAAACCTCACAATGTTATCATTTTGCTTTTAATAGCCATACATGTTTTAAAGAACTTAGAGAAAAAATAGCTTATTTATCTAGATATTTACCATTTCTGTTGCTCTTTCTTCATTCCATGTATCATTCTGATATCATTTCCCTTCCCCCTCAAGAACTTCCTTTAACATTTCTTTTAGGGTAATTCTGCTGCCAACAGATTCCCTTAGTTTTCCTTCATCTTAGAATGTTTTTATTTCCTTTTATCCTTGAAGGATATTTTCACTATATATAGAATTCTGGGTTGACCATTAGTTTCTTTCAGCCCCTGAAAAATATTCTACTGTCTTCTGACCATAATGGTTTCTTATGAGAAATATGCAATTATTCAATTTGTTATGCTCTATACACAATGTTTTATTTCTCTCTGGTTGCTTGTAAGAATTTTTTCATTATCTTTGGTTTTCAGTAGTTTGGTTGTTATGATTTTGGTTTTCTTTGAGTTTATCTTATTTGAAATTCACTGAGCTTTTTGAATCTGTAATGTCATGTCCTTCAACCAATTTGGGATGTTTTCAGCATTTATTTTTTCAAAACTTTTTTTCTGCATCAATTTATTTTTCTTCTTCTTCTTGGACCTTAGTAACAAAAATATTAGACCTTCTGATATTTTACTACAGGTCTCTGAAGCTCAGTTCAATTTTTTAAAAATTGTTTTTCTATTTGTTGTTCAGATTTGATGGTTTCCAGGCATCTATCTTTAACTTCACTTACTCTTTCCATTCTGATATTAAGCCCATCAGTGAATTTTTGTTTTAGTTATTTTACTTTTTAATTTTAAAAGTTTCCATTTAGTTCTTGTTTTATAGTCTCTGTTTCTTTGCTTTGAAGTGCTCAAAAGTGACTACATACACAGGTTTAGGGGATCTATTTCTCCAGCTCTCTCCTTTCTATAATTTCCTGAATATATTTTAGCCCTTTTCATGGTCCTTGGAAAGCAGAAGTGTTGGCCTCTCCATGCTGTTACATACTTTCCATAACTGGGTCTGCCTCAGGAGCAAAGGGTAGAGAGAAAATAGAGAGAAAACAATTAAGAGTATTATTTCCCCAATACTCTTAAGACCACAGGAATTCCTTTTCCCAGTTCTTCTGTAATAAAGGACTTTCTCTGAATTTTAGGTGCCTGCAAGATCATGACTGCTGTTCTGTTGCAAGAGTGCAGCTTCATGACTTGCCACAGGGCAGGGTCAGGAGATTAGTAAAAGAGAAAAGAAGGGATTACCTGCACATTTACAATCCTGCAGGGTCCCTTACCTGGTCTTCTAACTAGAAAAAGAAAGTTTCTATTGGAGCTTTTCTGTTCATACCTGCTGTGCAGTTCTGGGATTTGGGTTGCCCTACAGTCTAAGTTAGGAGATATGGGTAGAAAAACAAAACCCAGGGAATTCACCACTGTAATGATTGTTATATGAGTTTTGAGAAAGTGATAGCAAGTTTATTCATTTTAGCCAAGACCAGAAGTCCTTGAAGTCTAGATTTGAATCATGTAATCCATGATTGGCTTAAGGTGAAACAAAATTGTTAGTGCCACAGTAGTCTGGCAGAGAGAAAACTCTCACAGGAGAGACTTTCTATCATAATCCTAGGCTTCACTTTAATTAAAAAAATTTTTGTGCTTGCTTCTGTGCACATATATTAAAATGGGAATGATACAGAGAAGGTTAGCATGGCCCCTGTGCAAGAAAGAGATGCAAATTTGTGAAACGTTCCGTATTTTTTTAAAAATTTCATATGCAATATCTGGCACTCAATAGAAAATAAGTAAATATATGAAGAGAAAAGACAAAGTAATCAAAAATAAGAGAACGATGTTCTTGGATTAGAAGAATCAATATTGTCAAAATGACTATAGTACCCAAGGCAATCTACAGATTCAATGCAATCCCTATTAAATTACCAATGGCATTTTTCACAGAACTAGAACAAAAAATCTTAAAATTTGTATAGAAACACAAAAGACCCAGAATAGCCAAAGCTATCTTGAGAAAGAAAAGTGGAGTTGGAGGAATCAGGCTTCCTGACTTCAGAATATACTACAAAGCTATAGTCATCAAAACAATATGGTACTGGCACAAAAATAGAAATATAAATCAATGGAAGAGGATAGAAAACACAGAAATAAACCCATGCACCTATGGTCAATTAATCTACAACAAAGGAGACAGGACTATACAATGGAGGAAAGACAGTCTCTTCAATAAATGGTGCTGGGAAAAATGAAATTATAACACTCTTAACACCATACTCAAAAATAAACTCAAAATGGATTAAGGACCTAAATGTAAGACTGGACACTATAAAACTCTTAGAGGAAAACATAGACAGAACACTCTCTGACATAAATCACAGAAATATCTTTTTCAATCCATCTTCCAGAGTAATGAAAATAAAAACAAAAATAAACAAATGGGACCTAATTAAACTCAAAAGCGTTTGCACAGCAAAGGAAACCATAAACAAAACGAAAAGACAACCCGCAGAGTGGAAGAAAATATTTGCAAACAATGCGACCAACAAGGAATTAGTCTCCAAAATTTACAAACAGCTCATGAGGCTTAATATCATAAAAACAAACAACCCAATAAAAAATTGGGCAGAAGACCTAAATAGATATTTCTCCAAAGAAGACATACAGATGGCCAAGAGGCATATGAAAAGATGTTCAACAGCATTAATTATTAGAGAAATGCAAATAAAAACTACAATGACATATCACCTCACACCAGTCAGAATGGCTAGCATCAAAAAATCCACAAACAATAAATGTTGGAGAAGGTGTGGAGAGAAGGGAACCCTCTAACATTGTTGGTAAGAATATAAATTGGTACAGCCACTGTGGAGAGCAGTATGGAAGTTCCATAAAAAACTAAAAATAAAGCTACCATATGACCCTGCAATCCCACTCCTAGGCATATATCCAGAGAAAACCATGGTCCAAAAGGATACATGCACCCCAATGTTCATTGAAGCACTGTTTACAATAGCCAAGACATGAAAGCAACCTAAATGCCCATCAACAGATGAATGGATAAAGAAGAAGTGGTACATGTATACAATGGACTATTGCTCAACCATTAAAAAGAATGAAATGCCGTTTGCAGCAACATGGATGGACCTAGAGATTGTCATACTGAATGAAGTAAGTCAGACAGAGAAAGACAAATATTGTATGGTATCACTTATATGTGGAATCCAAAAAAAAGTGATACAAATGAACATATTTACAAAATAGAAACAGACTTACTGACTTAGAGAATGAATTTATGGTTACCAGAGAGGAAGGGTGTGGGGAGGGATAGTTACACAACATTGTTAATCAACTATACTCTAATATAAAATAAAATGTTTAAAAAAATAAGAGAAACAACAGACAATAAAGAAGACCCACAGAGAGTATAGCTAATGGAGTCATTAGACATGGACTTTAAAATAATTCTACTTAAAATGCTCAAGGAAAAATTATACATTGTTATGAAGTTGTCCCTTGTATTCTCTCATAGCTTTTAATATTCTTTGTATCTGCAATTTAGTTTTCTTTTAGAAGGATTGCCAACTTCTTGTTTCCATTAAATGGGTTGAGTGGAACTTGAGTTTTTTGTATTAGAATATGAAGAAATCACTTTAGGGCTTCCCTGGTGATGCAGTGGTTAAGAATCCACCTGCCACTGCAGGGAACATGGGTTTGATCCCTGGCCTGGGAGGATCCCACATGCCGGGGAGAAACTACTGAGACCATGCACCACAGCTACTGAGCCTGCACTCTAGAGCCCGTGAGCCACAACTACTGAGCCCGTGTACCGCAACTACTGAAGCCCAGGCGCCTAGAGCCCATGCTCTGCAACAAGAGAAGCCATGACAATGTGAGGCCCACGCACCACAACAAAGAGTAGCTCCCGCTTGCCTCAACTGGAGAAAGCTCATGTGCAGCAACAAAGACCCAACACAGCCAAAAATAAAAACAAACAAATTAATTAATTAATTAATTAAGAAAACAAAACAAAACAAAAAAAACCACAGGGCCTCTCAAAAACCAGTCTGAAAACAACCTAGTAGTTCTTAATTAAAAAAAAAAAAAAAGCTTTGCATTTGTGGAAAGTGCAATACCCCAATTGAATCATCTTGCAGTCAGATTTCAGTCCTATGGTCAGGAAGCATTAGTATAAGAACATAGGAACTAGGGCCCCTGCCGGCCGCTGGTGGGGGACTCTGACACCCAAGGAGATGGGAGGAATCCCAAAGTGAACTGGTAGGATGTAGGCAGACTAAGGGGGGAGGAGAAGTGGAGGCCAGACAGGATTGGCATTCCTGAAGCTGGGGAGATCAGGAGAGACAGGTGGGAGGGGCCCTCCCAGCCCAGAGGAACAGGAGAGGAGAGGAAGGTGTTTGCCCCATCCACTCGAGCCCAGGAAGCCTGCTGTGTTCCTAGATGAGGTCCCTGGCCATCTGAGACAAGGGGTGGAGTGCACACCTGTACCCCTTCTGTTCCTTGAGCCTAAGCCCCACCCCCCACAGCCCCCAGGGTTTTTCCAGCCCTGTGGTTCCTGAGCATTGGCCTCGCCCACCACCCAAACCTCACCTTGCTTAGGCCCCGCCCTCCACAGCCAAGGCCTATCCCCCCATTTTTTTTTTCCTTCCTCCACTTTATTGCTATTGTGGTACTGTTGTACCTTCTGGTTGTTGATTCATCTATATTTTTATTTTTATATTCTTCCTAACATGGCTGTTAGTTTCCTAGTCTAATTTTATTCTTTACTTTGTTATTGTTGGGTTTTTTTCTTTTTTTTTTTTTTGCCACCCCAGGTGGCTTGCAGGATCTTGGTTCACGAGCCTGGGAATGGGCCAAAGCTCCTGCAGTGGGAGCTCTGAGTCTGAACCACTGGATTAACAGAGAACCTCAGACCCCAGGGAATTTTCATCAGAGTGAGGTCTCACAGAGTTCCTCATCAAGTTCCTCATCAGCACCAAGACACAGCTCTACCCAATAGCATACAAACCCCAGAGTTGGAAACCTCAGGCCAAACAACCAGTAAGACAGGTATACAATCCCACTCATTAAAAAAAAAAAAAATGAGAGGGCAAAAAAATATGTCACAGATGAAGGAGCAAAGTAAAAACCCACAAGACGAAGTAAATAAAGGGGAAATAGGCAATCAACCCGAAAAAGAATTCAGAGTAATCATAGTAAAGATGATCCAGAATCTTGGAAGTAGAATGTAGACACGGATTGAGAAAATACAAGAAACGTTTAACAAAGATCTAGAAGAATTAAAGAACAAACAGAGATGAACAACATAAAAACTGAAATGAAAAATACACTAGAAGCAATCAATAACAGAACAACTGAGGCAGAAGAATGAATAAGTGAGCTGGAAGACAAAATGTGGAAATAACTGCCCAGGACCAGAATAAAGAAAAACGAATGAAAAGAATTGAAGACAATCTCAGAGACCTCTGGGACAACACTAAATGCATCAACCTTCAAATTATAGGGGTCCCAAAAGAAGAAGAGAAAAAGAAAGGGTCTGAGAAAATATTTGAAGAGATTATAGTTGAAAACTTCCCTAACATGGGAAAGGAAATAGTCACACAAGTCCAGCAAGCACAGAGAGCCCCATACAGGATAAATCCAAGGAAATACACAGCAAGACACATATTAATCAAACTAACAAAAATTAAATTAAAAAAAATATTAAAAGCAGCAAGGGAAAAACAAAAAATAACATTCAAAAGAATCCTATAAGGTTATCAGCTGAAACTCTTCAGGCCAGAAGGGAGTGGCAGGATATACTTAAAGTGATAAAACAGAAAAACCTACATCCAAGATTACTCTACCCAGCAAAGATCTCATTCAGATTCGATGGAGAAGTCAAAAGCTTTTCAGACTAGCAAAAGCTAAGAGAATTCAGCACCACCAAACCAGCTTTACAACAAATGCTAAAGAAGCTTCTCTAAATGGGAAACACAAGAGAAGAAAAAGACCCACAAAAACAAACCCAAAACAATTAAGAAAATGGTCATAGGAACATACACATTGATAATAACCTTGAGTGTAAATGGATTAAAAGCCCCAACCAAAAGACATAGACTGGCTGAATGGATACAAAAACAAGACCCATATATATGCTGTCTAAAAGAGACCCAATTCGGACCTAGGGACACATACAGACTGAAAGTGAAGGGATGGAAAAAGATATTCCATGCAAATGGAAATCAAAAGAAAGCTGGAGTAGCAATACTCATATCAGATAAAATAGACTTTAAAATAAAGACTGTTACAAGAGATAAGGAGGGACGCTACATAATGATCAAAGGATCAATCCAAGAAGAAGATATAACAATTATAAATGATTATACACCCAACATAAGAGCACCTCAATACATAAGGCAAATGCTAACAACAAGGAAAGGAGAAATCGACAGTTACACAATAATAGTTGGGGATTTTAATGCCCCACTTTCACCACTGGACAGATCATCCAAACAGAAAATAAATAAGGAAAAACAAGCTTTAAATGATACATTACACAAGATGGACTTAATTGATATTTATAGGACATTCCATCCAAAAACAACAGAATACACTTCTTCTCAAGTGCTCATGGAACATTCTCTAGGATAGATCATATCTTGGGTCACAAATCAAGCCTTGGAAAATTTAAGAATATTGACATCATATCAAGCATCTATTTTGACCACAATGCTATGAGATCAGAAATCAATTACAGGAAAAAACTGTAAAAAACACAAATACATGGAGGCTAAACAGTGCACTACTAAATAACCAAGAGATCACTGAAGAAATCAAAGAAGAAATTAAAAAATACATAGAAACCAATGACAATGAAAACACGACAATCCAAAACCTATGGGAAGCAGAAAAAGCAGATCTAAGAGGCAAGTTTGTAGCAACACAATCTCACCTCAAGAAACAAGAAAAATCTCAAATAAACTATCTAACCCTACACTTAAAACAACTAGAGAAAGAAGAACAAAGAAAACCCAAAGTCAGTAGAGGGAAAGAAATCATAAAGATCAGAGCAGAAATAAATGAAATAGAAATGAGGAAAACAATAGAAAAGATCAATAAAACTAAAAACTGGGTCTTTGAGAAGATAAACATAATTGATAAACCCTTCGCCAGACTTATCAGGAAAAAAAGGGAGAGGACACAAATCAATAAAATTAGAAATGAAAAAGGAGAAATCACAGCTGACACTGTAGAAATACAAAGGATTATAAGAGACAACTACAAACAACTATATGCCAATAAAATGGACAACCACGAAGAAATGGACAAATTCTTGGAAAGGTACAATTTTCCAAGACTGAACCAGGAAGAATTAGAAAATATAAACAGACCTATCACAAGTAATGAAATTGAAACTGTAATTAAAAATCTTCCAACAAACAAAAGTCCAGGACCAGATGGCTTCACAGGCGAATTCTAACAAACATTTAGAGAAGAGCTAACACCAATCCTTCTCAAACTCTTCCAAATTATTACAGAGGGAGAAACACTCCCAAATTCATTCTACGAAGCCACCATCACCCTGATACCAAAACCAGAAAAAGATATCACACACAAAAAATAAAATTATAGACCAATATTACTGATGAACATAGATGCAAAAATCCTGAACAAAATACTAGCAAACAGAATCCAACAGCACATTAAAAGTATTATACCCCATGATCAAGTGGGATTTATCCCAGGGATGCAAGGATTCTTCAATATACTTAAATCAATCAATGTGATACACCACATTAAAAAATTAAGGAATAAAAACCATATGATCATCTCAATAGATGCAGAAAAATCTTTTGACAAAATTCAACACCAATTATGATAAAAACTCTCCAGAAAATGGGCACAGGGTTTTCCTGGTGGCGCAGTGGTTAAGAATCCGCCTGCCAGTGCAGGGGACACTGGTTCAATCCCTGGTCCAGGAAGATCCCACATGCCGTGGAGCAACTAAGCCCATGTGCCACAACTACTGAGCCTGTGCTCTAGAGCCTGCGAGCCACAACTACTGAAACCCACATGCTTAAAGCCCGTGCTCTGCAAAAAGAGAAGTCACCACAGTGAGAAACCTGCGCACCACAATGAAGAGTAGCCCTTGTTCACCACAACTAGAGAAAGCCCATGCACAGCATCTAAGACCCAATGCAGCCAAAAATAAATAAAATAAAATAAATACATTTATAAAAGAAAAAGCTTAAAGAAAATAAAAATGGGCATAGAGAAAATAAAAATGGGCATACCTCAACACAATAAAGGCCATATATGACAAACCCACAGCAAGCATCATACTCAATGGTGTAAAACTGAAAGCATTTCCACTAAGATCAGGAACAAGACAAGGATGTCCACCCTCGCCACTCTTATTCAACATAGTTTTGGAAGTCCTAGCCACAGCAATCAGAGAAGCAAATGAAATAAAAAGAATACAAATTGGAAAAGAAGAAGTAAAACTGTTGCTGTTTGCTGATGTCATGATAATATACATAGAAAATCTGAAAGATGCCACCAGAAAACTACTAGAATTAATCAACGAATTTGGTAAGGTTGCAGGAAACAAAATTAATGCACAGAAATCTCTGGCATTCCTATACACCAACAATGAAAAATCAGAAAGAGAAATTAAGGAAACACTCCCATTTACGATTGCAACAAAGAGAATAAAATACCTAGGAATAAACCTCCCTAAGGAGGTGAAAGACTTGTACTCAGAAAACTATAAAACACTGATGAAAGAAATCAAAGGTGACATGACATAAACAGATGGAGATAAATACCATGTTCTTGGATTGGAAGAATCAGTATTGTGGAAATGACTATACTACCCAAAACAATCTACAGATTCAATGCAATCCCTATCAAACTACCAATGGCATTCTTCACAGAATTAGAACAAAAAATTTTACAGTTAGTATGGAAACACAAAAGACCTCGAATAGCCAAAGCAATCTTGACAAAGAAAAACAGAGTTGGAGGAATCAGGCTCCCTGACTTCAAACTATACCACAAAGCTATAGTAATCAAGACAGTGTGGTAATGGCACAAAAACAGAAATATAGATCAATGGTACAAGATAGAATGCCCAGAGATAAACCCATGCACATATAGTCAACTGATTTATGACAAAGGAGGCAAGAGCATACAATGGAGAAAAGACAGTCTCTTTAATAAGTGGTGCTGGGAAAACTGGACAGCTACATGTAAAGGAATGAAATTAGAACAATCCCTAACACCATACACAAAAATAAACTCCAAATGGATTAAAGACCTAATTGTAAGACCAGACACTATAAAACTCTTAGAGGAAAACATAGGCAAAACAGTCTTTGACATAAGCCACAGCAAGATCTTTTTTGACCCACCTCTTAGAGTAATGAAAATAAAAACAAAAATAAACAAATGGGACCTAATAAACTTAAAAGCTTTTGCACAACAAAGGAAACTGTAAACAAGATGAAAAGACAACCCTCAGAATGGGAGAAAATATTTGCAAATGAAACAACAGACAAAGGATTAATCTCCAAAATATACAAACAGCTCATGGAGCTCAATATCAAAAAAACAAACAGCCAAATCAAAAATGGGCAGAAGATCTAAATAGACATTTCACCAAAGAAGACATACAGATGGCCAAGAGGCACATGAAAAAATACTCAACATCACTAATTATTATAGAAATGCAAATCAAAACTACAATGAGGTATCACCTTCCACCAGTCAGAATGGCCATTATCAAAAAATCTAGAAACAATAAATGCTAGAAAGTGTGTGGTGAAAAGGGAACCCTCCTGCACTGTTGGTGGGAATGTAAATTGATACAACCACTGTGGACAACAGTATGGAGGTTCCTTAAAAAACTAAAAATAGAACTACCATATGACCCAGCAATCCCACTACTGGGCATATACCCTGAGAAAACCATAATTCAAAAAGAGACATGTACCACAATATTCATTGTGGCACTATTTAGAATAGCCAGGACATGGAACCAACCTATATGTCCATCGACAGATGAACAGATAAAGAAGATGTGGCACATATATACAATGGAATATTACTCAGCCATAAAAAGAAACAAAATTGGGTTATTTGTAGTGAGGTGGGTGGACCTAGAGTCTGTCACACAGAGTGAAGCAAGTCAGAAAGAGAAAAACAAATACCATGTGCTAACGTATATATGTGGAATCTAACAACAACAACAAAAGGATACTGATGAACCTAGTGGCAGGGCAGGAATAAAGAGATAGACATAGAAAATGAACTTGAAGACATGGGGTGGG
Organism: Eubalaena glacialis; assembly: GCF_028564815.1. NCBI lineage: Eukaryota > Metazoa > Chordata > Mammalia > Artiodactyla > Balaenidae > Eubalaena > Eubalaena glacialis. Next base: position 25,819,104 of record NC_083725.1, read on the forward strand.
AGGGCGAAGCTGGGGTGAAGGGAGAGTAGCATCAACATACATACACCTCTGAATGTAAAATAGCTGGCTGATGAGAAGCAGCAATATAGCACAGGGAGATTGGCTCCGTGCTTTGCGATGACCTAGAGGGGTGGAATAGGGAGGATGGGAAGGAGGGTATATGGGGACATGTGTATGCATATGGCTGATTTGCTTTCTTGTGCAACAGAAACTAACACAGTATTGTGAAGTAATTATACTCCAATAAATGTCTATTTAAAAAAAAAAGAACATAGCATTGCCATTTCACTGAAGTTTGCTTATAATAGCAATAACTAAAAAAAGCACTTTACATTAAGTTATTCAGCGCAACTCTCTTAAAATACATTCTTTTATGTAAAAAAATTCAGTACAAAAATGAAAATGTATTTCCGCTCTCACGTCTCCTTTCTCTCTCAATGTCCAGTAATAATTGTCCTTTGCTATTCACGGGGGATTAGTTCCAGGACCCCTGTGGATAGTAAAATCCAAGGATGCTCAAGTTCTTTATATAATGTGGCACCTCTGTATCTGCAGGATCCACATCTGTGGAGTCAACCAACAGCAGATCGAGTGCATTTTTATCCCTTCTGTTTAAACATTTTATTTACAGTTATGTGATTAAATAATCACAATAACACATACTCTGATTTTTAAAAAATGTGATTTGGAATCCCCATAAGACTATGAACAGATTTTGCAACAGGAATTTTGTAGGCCAGTTGTGAGTGGCACCATATATTCAAAATGCTTAAAGAAAAACTTCCAACCAAGAATACTCTACCCAACAAATTATGAAGGAAATAAAGAGTTTTCCAGACAAGCAACAGCTTACGGAGTTCATCACCTCTAAATCAGCATTACAAGAAATGTTAAAGGGACTTCTTTAAGCTGAAAAGAAAGGCCGCTAATTAGTAACAAGAAAACATACGAAAGTATAAATCTCACTGGTAAAGGTAAATATATAGTGAAAGCAATAGATTAATCACTTATATAGCTAGTGTGAAGGTTAAAAGGCAAAAGTAGTAAAAATAACTATAACTACAACAATTAGCTAAGGGATACACAAGGGAAAAAGATGTAAAATGTGACATAAAAAATATAAAACATGAAGGGGGAGAGTAAAAAATGTGATTACATGGGTATGAGGTACATCTACACTCAGGTGTCTTTAGCTAAAATCTCAAGAGATAAGTATGTTCCATGCACATAGTTGCTTTTTCTCTTTCTTCTCAAAGGGATTTCAAATCTGGTAGGGCATGAAGTCCTATGATATATCCTTTCATCAATCCCACCATCTCTCTTTATTTTACATTCTATCATTACTTCTGAAGGACTTAATTGTGATCTAAACAAGATATAAAATCTGAACCAAAACATTTTGTTTCTCAAAAAACAAATAATATAATTGGTTGCAGCTATAAAATGAATGACCCCATGTACAGCACTGTGGGGGAGTGGTGGGGAGAGCAGTATCCTGCAGTTAAGGAGATGGACTCTTTAATTGGCATGAGCCTTTCTGGAAATTTTCTAGCTTTATTTGGGCTCCCTCAGGAGATTCACTTCATACCTGAATGTGTGAACAGACCCATGCATGGCAGAGGGCACCCCAGTATAACACAAGAGCCCCAAGGCCGCTGATTCTTGGTTGCCCTGGGGATATCTGTTCAGTGGACATCTGGTGAGTGCCAGGTACCTATACACTTTACGCACTTTGGACACAAAGATGAATTTGGCTAACTTCCTGATCTCAAACTTATATTCAGTCAAGTAGGGGAGATGAGAGTATGTGTCAACTAAAAATAACAAAAGCTAACATTTATTTTCTACTTGCTATGTTTCACACACTATGCTAAGGGTTTTGCCTTCAATCTCATCTATTCTTTGTAAGATTTCTTCAGGCTAGGTACAGTTATTATAGCTGGCATCACACTGTGAGAAGTGCTATAATTGAGGAATGAGAGTGATTGGGAAGAAATAAGAAAGATTTAAGTCTACCTGAGGGAGTTAGAGAAAGAAGAAAGTGACATTAGCTATTTACTTCTTTGCTTTTTCCTCAACTCTGAGCTGGCTGAGTGCACAGACTGCATCTTGTTCAGTTTCAAAACCTCAAAACCTACCCTCAATAAATATCTCAGGAACAAATGAATGATGTTTGAGCTGGATCTTGAATGTTGAGTAGATTTTCACAAAATAGGAAAGAAAAAGGGGCCTTTTAGTTAGAAGGTGAAGCATAAAAAAGGCAGTGAGACATGACTGTGAGATACTTAGGGAATGTCAAGTAATTTGGGGTGAGGGAATATCAGGATACAAGGTAGAGAGTGGGAGAAGCTGGAAAGTAGATTGGTGTCTCAGTTAGCTATTGCTGTGTAACAAACCACCAAAAATGGAGTGGTTTAAACAATCAGTATTCATTATTGCTTATGAGTATACAGGCCAGTTTGGGGGTTCTGCTGATCTGGACCAGATTTGGCTGATTTCAGCTGAGCTTGGTCATAAATCTATGGTGTTCTGATGGGTAGGCTGGAGGCTGGCTTGCCTAGACGGGCCTCATCCACACGTGTGGTTGCCTGGATGTTGGATGGGTGGTAGAAGTGATTGGGCCACGTGTCTCTCATCATTTGGTAGCCTAGCCTAGGTTTGTTCTCATGGCAGTGGCAGAGCTCCAGAAAATGAGTGGAAGTAGATACGGTCTCTTGAGACCTGAGCTTGGTATTGGTACTCTGTCATTTCTGCCACAATCTATTGGCCAAAGAAAGTCACAAGGCTAACTTAAATTCTAAGAGTGGGGAAATTGACTCCACCTGTTGATTGGACGAGCTGCAAAGTCAAATTGCAAAAAGGATAGTGATAAAAGGGGTGAAGAATTGGAGATATGTTTGCTCTCAATCTCTTACAGCTGAGGTTAGATACCATCTGAATACCAAGTATGAACTTTATTTTGTAAAAACAGGAAGCTCTCAAAGTCATGACATAGATTTGGGTTTTAAAAAGATATCTCTGGTAGTAGTATGATACAAAGTTTGAAGGGAGGAGCGATTAAAGGCAAGGTGCCTATGTGGTGCATAATGCAATCGTCCAAGATATTATTACGGGTTTAAACAGAACCCTATGACTTTAGTTCATTCCAACTAATCTGACAAGTTAGATCAAGACCACCTCTTCTATTCACTGTCCCACCAATTAATTTTGTGTAATTAATCCTTAATTAATTAAAGATTTAGTTTAAATATGTGAGCATATAAATTAACTTAGATGGCCTCTAAGTTTCTTCCCTATATTGTTTCTATTATTCTAAAATAAGAGCCTTGTCTATGGATATTCCAAATGACTTGCAGACAAAATACTGTCTGAAAGTTTTTTTCTTATGAAAAGAAATATGGGTTGTGGGAATCGAGGAAGATTTTTGAGCAAGAGAAAAATGTGATCATAGATTCCACTGGGAAGTTAAATTTCACAATGAAGAGTAGGATAGATTGATGGGTGAAGGTTATGTTGAGGGAACCATTTGGAGCCCATAGAAATAGTTCATATGTGAATCATAAGGCCTGAATTAGACAGTGGGTGGGCCCTGGGAATGGATAGGGAGGAATGTATCTACAGAGTAATTCTAAGATTAGAGAGAACTTGGAGCCTGACTGGATGTGGGGATGGGACAAGGGAGAGGAAGAATTGAAGGTAATTTCATTGATTCATGTCCACCTTAAATCTGATTCATTATATCACCAAGATCATATTTTATAAAAATTAAACTTTATTGCTTATAAAAGTAATACCTAGTCATCATGGAAAATATATTTGCTCTTTAATTTATTTATTGAACAAATATTTAAGTGCCTACTATGTGCCAGTCACTGTTCTAGGCACTAGGGATAGAGTAGAAAACAAAATGAAAGAGAAATCCCTGACCTCATGGATATTACATAGAGAAAAGGAAGGGGGGAAAAGTGAGGAAAATTGCCCAGATCCTTTCTTCTGCCCTAACTTAACATTTTGGAATATCTCCTCTATGTCTCTCTGTCTCGTTCTCTCCTGAGCTTCCCTTCTATCTCTCCCTCTCTCTCTTTTTCTCTCTTTCTGTGTATATGTGTCTGTATATCTGTTGTTTGTTTAGCAGCATTTTGGTCTCTTAAATATATGACTTTTCTACCTTAAATTATAGTATAAGATTTCTCCTCCCCATGTTAGTATCTATTCTTCATTACTGTCTCTTAGTAGCTGTGTGAACCTAGGCAATCTCTGTGCCTCAGTTTCCTTATTGGTTAAAATGGTAGTACTTCCCTTTAAACACTGTTGTGAGGGCTGACTTGATACATTTAAAGTGCCTAGAATAGTGTATTATGGTGTTACGGTGTAAGCACTCAATAAATTTAGCTGTAAGTATTGTTATTTTTATTATTAATATTTTAAAGCATCATTAGTTACCACTATATTACTTCTTTTTTTAAAATGTGGCCCTCTCTTTTTAATAGCCTTTTTAAAAAATTTATGTATTTTATTTTTTTATTTTTGGCTGTGTTGCGTCTTCCTTTCTGTGCGACGGCTTTCTCTAGTTGTGGCAAGCGGGGGCCACTCTTCCTCGCGGTGCACGGGCCTTTCACTGTTGCAGCCTCTCTTATTGTGGAGCATAGGCTCCAGACGCGCAGGCTCAGTAGTTGTGGCGCATGGGCCTAGTTGTTCTGCGGCATGTGAGATCTTCCAAGACCAGGGTTCGAACCCGTGTCCCCTGCATTGGCAGGCAGATTCTCAACCACTGCACCACCAGGGAAGCCCTATATTACTGTTTTTAATTATTTAGATTGCTTTCATTTTAATAACACTAAATGGGTATTTTCTTTTATACATCTTTATTGGAGTATAATTACTTCGCAATGTGGTGTTAGTTTCTGTTGTACAACAAAGTGAGTCAGCCATATGCATACATATATCCCCATATCCCCTCTCTCTTGAGCCTCCCTCCCACCCTCCTGATCCCACCCCTCTATGTTGTCGCAAAACACTGAGCTTATATCCCTGTGCTATGCTGCTGCTTCCCACTAGTTATCTATTTTACATTTGGTAGTGTATATATGTCGATGCTACTCTCACTTCACCCCAGCTTCCCCTTCCCACACCCTGTGTCCTCAAGTCCATTCTCTATGTCTACGTCTTTATTCCTGCCCTGCCACTAGGTTCATCAGTACCCTTTTTTTTGTTGTTAGATTCCATGTATATGCGTTAGCATATGGTATTTGTTTTTCTCTTTCTGACTTACTTCACTCTGTATGACAGACTCTAGGTCCATCCACCTCACTACAAATAACTCAATTTCGTTTCTTTTTATGGCTGAGTAATATTCCATTGTATATATGTGCCATAAAAGAATGTATTTTAAGAGAGTTGCGCTGAATAACTTAATGTAAAGTGCTTTTTTTAGTTATTGCTATTATAAGCAAACTTCAGTGAAATGGCAATGCTATGTTCTTTTTTTTTTAAATAGACATTTATTGGAGTATAATTACTTCACAATACTGTGTTAGTTTCTGTTGCACAAGAAAGCAAATCAGCCATATGCATACACATGTCCCCATATACCCTCCTTCCCATCCTCCCTATTCCACCCCTCTAGGTCATCGCAAAGCACGGAGCCAATCTCCCTGTGCTATATTGCTGCTTCCCATCAGCCAGCTATTTTACATTCAGAGGTGTATGTATGTTGATGCTACTCTCCCTTCACCCCAGCTTCGCCCTCCCACCCCATGTCTTCAAGTTCATTTTCTATGTCTATCTCTTTATTCCTGCCCTGCCACTAGGTTCATCAGTATCCTTTTGTTGTTGTTGTTAGATTCCACATATATACGTTAGCACATGGTATTTGTTTTTCTCTTTCTGACTTGCTTCACTCTGTGTGACAGACTCTAGGTCCACCCACCTCACTACAAATAACCCAATTTTGTTTCTTTTTATGGCTGAGTAATATTCCATTGTATATATGTGCCACATCTTCTTTATCTATTCATCTGTCGATGGACATATAGGTTGGTTCCATGTCCTGGCTATTCTAAATAGTGCCACAATGAATATTGTGGTACATGTCTCTTTTTGAATTATGGTTTTCTCAGGGTATATGCCCAGTAGTGGGATTGCTGGGTCATATGGTAGTTCTATTTTTAGTTTTTTAAGGAACCTCCATACTGTTGTCCACAGTGGTTGTATCAATTTACATTCCCACCAACTGAATGAGATCTTTGCTGGGTAGAGTAATCTTGGTTGTAGGTTTTTCTCTTTCATCATTTTAAGTATATCCTGCCACTCGCTTATGGCCTGTAGAGTTCCTGCTGAAACACCAGCTGATAACCTTATTGCGATTCCTTTGTATTTTATTTTTTGTTTTTCCCTTGTTGCTTTTAATATTTTTTCTTTGAATTTAATTTTTTTAGTTTGATTAATATATGTCTTGTTGTGTATCTCCTAGGGTTTATCCTGTATGGGACTCTGTGCTTCCTGGACTTGGGTGACTATTTCCTTTCCCATATTAGGGAAGTTTTCAACTATAATTCTCTTCAAATATTTTCTCAGACTCTTTTTCTCTTCTCTTTCTGGGACCCTATAATTCAAATGTTGGTGTGTGTAGTGTTGTCCCAGAGGTCTCTGAGATTGTCTTCAATTCTTTTCATTCTTTTTCTTTATTCTGCTCCTCGGCAGTTATTTCCACCATTTTGTCTTCCACCTCACTTATTCATTCTTCTGCCTCAATTATTCTGTTATTGATTGCTTCTAGTGTATTTTTCATTTCATTTATTGTGTTGTTCATCTTTCTGTTTGTTTTTTAGTTCTTCTAGATCTTTGTTAAACATTTCTTATATTTTCTCAGTCCATGCCTCCATTCTGTTCCCGAGATTCTAGATCATGTTTACTATCATTACTCTGAATTCTGTTTCATGTAGATTGCCTATTTCCTCTTCGTTTATTTGGTCTTGTAGGTTTTTACCTTTTTCCTTCATCTGTGACATATTTTTTTGCCGTGTCCTATTTTTTTTTTTTTAATGAGTGGGATTGTATTCCTGTCTTACTGGTTGTTTGGTCTGAGGCTTCCAACACTGGAGTTTGTAGGCTATTGGGTAGAGTTGGGTGTTGTTGGTGCTGAGATGATGAACTCCGTGAGACCTCACTCTGATGAATATTCCCTGGGGTCTGAGGTTCTCTGCTAGTCCAGTGGTTCGGATTCAGAGCTCCCACTGCAGGAGCTTCTGCCTGACCCTGGGCTCATGAACCAAGATCCCACAAGCCACCTGAAGTGGCAAAAAAAAAGAAAAGAAAAGAAAAGAAAAATAACAAAGTAAAAAATAAAATTAGAGTAGGAAACTAACAGACATGTTAGAAAGAATAGACCCCATGCCCATAGGTGGGGAGGGCCTATGCTTAGGACCCACAGGGCTAGAAAAGGCCCTGGGGACTGTGTGGGTGGGGGTGGGGCTTAGGCTCAAGGAACAGAAGGGACCCAGGCATCCCCCCACCTCTGGTCTCATAGGGCAGGGGACCTCACCTGGGAGCCCAGCAGGCTTCCTGGGCTTGAGTGGGCAGGGCAATCGCACTCCTCTCCTCTCCTGCTCCTCCCAGATGACTCGTCCTGCCTGCCTCTCCTGATCTCCCCAGCCTCCCTCCTATGACCCCAGCACCCACGCGGCCTGGATGGGGCTTTGGAGGGGGGGTACTGGCTTGGGAGCTCAGCGGGCTCCTTGGCTCAAGTGGGCCATGCAATCGCCCTCTGCTCCTCTCCTGCTCTTCCCAGAGAGTCCCTCCCACCTGCCTCTCCTGATCTCCCTGGCCTCAGGGGCGCCGATCTTGTCTGGCCTCCAATTCTCTTCCCCCCTCAGTCCCCCTACGTTCTACCGGTTCACTTTGGGGTTCCTCCCATCTCCTTGGGCATCAGAGTCTCCCACCAGTGGCGACAAGTGCCCTAGTTGTGGGGAGACACTGACTCCACATCTTCCCACACTGCCATCTTGACTCCATTTCCCCTGCATTATTTTGATTGTCATCCTCTTGGTGCTTTCAAGCTCCTGGGTTCGTTCTAGGCTCAGACTTCAAATAACTTCTCTGATAGTTGCCAAGTTGCAACTAGGTGGTTTCTATTCAGGTAAGAAGTTTGGTTAGTAAGTGAAGACTTTATTTGTTTTCTCCATCATGTAGGAGGTTGGCCACCCTGACTGACACCTTGAGAGAAGGAAACTCTTTGAGAGTGGCCATCAGTGGGAGTGTGCTTCTGGGGCAGCACCAGCTTTGGCTACTGTAGGAAGCTTCTCAAGAAGCATTTGGGGTGGGAGGGCAGGCCATCCACCTGGGACCTGTGTTCATATTGATGTCAATTTTGGGGGGCTGCTATAACAAAAATACTATGGAATGAGTGGCTTAAACAACAAACATTTGTTTTTCACATCGCTGGAGGTTGAAAAGTCCAAGATCAAGGTGCATCTTTGGTGTCTGGAGAAGACACTCTTCTAGGTTTGTAGATGGCCATCTTCTCACTGTATCCTCACAGGGCAGAGAATGAGAGAGAAAGGGAGAGGGTATGGAGAGAGAGAGAGAGAGAGATAGAGAAAGCTCTATCCTGTCTTTTCTTATAAGGATAAGAATGGGCTCTAAGGGCTTCCCTGGTGGCGCAGTGGTTGAGAATCTGCCTGCCAATGCAGGGGACATGGGTTCGAGCCCTGGTCTGGGAAGATCCCACATGCCGCTGAGCAACTGGGCCCGTGAGCCACAGTTACTGAGCCTGCGCGTCTGGAACCTGTGCTCCGCAACAAGAGAGGCCGCGATAGTGAGAGGCCCGTGCACCGCGATGAAGAGTGGCCCCCGCTTGCCGCAACTAGAGAAAGCCCTCGCACAGAAACGAAGACCCAACACAGCCATAAATAAATAAAAAATAAATAAACTTAAATTACTTAAAAAAAAAAAAAAGAATGGGCTCTAATAAGGGCTTTCTTATAAGGGCTCTAATCCCATTCATGAGGGTTTTACCCCCAAAGGCCCCACCTCCTAATTCCATCACATTGGGGGTTAGGATTTCAACACATGAATTTGGGGGGACACAAACATCCAGCCCATAACAGCCCTCCACTTTCTCCATACTAACTCCTGTTTGTTCCTCTTGGGTGGATGACAACAAAACATGTAGTCCTTTGTTAGAGGTGGGCACAGGGTCAAGTTACATTGACAAAGTAAGTTGAGGGAAAACAAAGGAAGTGTTTGATTTACTTCTAAACTATTAAAAATTGAGACTAAACCTCAATATCCTCTAGAGCAGTGCTTCTCATTCAGTAGGTCTGGGAGGGGGCTTCAATGATTCATTTCTAACAGTGCTCATGCTGGTGGTCTAAAGACCAGGCTTCAAGAAGCAAGGCAGTAGATTTTGACTATGAGGTCCATGAGACCAAGGGCACCATATTCTCTTCCATTTTTCCCCCAGACTTGCCATGGTGCCTGGCACAAAAGTAAGTTCTCAATAAATGCTTGCTGAATCAAATTAATGTGGGACACAAGCTACAGGGACAAATTTTATAGCTTAATTTTCTGTTAGAATAAGCTCACAGCCAAAAACCAAATAGATAAAAGCCAACCATAATTAGACATGTGTTTAACTAGTACTTTGGAGTTTCCCAAGCACTTTAATTAATGATAGCTTATTTGATTTTTACTCTTACAATAATCTTCTGAAAGTGAGCTGTCATTATTTTTCCATTGCAGACGGTAAAAGCTAAGTCGGAGAGGGTAAGTAATTGGCCTAAGGAAGCTAGCAGCACATACACTGGAATATGGGTCTTCTGCTTGCTAGTTTTTTCCTGCTGTACTCTGCATAAATAGTAAAAACTCTTGTTATCATACTGCTTGAGGCTGTTGATGTTCCTGTTCCACAGTAATTGCTACATATTTGACACAGAAGAGCTAATACATCTAGAATTAAGTGTATGGGTGTGATATGAGATTTGGCAAAAAATTACTCACAAGCTCTCTCTGGGCTTCTGGGACAAACCAGATGCTCCTGAAGGCTCTTCTCTCTCCCAGCAAAAGGGGTTACATCCAAGCTCAGCTTCCCTGAGGACCAGAGATTTCCTTCTTCAAGGTAGCATCCCATAGACCCCAAAGTCTACAGGACAGGGCAGCTGGCAACCAGATCCAGACTGTGTGGCTACAGAGTGTACCGATCAGATCATTCCCTCTGCCAAGGTTGCTTTCAGGTTTGCCCCCAAAGAAATGAGAACAGTAAGGGGCAGGAGCTCTCCACCTGAACCCAGACCAACAGTGTGTCACAGCACACAGGCCCTGGTGGCCTTGGGACAATGGGAAGCATTCACACCTTTTTTTCTCTTACTGATCCTTGCTTTAGAAACTTTCCTAGTAAAATCTATTCCAAACCCATGTCTTGGGATGATGTGGAATTCACTTGAGCCCTTGTATGGTAGGTGGCAATCATGAAGGGACTCCCCCCCCCCCAACCCCGCCTTAACTCACCTTGCATGACAGAGGGGGTTTAACTGTTGTTTTACAAATTTAATCTCACCTTTCTCTTCTCTTTGCCACACTTTCCTAGTTGCCATCAACTTTCTTCTATAGCCTCTTTTGCAAGGCAGACCACAGTGCTAGATACATAATAGATAAAATAATAGAAAAGTACCAAGTCAACATTTTATTTTTTGCTACTCTACTCTGGTTTCCGTGAAGCATCCCAGGGATGTTAACAGATGACATCACACATGTTAGTGTGCCTATGAGTAATAGCATTCTGGAGGCTAAGTCAGGTCAATGGGGCACAAGAATCTTGGCAGTGAAAGGAATGTTTTATTTACAAAGAGTTCACATGTTTGAAGTTCTATGAATTTCTCTTTCCACAGATATGCCCTGAGTATATCGCAGCCAGGCCCTGCAAGGCCCACCTTGCTGAGGTTTCCCACAGTGGGGGCAGAAGGAGTTATGCAGGCTTCCATTGCTCTTGGGGGGAGACAAGGATCAGGAATTCAGAGCTCACAATCTTGTCGGAATTGTTCTTTCTGTATCAAGGAAGAAATTCTGACCAAAAATGTGGGAAGTCCTGAGGGACAGTATGGCAAGTATGAATTCATCCTACAGACATCTGAGCAAGAAATGTTATTTACATATAGAATATTATCACTTGGGGCGGTAGGTGTGTACATGTGTTTATAATCTACACTGGACAGTAGAAAATAATTCCAATTAGGTAGATAGCATAATGATTAAGTCAAGGCTTAAGGACCTGGGTTTAAGATCTTGCTATGCTATCTTATCTATCTCTATTATCTATCTATATCTATCATTTATCTATCTATCTATCTATCATCTATCTATCTAACATCTATCTATCTATATCTATTACCTTTTGACCACTTTCACCCATTTGGCCCACCCCACACCTCATGCCTCTGGCAAATACTAATCTGTTCTCTGTATCTAAAAGTTTTTTTTAAGATTTCACATATAAGTGAGATCATATGGTATTTGTCTTTCTCTGACTTATTTCACTGAGCATAATGCCCTCAAGATCCATCCTTGTCGTTACAAATGGCAGGATTTCCTTCTTTCTCATGGTTGAATAATATTCCACTGTGTATATAAATATATCATGTTTTATCCATTCATCCATCAGTGGACATTTAGGTTACTCCCATGCCTTGGCTATTATAAATAATGCTGCAATGAACGTGGAGATGCATGTATCTTTTTGAGTTAGTGTTTTTCTTTCCTTTGGATAAATGTCCAGAAGTGGAATTTCTGGATCTTACGGTAGTTCTTTTATTTTTTTTAGGAACCTCTGTACTGTTTTCCATAGTGGCTGCACCAATTTACATTCCCACTGACAGCGTACAAGGGCTCCCTTTTCTCCACATCCTCGCCAACACTTGTTATTTCTTGTCTTTTTGATAATAGCCATTCTAACAGGTGTGAGATAATACCTCATTGATGTTTTCTTTCTCTTGAGACATTTGGTAATATATTTTAAATCTCTAAGCCTGTTTGTCTAGAAAAGCAAGCATGCAATCTCATTTTGTATGTTGTTGAGGAGATGAGATAATGCAAGGAAACGGCTAGCACAGTCCTGGCACATGGCATCAGAACTCACTAAATGTTAGCTCTTGAAAAGGAATCCATACCAGTATCTCTTTCATCTTCTAGGACTTGATGTTATACTTTGTTCTGCTTTTCTGCCATTTTGTTTCTAGATTAGAGCAGTTACTTCTGTCAAGCTCCCTGAAGAGTCAAAGGCACTGCTTTGTTGGAGTACGTGTCACCACAGCTCAAAGTTTCCTAGATGTTGCTATGGGCCTAGCTGACACTTTCCTTTTTGTCTGTCTCTTTTTTTCTTCTCTCCATCTCCCATCCCCTAGCCCCACACTCCACCAACCCTGATCCCCTCCTCATTCCTGTTCAGTTTGGATGGCCCCCTATGTTTATGGATCAAGATAATTTGTGGCCATGGAGTTTGATGGCCAGGTTTTATTTCCCCATTGCTGACTTCCTATAAGCCCAGCCTGTTCAGCTGACCTGCCAGCTCAGATCAAGCCCATAACTCTGATGGGTCTTTAAGATTTTGGGTAGTATACATCAAAATGTCTATGTCCCTATGATGTATTTCTCCTGCCAGAGGTTAGAAAGTGAAGAAATTAGGTTGCATTTGTCTAATTCAGTGGTGGGTGGACGATCCCTACTTATGTCTGTCTCTTTGTCTCTCAGTCACCTAACATCTCAGTTTCCTCAAACTGTCCCAGTTCACCCTATTGTCCTAAAGAAATTATTAACAACATCCTCTTTTTCTCTCAAAAGTGTCCTGGTTTGGAAGATATATCTTCCAGACCTATCTTTTAGGTCTGGTATATATTTAAGCTTCATTTCAAATAGAAAAGATGGTACGTTACCAAGCAAAAAATATTTTTTTCTGTACAATAACAAGAACTGTGAGAAGGAAAGTCAGATTGAAGTCATAATTTTCAGAAATGGTGCTTCAAAGAGTTTTCTTTCTGTAGTGCAAACTGGAATGTGTTTTTATCATAGCAAGTAGTATTTTGAAAAACTTGGTAGAAACATGCTACATAATTTACATTTTAAGTGGTCAACTCTTGTTCAATGAAGTATAAGCAAACTAAAAATGCTCAAGGGAAAAACACAAACACATCACACTTTTTTTAATGGCTTGAAAGCTTCTTCTCTTTTTTTTTCTCACCTCACTTCATATTACAGGATATAATGCATCTTCCACAAAGAGGTGCAAACAAGAAATCTAATAATACTCAGAACTAGAAGGAGCTGGCAGAGTTTGTTCATCCTAAAATTGTGCAGCCATGTTAAGATACAACAGAGAGAAATCATTCAAGGAGCTGGGAGGGAAAGCTCCTAGCTTTGTTACCATCAACTATCTCTACTTGAACAGAAGAGACATGAGCTGGTATAGATGCCACATATTATCAAGCCATGTCAGTGACACAGGACCATAGTGGATAGGAAGAGGCAATGCATACATGCGGCTTCAAAGGCTGTACTGAACATGGAAGAACACCTTCATATATAGCAGCTACAGCAAATTCAGGGCTCCCAAGACAGGCCATTTACTGGGTTCACAAATTCTCACTTACTCTGGAGAGGAATATATATTCTTGTCACTACTCATGGTATATATCATGCTTTAACTAACTCCTTCCTTTCCCCATTCTAAGAAAGGACACAGGGCTATAAAAGATGCAATGCAAAATCCTGCCACCTGGCATACAGCTGAAAGGGAAAGAACAGCAAAATCCCAGAGGAGCTAGAATGGACCAGGAAACAACAGGCACCTTAATGTTTTCTGTATCAGCTGTCTAGCAGTAGAAAAATCAGGCTTCAGAGGAAGCTGCAAAGAAAAAGCTTGATCTTATTCTTTCATTAAAGCAACACCAGGCCTCAAGATTAGTTAAATAAAAGCAGTCTCTCAGACATGACATACTGTAATTCACACCTGATTACTCTGAACGATGGCATGATTTATATTCAGCTTCAGGTTGTCTGTCTTTGACATTCTACCCACTCACATATCTGCATATTCAGAAGCTGTACAAGCACAAAAATATTAAAATGAAATCCACTATACATTACAGTAGAATGACATGTAATTTATTCATAACTGAGTTAGGCAGTACTCAAAATTCACTTAAATAAACAAGTGAGTACACAAACATCTAATAATACTAAAACTGATAGTCTGAAGGTATAAAATACCATGGGTATGAAATGCCATGGTAAATACTATTCAACAGACTACAATCATAATTAATTCCAAACTAAATCATGGTTTTTAAAATGATTTTAAGCAGTTTTGAAATGACTTGATTTTGTTCTCCTTCCAAGCAATTTATTTCTTCCACTGATAAAAGACAAGGTCATTAGTTTCAAGAAATATTACAGAATGACATAGCTCAGGTTCTTCTCTGGCAACATATTTTCTTGCAAATTGTTTTTTAATATTACCTCTTGACATAGACAACAAACCAGACAGCACTCAGTGCCCCAAGCAAAGATGCCTGGATCAGAACAGTGCCAGGGTATAACTCTGAGTTCAGCAAGAGGCAGGCAGTGAAAAAGCTTTTGGAGCTTTTGCAGTGTGCATACTTCTTTTCTGAGGCTCCAAGCATCATAAACATATTTAGGCAACCAAGCCAGTAAAATTATGGGAATAAAATAATTTGATGTCCAGATGACTATGCCACAATTACAACTGGGGGTAAATTACAATATAATTCTGTGGTACTTCAAAAAAAAACAGCACCTACCTAAATTTGCTTCTTGTTAGCCTCGTTACATTTTCATGAAGTGCAGCAGTATTTGCAAGAATGATTGGTCTTATCATGTGTCTGTTTGTATTATTTTCAAGTCATACTTTATTGGAATGAGGTCCAAGCATGAACCTGGCTTGAAGAGCTAGCAGCTATAGTCATGAAACATATCAATAAATTTAAAGGCTTTCACAGAACAAAATTCAGCTAAATCTTTTACATATAAAATACAGCTAGAGAAATACAATTCTTCAACACTAAATTATGAGGGAGAGGAAGCCAATTTGAAAAAATAGAAAACTCTCTCCATACCAGGTGTCAAGGCAAGATGTAACACTGCATGATGCCACAATATGAGCAGTCACTGGATGACAAATACTGCAGAAATTGTGGTATTTGGGGATCTGGTAATTATGACGAAGATATGAAAACACTGTACCAACAGGCATGCATACAATCAGTGTGTGCATTCAGTGTGTGAGCTGGGACCTAAGCAGAGATCTAACACAATAATGAGGCACTGTCCTGGGGTATCCATTAAAACCAGTGTGGGTGATTATATGTTGATTAAACCTTCTGAGGCAGCAAAGTGTGGGCACAATGCCATGTCTGGATTCTGCAGCTGTTTTATGATCCTCTTGCGGAATTTCTCCCGCACACGATTAAATTCCATTATGTCCATGGGGTCCTCTTCAATCCAAAACTTATGAAACTCGTGCATCAAATAGCCTGTTAGAGATAAGACAGTGACAAGAATGCAAGGGAAAAAAATCCTTAATCATATTCAAAATCACCCTGAATGCTGAAAAAGATGTCAGACCAACTAACAGCAACCATGTCACTCAAAGACAAGATCAAAATACAGCAAATACTACTGTTAAAATTATTCTTTAAAACCAGTGCAGTAGAAGCTACCAACCTGCAAGATTTTTGCAATTGGTCCTAGAATTATTCTCACTCTGCTCAAGCAGGAAGAAAAATCAATTCTGCCATTTCTAGAATATGAATAACAACTGGAACATATTTTGAAAGGTTGACAGTAACTACTTCATTCTTCACCTCCTGATTAAATTAACATAACGGTGTGATTTTTCAAAAGTACTCCACTCAGCCTTTTTTCTCTTGATATTTGATTTGAGTAAAGTTTTAAATTACCCTGACAAATCAAAAGAATGCATTCTGACAATCTATTCTGAGACAATAAAAACTGTAAATCAACTCTGAACAATAGAGTGGTCATTAAACTATATGAAATTGTTAATAAGACATCTTTGCTCTGAAGCATAATTTCATATTCAAATACTTTTTTGTCTCAAAAATGTTATGTGGATTGGGAACATTTTTGGAATAAATGTTAAATATTTGATATGAGAACCTACTTATCGTATTGTTTCCCCACTGTACCCCTCCTGCCTCATTTAGAATTGAAATGTGAATAGCTTTTTAAAAGACAATAATAGGTATTTGCATGTAGTAAAGCAAAAGCAAGCTCAAGTGTCTCTATAATAAGAAAAAAAGTATTTAAGGAAATAATACTAGTTAGAAAAATGGAAACCAAACATTACATAAGCTTTACTTTGTCTTAACATTAGAAGGCAGTAGAAGATAGTTCAGAGGAAGGATTCTGGAGCCAGAAACCTGGTTTAAATCCTAGCCCTTCACCTTCATGGGAAGGAGTAAGCAGCAGAGATGACAGAGGGCAGGGGAAGAAAACTTTGGAACAAATATACTCAATTCTAATAGTAAAAAAAATTCAATAGCTTTTGTTTTTCTGTTAACTAGCTACTTATGGGATAACCTTTAACATAGTTCCATAAGCAGATTTTTTAAAACCTGTATTCATATCTCACTGTAATACAAAATTAGAAATGAACTTCCTTCCTACCCCCAACACACACTGCCAGATGTGAGTCTAATTCCACAAACTTACCTGGTTACTCATTCATTACATTGTTAAGTATGCTTGTACATCTTTAAGTATACGGTCTTTCTCTTCAACTATAGGAGGAAGGGTAGTAAGGAGAGAGAGAATTTATTTTATTTTTTCTTTGGGTTGACTCATTTCCTCTAGGCTTGGACTGCCTCTGGGCTCTCTCCACACATTAACACATTTTGTTAATCTGTGTTAACACAAGTTAACATATTGACTGCTTTTAACATCTCAGATGGGAACACATACCAACCCTCACCCAAATGCCTCTGGGCTACACCAGTCAGGCCCCACTGCCACTGTAGTGAGAACGTGACCATATCAGAGAAGCCCCAGATCAGAGGTATCAGCAATCCCAGGAGCCATCCATCTGTCTCTGATCCATCTGATGCTTGGATTCCCTGTGGCAGCACCCAGTCTTGAACTTTTCTGGTGACAACACTGACATTAGTCTGGTCCATGAATGAAGAACCTGATTCTTTAGAGGTGCTTTCTCACACTGGGCCAAAATTTCTTGCCCCATATTTCTTGGAACAAATTCAATCCTTCTCCAACTCAAGTACCTGAAGTGCCCTTTATGCCATGAGGTTAAGCATCCCCATTTCTTCTTACCATTTCTCATATGCCATGACTTGGAGTCTGTTTATCATCCTGGTTGTTTCAGCACACACCAACAGAAATTCTTTCCTCTCATCTCGTATCTTATTCAACCAAAAGAATTCAATCATCTGTCTATCCTAAAGTATCCCAAGAATGGCATGAGGTACTTGTAAAAAATGAAGACCCTCCCAGATTCAACCAGACATCGCAGTTCAGTAAGATGAATCTCATGTCACTGAAGTTTGAGATCCATTGGTTTAGAAGATGCCTTCTTTTCAAGTTCCCTTGGTTTCTTTCTAAATGTTATAATTTTTATGGTTCTAAATAAAATCTATGATCATTTATAATTTCTTCTTCCTTGCTATATAAAATACACACATAATTTTCCTGACTTTGCTTCTGAGCTCAAATAAACATACCTGACCTCTTTTGTATATAGAGTCAGGTTTCCAATACTGATGAATTAAAAGCAACTCATTGGTATCTCATGATTAATAAGTTATTTACCCCTATTGAGAATAATAAGTAGGCACTGTGAAAAATACTTTAATGAGAAATTCACTTTCCACAATGTACATCCTCACTCTAGAGGTGATCGAGGGTAGCATAGAGTTTTAGAAGAATACAGATCCCTTTGGTTTCACCATTTTTCTACCTTACATGCAACTACAGGAAAACATTTTGAAAGGTTTAAAAGACAGGCTAGGAGAAGAGTAGAAGGGAGAGGGGTGGTTAATAATCTAACACCATTCTCCTTCCTCTCAAGACTACAAAAGTCAAGGTGTAAATCTTGCAAACTGATTCCCTAGGACTCTCTCTATCCCATCAGAAAAATAATTAGACACTGTATAACATGATTTTAATCAAAATGTAGACGTGGTGGCTTGGCTTCCAGGGTACATACCATAATCATAAAACTCTACTCATTTATATAACATTACAGTGTTCATAAATTCATTTGGCCAATTGATCAGTTGGCCCATCTGCCAATTAACAAATATGTAACAGATACACGAAAAAGGTAGAGTTCTTATGCCCCCCAATTCTCGGTTTCTTGGAGAGGGACCAAGGTAGACAATTTCAGATGATGATTTGCTAGCTAAGGAAGCTAACAAAATGGCATGAAGAGCAGAGGGAGGAAAGAGGGGTCAGGGTATTGCTTATAGTCTCTTATTTAATTCTTACAGCAGCTTTATGGAATAGGTAATGCAGATGAGGACATTGGGTTTAGAAGAGATACTTGAATGGTGTACGATCACACAATTATAGCTGGAAGCTGGAAGCCAGTACCTGAAATCAGCTGCCTTTTCCAGTGTATTCTCTTTTTCTGGTTCTTATTCCTACTGAATAGTTCCTTCTTTTGAAGGTCAAAGAAAAATTAATTCTTTTTTCTCTTCTTGCTATTGTACTTCCTTCTGCTCACTACACCTAACCTTACTTTATTTCAGTGCAGCTGCCTGTTCAGTGGAGCTTTAGAATGAATGTGATTTTCATAGCATACTGACTTGGCAGTGCAGTGCTCACTGAATAATACTGTAAAGTCAAAATGATAGACCTATTATATTCTTACATTCTTTCACCTAGATGAAATACCTGTTTGGAATAATAATTTGGCTTTCCAACCCAAGACTGCAGCATATTTGTTGTTGCTTGAATGTGTCTTGGTTTTGCTTCACTGCGTTCGGTTAGTAGACTGCAGAGACACAAGGACACAGGTAATTGCAAGAATATTACAGAGAAGAGGTGCAAAACTGATCATGTCTGATAGATGAACAACGAATTCAGGGCACAGTTTGCTTCTTCTAGAGAGGCCTGAGTCCCTCTGCCTCACCCCAATCCACAGCGGGATTGCTGCTGTTTCTAAAACCTGGTGAGGGCCTTAAAAAAAGTAATCCCACTGCTTGCTTACTCACCCAGGTTAAGATTCTCTTGGAAGCCTATTAATTCAGGCCAATGCCAAATTTTTCCAGAGTAACTAGACTTCCTTTCTCCTGAAAAGGACACCAGCCAATATTTTTGCCTCCCATCCATCCATCCATCCATCCATCCATCCATCCATCCATCCATCCATCCAACAAATACTGAGCACCTATTCTGTACCAGGTTCTGTGCTGTGGATATAGTCGTGAACAAAACAAACATTCCTGTTCTTATATGTCAATTCCTATGATTCTAACTTTGATTCTCTCCTGCAAGAGCTCCCCACTGTAGGCTCTGATTTTCTCCTTAATGCTAATGAATCCCAAATCTGCCCTTGTAATTCTTCAGAGCTCCACAACCTTATATTAGAATGCCCACTATTCATTAGAATGCCCACTATTTCCCAAAAGGAACCCACCCCTGGTATACCTAAAACTAAACTCATTCTATTTTCCCTCAGAATTGTTTCCCTGGCTTCCCTAAGGAGCATGGTAACTATAGAATAGGCTAAGTACGAGGGGTAGAGAAACAAAGCAAGGGATCCTATTTATCTACGTTTATGCTCTTTCGAATGGCTTACAAAACTCTTTCAAGATATCCCCCTTCCCCATTCCTGCTCTTACTACTGTCATCTCTAGACACCCCTCCTACCACCCGAAATCCTATGCTCTATTCCTTGAATCCACCACACTGTTTGTCTTGTGGCCTTTGCCTGTGCCACTCCCTCTCACTGGACCACTAGGCCACCACTGCTATATTTCCTGCTACCTATTTTTCAGTTCTCATGGAAAGTGGAATTTGCTTTAGGAAGCTTTCCCTGACCCCCAGACTAAGTGAGATTTTACTTCTTCAATAACAAAATTCTCCCCACAGTGTTTTAATTATTTGTTTAGATGTCGGTCTTCCTCAACACAGCATCTGATCTGTAGTAAAACCTCAATATTATTTGCTGGAAATGGTCAGAATTGTTACAGGAGTAAATATAATCATCTAGTTGTCAAAGTAGGAGCTGTAATTACAAATGTAGGGGACTTACATTTTCCATTAACAAGTCATAAAGATGTATATATTTTAAAATTTTCTTTTTCATTCAACTTATACATAATTTATTTTATTTAATTTTTATTGATGTATAGTTGATTTACAATGTTAATTTCAGGTGTACAGCATGATTCAGTTATACATATGTATGTCTATTCTTTTTCATATTCTTTTCCCTTATAGGTTATTACAAAATACTGATTATAGTTCTCTGTGCTATACAGTAGGTCCTTCTTGGTTATCTATTTTATTTATAGTAATGTGTATATGTTAATCCCAACCTCCTTATTTATCCCTCCCCACCTTTCCCCTTTGGTAACCATAAGTGTGTTTTCCATGTCTGTGGTCAGTCTATCTCTGTTTTGTAAAAAAGTTCGTTTGTATTTTTTTGTTGTTGTTAGATTCCACATATAAGCAATATCATATGATATTTGTCTTTCTCTGGCTTACTTCATTTAGTATGATAATATCTAGGTCCATCCATGTTGCTGCAAATGGCATTATTTCCTTCTCTTTTTATGACTGAGTAATATTCCATTGTGTGTGTGTGTGTGTGTGTGTGTGTGTACATATATACATATATATCACATCTTCTTTATCCATTCATCTGCTGATGGACATTTAGGTTGTTTCCATGTCTTGGCTATTATAAATAGTGCTGCAATGAACATTGGGGTGCATGTATCTTTTCAAATTATAGTTTTCTCTGGATATATACCCAGGAGTGGAATTGCTGGGTCATATGGCAGCCCTATTTTTAGTTTCTTAAGCAACCTCCATACTGTTCTCCACAGTGGCTGTACCAACTTACATTCCCACCAGCAGTAAAGAAGGGTTCCCTTTTCTTCACACCCTCTCCAACATTTATTATTTGTAGAGTTTTTGATGATGGCCATTCTGACCAGAGTGAGGTGATACCTCATTGTAGTTTGATTTGTATTTCTCTAATAATTAGTTATGTTGAGCATCAAATTATACATAGAGTCAAATAGTTTAATAAGTCTTGTTACAAAGAGCAAATGAAAACCCAGCAACACTTCCTGTCCTAATTCCTGCTTCCTTAAAACAGCATTTCAACTCTTCCAGCTGATTCTTTGATTATTGACCTCCATAGCTCTAAATAACATATTTTCCATTGCTTGATTTTTTGACTTCCCTCATCTTGAAGATTCTCTTCTCTTTCCTCTCCTATTCTCTCCCCTCCCCTCTTCTCCTCTCCCCTCCCCTCCCCTCTCTTCCTCTCTTCTCCTCTCTTCTCTTTTTTCTCTGATAGATTTCCTGCTTTCTGTACCTCACTGATTCCTCTTAGGATTACTCTCTTATTTTATGGAAAAATATATTTCAGGAGCTTCCTTATAAAGGTACAAGAAGGTAAAATGTTTAAGACCTTGCACTCAAAAAAATGTGTTTATTCTACTCCACACTTAATTGGTAAGTTGGATTGGGTATAGAATTCAAAATTGGAAATCATATTCCCTTAGATTTTAAATAATATTTGCTTAAATTTTTGAAGACATTATTCCACTCTCTTCTAGAATACAGTGTTGTTGTTGAGAAATCCAATGTCATCTTGACTCCCAATTCTTTATGTGACAGATTCGGACATTTTTAGAATCATCTCTTTCCTATGTATTAAAATTTCACAATGATATGGACCTGAGTGTGAATCCATTTTAATCTATTATCCTGGTGCTTACTAGTTTAAATATGAAAAGTCATCTTTCAGTTCTGAAAATTTTTCTTCATTTATTTGTTTGATTCCCTCCCCTTAGTTTCACTGTTCTTTTTTCTGGCACTCCTTTTATAAGACTTCCAAGAATGGTCCTTTAATTTCTCAACCTTTATTTTCTATTTTTCATCTATACTTTCCGGAAGTTTTCAGCTTTATCTTCTAATCCTTCTTGGAGATTTCATTTCTGTTATCTGATTTTTAATTTCTAAGAACACTCTTTTATTCTCTGAATGCTCTTTCTATGGCACCTTGTTCTTGCTTCATAGTAGCAATTTCTTCTCTTATCTCTTGGGGATATTAATGATATGCATTTTTTTTTTTGGGGGGGGTATATAGGATACTTATGATATTTATTTTGTTGAGTCAAATAGTGTACATTTTATCCAGCATACTGTTGCTTACAACTGTTTAAACTTAACTTTATTCAATGATGATTACTTAACTGAAAAATTAATATAACTCATGTCAAACACTAAGAGTATTTGTGGATATTAAGAATTTATGGATAATTGCCACTATTCATTCCCCTTTCGTCTCATTTACAACCATGACAGGGGCTCCCCCTGAGGCCTTGATTGTGTCCGTTGAGACACATTTCACAGCTTTCTTGGAACCTCCTTAAATGTGCCGATTTAAAATTCCTCCAGTCATCATGCTTATTGTCTCTGAATGATACGTATTTTTGAAGTTTTCTTCTCTCTGCATGGTTTCTGTTTCTTTATAGTGGCTTTATTTCTGCCTGTTTTAGACTCTCTTTCATGTCTGAGGCTTTCTTTACTGTCAGTCAGATTACCTACATATGATTGCTCTGTATGTCCTGGACTTTTTCACAACACAGAGGAATCAGATACCTTACATGGTGGCTCATGCTTCCAAAGGCAGCTCAATCCCTGATCTCTAGATCAAAGCCTTTTCTTTAAAAAAACTTTTTTATTGATGTATAATTGTTTTACAATGTTGTGTTAATTTCTGCTGTACAGCGAAGTGATTCAGTTATACATACATATATATATACACATTTTTAAAAAATATTCTTTTCCATTATGGTTTATCATAGGATATTGAATATAGTTCCCCATGCTATACAGTAGGACCTTGTTGTTTACCATTCTATATATAATAGCTAACATCTGCTAACCCCAACCTCCCACTCTATTCCTCCCCCAACCCCCTCTTCCTTGGCAACCACAAGTCTGTTCTCTATGTCCATGAGTTTGTTTCTGTTTCATAAGTAGGTTCATTTGTGTCATATTTTAGATTCCACATATAAGTGATATCATATGGTATTTGTCTTTCTCTTTCTGACTTCACTTAGTATGATAATCTCTAGTTGCATCCATGTTGCTGCAAATGGCATTATTTCATTCTTTTTTATGGCTGAGTAGTATTTCATTGTATACATGTACCACATCTTCTTTATCCACAGATGAAAGACTTTTCTAATGTAGCCCTAAAAGTCACATAGTGTCAAATCTGCTTATTCTCTTGGTCAACCAACTGGTCAGCCCAGTTGGGCTGGGTGAGAGGAACAAAAAACCTACCTTTTAATGGGAGGAGTATCAAAGAATTTGAGGACATGTTTTTAACCATCACACTCAAACATCTAGTAATACTTGGCTACCTGTAAATATTTTTTACTAAATAAAAAGCCAACTGGATTCAAAGCTGATTGGAAGCTCTGAGCACGTAGGTAGGGTTTGTTGATGGTGAGCATGACTGTAGAGTGATATGATTGGGCTGCTTCACTGGGGAGACCCAGAGGTCAGCATCTTCAGCTATTTTCTCTTGGGATGTTCAGATTTCAGAGAAGGCCCTTGTCAGTCTCTTGCCAAAGTGATAGGAATTGGGTAGGAGAAGGAGCCTGGGTCTCAGTCTTCATCATCACTTTCAGTATGGTTTGCCATCAGCTGTACCTGATTCTCATCAGACCAGAGACCCTTTATTTTTCTCTCCCTGTAAAGTACACCAGCCTCTGCTGAGGAGAGGGAAGGACAGAAGCTGTCTCCTGGGGAAGGGGATTTAAGCCTCTAAGAGCTTCTTAACGTATTTTCAAGCAATCTTGCTATTTTTGGTCTTATTATGTTAACCCTCATTTCTGAGATATCTAATGCTGCCAATTCTTGAACCTTTTGGGGAGTCCTGTGGAATAAATCAGGTTGCTTCTTACCTTTCCATGCCACCTGTTAGGGATTTGCTCTCTCAAGACTACTAAATCATTTACCACTTAATCTGTTTTCCAGCTTTCAAAATGAGATTTTCTTGCTTTGTTTCTGATTTTTATCCTTGTGGGTTTATGCTTTCTTAGGAAAATTCCTTTCTATTAACTTTAGTGGAATTTCAGAAGGGAGCATAATGCATACACTAATTATGTCATCTTTAACTGGAAGTCCTGCTTAAGCAGATGTAAAAGAAGACAGAATCCTAGATAACATAATCACTATTAATTTAGGAATTTAGATAAAGTAAATGGCTGTTAACTTGTGACTTTATCACATTTTAAAATTGAACTGGGGAACAACACTCTCCTGTGGTAGATTTGGGGTGGAATGATTGTGTCTTAACCATACTTAGAAAGAGTGGCAGACCTGTTTAGCAACATAACAGCAGAAAAAAGGCTGAAAGAAACATAAAGAGAAGAATTTTGAAATTTTCTTGCTAAGAAAGCTCAGGTACGAGGCCCTCAGTGCAGTAAGCATGGTTTAAATGGTTTAAAAGACATTTCTCTTTTAAATTGCTTAGATTGCTTGAAGACTTGGTAGACTATCGTTTTATGTTCCTCCAAACCAGTTTGTGTCTGACCAGCAAGGATCATAATGACACACAGCTACATTTTAGGATTCTGCCTCTAAAATTAGAGAATAGCATCTGAGGGCTCTACTAAACGGTCTCGGTCTTTATCTTCTGAAACCTCAGCACAACTGCAACCCCAAAGGATACCCCTCAGGCAAGGACAACATAAGGCTCTGGTTCAGGGTCAACGATACTTCCCTCTACTAGCACCTACACTTAGAAAGGGCTGCAAACACTACCCTCTGTAGCACTAGTAGTGGTAGCAGTAAAAGTAATACCAATGACAACTCTACCACCATCTATATCACCCATTAAACCACCACCTTCTCTTTCTAATGTTCACTGAGCACTAACTATGGGACTAGCTAATAAAAAACTTTTTATCCTCATCTCATTTTACCTCCATAGCAGCTCTATGAGGAAAGGACTCCTTTTATAGATGAGATAGCTGAGGCTTAGAGATGGTAGTTAACGTAGATCTGGGAGTCAACTCAGGCTGTCTTCAGAGCCTGCACTCTTAAGTGTTATGCCATGTTGGATCAGAGGAAGAAAGACATCTCTGATGTCTTTAAGTCAGATGGGAAGTTGATACATTGAATATTTATTAGGCAAGAGCTGGGAACGAGGAAAGATTCATGATGCCTGAAAATATGTGTAGGTTGTGAATGAGAAAACAAAATCAAAACCAAAGGAGGAAGTTCAAAGGCTCCAATGCAGCCAAATCACAAAGATCTCTCAGCTTCAACCCTTGTCTAGAGTGTTCTATAGAAACCTATATCAATAATTAAGTAACAGGACACTTACAGAATGTTTGCTGGAAGTGAGATAATGTTGGAGCTTCTGGAGCGATGTTGTAGAAATGAGTTTTTAGAGCTCCACTCACCAGTAGATTATATGCCAGATCAGTTATATTGATGCCCACAATTGCAAACGAGTACCTGTAAAGTGCAAGCCACACCAACTGTATATCACATATGAGAAGTTAAGCATTTCAAAAAATGATAATTTGATATTTAAATTGTTATTATCAGAGTGTCAGATTTCCCTTCTCTCCCCAACTTATCAAAACCCTGAATCTTATAAATTACCAGAAATTTTTAATAATGTATGCCAAAAGAATTGAGAGTTCATATGCTTTGACTTGGTAATGCCATTCCCAAATATATGAGAGAAAAAAACAGAAAATGACAAAGCTTTATATGCAATGATAGTCATTACAGCATTATTTATATGGCAAAGACATGTAAACTATTCATATATCCTAAAGAAGATGATTGGTGAAATAAATTATGGTAATCTCATATAACATATTACAACTAGTAAAAACCATACTCCTAAACATTATTTAAGCAGGATATAAAACATTATGTATAGAACAAGCCAAGTTTTATTTTACACACAAATGTGCAGAAAAACTAGAGTGAAATTCCACAAAATATTAATATGGGTATATTAGAGTAATATGATTAGGGTGATTGTTTGGTTTACTTTCCTATATTTTTGAAATTTTCTATAATAAACCTTATATTACCTTTAAAATGAGGAAAAATTTAACTAGTATCTTAACACTCAGGGTATATTTTCTAGTCCATTTTCTACATGTCTATCTAAAATGAAGTGAAACTGAGTTCTTAAGTCCTCTCTGGTATTATAAATCCAGCACATTAAAAAAAAGGAGTTCTCTGCTCAGAAATATTTTTGGATGAAATGGGGCATTATAAAAAAAGACCTTCTAAAGTAAACTTTTAACTAATAGCCTGATACTTCATAGAAATCCTTAAAAGAAGACTAGCAAATACAATTCCAAATTATGATTTTTGAAAATCATTTCCATACAGTTATAACTTTCTAAACTTCATCACTTGGTCACAGGCAAAGTAGTATCATATAATCATACAAGTAAATACAAAAACATATAAACAGGTCTTTTCCAAAATTCAACTGGATTATGTATTTCCATCAGGACAAGTGCATTTTCATCCTTGTCATTTTTTGCAGTGCTCTTCTGACAACCTTTATATATGAAGTCCCACACTCACCCAATTGCTTTATCCATCCTTTTCTTCTCCCATTCTGCTTTGCTGAATTTGCTGAATAAATGAATGAATGAATGAATGAGTAAATAAATAAATAAGACTTCTCTAATTGATACCTGTTCTCTTTTAATGTTTTTGTTAAAACTGTTGACTAGATGTGGGGATGTCTGTAACGCAGTTATCAAACACTAATCAATTTAAATGTTATTAACTAAAAAGCCACAATACAATTTATATGGAGCTCAGAAATGGAATTATTTAAAGCCATGCTACTTATTCTTTATTCACTATAGTACAGCAGTGAGAGACAGACCTAAAGGCCAAACATACTCTTTTATATTATCCATTAATTATCAAATAATACTTCCTCCTCTAGCAAGATGCTACCTCAGTCATGATTCCCCACTGCATTTCTTTTGGTTTTCCCTCATGGCAATTATCCTACTCAGCCTTATTTGTGATGTCTGGCACACAGCAGATGCCAAATAAATGTTTACTGTTAAATAATTGAGTTAGTGAAAAAAAGAAAGAAGGAAAGAATAAAAGAGAGAGAGGGAGGGAGGGAAGAAGGGAAGGAGGAACTTATAGGTTTTAAAAATTCTGTTCCAACAGGTGTTGTGGCATTTCCTCTGGCTCAGCTAAGACAGCTAAATCATAGTAGCTCCATTTTAATCCATTTTTATAATTTGAGTTTCTGAATAAGACTGAAGAAAGGGTTCTATAATAAAAGCATTCTGAAAATACTGACTTGCATTCTATTACTTCGTGTACTTTCTTATTCCCCCTATTCTCACCTACTTCCATACTGCCAGTATCTTGTAGGCAGGAACCATGTTGCACTCTTCTTTGTGGCCAATGTGAACTTTCGTTCAGTGTTCTACACTAAAAATTGTGGTTAGCCTTGGAATTAAATAAAATTTTAAAACTAGAGTTATTATGAACATTTAGCTTCCATCTAAGTAGGAGAAAGGAGAGTTCTTTATAAAACAATGCAAACACTACATTAAAAGACACACATGTAACACACACACAGCACAGGCCCACAAAAACATGATGCAAAACTGTTATTTTACTATACTTACTTTCTACTCTGTAAATGACTGGCTCTAATTCAAAGTAACTGTCTTTAATTCATGTTAAAATAAGCCACTTCTTTTTAAAGTGCAACTGCCAATTAACAAACCAACAAGTCAGCCAAAGAGGCATCATGAGATTTTTACCTTAAAAGACTCATATCCAAACTAAAATGAGTTAGGTGTGAAATTTAAGAAATTTTATATAAACAAATTTGTAAGCACCTATTTTCTCTTCAACAAAGCTTTGTAAATACATAGTATCTCTGTATTTTGTTAAATTAAATCTATCTGCATTGGAAATATAAGAAAAGGCCAAATGACCTCCACTCATTTGATTACTTATAGGATATCCTGGTCCAAACAGAAGGAATTCCTCTCTTCAGGAAACACACACACAACAAACAAACAAAAATACAAACTATCAAAATTCTTCTCTTAAACTTAAACCTACTTTTATCTCTCAAGTTACTTCAGAATTCAATAGATTGATCTTCACAAGAGCAATAACGTATAATGCTTGCTGAAGGGTAGACAGGAAAAACTTTCCTTAGTATTTATGACTTCTCCCTATTCAACACCTGAAATATTCAGGGCCTGAAAGAACCTATGTTGATATCACTATGGGTTAATATGTATTTCTTTCAGACATTTGTGAAGGACAGTACTGTTTTCAAAACATTCTGATTTGTATTCAATGACATTTACCATCAATTTGAAGTGATTAATACTTGAACTTCATCTAGTCAATTTTATTGTAGCTTGAGGGACAAAGTGTGTGCGTGCCCACACAGACACACACATACACACACACACACAAATACTAGTCTCTTCTTAAATAAGAGTAATCACACCCTCAAATAATTCCTCTCTGGTGGCCAACACAGGATATAAAATTATAAAGCCTTTCTTTGAGAATGGCTCAGACAAAATCAATCCCTCTCCAATGGTTAATAAAAAAAATATATTTTAAGCTTATTGTCACTTCCTAAGGACCATGGAGGATTCATGTCTTTTAACTGATGCTTCTCCAAGGAATGTCAGTGCACACAGACTCCCCAGCCAATTTTAATCAGAGAGGTTTCAGAGTCTCTACATTACAGAAACATGTAATTCAGACAATGTAGTTAAAAAATTAAAAGTTTGATTTTAACCATGTGATATATGAAGAAAAAGTTATGATTTTAGTGCTTTTCTCGAAGTAAATAAAACGTAAAGAAAATGAAAATTTAAACTTATAAAAAGATTATAATTATAAATTTGGGAAGTATAGGATAATTTAATGAATCTTAGCCAATTGAAGCTAGAGTAAGTATAATAGTAAGATGGGAGGGGAGCCACAAATTCAACCTGTTTATAGATTTTGAGAGTGGTATGATGAAATCTGGGACTTATTTAGCAAACATGAACACTAACAAGATAACCTGTCATGCTGAGGAGAAAAAAGTGATACAAAACTATGAGTACAAAATAGAAGAACTCCTTATAATAAGAGTAACTAAAGCATGTATACACTCTTTATAGTAATACAATTAGAAATACATTAATAGAAGAGGAGATTTGCTCTGTGCAGCATAATTCCCAGATGAAATGTCCCTCTCTTGGAGTAGATGGGGGCAGAAATGTGTGGTAATGTGTTCAGCCTTTAGGTGAAGTTTCAAAATGTTTCTCCAACAGACATGGCTGTAGAAAGGCTCTTTGACATTTTCTATCAGGTCAGTCTAATCTGGTTTTTCCTTCATCAAAACACAGCCCAAACGTAATGAACTATATTACATAAAAAGTTGGGAAATGTTTGCTTTTTGAAAATTTTTCATGAATTTATATTACTTTAAAAATTCTTACCCATACTTATTCTAAAATAACATAAAAGCAAGAAAAAACAAAAGCAAAGAAAAATACCTTATTTCCTCTTTAGTGATATCCCTAATGTAATCAGTTAAAGACAAAAATTTAGAAAGGTAAATGAAAATGCAAACAATTTAGAATCTAGAATTTTATTAAGAAAAAAAAAAGAGCCTCAGCAATTTTAGACTTTCTCACTTGGTCCCTGACTTCAAGACTTCCATTCTTCCCTCTATTCCCCCACTGTGGTCCCTTGTCTCTGAACTCTTTCTTCCATACTCTGCTTTCTCCTTCTTCTATGCCCACCTCCTCAATCTTCCTAGACACCAGAGATGTTATCAACCCCTCAAGTACACATCTCACTTGAACAGTGCCACTTTACATCCTAAACCCTGTAACAAGTACCTGACATTATAACCTTCCTATTCAGCATTTGTCAAAAGGGCTTGTTTGAAAGAGCTTTAAGCCTCACTTCTGGTGGGTTGACTCTCTTGAGAATCTCATCAATAGAGCCATATAGGAGATGAAATTAATTCTACCTAATCCACAAAGCCTAATCCACCTTTCATTTTCAACAATTACCTGCATTTTGGATGAAGAGAATCAGATAGGACCTGCTGAGCTGTTGCAGCATCCCTTTCTGCAAAATACCTGCAGTTGGAGGGAAAGAAAACCATAACTCCATATCTTTTGAATACATTCATTTCAATCCAATTTGAGGCCATTTTGGATTCAGAGATGGACACCAGCATAAGCATACAACCTGTGTCAGCTCCTCCAGAGAATGAACAGCTTTTCATAATAGAGTTTTCCAAATATAATGACAGTATAATAGGGTAGTTGTAAAACCCACAAAGATTTAGGAATGATTCTAGTAGGTTTGAAATTTTAATTATGAACTTTACCATTCCTTAGCGAGCCAAAGATATTCTTATTAATGAGGGGTATAGATTCTTATTAGGAAGGCTGGATGAGGCCCCTCAGAAGGCAGAAGAAACTTGGATGAAGGGACATGGTAAGAGGCTGTGACAGCCAAAGGGCAGAGAAAGGATGAGACTAGAGGAGGTGATAAAAGTTCAAATGTATTTTCTTGGAGAATATTCATGGGGTGTTGTTAGAATTCTGGATGAAAATATCTTATGGAGCTTAGAGATGTTTAAAAAATTCTGTTCTGGGAAGAAAGGGGCAATGAAGTTTCCCTTCCCACATACAAAAAGCTTACATACCCTCAAAAATATATCATAAAAAATACTTCATAAAGACAATTATAAAATACAACTACATATAGCATGTATCATTTAATTTGATGTGTATTTCCTGCATATATCTAAAGGATAAAACAACCTCTTAAATTTTCTCTCAGAAAAGTTCAAAGCTAGTCAGCAAATTTAGTAAACATGTTTAGGATTATTAATGAAATTGAGTCTCTTCATACTTTTGTTGGTCATTTAGGTTTCTTCTTTTATAGCTTTTCTGTTCACATTTCTTGGTCCAGTATATCTAAAAATGTCCTCAAATAAATAAGATAAATAAGCCTACAGATAATAATATACTGGATATGGATCCTTTATCAATTATGTGAGTGTCAGTCTTGGCTTTCTTTTCATTTTATTTATGGTGGCTTATAGAAGGTTTTGATTTTAATGTGTGAGATTTATTGATTTTTCTTTTACAGTTTGTGCTTTTTTGGTTTTTATCTTTAAGAGATCCCTCCTTACTCACATATCTTAAAGATGTTCTCCTAAAAGTTGTAAATATTTGTTTCTGACATTCAATTTGTAAACTGAGGCAAGGTAGAGATTTTTTTAATTTAATTTTCAAATTTTTTTAATTTAATTTTCAATTGCCCCAGCTCTACTTATTTAAAAGCTCATCCTTTACCCACTTATTTGTAACACCACCTTTGTCATCAAAATTTACCTTTTTATTCATTCACATTACATAATAGTGTAACATTTAAAACATTTACCAGTGGGGAGGGGGAGCAGGGAAAAAATAGGAGTGGGGGAGTGGGAGGTACAAACTATAGGTATAAGATAGGCTACAAGGATGTATTGTACAACACGGGGAATATAGCTAATATTTTGTAATAACTGTAAATGGAGTGTAACTTTTAAAAATTGTATAAAAAATTTACCATCTTAAAAAAAAAGCATGGGCGATTATTAAACTTTTTAAATTTAAAATAAAAGATCTTAGGGGGAAATGGGTGCCATTAAAAATGCCATTTTTTCTTTTAAAAATATATCACTATCCTCACTAGTAGGGTAGTGTCAAAGGACACAAGAACCAACCTAAAAGGACTCCTTTTTTCTTGAAAAATAATGGCTACAAATGACCCAATTGAAGCATGAAAAAAATAATGAGCACAATTATTAAATCACATAAACATACAAAAACCAGGAGTTAAAGTGATAATTTAAAAATATAAAGCAAAAAAAGAAAAGTTTGATCACTAACAAGGGGACTAGGGCATCAATTCCTCACTCTGAAAATTGGCAACTTATTTACTTGAGCAGCTGTCCTGCCTATATTTTAATTTATTTATTTTATTTATTTAAAAAAAAATTTTTTTTTTGGCTGTGTTGTGCCTTCGTTGCTGCGTGTGGGCTTTCTCTAGTTGGCGGTGAGCGTGGGGCTACTTTTCATTGCAGTGCGCAGGCTTCTCATTGCGGTGGCTTCTCTTGTTCCGGAGCATGGGCTCTAGGCATGTGGGCTTCAGTAGTTATGGCACCCGGGCTCAGTAGCTGTGACTCGTGGGCCCTAGAGCGCAGGCTCAGTAGTTGTGGCACATGGGCTTAGTTGCTCTGCAGCATGTGGGATCTCCCTGGACCAGGGTTTGAACCCATGTCCCCTGCATTGGCAGGCGGATTCTTTTTTTTTTTAAAGATTGATTGATTGATTGATTGATTGCTATGTTGGGTCTTCATTTCTGTGCTAGGGCTTTCTCTAGTTGTGGCAAGTGGGGGCCACTCTTCATCGTGGTGTGCAGGCCTCTCACTATCGTGGCCTCTCTTGTTGCGGAGCACAGGCTCCAGATGCGCAGGCTCAGTAGTTGTGGCTCACGGGCCTAGTTGCTCCGCGGCATGTGGGATCCTCCCAGACCAGGGCTCGAACCCGTGTCCCCTGCATTAGCAAGCAGACTCTCAACCACTGAGCCACCAGGGAAGCCCTGGCAGGCAGATTCTTAACCACTGCGCCACCAAGGAAGCCCCCTGCCTATATTTTAGAGAAACCAAATAACCATATTTAATAAAGGAAACTGTCTTTACAGAATTTTAGGCAACAACTGTGGGAAGAATAATAGAATTAGAAAAGCACTTTTTGCATAATTAATTGGTTCAGTGAAGATAACTGGAGGAAATGGTTAGATAAAGGGCTGATGGGGACTTTATAACGGAGCCATTAGGCTGTGATTCCTCTGATTCATCTCAGCATAAGACTGAGAGTGGGGATGCTGCAGGCCTCCCACCAAGATGTTAGCATGAACCTATTCAAGCCTTTCCGAGTACCTCTGATTTTCAAGGCATACCGGGGATGGGTACAAATGAAAACAAATACAGATTGTGGGATATTTTATAGGACAGTTGACCTAGAATCTTGCATGAATTAATGACATGATGGAGGGGCAAAAGGAGAGGACAGAGGGGGAGAGACTGACTTAATTAAAAAGGACCAGAGAGCAAAGTAGAAATAGAGACTCAGAGGTAGAGAACAAACGTATGTCTACCAAGAGGGCAAGGTGGGGGGTGAATTGGGAGATTGGGATTGACATATATACACTATTGATACTATGTATAAAATAGATAACAAACGAGAACCTACTGTATAGCTCAGGGAACTCTACTCTATGCTCTGTGGTAACCTAAATGGGAAGGAAATCTAAAAACGAGGGGATATATGTATACATATAGCTGATTCACTTTGCTGTACAACAGAAACTAACAGAACATTGTAAAGCAACTATACTCCAATATAAATTAATTAAAGAAAAATAAGATGACAAAAAAAAAAAAAAAAACGAGAGAGATATAATCACTAAGTGCAATGCATAGATCTTACATGGAACTGGATCAGATCAAACCAGCTGTAACAAGACATATTTGAGAGAATTGGGAAATTTGAATATGGTCGGGATATAGATGATACCAAAGAATCATTGTTAATTTTGTTAGGTGTAATAATGTCATTGGGGTTAATGTAAGGTAATATTGATGTCTTTTAGAGCTATATATTGAAATATTAGGGTGAAACAACAAACAGCATAGGATTTTCATTAACACACTTCTACCAAAAAAACAAGTGTTGCAAGTATTTCAAAATCTCAATAGTTACTGAATCTGGGTGATCAGTGTAAAAGGAGTTCTTTATAATCGTTCCTCTGTTTTTGAATATAATTGAAATTTTTCATAATAAAAAACTAAAAATAAATTTGAGATTTGTTTAAAAGAATCCATGAAGTTTGCCAAATAAAAGGAAGATGGTAATAGCTTTTTAAATTTTATGAACCTGAGTTCAAGTCAGAGGACTTGAATGTTTTCCTGGAGTCTCCTGGTAAGTGGCTTTTGGGACTAATAAATCAACTTTGACATTTCAGTATGAGGAGACCAGGACATCACTTTAAAACTCAACCACTCTTCATTTTACTTACTGCAAATTGTATAGTCCCAAAAGTCCCATTCCTCGAAAATCTGTTTTAGGATCATCACCTTGGAAACCAATTTCACACCACTGCTTAGAAATCCGGGATTCCAGCGGAGTATTGGGCTTCAAGAATTTCCATAACTGAAGAAAAGAAAAAAATTAGCCTGTTGATATACACACATATAATACTCTTCCTTATTGACTGAAATTTAGTAAACTACATTATTAAGAGGAACTTTGGAAATCAGAATATATGCAAATACATTACAATTGAAGATTTGATCATCTTTCAATTATCTATGACAGCAGCTCTCAAAGTATGATCAAAAGACTCCTAGGAGGGACCCTAAGACCTTTTCAGAGAGCCTGGGAGGTTAAAAACTATTTTTTTTTAAAACATTTTTTTGTGCTGGCAAAGCAGCTGTCGTTTTTGTTTTTTTTTAGTTAATTAATTAATTTATTTTTATTAATTAATTTATATTTATTTATTTTTGGCTGTGTTGGGTCTTCGTTGTTTTGTGCGAGGGCTTTCTCTAGTTGTGGCAAGCGGGGGCCACTCTTCATCGTGGTGCACAGGCCTCTCACTGTCGCGGCCTCTCTTGTTGCAGAGCACAGGCTCCAGACGCGCAGGCTCAGTAGTTGTGGCTCACAGGCCTAGTTGCTCCATGGCATGTGGGATCTTCCCAGACCAGGGCTCGAACCCATGTCCCCTGCACTGGCAGGCAGATTCTCAACCACTGCACCACCAGGGAAGCCCTAAAAACTATTTTGCAATAAAACTAAGAGGTTACTTGTCTTTCACTCTCATCTTCTCATGTATAAGAATACAGTGGAATTTTCCAGAGGCTGAATGATATGTGATGATCTCATTGCTCTGAAGGCAATGGAATGTACACTTGTATATTCTGGTGTTTTCAATCTTTCTGTTTTAGGTCGTAAACAGAAATGTGTGTGTGTGTGTGTATGTGTATATGTGTGCGTGTGTGTGTGTGTATATATATATATATATATACACACATATATATGTATGTATGTATGTATGTATAAATATATACACATACACACAATCTTCTACAAAAGTTATTTGGAGTCTTCAAAAATATTTAAGAGAATAAAGAGAAGGGGAGAAGAGGATAAAATTTGAGGGTATGCATTATTCAAATCCTCAGATGATTATCTCACTTTATAAACAAAACTTTTAGCAGCATTGTTAATAAAAAGAAAAGTGAACTGACGAGTTTCATTTCTCATCTATAACAAGGGTAAGAGTAAACAAGCATCATATAGCAGAATAAAGAAAGATCAGTAGGGAGACCTTCAAGAGGGCAGAAGAGTAAGACGCGATCACCTTCCTCCCCACAAATACATCAGAAATACATCTACATGTGGAACAACTCCTACAGAACAACTACTGAACGCTGGCAGAAGACCTCAGACCTCCCCAAAAGCAAAAAACTCCCCACGTACCTGGGTAGGGCAAAAGAAAAAAGAAAAAACAGAGACAAAAGAATAGGGACAGGACCTGCACCAGTGGGAGGGATCTGGGAAGGTGGAAAAGTTTCCACACACTAGGAAGCCGCTTCACTGGCAGAGACGGTGGGTGGCGGGGTGGGGGGTGGAGCTTCAGAGCCATGGAGGAGAGCACAGCAACAAGGGTGCAGAGGGCAAAGCGGAGAGATTCCCGCACAGAGGATCAGTGCCAACCAGCACTCACCAGCCTGAGAGGCTTGTCTGCTCACCTGCCGGGGCGGGTGGGGGCTGGGAGCTGAGGCTCCAGCTTCTGAGGTCAGATCACAGGGAGAGGACTGGGGCTGGCTGTGTGAACACAGCCTGAAGGGGGCTAGTGTGCTACAGGTAGCCAGGAGTGTGTCCGGGAAAAAGTCTGGAACTGCTGAAGAGGTAAGAGACTTTTTCTTGCCTCTTTGTTTCCTGGTGGGTGAGGATAGGGGATTAAGAGCACAGCCTAAACAAGCTCCAGAGACGGGTGTGAGCCGTGGCTATCAGCGCGGACCCCAGAGACGGGCATGAGATGCTAAGGCTGCTGCTGCAGCCACCAAGAAGCCTGTGTGCAAGCACAGGTCACTATCCACACCTCCACTCCCGGGAGTCCGTGCAGCCCGCCACTGCCAGAGTCCTGTGATCCAGGGACAACTTCCCCGGGAAAACACACGGTGCACCTCAGGCTGTTGCAACGTTATGCCAGCCTCTGCCACCGCAGGCTCGCCCCACATTCCATACCCCTCCCTTCCCCCTGTACCCCCCCGCCTGAGTGAGCCAGAACCCCCTAATCAGCTGCTACTTTAACCCTGTCCTGCCTGAGTGAAGAACAGACGCCTTCAGGTGTCCTACATGCAAAGGCGGAGCCAAATCCAAAGCTGGACCCCAGGAGCTGTGCGAACAAAGAAGAGAAAGGGAAATCTCTCTCAGCAGCCTCAGGATCAGCAGATTAAATCTCTATGATCAACTTGATGTACCCTGCATTGGTGGGATGCCTGAATAGACAACGAATCATCCCAAATTGAGGTGGTGGACTTTGGGAGCAACAATATATATATTTATTTCCTTTTTCTCTTTTTGTGAGTGTGTATGTGTATACTTCTATGTGTGATTTTGTCTGTATAGCTTTGCTTTTACCATTTGTCCTAGGGTTATGACTGTCCTTTTTTCTTTTAGTATAGTTTTTAGCACTTGATATCATTGGTGGGTTTGTTTTTTGGTTTGGTTGCTCACTTCTTTCCTTCTTTTTTATTTTTAATAATTATTTTTTATTTTAATAACTTTATTTTATTTATTTATTTTTCCTTTCTTTCTTTCCTTTTTTCTCCCTTTTATTCTGAGCCGTGAGGCTGACAGGGTCTTGGTGCTCCGGCTGGGTGTCAGCCCTGTGCCTCTGACGTGGGAGAGCTGAGTTCAGGACATTGGTACACCAGAGACCCCCCAGCTCCACGTAATATCAAATGTCAAAAATCTCCCAGAGATCTCCATCTCAACGCCAAGACCCAGCTCCACTCAATGACCAGCAAGCTGCAATGCTGAACACCCTATGCCAAACAACTAGGAAGACAGGAACACAACCCTACCCACTAGCACAAAGGCTGCTTAAAATCATAATAAGGTCACAGACACCCCAAAACACACCACCAGACGTGGATCTGCCCACCAGAAAGACAAGATCCAGCCTTATCCAACAGAACACAGGCACTAGTCCCCTCCACCAGGAAGCTGACACAACCCATTGAACCAACCTTAGCCCCTGGGGGCAGACACCAAAAATAACAGGAACTACAAACCTGCAGCCTGTGAAAAGGACACGCCAGACACAGTAAGTTAAGCAAAATGAGAAGACAGAGAAACACACAGCAGGTGAAGGAAAAAGGTAAAAACCCACCAGAGCAAAAAAATGAAGAGGAAATAAGCAGTCTACCTGAAAAAGATTTCAGAGTAATGATAGTAAAGATGATCCAAAATCCTGGAAATAGAATGGAGAAAGTACAAGAAACGTTTAACAAGGACCTAGAAGAACTAAAGAACAAACAAACAATGCAGAACAACACAGTAAATGAAATTAAAAATGATCTACAAGGAATCAATACCATAAAAACTGAGGCAGAAGAACAGATAAGTGACCTGGAAGATAAAATAGTGGAAATAACTACTGCAGAGCAGAATAAAGAAAAAAGAATGAAAAGAATTGAGGACAGTCTCAGAGACCTCTGGGACAACATTAAACGCACCAACATTTGAATTGTAGGGGTCACAGAAGGAGAAGAGAAAAAGAAAGGGACTGAGAAGATATTTGAAGAGATTATAGTTGAAAACTTCCCTAATATGGGGAAGGAAATAGTTAATCAAGTCAAGGAAGTGCACAGAGTCCCATACAGGATAAATCCAAGGAGAAACACGTCAAGACACATATTAATCAAACTATCAAAAATTCAATACCATGAAAACATATTAAAAGCAGCAAGGGAAAACAACAAATAACATACAAGGGAATCCCCATAAGGTTAACAGCTGAACTTTCAGCAGAAACTCTGCAAGCCTGAAGGGGGTGGCAGGACACATTTAAAGTGATGAAAGGGAAAAAACCTACAACCAAGATTACTCTACCCAGCAAGGATCTCATTCAGATTTGATGGAGAAATTAAAACCTTTACAGACAAGCAAAAGCTAAGAGAATTCAGCACCACAAAACCAGCTTTACAACAAATGCTAAGGGAACTTCTCTAGGCAGGAAACATGACAGAAGGAAAAGACCTACAATAAGAAACCTAAAACAATTAAGAAAATGGTCATAGAAACATACATATCAGTAATTACCTTAAATGTAAATGGATTAAATGTTCGAACCAAAAGACATAGACTGGCTGAATGGGTACAAAAACAAGATCCATATATATGCTGTCTACAAGAGACCCACTTCAGACCTAGGGACACATACAGACTGAAAGTGAGGGGATGGAAAAAGATATTCCATGCAAATGGAAATCAAAAGAAAGCTGGAGTAGCAATTTTCATATCAGACAAAATAGACTTTAAAACAAAGACTATTACAAGAGACAAAGAAGGACACGACATAATGATCAAGGGATCAATCCAAGAAGAAGATATAACAATTGTAAATATTTATGCACCCAACATAGGAGCACCTCAATACATAAGGCAAATGCTAACAGCCATAAAAAGGGAAATCAACAGTAACACAATCATACTAGGGGACTTTAACAACCCATTTTCACCAATGGACAGATCATCCAAAATGAAAATAAATAAGGAAACACAGGCTTTAAATGATACATTAAAAAAGATGGACTTAATATTTATAGGACCTTCCATCCAAAAACAACAGAATACACTTTCTTCTCAAGTGCTCATGGAACATTCTCCAGGATAGATCATATCTTGGGTCACAAATCAAGCCTTGGTAAATTTAAGAAAATTGAAATCATATCAAGTATCTTTTCTGACCACAACGCTATGAGACTAGATATCAATTACAGGAAAAATCTGTAAAAAATACAAACACATGGAGGCTAAACAATACACTACTTAATAACCAAGTGATCACTGAAGAAATCAAAGAGGAAATCAAAAAATACCTAGAAACAAATGACAATGAAAATACGATGACCCAAAACCTATGGGAAGCAGCAAAAGCAGTTCTAAGGGGGAAGTTTAG
Organism: Eubalaena glacialis; assembly: GCF_028564815.1. Classification (NCBI taxonomy): domain Eukaryota; kingdom Metazoa; phylum Chordata; class Mammalia; order Artiodactyla; family Balaenidae; genus Eubalaena; species Eubalaena glacialis. The sequence goes on from NC_083725.1 coordinate 25,858,704, forward strand.
AGCAATACAATTCTACCTTTAGAAACAAGAAATATCTGAAATAAACAACCTAACCTTACACCTAAAGCAATTAGAGAAAGAAGAATAACAAAACTCCAAAGTTAGCCGAAGGAAAGAAATCATAAAGATCAGATCAGAAATAAATGAAAAAGAAATGAAGGAAACAATAGCAAAAATCAACGAAACTAAAAGCTGGTTCTTTGAGAAGATAAACAAAATTGATAAACCATTAGCCAGACTCATCAAGAAAAAAAGGGAGAAGACTCAAATCAACAGAATTAGAAATGAAAAAGGAGAACTAACAACTGACACTATAGAGATACAAAGGATCATGAGAGATTACTACAAGCAACTATATGCCAATAAAATGGACAACCTGGAAGAAATGGACAAATTCTTAAAAAAGCACAACATTCCAAGACTGAACCAGGAAGAAACAGAAAATATAAACAGAACAATCACAATCACTGAAATTGAAACTGTGATTAAAAATCTTCCAACAAACAAAAGCCCAGGACCAGATGGCTTCACAGGCAAATTGTACCAAACATTTAGAGCAGAGCTAACACCTATCCTTCTCAAACTCTTCCAAAATATAGCAGAGGAAGAGCACTCCCAAACTCATTCTACAAGGCCACCATCACCCTGATACCAAAACCAGACAAAGATGTCACAAAGAAAGAAAACTACAGGCCAATATCACTGATGAACATAGATGCAAAAATCCTCAACAAAATACTAGCAAACAAAATCCAACAGCACATTAAAAGGATCATACACCATGATCAAGTGGGGTTTATCCCAGGAATGCAATGATTCTTCAATATACGCAAATCAATCAATGTGATACACCATATTAACAAATTGAAGAATAAAAACTATATCATCCTCTCAATAGATGCTGAAAAACTTTTGACAAAATTCAACACCCATTTATGATAAAAACCCTCCAGAAAGTAGCCATAGAAGGAACTTATCTCAACATAATAAAGGTCATATATGACAAGCCCACAACCAACATCTTCCTCAATAGTGAAAAACTGAAACCATTTCCACTAAGATCAGGAACAAGACAAGGTTGCCCACTCTCACCACTATTATTCAACATTGTTTTGGAAGATTTAGCCACAGAAATCAGAGAAGAAAAAGAAATAAAAGGAATCCAAATTGGAAAAGAAGAAGTAAAACTGTCACTGTTTGCAGATGACATGATACTATACATAGAGAATCCTAAAGATGCTACCAGGAAACTACTAGAGCTCATCAATGAATTTGGTAAAGTAGCAGGATACAAAATTAATGCACAGAAATCTCTTGCATTCCTATACACTAATGATGAAAAATCTGATAAGGAAATTAAGGAAACACTCCCATTTACCATTGCAACAAAAAGAATAAAATACCTAGGAATAAACCTACCTAAGGAGACCAAAGGCCTGTATGCAGGAAACTATAAGACACTGATGAATAAAATCAAAGGTGATACAAACAGATGGAGAGATATACCATGTTCTTGGATGGGAAGAATCAACATTGTGAAAATGACTGTATTACCCAATGCAATCTACAGATTCAGTGCAATCCCTACCAAACCACCAATGGCATTTTTCACAGAACTAGAACAAAAAATTTCACAATTTGTATGGAAACACAAAAGACCACAAATAGCCAAAGCAATCTTGAGAGAGGAAATTGGAGCTGGAGGAATCAGGTTCCCTGACTTCAGACTATACTACAAAGCTACAGTAATCAAGACAATATGGTACTGGCACAAAAACAGAAATATCCTGTTCAATGGAACAGGATAGAAAGCCCAGAGATAAACCCACGCGTATATGGTCACCTTATTTTTGATAAAGGAGGCAAGAATATTCAATAGAGAAAAGACAGCCTCTTCAATAAATGGTGCTGGGAAAACTGGACAGCTACATGTAAAAGAATGAAATTAGAACACTCCCTAACACCATACACAAAAATAAACTCAAAATGGATTAAAGACCTAAATGTAAGGTGTAAAAGCTATAAAACTCTTAGAGGAAAACATAGGCAGAACACTCTATGACATAAATCACAGCAAGATCGTTTTTGACCCACCTCCTAGAGAAATGGGAATAAAAACAAAAGTAGACAAATGGGACCTAATGAAACTTAAAAGCTTTTGCACAGCAAAGGAAAACATAAACAAGAAGAAAAGACAACCCTCAGAATGGGAGAAAATATTTGCAAATGGAGCAACTGACAAAGAATTAATCTCCAAAATTTACAAGCAGCTCATGCAGCTCAATATCAAAAAAACAAACAACCCAATCCAAAAATGGGCAGAAGACCTAAATAGACATTTCTCCAAAGAAGATATACAGATGGCCAACAAACACATGAAAGAATGCTCAACATCATTAATCCTTAGAGAAATGCAAATCAAAACTATAATGAGGTACCACCTCACACCAGTCAGAATGGCCATCATCAAAAAATCTACAAACAATAAATGCTGGAGAGGGTGTGGAGAAAAGGGAACCCTCTTGCACTGTTGGTGGGAATGTAAATTGATACAGCCACTATGGAGAACAGTACGGAGGTTCCTTAAAAAACTAAAAATAGAACTACCATATGACCCAGCAATCCCACTACTGGGCATATACCCTGAGAAAACCATAGTTCAAAAAGAGTCATGTACCACAATGTTCATTGCAGCACTATTTACAATAGCCAGGGCATGGAAGCACCTAAGTGTCCATCAATAGATGAATGGATAAAGAAGATGTGGCACATATATACAATGGAATATTACTCAGCCATAAAAAGAAATGAAACTGAGTTATTTGTAGTGAGGTGGATGGGCCTAGAGTCTGTCATACAGAATGAAGTAAGTCAGAAAGAGAAAAACAAATACCGTATGCTAACACATATATATGGAATCTAAAAAAAAAAAAAAAAATGGTCATGAAGAACCTAGGGGCAGGACGGGAATAAAGATGCAGACCTACTAGAGAATGGACTTGAGGATACGGGGAGGGGGAAGGGTAAGCTGGGACAAACTGAGAGAGTGGCATGGACATATATACACTACCAAACGTAAAATCGATATCTAGTGGGAAGCAGCTGCATAGCACAGGGCGATCAGCTCGGTGCTTTGTGACCACCTAGACAGGTGGGATAGGGAGGGTGGGAGGGAGGGAGATGCAAGAGGGAGGAGATATGGGGATATATGTATATGTATAGCTGATTCACTTTGTTATAAAGCAGAAACTAACGCACCATTGTAAAGCAATTATACTCCAATAAAGATGTTAAAAAATAAATAAATAAGTAAATAAACAAACTAAAAAAGTAGAAAAAAAAAGAAAAATCAGTCATGTTCATGAATAAACCTCAAAAGTTATTATCATCTTTAAGAGTTACCTAAAATAATTTTAATTATGATCAATTATATTTTAATGGACAAATATAAATTCTAAACACTATGCTCTTCACTGCTTAAGAAACTGGTTGTACTTTTTAAACTTTGTATAGAAAGATAGACTCAGCACATATCATTACTTGAGAGAGGGAGAAAGTCTGAGACCCACAACTGTATAAACATGTAATTTCAAAACATAAGTGCTTTCTAGTAAATAAAGACAGGCATGTAAACAAATTTACTTTTTAGACTATTAATAATATTTTATATTATATCTTCATTATAGACAGGGACATATATAAAATTTCCTATTACTACTTAAGACATAATTCATCTTTTTTTTGAATTTTATTCTTTTATTTTTTTTATACAGCAGGTTCTTATTAGTTATCTATTTTATGCATATTAGTGTATATATGTCAATCCCAATCTCCCAATTCATACCACCACCACCACCCTCTCCCCCCACCGCTTTCCCCCCTTGGTGTCCATACGTTTGTTGTCTACATCTGTGTCTCTATTTCTGTCTTGCAAAATGGTTCATCTGTACCATTTTTCTAGATTCCACGTATATGCATTAATATACCATATTTATTTTTCTCTTTCTGGCTTACTTCACTCTGTATGACAGTCTCTAGGTCCATCCACATCTCTACAAATGACCCAATTTCATTCCTTTTTATGGCTGAGTAATATTCCATTGTATACATGTACCACATCTTCTTTATCCATTTGTCTGTTGATGGGCATTTAGCTTGTTTCCATGTCCTGGCTATTGTAAATAGTGCTGCAATGAACATTGGGGTGCATGTCTCTTTTTGAATTATGGTTTTCTCAGGGTATATGCCCAGTAGTGGGATTGCTGGGTCATATGGTAGTTCTATTTTTAGTTTTTTAAGGAACCTCCATACTGTTCTCCATAGTGGCTGTATCAATTTACGTTCCCACCAACAGTGAAATAGGGTTCTTTTTTCTCCACACCCTCTCCAGCATTTGTTGTTTGTAGATTTTCTGATGATGCCCATTCTAACTGGTGTGCAGTGATACCTCTTTGCAGTTTTGATATTCATTTCTCTAAAACTTAGTGATGTTGAGCAGCTTTTCATGTGCCTCTTGGCCATCTGTATGTCTTCTTTGGAGAAATGTCTATTTAGGTCTTCTGCCCATTTTTTGATTGGGTTGTTTGTTTTTTTAATATTGAGCTGCATGACATAATTCATCTTTTAAATTGCTAATTCTACGTTATATGGATTTTAAAGCTTAAACAGAACAGTAATACCCAAACATCTTGCTTTATAGTGAACTGTCACATTTGACATAGTATAAAGCAATGTCCAAGACAGGAAATACTAACCAAAAAAAAGTTGTAATTCATCAAAGTTATTTTAGGCAGTAATCCAAAATTACTTATTATTCAAATGATACAATATTTTATGTTTTAGCACAATAGGTAAATTCAATCTAAAGGGTGAGAGAAAAATTTCAGAGGAAAGAAAGTAAATCTATCATGCTTGAAAGCAAAACATTGGTATAAGAAATCTCTTTTTATATTGCACATATAAGAATTTGCCAGTGCTCTGTATTCTTCAAAACAGAAAAAGTTTTAATTCATCAGAAGAGTACTAAAAACTGAGAAAAAATGTCTCCTTTAAAAAATCCTTTGGGAACTGATTTGGTTACTGCCACAATGAAAACAAAACAAAACAAAAGGAAACAGATTGCAAAGCTCATCACATTCACCTGAACAATGATTGGAAGTAATCTCAGGGCCCTATACAGTTTAAAAATATCTGGTCTCATCAAGTGAGTGGAGTAAAATGGCAACAGCAAGCATTTCATGTCTACAACTAAGTTATAAACCTCCTTCATTCAGGGAATACTTTGGGAGAGTAAAAGGTTTGAATAATAAAATACTTCAAAAATAAATTACAAAAAAGAAATTCTATTTTAATAATTTCATGTACCACAACAAACTAGATTAATGGCTAAAAAGTGTTCTTAATAATTTCTTAATACTGTCTGCTTTAACACAGGTCACTTTCATGGAAAATGAAAGTGGATTATGCTAAACCACTTATATGAAATACTACCAAGTATTACATTTCCTGTAAGAATTCTTGAGTTACTGGATTCTCTTCTGATAGATAAGTTCTTCCTTGAGAAATAAAGGGAGGAGGGAGGGTAGCTCTGAAAGGTAAGGTCATTTCTTGTACCTAGGAAGCTGACTGGAAATCTGAACTAAGGTGGTGGGCCTCTGGTGGGGGGATCTGAGGAGTCTAGCCATCTAAAGCTGTACTACTGGGAGTAGAGTTATTACAAAGCCACCTGCCAAGTGCAGGAGATGAGAGCTAGGAAGGGTGATTCCCATGGCAGGTGACAAGCTACAGATGTGGAGGCTGCACGCTGAGTCAGCCCATCATCCGTCATGGCCTGTGCTCTGTTTAATTCTCTTCTCTTTTCATTCAGTGTTTATCTCAAGCTTATTTGAACACTTCTGCCCTGTCTCAGGTCTGCTGCAGAACAGAAAGAGCAAGGGCATTTGTCCTTCCATTCATTCTAGGAGAAGCAGCTCTACCCATCAGGAGATCTTTTAATTCTGGATTATATTTTTTTCTATTAAGTACTTGAATCCACCTAAATTTTTACCTTTACTATTAATTTGGTTAGAAAACATTTAATAGAAATGTCCATTTGAATAAATCATATGGACAGTGCTACATGAATGTAAAGTGATGTAATCAGTTTTATCCCAGCCTATGTTTAAATGACCATAAAATCCAGGTTTCTTTTTCATAGTTTGTAAGTAGAAACACTGATAATGGTCTCCTATGTTTATATAAATGAAAGCAATTAAACAATATGGCAATATATCACCCAAGCCTCTAAACCAGGGGTCAGCAAACTTTGCCTATAAAGAGCTAGATAGTAAATATTTTAGGCTTTGTTGGCCATAAGGTCACTGCCACAACTACTTAATTTTGCCAATGGAGTACAAAAGCAGCCAAAGACAACATATAAAGGAATAAGCGTGGATGTGTTCCTATAAAACCTTACTTAGAAAAATGGATGGCAGGTCAGATTTGACCTACAGGCCTTAATTTGCTTACCCTAGCTCTAAACAATTTTATGAAGTAGATAACAAGGGTATAATTACCCATTTTAAAGATGAAGAAGCCTAAGCTCAAGAAGTTAAATACAAACCATGGGCCAGCCTCTGGAAATACAAATGTGAACAAGACATGGTTTTTCCCTCAAGACATAGTGTAGTGCAGGAATTAAGAGCCCTTTCTAACTATGTGAAAAATGAGGATAATACCAATATCTCACTACAAGGTTATTGTGACAATTAAATGAAATAATGCTATAAAACACTTACTTTAACAATTGGCACATACTAAACACTCAATGAATGTGTTATTATTATTGATTTTATTATCAGATGTGGAATTTGAATTAACAGAAGAGAATAAAGATCCCACTCCTGAATTTGTTAGAGAAGATTTCAAAACTCAATGAGTAACAATTTTTAAAAAAGAGCCAGATTCTACTGTGAGAATAATGGGTAACAGGGAACCGCATGAGCAAATACCTGGGTATATAGGATGGCATGGGTGATGGTGAATGACAGAGCATGGAGGAAACAGACTGTACATAATGGGATAGAGGAGAAATAGCTTAAAGAAATAAACTGGAAAGGGTCCAAAATGCATGCTAAGATGCATGGGTTTTCTACGATCAGACATAGAGAACCTGAAGTTTGTAACCTAGAGAATAACATGACTAGATAATCCCTCCGGTTGTACTTTAGAAGGTGGAAGGGAGGAGGCTAATGGTTAGTGGCAGAATTAAAAGGCTATTTTAATAGTTCAGGTTGGAGATTATGGCTAGAATAAGGCAGTGGGAACAGAAAACATTTGAGAGGTATTTTGGAGAAGCTCTATGGATAAGATTTAGTGATTTTTGTAGATGCAGAGTACCTCCCCAATTAGACTGCAAGCCACTTGAGGGTAGAAAAGATGCCTTCCCTCAAAGTGCCTATTGTAGGGGTGAACAGTCCTGGCTTTATAATATACTAGCTGTGTGACTCAGAGCCTGGACTAAAATGCTTGTGATTTGCTTATCTCTAAAGTAAACATACCCAAGGTTGGCCAAGATGGCAGAGTAGAAAGACCTTGATCTCACTTCCTCTTACAGGCACACCAAAATCACAACTATCAGCATAACAACCATCGATGAAAAGGATCAAAACCTACCAGAAAAGATCTTCTACAACTAAAGATAAACAGAAGGAACAACAAAAAGATGGTAGGAGTGGGTGGAGTTGCAATATAGTCAAGTCCCATACCCCAGGTGGGTGATCCACAAACGGGAGAATAATTACAAATGCAGAGGTTCTCTCAAAGGAGTGAGAGGTCCAAGCCCCACATCAGAATCCCTAGCCTGGGGGTCTTGCACTGGGAAGATGAACCCCCAGAGCATTGACTTTGAAGGTCAGTGGGTCTTTCTTTCTGAAGTCCCAAGGGGCTGGGGGAAATAGAGACTTCACTCTTAAAGGGCACACACAAAATCTCACATGCTGCAGGACCCAGGGAAGAAACAGTAATTTGATAGGTGCCTGCTGATCTTGGAGAGTCTTCCAGAGAGGAAGAGGCAACTGCAGCTCACCCTGAGAACATAGACATTTATGGCTGCTATTTTGGGGAGTTCATTCTACCACATGGACAATGGTGCTGGCAAGCACCATTGTAGAATCCTCCCTCGAGCTAATTAGACCCAGGAACAAGCCTTGCCCTGGCCCAACAGTCTGTAGGCACCAGCATTGGGGTACCTCAGGCCAAGAAACTGACTGGATGGAGACACAACCCCACCCACCAGCAGATAGGCTGCCTTAAGACATCCTAAACCAGCAGCTGCTTCTGGATATGGTCATGCCTACCAGAGAGCCAAGGATCCAACTCCACCAACCACTGGGCAGGCACCAGTCCAAAAATCACCTGGACCCCAGCCCTGCTCTCCAGGGTACCTGCTCTAGCTTCCAGAGAAGCCTCACCCACCAGGGGAGCAGACAACAGCCACAAGAAAACCACAGTTCCTCAGCCTGCGTACCTGGCCTGCCTACCAGTAGGCCAGGCCCCACACTGGGGTCAGCTATGAGCAGGCCAATACAAGCTTCAGGATGCCCCAAACCCTGCACCTAACTTTATCAGGAACTGGCCCCATCCACCAGCAATCTGACACCAGCTCTAGGACCCCTGAGCCCTGCAACCAGACTCTTGGACCTTGACTCCACTCAGCAGTGTGCCAGCACGAGCCTCAGGGCCACCCAGGATTCTGCAGCCAGCTGCCTTCTGACCTAGTCCCACCAACCAGCAGCCAACAGCCCCCACACAAGGCAGAGTCTGGCAACCAACCAGATCAGTGGCCAACCAAGTCTACCAGATTGCCCACATAGTCAGCTCACCACAACAGAAAGACCCATGCAGTCCTCAAAGGGGGAACCCCTAGAGCATATATAGCTCAGGTAAAGAGAGGGAAGTTTGCTGCTGGGATACATAGGACATCTCCTACAAAAAGCCATGACTCCAAGGTTGGGAAATGTAACTAACCTATCAGATTCATAAAAATAAAAACAGCAACCAAGTCACAATGAGGTGACAAAGGAACATGTTCCTAATGAAGGAACAAGATATAGCTCCAGAAGAAGAAATAAGTGAAGTGGAAATAGCCAATCTATTTGAGAAGGTATGCAGGGTAGTGATTGTAAAGATGATCAAAGAACTTGGGAGAAGAATGGCTGCACACAGCAAGAAGTTAGAAGTTTTTAACAGAGAGTTAGGAAATATAAAGAAAAACTAGAGGTGAAGAATATAGTAGCTGAAATGAAAAATACACTAGAAGAAATAAACAGCAGAGTAAATGATACAGAGGAATGGATCAGCGAGCTGGAATACAGAGTGTGTAAATCACTGATGTTGAAAAGACAAAAAAAAAAAAACATGAAAAGAAATGAGGACAGTTTAATGAGGACCTCTGGGACCTCATCAGGCACACTAATATTTGCATTATAGGGGTCCCAGAAGGAGAACAGAGAGAGAAAGGGGTTGGCTGAGGATATATTTGAAGACATAATAGATGAAAACTTCCCTAACCTGGGAAAGGAAACAGTCACCCAAGTTCAGGAAGCACAGAGAGTTCCATACAGGATTAAATATTAAAAGCAGCAGGGGAAAAGCAACACATTACATACAAGGGAACTCCCATAAGTCTGTCAGCTGACGTTTCAGCAGTAACTCTGCAGGCCAGAAGGGACTGGCATGATATATTTAAAGTGATGAAAGGGAAGAACCTGTAACCAAGAATACTGTATCTGGCAAGGCTCTCATTCAGATTTGATGGAGAAATCAAAAGCTTTATAGACAGGGAAAAGCTAAAAGAGTTCAGCAGCATCAAACCAGCTTTGCAAGAAATGTTAAAAGGACTTCTGTAAGTGAAAAAGAAAGGGCTACAACTAGAAACATGAAAATTACAAGAGGAAAAAGCTCATTGGTAAAGGCAAATGTACAGTAAAGATGGGAAATCTACACACAAAGACAGTGGGAAGGTTAAAAGGCAAAAGTAGTAAAATCATCTACAGCCACAATAAGCAGTTAAGGGATACAAAAACAATTAGATGTAAAATATGATTTCAAAAACAGTAATCATGAGGGGAGGAGAGTACAAATGCAGGGTTGTTAAAATGCATTTGAAATTAAGAGATCAACAACTTAAAACAATCAAGTGCATATATATAATACATAAAATATAAAAACCTCATGGGGACTTCCTTGGTGGTGCAGTGGTTAAGAATCCGCCTGCCAGTGCAGGGAACACGGGTTCAATCCCTGGTCCGGGAAGATCCCACATGCCGTGGAGCAACTAAGCCCTTGTGCCATAACTACTGAGCTGGCACTCTAGAGCCTGCGAGCCACAATTACTGCGCCCATGTGCCACAACTACTGAAGCCCGCATGTCTAGAGCCCGTGCTCTGCAACAGGAGAAGCCACCACAATGAGAAGCCCACGCACAGCAATGAAGAGTAGCTCCCCCTCACTGCAACTAGAGAAAGCCTGCACACAGCAACGAAGACCCAACGCAGCCAAAATAAAATTTAAAAAAAAACCAACAACCAAAAAACAAACAAAAAAAACCTCATGGTAACCACAAACCAAAACTCTATAATAGATACACACAAAAAAGAAAAAGAAATCCAAACATAACACTAAAAATAGTCACCAAATCACAAAAGAAGAGATCAAAGAAGAAAGGAACAAAAAAGGACTACAAAACAACCCTCAAACAATTAACAAAATGGCAAAAAGAACACACCTATCAACAATTACTTTAAATGTAAATGGAATAAGTGCTCTAATCAAAAGATATAGAATGGCTCGGGCTTCCCTGGTGGCGCAGTGGTTGGGAATCTGCCTGTCAGTGCAGGGGACATGGGTTCGAGCCCTGGTCTGGGAAGATCCCACATGCCGCAGAGCAACTAAGCCCGTGAGCCACAACTACTGAGCCTGTGCGTCTGGAGCCTGTGCTCCGCAACAAGAGAGGCTGCGATAGTGAGAGGCCCGTGCACCGCGATGAATAGTGGCTCCCACTTGCCACAACTAGAGAAAGCCCTTGCACAGAAACGAAGACTCAACACAGCCAAAAATAAATAAATTAATTAATTAATTAAAAAAAAAAGAAATTAAAAAAACCAGTCACAAAATAAAATTAAAACTCTATTATAAATTGTAACAATTGCGGCAGTATTTACCATAATTCAAAATATGCATACTTAAAAAAAAAAAGATATAGAATGGCTGAATAGGTACAAAAACAAGACCTGTATATATATTGCCTACAAGAGACTCATTTCAGATCTAAAGACACACACAGACTGAATGTGAGGGGTGGAAAAAGGTATTCCATGCAAATGGAAATCAAAAGAAAGCTGGGGTAGCAATACTTATATCAGACAAAATAGGCTTTAAAATACTGGTATAGGATACAAGGAAGGACATTACATAATGATTAAGAGATCAATCCAAGAATAAGATATAACAACTGTAAATATATTTGCACCCAACATAAGAGCACCTAGATACATAAAGTAAATATTAACAATGTAAAGGGAGAAATTGACAGTAACACAATAATAGTAGGAGACTTTAACACCCCATTTACATCAATGGACAGATCCCAGACAGAAAATCAATAAGGAAACACTGGCCTTAAAAGACACATTAGACACATGGACTTTATATATATGCATATATATATATATACACATATGTATGTATATATACATCCACATATGTGTATGTATGTGTATACACACACACACACACAAACACAATGCATTCCATCCAAAAGCAGCAGAATACACATTCCTTTTGAGTGCACGTGGAACATTCTCTAGGATAGATCACATGCTGAGCACAAAACAAGCCCCAGTAAATTTCAGAAAATTGAAATCATATCAAGCATCTTTTCCGACCACAATGCTATGAGACTAGAAATCAACTACAAGAAAAAAACTGCAAAAAACACAAACACATGGAGACTAAACAATATGCTACTGAACAACCAATGGATCACTGAAGAAATAGAGGAGGAAATTAAAAAGTACCTGGAGACAAATGAAAATGAAAACCCAATGAACCAAATTCTACAGGATGCAGCAAAAGCAGTTCTAAGAGGAAAGTTTATAGCAATACAAGTTTACCTCAGGAAACAAGAAAAATCTCAAATAAACAACCTTACACCAAAAGAACTAGAGAAAGAACAAATAAAATCCAAAGTTAGTAGGAGGGAAAAAAATTATAATGATCAGAGCAGAAATAAATGAAATAGAGTCTAAAGAAACAATAGAAAAGATCAATTAAACTAAGAGCTGGATTTTTGAAAAGATAAACAAATAGATAAACCTTTAGCCAGATTCACCAAGAAAAAAAGAGAAGGAGCCCAAATCAATAAAATCAGAAATGAAGTAGGAGTAATTAAAACTGACACCACAGAAATGTAAAGGATCATAAGAGACTACTATGAATAACTGTATGCCAATAAAATGAACAACCTAGAAGAAATGGACAAATTCCTAGAAATGTACGATCTCCCAGGACTGAATGAGGAAGAAATAGAAAATGTGAACAGATCAATTGCCAGTAATGAAATTGAATCAGTAATAAAAAACACTCTCAACAAACATAAGTCCAGCACCAGCAGTCTCCCAAGGCAATAGAAGTAAAAGCAAAAATAAATAAATGGGGATAATCAAACTTATAAGCTTTGCCCAAAAAAGGAAACCATAAACAAAATGAAAAGACAACTTATGTACTGGGAGAAAATATTTTCAAACAATGTGACTGACAAGGGCTCAATTTCCAAAATATACAAACAGCTCATACAACTCAATGACAAAACAACAAACAACCCAACCAAAAAATGAGCAGAAGATCTAAACAGACATTTCTCCAAGGAAGACATACAGATGGGCAATAGGCACATGAAAAGATGCTCAGCATCGCTAATTACTAGAGAAATGCAAATCAAAACTACAATGAGGTATCACCTTACACCAGTCAGAATGGCCATCATTAAAACCTTTACAAATAACAAATGCTGGAGAGGGTGTGGAGGAAAGGGAACTCTCCTACACTGTTGCCAGGAACATAAACTGGTGCAGCCACCTTGGAAAACAGTGCGGAGGTTCCTCAAAAAACTAAAAATAAAGTTGCCATATGATCCAGTAATCCCACTCCTGGGCATATATCTGGACAAAACTATAATTCAAAAAGATACATGAACCCCAATGTTCATAGCAATATTTACAACAGCCAAGCAATAGCAATAGCAATAGCAATATTTACAACAGCCAAGATACAGAAGCAACCTAAATGTCCATTGACAGATGAGTGGATAAAGACAGAATACAACTCAGCCATAAAAAAGAATGAAATAATGCTATTTGCAGCAACATGGATGCACCTAGAGATTATCATACTAAGTGAAGTAAGTCAGACAGAGAAAGACAAATACCATATGATATCACTTGTATGTGGAATCTAAAATATGACACAAATGAACTTATTTATAAAACAGAAACAGACTCACAGACATAGAGAACAGATTGTGGTAGGGGAGGGATTGATTGGGAGTTTGGGATTAGCAGATGCAAACTATCATATATGGAATGGATAAACAAGTTCCTACTGCTATATTCAATACCCTGTAATAAACCACAATGGAAAAGAATATATATATATGTGAGTGTGTGTGTATACATATATATATGAAACTGAATCACTTTGCTGTACACCAGAAACTAACACAACATTGTAAATCAACTATACTTCAATAAAAATAAAACTTAAAAAAAAACCCGATTAAAAAATAGGCAGAAGACCTGAATAGACATTTTTCCTAAGAGGACATAAATTTGGCCAACAGGCACTGAAAAGATGCTCAACATCATTAATCATCAGAGAAATGCAAGTCAAAACCACGATGAGATATCACCTCATGCCTGTCAAAATGGCTATCATCAGAAAGACCACAAATAACAAATGTTGATGAGGATGTGGAGAAAAGGGAGCCTTTGTACACTGTTGGTGGTAATATAAATTGGTGCAGTCACTGTGGAGAATAGTATGGCAGCTTCAGAAAACTAAAAATAAAGCTACTATATGACCCAGCAATTCCACTCCTGGGTATGTATTTGAAAAACTTGAAAACACTATTTTGAAAGGATACGTGCACCCCAATGTTCATAGCAGCATTATTTACAGTTGCCAGGATATGGAAGCAACCTAAGTGTCCATCAGCAGATAAATGGATAAAGAATATGTGGTTATAGGGACATCCCTGGCAGTACAGTAGTTAAGAATCTGCCTGCCAATGCAGAGGACAAGGGTTCGAGCCCTGGTCGGGGAAGATCCCACATGCTGCGGAGCACCTAAGCCCATGTGCCACAGCTACTGAGCCTGTGCTCTAGAGCCCATGAGCCACAACTACTGACCCCGTGTGCCACAACTACTGAAGCCCATGCACCTAGAGCCCATGCCCCACAACAAGAGAAGCCACCGCAATGAGACACCCATGCACCACAATGAAGAGTAGCCCCTGCTCACTGCAACTAGAGAAAGCCCGCACGCAGCAATGAAGACCCAATGCAGCCAAAAATAAATAAATAAATAAATTTATTTTTATAAATAAGAATATGTGGTGTATATATATAATGGTGGTATATATATTCAGCCCTAAAAAGAATAAAATTTTGCCATTTGCAGCAACATGGATGGACTTGGAGGTATTATGCTAAGTGAAATAAGTCAGACAGATAAAGACAAATACTGCATGATATAACTTATATATGGAACCTAAAAAAATAAAACAAACTAGTAAATAAAACAAAAAAGAAATAGACTCACAGATATAGAGAACAAACTAGTGGTTAGCAATTGGGAGAGGGAAGCATGGAGGGTCAAGACAGGGGTAGGGGATTAAGAGGTACAAACAACTATGTATAAAATAAGCTACAAGGATATTTTGTATAGCACAGGAAATATATCCAATATTTTATAAGTATAAATGGAGTATAACCTTTAAAAATTATGAATCACTATGTTGTATAACCTGAAACATATAATATTGTACACCAACTGTACCTCAATAAAAAATGTTTTTTAAATAAAGTTAATGATGAAAAAAATAAAGATAACTGTCACCTTGCCTACCTCTTATAGCTGTGACTATAAAAAATAATACCTACATACTCAAATTGTGACCACAGGTAAAAGTCATATCATAAAAGTTCTTGACCTGTATCTAATGACTTCAATAATTCATGCATTCAGTCATATTTGTTGAAAACCTACGTACCAGCACACATACAACAGATCAACTAAGATGACATATAGCAGGTACCCAAATGTCATTGATTCAGAGGGCATTTCAGCCATTTTAATGAATTGTTCAGGAGCTGTGGCCAGTCTGTTAATTATAACACCTCTTTTCTCTTTCATCACCTCTTATTTCCCACCTTGAGTTCGTTTTATTAAACTTGACTATCTCTATCAGAACATAAAGAAAAAAGCAATCAAAGAGATGAAGCTCAGCCAATAGGTTGGCTAAAATTAAGCAGAGGAGAAAGGGAAGAAGAAACCATTGGTAAGAATGAGGCCTCTTTAATTTTAATGATTGACATCAGGTCTAGCACTAATTAGTAGAGACAAATGAATCATCTGCTTAACTACCTACATACACAAAAATACACACTCCACACAAAAACACAACAGGATACATTTTTTTAAATGGCAGCTTCTATTTACATCTTTCAATAAAATAAAATTAAGGCAGCTAAACAAATGTATTACTCCAATTTCATTACTGCCTTTTTGAATTCTAGGAAAGGACAAAGAAGCACTCCATCCTAAAAAGCATCTATTTTCAGAAATGAATTTATAAAACATTTCAGATGAGTAGTTCTAAAGGTTTGTCTTAATATTTTTTGTCTTAATTTTTTAAAGTTTTATTGATGTGTCATAATACACTATCAGATCAGATCAGATTTTTAAGGTTTTGTTTGACAGCCAAGAAGGAGTATTTATAACTGCATATTATTCTTCAAACAGCTTTAATACACCATATGTAAACCTTTACTTACTCTTCTAATACTCAAGTTACATGAATAAATAATCAGCATTAAGATCTTGGGTAATTTCCCCAGGGAGCTATTGTGGAAGCAGAAACCAACTTCATCTTCTCTGATGTCTATTAAAAGTCGTAAGTGGAAATCCTAGGTCACTCTTTGACAAATTCTATTTCTCCTATTGGCTTTCAACACAGTTAAACAATCTAAACTTGAGCCAAATGTGAGAGGCCATAGAAATAACCTCTGATGCTTTCTCAGATTCCAAATGAAAATTGGCTTTATATTTAACTTCTCATATGAATTTTCTATTGAACAATTTACCTCCAACATCTGAACCAGCAAGAAAATGTAGGCTTTACCAATTAGTTCAGTGTCCATGTCGTATTCACCTTTGTGCCCCGCCATGTCCAGAGCAGTGCCTAGCACATAGCAGGAGCTTGGCAAACATTAGCTGACCTAAGCGAAGAACTGAAATGTGTTCAAGGACTAACCTTCAAAAGCATTTCTTCATGTTGGGGATTATCAGAGTCATAGGGTTCTCTGCGCAGTTTTTCCACATCTGCAGTAAGGCTTCTGTACCCAACAATTTGCAGAAGGCAAGCTTGAAGAGAGATTCCCAACCTAACGTGTTAAAAAATAGAAGAAACACACATGAGGAAAAAAAACCACATTCTCTGGCATTTGTTCACTTGATGTATGCACAATAGGACTTTTCATATTTATATAATATTTGGAAATTGCTCATATAGGATCTATCTAATAGAAGCACAATTTTTAACTGAAGCTCCACATGGACAGTTGTGGAACTTGGCTAAAATTTACCTCTCATTCCAGCCTTTTCTTAAGCCAAATTGCAATAATATGGCTTAAAAACAAGGGAGCTGTTTATGCAAGTGACTTGAAAGATGTAGAAAATATAGGTGATCATGGTTTCTTAGGGATCATTTAGCTCCCCTAGGTAGATATATCAGAAACACTTCAGAAGGGTGTGTGTGGGGAGGTGTCAGTGAGCGAGACATAAATAGCCCTCAGGGGCTTAGGGGTAAGAAAAATTTTGAAACAAATAAAAACAACAACAATAAAAATACCTCTGCTTGCAGAGCACCCCTGACAGATAAGGCAATGGCAAGAGAAAGAACTCAGTACTTTACAAAATTTCCCATTCCATTCTGACTGCTCTACTTGTCTGAATGCCTATTCTTATGCTGAAACAAAATCTGCTTTCTTTATTACCAAGTGGTTCAAACCCTGTTCTCAGAGCAAATTCATTTCCACTTTTCCCTGCCATGCCTATTCATTTTAAGACAGGAAGAATTCTTTCTTCTAGTCTCATCTCCAGGGTTAAAAAAAAAAGCAACCAAAAAAAAAAAAACCTCCCCTCTTCCTTCAATTCCTTCTCATGGGACATGGTTTTCAGATGTTTTACTATCTTGCTCAGTCTTCTTGAATGCACAGTTTGTATGATTAACAGTCCCCTTAAAACGTATCACTGGAAAAAAAAAGAATCTGGCAAGCATGACATAGAGAGGATCATTACTTCCTGTGATCTGAATGCTGTTTTTCTCTCCTTCAACGCAGAAAGTAAAATAGGGTCTCTTTAAGCAGTCACATAACATTACAAGTTTATTAAACAGGTGGCTAAATAATCACCAATATCCTTTTTTCCTATAAACTACTGTTACATAAATTATCTTCCTGTACTCATTTGATGGCATTTTTAAATCTAAAGGTAGTATTTCATGTTTATTTTTTCCTGCTAATTTCTTTATAGTTATTCACTTTTGTGATTCAACAATAGCAATTTCATATGATTCAGCCTAAGAGTTACTGTTCAATATACTCCAACTTCTAATTCACTCACTAAATTTAAGCATTTTTTGTTGGAGTTGGGGGGTCACCATAATCACAATGACAGTGTCATAATCATCTTTTTTGGGGGGGATGAGATGTATAGAGGTTAAGTCTAAAGTTGGGGACAATAGAAAAATTTAAGTTTTAGGATTGTATGCTTACTCCAAACATAGAAGGCAGTGTCAGATAACCCAGAATACTAAACTTAAATAAAATTGAATGTTCAATTTAAAAAAACTAAATCAGATATTTAGGAAAAAGTCACAGTGGTACTCGTCACCCAAAAAATCAACACAGGACTGAGAAGAGAGTTAATTTTGAGGGAAAGAAGGAAGTGGGAGAAATAAAAAAGAAGAAAACAAAAGACCCAATTCAATTTTACTGTAGTAATTCTTACCACCACTGTAAGTGGCACCTGAAAAATATGTATAAAACAAAGTAAGGTTAATAGTAGTAATGGCTTGATAAATTACAAGGTATTTCCCCCAACCCTCTCTATTTCTTGATTTTTTTCCAGAAAATTATTCAATTAAAAAAAAAATCACATTTTGTCAATGTCAGCCTGGAAAAAAACCACACTAAAATCCATATTGAGCTTTAAAAAACACAATCTACTACCTATAAGTGTGTGTTTCTCCCTAAAGGAAATCAAAAGAATAGATGGTAAGGAAACACTTTTGAATGAAATATATAACTTTCATAAAAGAGACAGAAAAGATTTGCTATTAAATCTAACCCAATCTCTAAATATGATTATAGGTCTAATATATCTCTCATGCCTAATTGTAATCATAAATTTTTGGTTCAACTTAATTTAAAATGAATTTCATTCTTACCAGCTTCCCAGAGAAATAAAATATGTCAGAAGATTTCAAAAAGACATTTACTGTATAATTAAATCACATTTAATGGCTGAATAAAGAAAAGGCAGCTAATTAGCTGAAGCTTCTACAGAAGAATACTATGGAGACTACATGGAAATGGAGTTTTGTGATGAGCCTCAATCAGCTAGTACTAGAATCCCTTCAAGATACAGACCTATGCAAAGTGCACTCTGAAATTCTCTTTGACTACAGCTTCTCATCTTTGGCAATTAAAAGCTTTCTTTAGTGATAACATCTGAAGTTCTTAAGTATGCACATCTAAAAGACAGTTTGTTACTTACCTAAACTTTATCTGAATATATCTGCAAACAGAATTTATTCTACCCAATATCCTTAGCCTAAAATTTTACAGAAAAATTCCTGTACACAATGGAAAATATAAAGCTAATTTTAAATGTCATGTACATCACCAAATGCATTTTAATACTTCCAAGATGAGATGACTAAATTACAAAGTTCTAAAGTCTTCATATAAAAACCATTTCTCTCTCCCACACATGCCTGTCTTCTTCACAAGCAGGTAGAAACTGTCTCCAAGATTATCAGCCTGTCATGAACTGAAGAAATATTCTTCATGGAGCAGAATCAGCTCAGGCACATTTACAATTTGAACATTTACTGTTAATGTAGAACACAGGCATCATATGGAGCGACTGTTGATGAATGGGCTCCCTTTATTTCACCTTCTGATATCAGAGGCATCCACCAGATTTCTTACATTCATTGCATCTCAGAAGCATAAGCATAAATCACAACAGAAGTACAAAGCTGCTGCTATTTACAAATATGAAAAAGGTATCTTTTTAAAAATTTTTCATCTGAAAGTCACAACATGCAGATGATTATTTGGGGCAGGGAAGAGAGAGAGAGAGAAAGAGCGTGTGAGAGCGTAGTTAGAGAGAGAGTATTTAGAAATACTAAATATGTGGCATGTGACTTCTGTTTTATATTTACAACATAATAAACATATTCTTACTGTGGATTTATGTCAGCGTTAATTTTTTTCAGTTCCATAATGTCTTCTATAGTTTTTTCAATAGCATCAGGATGAACACTCACTGAAGTCTGCAGTAGCTGGAAAACATGTTTTAATCAGTTGTTTTGTCATGAACACTGGTGTCTTAAGTGGGGTATATTTAAATCGGGGCCTCAAATATTTGTTTAAAGCTTCTATATGAAGATAAGAAACTAAACTAAAGGCAAAAATTGATGTAGTATTTGAATTCTAGCAAGTTTGATATTTTCACAGTGGGGGTAGTACAATTTTCCTGATTAAGGTAATTAACATAAAACAAAAATACATAAGTTTTTTTTACCATCTTCATCTGTTTTAAACTACTTACCTAGAAATATTATATTTTCCTTTTCTCACTCACCACACATGGCATCCATTGTTAATGGGCATTATGTCTATGACTGTGTGAAGTACATGGGGGATATAGTCCTAAGGATGCCAAAATTAAATTAAATATTCAAGAATCTTGAGAAGCAGATTTTTCTTTCTTATGTGGATGCTTAACTATGTGCTATAAATGCTAGCATAGTGGCTTCTTTGATTTTCTTGGAAAATCTTGAGTATAAAGTTAAATGATTTGGATACTGATGAAATACCAGAGACTTACCACTGATCTTATTTTCAAGGAATATTTATTTTATGATTTGGAAAGAGGTATAAAAAAGGATTAATTCATCAATGAAGTAATATGTGCATCATAAATCTGCCTAGAAATTCTTGAGTGGCTACTCTCATGTAAAAAGCACAGTGGTTTGTGATGGGAAAACAATTCATTCTTCTCAGTTTGCATTAGTATTCGTAGCCAAAAGTATATTTATGTTTCTTAAAATTTTTACTTTTTGATGATGGAAGTAAGTCTTCAATTGAAAAGTTGCTGAAAAATATAGGAACAATTTTACTTACCTTACTTTTTGAATCCCTCAGTGATGTTTCTGGAAAAGAGATGATTTAAAAAGCCATTCAAAAATTATCTTTTACAAGTGGTTTACAATTACTATACTGAAAAATAACAGTGTATCCTCAATCCCAGAAAGCCTACATTTTGCTTACTGCTTTGTTTCATGCTTACCGATTTTCATAGTTCTAGAAGCTCCAGGCTTGGTATTGTAACAGATCCGTTGCAGTTCACATCTTCCAGTCAGCTTTCTCATTACAAATTTCAGGCAACGCCACAAAAATTTACAGTAAAAATACAGGCACACCTGGATCAGCATTCTGTCAAAAACAAAAGATAGCACTCTTCCAATAGAACTCTGTAAGAGAATAGAAAGCAGCCACTACCAGCAAGCAAACAAACCCAGAAGAAAATCAACCATTAGACTTCTGGGTTTACAAGCATATTTCATTATTCTAGCCCCATGTTATTTTATTTGAGGTAGCTACAAAACCCATCATTGAGAGGGAAGCCCAAGGTCTGTAAGCACACACTTACTATGACTGCAATCTCCAGAATGCCCTATTCTAGTAAATTTGACACACCAACAAACTGAGAGTGAAGCACAGGGATCCTTTCTTTTTCAAAGCAAATCAGTACCTCGAAAACAGAACCCTTGTGTTTTAGAAGCTGTCCCCCATAGACACAGGGAAAGGGCATGTTGTGGCATCTCCCATCTTCTGCCCCCATGAACAGCCAGCTTCTCCTTAGTGTCTTATTTTTGGCTTCTGTGTTATTTCTTCCCCTGCTCCCATTTTTTTCCCCCTTCCCTCTGCTTTCCTTTCGGTACTGTTGTCCTCTTTGAGGACTTTGTTGTGTGGCCACCTATCTTCTCTGCTGACCAATCCCAGTACTTCTTGGATGTGCCAGAATGTCTCCACAACAGTTCGCTGAACAAGCATGTTGACCTTTGGTTCTTCAACATTCTCTGATTAAACCTTCCAAAAACTCCACCTCTTGACAACTTTGTTCTTGACTCCTGCTAAACAAAGTTTTCTTCATTGCACACCCTATCTCACTCCAATAATACCTTAACAAACTATAAAGTATATGGTCACCAATCGTGCACTTATTCACAATGCCTCTGGCACATGTGAATTTGTGTTTTATGCCAACTTTTAGTTTTTAATATGTGAGTGTCTACTACTTCATGGGACTGCTCAGCATCTCAAAATGACTCAAGCTATAGAAGTAAAGAGGACTTATCATCCAGGAACTTATATTCAACCCATCTTCTCTGAATACTAGAGTTTTCCTAGAAGGCAGAATTATTTTCCTAGAAGGCAGAATTATTTATATTACTTCCTATTGGTGTCATTTCTAAAAGATATTTCTTTTTCTCATATGTTCACTAATTCCCCCCAGCTCTAACATAAGGTGATCCAGGGCCATTAAGATGAATTTGTGTAGTTAACTAATATCCTCAATGATGTGATTAATCCCTGAATTTGAACCAAAACCTTGATTGTGTTCCTTTGTTCCATTGCTCTGGCTCCAATATCTTGAACAGCCTGTGTTAAAAATAACAATTCCAACTGACTTATACAAAAGTATGGTCTATATCATATAAATGCACTGGGACAGAGACCTTCAAGATGGCGGAGGAGTAAGACATGGAGATCACCTTCCTCCCCACAAATACAGCAGGAAAACATCTACATGTGGAACAACTCCTACAGAACACCTACTGAATGCTGGCAGAAGACCTCAAACTTCCCAAAAGGCAAGAAACTCCCAACATACCTGGGTAGGGCAAAAGAAAAAAGGAAAAACAGAGACAAAGAATAGGGATGGGACCTGCACCTCTGGGAGGGAGCTGTGAAGGAGGAAAAGATTCCACACAGTAGGAAGACCCTTCACTGGTGGAGATGGGGAGGGGGGGAAGCTTCAGAGCCACAGAGGAGAGCGCAGCAACAGGGGTGCAGAGGGCAAAGCAGAGAGATTCCTGCACAGAGGATCAGTGCTGACCAGCACTCACCAGCCTGAGAGGCTTGTCTGCTCAGCTGCCGGGGCGGGTGGGGGCTGGGAGCTGAGGCTCCAGCTTCGGAGGTCAGATCCCAGGGAGAGGACTGGGATTGGCTGTGTGAACACAGCCTGAAGAGGCCTAGTGCACCACACCTAGCCGGGAGGGAGTCTGGGAAAAAGTCTGGAACTGCCTAAGAGGCAAGAGACCATTGTTTCGGGTTGCATGAGGAGAGGGGATTCAGAGCACCACCTAAACAAGCTCCAGAACTGGGTGTGAGCCGTGGCTATCAGTGAGGACACAAGAGATGGGCATGAAACACTAAGGCTGCTGCTGCAGCCACCAAGAAGCCTATGTGCAAGCACAGGTCACTATCCACATCTCCCCTCCTGAGAGCCAGTGCAGCCCGCCACTGCCAGAGTCCTGTGATCCAGGAACAACTTCCCTGGGAGAACACACGGCGTATCTCAGGCTGGTGCAACATCACGCCGGCCACTGCCACCACAGGCTCACCCAACATTGTGTACCCTTCCCTCCTCCCCGGCTTGAGTGAGCCAGAGCGCCCTAATCAGCTGCTACTTTAACGCTGTCCTGCCTGAGTGAAGAACAGATGCCCTCAGGTGTCCTACACACAAAGGTTGAGCCAAATCCAAAGCTGAACCCCAGGAGCTGTGTGAACAAAGAAGAAAAAGGGAAATCTCTCCCAGCAGCCTCAGGAGCAGCAGATTAAATCTCCACAATCAACTTGATGTACCCTGCGTCTCTGGAATACCGAGTAGACAATGAATCATACCAAAATTGAGGTGGTGGATGTTGGGAGCAACTGTAGACTTGGAGTTTGCTTTCTGTATCTAATTTGTTTCTGGTTTTATGTTTATCTTAGTTTAGTATTTAGAGTTTATTATTTTTGGTAGATCTGTTTATTGATTTGGTTGCTCTCTTCCCTTCTTCTTTTTAATATATAGATATATATATTTTTTCCTTTTTCTCTTTTTGTGTGTATGTGTATGCTTCTTTGTGTGATTTTGTCTGTATAGCTTTGCTTTTACCATTTGTTCTAGGGTTCTGTCTGTCCGTTTATTTTTTGTTTTTTTTTAATTTTGTTTTTAGTATACTTTTTAACGCTTGTTATCATTGGTGGATTTGCTTATTCGTTTGGTTGCTCTCTTCTTTCTTTCTTTTATTACTTTTTAATTTTTTTATTTTTAGTATTTTTTATTTTAATAACTTTATTTTATTTTTTTCTTTCTTTTTTTTTTCTCCCTTTTCTTCTGAGCCGTGTGGCTGACAGGTTCTTGGTGCTCCAGCCAGATGTCAGGTCTGTGCCTCTGAGGTGGGAGACCCGAGTTCAGTACACTGGTCCACCAGAGACCTCCTGGCTCCACGTAATATCAAACAGTGAAAGCTCTCCCAGAGATGTCCATCTCAATGCTAAGACCCAGCTCCACTCAACAACCAGCAAACTACAGTGCTGGACACCCTATGCCTAACAATGAGCAGGACAGGAACACACCCCCACCCATTAGCAGAGAGGCTGCCTAAAACATAATAAGGTCACAGACACCCCAAAACAAACCATCAGATGCAGTCTTGCCCACCAGAAAGACAAGATCCAGCCTCATCCACCAGAACACAGGCACCAATCCCCTCCACCAGGAAGCCTACACAAGCCACTGAACCAACTTTAGCCACTGGGGGCAGACACCAAAATCAATGGGAACTATGAACCTGCAGCCTGCGAAAAGGAGACCCCAAACACAGTAAGTTAAGCAAAATGAGAAGACAGAGAGACACACAGCAGATGAAAGAAAAAGGTAAAAACCCACCAGACCAAAAAAATGAAGAAGAAATAGGCAGTCTACCTGAAAAAGATTTCAGAGTAATGATAGTAAAGATGACCCAAAATCTTGGAAATAGGATGGAGAAAATACAAGAAATGTTTAACAAAGACCTAGAAGAAATAAAGAGCAAACAAACAATGATGAACAACACAATAAATGGAATTAAAAATTCTCTAGAAGGAATCAATAGCAGAATAACTGAGGAGGAAGAACAGGTAAGTGATCTGGAAGATAAAATAGTGGAAATAACTACCACAGAGCAGAATAAAGAAAAAAGAATGAAAAGAATTGAGGACAGTCTCAGAGACCTCTGGGGCAACATTAAACGCACCAGCATTAGAATTATAGGGGTCCCAGAAGAAGAAGAGATAAAGAAAGGGACTGAGAAAATATTTGAAGAGATTATAGTTGAAAACTTCCCTAATATGGGAAAGGAAATCGTGACTCAAGTCCAGGAAGTACAGAGAGTCCCATACAGGATGAATCCAAGGAGAAACATGCTAAGACAGATAATAATCAAACTATCAAAAGTTAAATACAAAGAAAAAATATTAAAAGCAGCAAAGGAAAAACGACAAATAAATGGATTAAAGACCTAAATGTAAGACCAGACACTGTAAAACTCTTAGAGGAAAACATAGGCAGAACACTCTATGACATAAATCACAGCAAGATCCTTTTTGACACACCTCCTACAGAAATGGAAATAAAAACAAATGGGACCTAATGAAACTTAAAAGCTTTTGCACAACAAAGGAAAACATAAACAAGAAGAAAAGACAACCCTCAGAATGGGAGAAAATATTTGCAAATGAAGCAACTGACAAAGGATTAATCTCCAAAATTTACAAGCAGCTCATGCAGCTCAATATCAAAAAAACAAACAACCCAATCCAAAAATGGGCAGAAGACCTAAATAGACATTTCTCCAAAGAAGATATACAGATTGCCAACAAATACATGAAAAGATGCTCAACATCACTAATCATTAGAGAAATGCAAATCAAAACTACAATGAGGTATCACCTCACACCAGTCAGAATGGCCATCATCAAAAAATCTACAAACAATAAATGCTAGAGAGGGTGTGGAGAAAATTTACATTGTGCTGTTGGTGGGAATATAAATTGATACAGCCACTATGGAGAACACTATGGAGGTTCCTTAAAAAAACTAGAAATAGAAATACCATATGACCCAGCAATCCCACTACTGGGCATACACCCTGAGAAAACCATAATTCAAAAAGAGTCATGTACCACAGTGTTCACTACAGCTCTATTTACAATAGCCAGGACATGGAAGCAACCTAAGTGTCCATGTGGCACATATATACAATGGAATATTACTCAGCCATAAAAAGAAACAAAATTGTGTTACTTGTAGTGAGGTGGATGGACGTAGAGTCTGTCATACAGAGTGAAGTAAGTCAGAAAGAAAAACAAACACCGTATGCTAACACATATATATGGAATCTTAAAAAAATGGTTCTGAAGAACCTAGGGGCAGGACAGGAATAAAGATGCAGATGTAGAGAATGGACTTGGGGACATGGGAGGAGGAAGGGTAAGCTGGGATGAAGTGAGAGAGTGGCATGGACTTATATACACTACCAAATGTAAAACAGATAGCTAGTGGGAAGCAGCCACATAGCACAGAGAGATCAGCTTGGTGCTTTGTGTCCACCTAGAGGGGTGGGATAGGGAGGGTGGGAGGGAGATGCAAGAGGGAGGAGATATGGGGATATATGTATATGTATAGCTGATTCACTTTGTTATAAAGCAGCAACTAACACACTACTGTAAAGCAATTATACTCCAATAAAGATTTTAAAAAAACAAAAAGATGTTTAAAAAAAATTTTTTAAATGCACAGGGAATGGAGGAAACATATAAGTAACTAAATTTCTACACTAAAATGTGGTAGAATCCTTTGTAGGCATTAGAATTGTATTCTGGAGTAATAACATAAAATGCCCATAATATGCTTATCAAATAGAAAAATGTTCAAAAAGAACATGTGTGGAATAATATATTTTTTTCTTTAGTAAATAAAACAAAAAATTTAATGATGATATATAAACAAGGAGAAAAAGACTGGCAGGATATACAACAAAAAGATTAACAGTGGTTTTTCTGGGTAATGGAATTGTGAGTAATTTTAATTTTCTTTTCTGGTTAAGTATATTGTCTTTTTTTAATATGTATATATTATTTTATTTAAGAAGAAAGTTATAACTACAATTAAAATGATCACCAAAAATCATTACAAAAGTACATATGAAGTTTCTATGTGAAGTCATATTCTGCTGAAAGACAAAAAATGGATTTACTGTGTTGTGAAGTCTGAAATTCAACTATTTTAGTCAAATATGTTCTAAGAGCTGTTAGGATTTAGATTATCAGCTTCCAAAAAGAAGTAACCCTGAAAATAATTAATGGAACATTTTAATTAGATGAGTGAGAAATTTTACAAAACCACAACATAGTCTCTTGGAAAAAGTTTTCCATTCTTCCAACTATTGGATAGCTATGACAGAAGAAAAGATTGAGCAATATCCTTGTTAACTTGCTATCAGCCAAATGGTAATGATATTAATAACTGGTTGGCATTAATCCTATTACAAGTCAGGGGTAAATCTTTCCATGATATCTGCCCTTATGGTACCCATGTGCAAATTCCAGTAAAGTTTGCCCAGTATGTGGGCCAGCTTCTCAAATGAAGCCTCTTTTAAGTCTATGCATTAGGACTCCATAATAATCAGGTTCTTGTAGTACTAAACAGTCCTAGAGAAAAAGGTTCTAATTACTGTTTAAGGAGTATTTTTGTATTCAGCCTACTTAGGGTACAAGCCAATTAAATTAAACTACAGAAAGTTCCCCCTATGCAACTTCTTCATCAGATCTATACAAAGATGTGGCTTGAGACCTAGAGGTGTCATCCTAGGTGTCAGGAAGCACCCAGATGTAGAGTGACTTATAGCCCATCTAAAATTTCTCCCACTGGCCTCCTTGCATATGAGAAGAAAATGCCTGGGGAATTGTTTTGCATCAAGACAGTCTTATATAAAAGGAGAGAAAAGACATCATGTTCTATGCTTTCCTTTTTTCTTTTCTTCAGTTCCCCTGAGGGTATTCACACTGTCAAAGACAGGGAAACCCAGTGGAAATCCACAGTGAGGGGTTGGAGATGATGCATCATTTCTTAGGGCTCACTGCTCTGTGAGGTGTATCACAACCCTCTCACATAATCACAGAAACAATAACACAAATCATGAAAGAGAAATGCTCATTTCAATTGTGAACTGACATTTATACACTGCTTCCTTACCCTTTCATAATTTCTGGGCGAGTGTCCTGATAATGTTATTTATTATCCAGGATATATTTTGATTTTTTCCTTGTTTTTGTAATGGGCCAACATGCCCACAAATATTTCATTAAAAACCAGCTTGTTATGCTAGGCACTGTACTTTCTTTCTATGCTATGTATTATATTTTTTCAAGCCAGATCATCAGATCAAACAATGCCTTGACAGATACAATTTATTTTGCACTTAGATCGTAAATGTAAGGCATGGTCAGAGATGGAAATACCAACACTACCCCTTACTTTGGAAGCCTGATTTTGATGAGAGAACAAGTACTCAAGTTGCTTTCTCATGAAAGGACCAGATCAGCAAAACCTCCATATTAGCATCTCAGGATGGCTGTTCTTCACCATCAAGTGCTACCAAGAGATCACTTCTTAAATGTTTGGACCTATTTAAGTGCCTCAATTTGTGGGGAAACTGCTTAAGGTCCAGAGAACAATCAAAATGATTAAATATTTGGGGAGAATGTTAAATTGGTTTGGCATGTTTACCCTTAAAGGAAGAAATTAAGAAATGAATCTTTAAAGCTTTAAAGCTAATCAGTAGTTGGTTTAGGAAAAAAGAAAGAAAGGAAGGAAGAAAGGGAGGGAGGGAGAAAGGGAGGAAAAGTGTGTCCCTTTCCAATCTGAGTTTAGGAATAGCAACTTTTGGATTTATAGTACTTTTCCTCCTTTTAATTTCCTTTATCTCCTTTATGTTTCTGACCCCATGCCTGGAGTGAAGGCATCTCAGATGTACCTGTGTAGCAGATCCCATTTGCTTTCTTTAATCCTATCCTTCTGTTCCTATTCTTAGAAGAAGAATTACTGCCACACTCTCTCCACCATCTGAACCCTATGTTCAGAGGGTTTATAGCTGTGCTTGTTTTGTTTTTATCTCCTAGCCTGAATCATCAAACCAATAATCAGTTTTATTTAGAGGAATATTTTGCTTTTATTCTTCATAACACTAGACTTAGTTTTCTTATTTCTGATGGAAGATTCGCTAATCACTATTGAAAAGATCTGCTACATTTTGTAGGAACAACAATCAAATTCTCAAGACTACAAGGAGAAAATACTGATCACCATCTCTTATTTTTTTTACATGTGTGTTTTTTGTTCATTTGGTTGGTTTTGGGTTTTTTTTTTTTTGCTGTGCTGCGTGGCTTGCTGGATCTTAGTTCCCCAACTCAGGGATTGAACCAGGGCCCTCCACAGTGAAAGTGTGGAGTCCTAACCACTGGACCACCAAGGAATCCCCACCATCTCCTATTTTTAATAACTATATGCATAGGCGGCAGTTTTTTTGTGTTTGTTTCTGTTTTTTCAATCATAGTTTTTTGATTGTGTTCCAAAAGGAGCCACTGTAGTTTCCAAAGATGAATGCCTTACTTAAGCACTGGAAGAATCTGATTTAATAAAAAGAGCTACTTACACACATTCTATTTCCAATATTTTCTGTTACTGCCATTTACTGATATGCTGCAGAGTGAAGTTTATGCTGAGTTCACAGCAGTGTCCTTCCATAAGGCAATTATGATCACTTTTATCATTTAACATTCATCCTCTAGCTGGCACAAGAATAGCCACCCAATATAAATAAATTATTCAAAATGAATCATATTTCTGCTACCAAATAAAAGTGAGCTCCTGTCTTGTGCTTCTTTGTTAGAGGAATCCATTCAGCAGGGATGAGGCCTCTGAAACAGGAGATGCACCTAGGACCATGTAGTCTCCTGCCTCTGGGGTGAGGGGGTGTGGGTACCTGTAGTACAACACTACTCCATCATCTTAAATTTGTGACTCTGACATCTTCTTTTGGAATAGTAAGAGAAAAGTGGCTTATTTTGAACAGTTTCAATGAATTTGCTAATGAAAGTTAATTCTTGCTTGAAGAAATCCTGTAATAAACAAGAAGTACACTATTGGTGAGGAAGGATACATACAAAATAATCACAATTCTTGGATCAAATCAACTTTCCTAAACAGAACACTTTTTATCTAAACAGCCATAAAGAACAGCAGACTGCTCAATGTTTCCAGCTTTTCATGTACTTTCTAAAATGACATTTTAAAACATTTTAGCTGCTCTATTGAAGTTCCTAGTTAGGGGCACTGGCAGTCAATTGGAAATTAACTTGTCAACAGGTATTTGGCCTAGTAAATGGGCGCCTCTAAATAATGAGCATCCTACTAGGAAAAGAGGCCACAGAGGACTTGATACATGAACTGGAAATGTGAAATCATACAAAGAAACCATTTGTGGGCCTCTAGAGAAACAAGATTATTTCCCCACATTGAGCAGTGATGAGGCAGTGTGGAGCCCCTGGTCTTTTCCATCATTCTTTTTTTTTTTTTTTTTTTTGGTCACGTGGCATGTGGGATCTTAGCTCCCCGACCAGGGATCGAATCCACGCCTCCTGCAGTGGAAGCACGGAGTCCCAACCACTGGATCACTTAGGAAGTCCCCCCTTTTCCATCATTCTTTATCTGAAGGGATCATGCTGCTTTTCAAAGGTAGTGCGTATAAATCTATCATGGATAGATATTATTCCAAATTCTATTGCTATAGTAAAGGGCACTATTTTTAATTCCAGGGAAATTTCATATGAGGGATTAGAGAGCAATAGCTGACTGTGGTACAACTAAAATAATAAATAAATTAATGGTTTATCCTTTTCCTTTCAAAGAATAGGAGACAAGTTTCTCTTAAATTACTAATGATATCACTATCCAAACAAAAATGTAATGATTAAATACATACACTTTCCAAGATTTATTTTTAAAATTCAGGTTTTTTCTACTTGGATAATACATTAACTTATTTATAAGGGAAGCAGCAAACACATTATGCTTTGACATTTAAGAAGCATTTAGACAGGGGCAATGACCAAGATGGTAGAGTAGGAAGACCCTGAGCTCACCTCCTCCCACAGCACACCAAAATTACAACTCTTTACAGAGCAACAACTGATAAGAAAGACCAGATGACTAGCAGAAAAAATCTTCTACAACTAAAGATATAAAGAAGGAACCACAGCAAGATGGGTAGGAGGGGTGGAGATGAGGTACAGTCAAGACTCCTGGGCAGGCGACCCACAAATGACAGAATAATCACAATTGCAGAGGTTCTCCCCAAGGAGCAAATGGTCCAAGCACAGCATCAGGCTCCCCAGTCCAGGGGACCTGCACTGGGAAGATGAGCCTCCAGAAGGTTTAGGTTTGAAGACCAGTCGGGAGACCCAGAGTGTTGTGGGAAATAGAGACTTCACTCTTAAAGGGTGCACACAAAATCTCACACACTCTGGGAACCAGGGCAGAAACAGTTATTTGAGAGGAGCCTAGGTCAGACCCACCTGCCGGTCTTGGAGAGCCTCCTGGATAGGCAGGAGGCAAATAGAGCTCAACCTGGGGACACAGACACTGGCAGCAACAATTTTGGGGAGCGTGTTCTACCACAGGGACATTTGTGCTGACAAGTGCCATTTTGGAATCCTCCCTGGAGCTTATTAGCTCTGAGACCTGGCCCCACCCACAAGCCTGTCAGCACCAGTACTGGGACGCCTCAGGCCAAGCAACTAGCTGGGCAGGAACACAGTCCCACCTACCAACAGGACTACTGTCTTAAGAACCCCTAAGCCCACAGGCACCCTGAGATATGGCCCTGTCCACCAGAGGGCCCAGGACCTGGTCTCATACACCAGGGCACCGGCACGAGCCCTGGGACCCCAGGGCCTCAGCTCTACCCACCAGCAGGCCGACACCAGCTCTAGGACCCCGGGTCCTGCAGCCTGAGACCCCAGGACCTGGCCTCAGCCACCCGAGGGCAGGCACCAGCCCTGGGATCCCCTGGAACCTGGCCCCACCCACCAGTGGGTGGATACCACTCTCAGGACCACCACAGTCCCCCCACAGCCTGCCATGTCAGAACCCAGCTGACCCACAAACAGGCCAACAACAGTTCTGGGACACCTTGGGCTCCTTAGCCAGCCACTCCAGGATCTAGCCCCACTCACCAGTGGGCCTATAATAGCTTTGGGATACCCCAGATCCTATAGCCAGCTGTGTCAGGAACCGGCCTCACCCAGTAGCATGCAGACACCACCCCAGGACCACCCCAGGCCCCAGATTTCCCGACCAGCAGGTCAACACCAGCTCCAGGACCCCCAGGGCTGTGCAGCCAGAGAACCCAGGACCTGGCTCTGTCTACCCCAGGCTGACACCAGTTCTGAGACACCTTGGACCCCTCGGCCAGCTATCCTGGGATCCAGCCCCACTCACCAATGGGCTGAAAGCATTTTGGGACACTCCAGGACATTCGGTGAGATGCATCATGAACAGGCTCTGCCCACCAGCAAGCCAACACTTGATCCAAGACCCCCAGCCCCACAAACACTGGATCCCGGGTCCACCCACCAGTGGGCCAGCACTAGCCCCTGGACCCCCCAAGGCACTACACCCAGCTGCCTCGTGACCCAACCCTGTCCACCAGCTGCCAGCAGCTTCTGCACAAAGCAGGCCTGGCAACCAAGTGACTGAGGCAGGGGAGAGGGTGGGAACAGCCATGCCTACCAGGCCATCCACAATATTCAGCCCACCACAGTAGAAGGACCCACACAGTCCACATAGGGGGCACCTCAAGAGCATATAGCACTGGTGACGAGAGGTGAGTGTGCTGCTGGGACACATAAGACATTTTCTACAAAAGGCCACTTCTCCAAGGTTGGAAAACATAACCAACCTACCAAATATATAGAAATAAAAACAGCAAATTAGGCAAAATGAGGTGACAGAGAAATATCTTCCAAACAAAGGAACAAGATAAAACCCAAGAACTAAGTGAAGCAGAGATAAGCAATCTACCTGATAAAGAGTTCAAGGTAACGACTGTAAAGATTTTCAAAGAACGTGGTAGAAGATTGGATGAACAGATTGAGAAATTAGAAGTTTTTAACAAAGATTTAGAAAATACTAAGAAGGACCAAACAGATATGAAGAATACAATAACTAAAATAAGAAATACACTAGAAGGAATCTAATAGTAGCTTAGTTGATACACAGGAACAGATCAGCTAGCTGGAAACAGAGTAGTGGAAATCACTGAAGCTGAACAGAAAAAAAAGAAAAAAGAATAAAAAAATGAGGACAGTTTAAGAGACCTGTGTGACAACATCAAGCATACTAACATTCACATTATAGTGGTCCCAGAAGGAGAAAAGAGAAAGTGACAGAGAATATATTTGAAGATATAAGAGCTAAAAACTTCCCTAACCCAGGAAAGGAAATAGACATTCAGGTCAGAGGCAGGAGAGCTGGGAAGCCAATACTCAAGTTCCCAAAAAAATCTCTCATGGCAGGCTCTGGTGAGGTCACCTACAGGAAATTGCCTAGAAAACTATTCAGGTTAACATATTTCAACAAGGGTGTGGAAAAAATTTTTGTTTGTTTTTATGCAGGAAACAAAATAATTTAAAATACATGTATGTGTAAACATACATGGACATGTGTATGTGTGTATATATAGTGTGTATACATACACACACATATGTATGTATACATATGTATATTTATCTATGTATATACATACGTGGTGTGTATGTGTGTGTCCTAAAAAAGAGAAAACTATGGCTAAAAGTACCAGTACCAGTGAGAGAGGTATTCAAATGTACCATAAATTTATCCCTTTTCAGGAATTTGCTTCTACATCTCATAAATAAGCTCAGTCAATGTCTCAAGCAATGATAGTCAAATTCTGGAATAACTACATGACCCTGCACCTTCAGCCCTTCAAATGCAGTGGAAATTAGTTGGTGGTGAATGGAAATACTACTTGATTAAATAGGAAAGTGTCTGAAGTCTGACTTCAGGTCTAGCCTCAATTTGCCATTGTGAGCTGTGTGACTGTGGACAAGCTACTTTGTTTCTCTGAGGCTCTGCCCTCTCATTTGTAAGCTGAAGGGAATGGACTAGATATCTGGCTCTAAGATAAGGCTAGACACACGTTGTAAGGCAAAAAGGTTTTTTGTCTGACTCACCCTTCTCTTTAAGGTCTACATTAGGTCTGGGTGAAAGTGTTACCGTGCTTCTGGGCTGTTTTATGCCATGCTTGCAAATGTGTCCAAGAGCTGCCCCCAACTTTATCTTTGCAACTTATCTTCTACTCTCCCTAAACGGGGTCTACAGCCAACAAACCTGGACCACCTGCTGCTTGTGGCAGCTGGTCACACTTTCTCAGGCTTTGTTCTTAGGACCTTCTCCACCTGTTACATCCTCTGTCTCTTTCCTTCAACATCACCTCAGTGAAGCCTTCCCTGAATAGTCCCGTCACAAAACAGCTGTAGCATGTCACCAATCACATTTCTTCTTACAACTTAATTTTGTATGCATGACTTCATCTCGTTGCCAAGTGGTATGTTACTTTGGAGCAAAGGCCACCTCATATTCACTTCTGTATCACCCAGAACACCTCACGACAGGTACACAGTACCATGATGCAAAAATTATGAGAAAAAACTTTGAAGTCAGATAGGCCTGCATTCAAATATCTGTGTGCCCCTAGATGAGTTTCTTAACTTTGCTAAGCTTTCTTGCCCTGTGCTGTAAACGGGGTATTAATTCCTATTTTATTACAATTGTTATGAAGAGAAAATAAAAATTAAAATGTGGCATAGTACTGGAATTATCACTAGTACTAAACGCTTTCTAAATGAATCAGTGGACCAAGATATTAATCAAGTGTGAATGACTTATAAAACCCCATTTACATATTTTTTTGCTAATTGGAAGCCTTTATTTACCTAATCACAGTAGTAAAATATTGTTTTCCCCTTTACTGTTTCACAGCCAGGACTTGGGTACAAGTCTGTGTTATATCTCAGTTTCACCCATGGAGGTTTGAGTTTGGCAGATGGTTTCATTTCCTCTCTTCTGCCTAAGGAAGGAAAGTATGCAGCGAAGTCCATGGCCAAGAAACTGAGATCTTGAGGCTGAAATAGTTGGAAGGAATTATTTATATGGGGTGACTTATCCCCTTTATTAGAAAAATTCAAAATTAATAATGTTTTGATGACCTTAAAAGCATTTAATTTCAATAACTAAATCCTAGCAAAGGAAAAGATCTTAATACAAGTGTTAGGTCCTCTCTGTTATAAACAATAATTGAGTTGAAATTAATGAAATATATTAAACAAACTAAACTCTAAGCCTCAGTTCTATTTAGGGCTCAAAAAGTGTCCCCTCTTTTTCTGATCACACATAGACACACTTTCTTCTCAGTTTTATCCCTGTATTCTTTTAATGCAGATCATGGCTAAAGTCATATTGGGTGACTATGGGGTACTTATCCAATATTCCATATCTACTGTCAATTTAAAACACACCCTTCAGCTGGGTGTACTAATCCTGTAGCATTTATTTCTAATATCTTATGTAATGTTTTTTCTACTCCCTTAAGCTCTGAGTAGTTACACCATTAATATAGATGATGGTAGCAGGGAGTTAGAGAGAGAAGAGTATGGGTTCCATGTATCTTAAATGTGGATTAAAATCCATTTTTTCCCATACCTGGTTTCTTTAAGATTAACTTCACTTCTTCTGAGGCTGAACATGGCCTCAGAAG
Source organism: Eubalaena glacialis (assembly GCF_028564815.1). Taxonomy (NCBI): domain Eukaryota; kingdom Metazoa; phylum Chordata; class Mammalia; order Artiodactyla; family Balaenidae; genus Eubalaena; species Eubalaena glacialis. The sequence continues at coordinate 25,894,243 of NC_083725.1, forward strand.
TTGCTCATTCTAGAGCAACTCAGAAGTTGACAGATTAATCACTCCATGGGCTTTTTAAATGATGCTGATTCTTCTCAGTGAAAGTCAACTCCTTATTCTACATAATGTATTTGCTGAGCTCAGGAATTAACACCTGATTTGTTCAAGTTATATTTATATAACCTCCTCTTTGGTTCGAATGAAAAGATTGCCAAATTGTGGGAATGGACTACAGAGAATAGAAGGCAATCTAAATTATCTGATAGTGTCTGTAATGCAGAATTTTTACTCCTTGCCCTCCTATCCCTCCAATTACCACAAACATTAACATATAATGAATACACACAAGTTATAACAATAAAAAGCATTAAAAACAAAAATTAAAGCCAAAAGCAATAATCAACTAAGGAGAAACAATGATTGAGTTTTGGGACTTCTCTGGTGGTCCAGTGGTAGAGAATTCGCCTTCCAATGCAGGGGACGTGGGTTCAATCCCTGGTTGGGGAACTAAGATCCCACATGCTGCTGGGCAACTAAGCCACACACCACAACTACTGAGCTTACGCACCACAACGGAATGCCGCAACTAAGAACCGATGCAGCCAAAATAATAATAATAATAATAACAAATAAATAAATAAATAAATATTTTAAAAAAATGATTGAGTTTCCTGTTATTATTTCAAAACCAATGGTCAATGAAAATCCTCAAGTTTCTCTCTTGATGTGTAATTTATTATGCTAGCTTCAGTTTCACACAGATTATCAATGTTAAGTAATATTTATAAAACAAATGTGCCAAGTTAAAAGAGAAAAATTTGTATCAGAACATATAACTGATAGGGATATGCCAATTCCATTACCCTTGGTGCTGCTCTGTGTGAAATTAGAGTGGTAGATTTTTCACTATATCAGTTTTAAATCATCAAATACAAATTAATTTAAAAATATAATCTCTATTAAACATACTGTTGCACCTATTCAATTTAACAAAAACTAACAGAAACAAATGCTACTATTTCTCCTAAAATGGCTGGTTTTGAGCTCACTCAAATTTTTCTAAAACAAAAACACTGAAGAAGAAATTCAGTAGTACAAGTCTTGGCACAAACTTCACCACTACCACCTCCCCTTTTACAAAAGGAGCTCCTGACTTCTAAGCTTCAGCTAACACTAAAGCTCTCTGTTAACACGATTCTACAGATAAAAAACACCACGTTTACACTCAAGGGGGATTTATAGATACCAATTTTTCATGAGTGTGTAAACAGATAGGTTAATGTCATGGCAACAAAAAGTGTATCGAGTTAAATACTTTGCTGGTAAATGACCTAGTGATTTTTCAAATACTATCTTTTTACACATCTGAGATAAACAGACTGAGGAGTATTCTGTATAATAAAACAAATGTTAATGCCTGTAAATGGTTTAATAGTGACCTTCTGAGAGGTTTTCACAAATCTAAGATTGAATTGTAAAACACCAGTAGCTACACCAAAACATAGTGAATCCCACCCAAAATGACCTAGATGCTCCAGAAATAACAATGCAATGAAAACCAGTGGGAAAAAGAAAATCTTAAATTGCAGCCACTGAAAGAATTAAATCACTTCCTAAAAGAAGTAAACCCACTAATTATTTTCTTAGAGAAAATAGCCAGAACAAGGGATGAGAATATGCAATATAGGTAGGCCACCATCTTGCAGGAAAGAAACTCAATATTCTAGAAAGTGTGTCTTATTTTCTAACTTTCAGGACCAAATTAACTTTATTTTGTCATGTTTTAATATAATGTAAAATTTCTCTGAGAACTTTATTTATAGAATTGTGAATGACAGTCAATACTCTTGAAAATAATTATAACTATAGGTCCAGCTAAATGGCTTTCAAAACAAAAAATGATCACTCTAAAACACACAAACATATATGGTACCCTATACAGCACAATCTTCAGGGAACCAAAAATTAATGCAGATTTAAGAGACATCACTGAGGCAGGAAAAGCAAAAGCTGAGAACATATATTTTTCACCAAAAACGAACATTTGAAAATGCCTGTATGGGTTGGCCAGCCAACCAAAATCTATATTTAAAATTACTTTTTTTTAGGAAAATGATTCTACACAAATTATATTGATTCCTTGACTACTAACGCCTCAAACCTGAACCTTAGGGCTTTAGAAACACAAGGCATCAAAGCGTGTCTGCCCCATGGTTTTGTGCCTATATTCTTTTATAATCTCTTGTAATCTCCTACTTGTAAGTGCTCTCTCTTAGCATCAGTATGGGTATAGAGTAGGCAGAGGAACCTTATGGCCAAATTGTTCTTAGCCAAAATACAGTGCTATTTTATGCAGTCCTAGAGAACTGGTTATAGGATCACAAATGGTGAACAGAAATATTATACTAATTGTTAAGGAAGTTTCTCCATTTCAGAGTGCTCATCCAGGAAACCATAAATACTTACCTCAGGAAGTGCTTCATTGTGCCTGTTTTGATTATCCAGGTGTTATACAAATGGTTCTCAAGTAATTGCTTCCAAATTTGCCTTTGTCAAAGTAAATGTAAGCTGTGGAAGAAATTAGATATATTTACTGTTAATGGGGCTGGAAACCCCAACCCCCAAATTTCTGCTTACCTTAGTAAGCAGATAAGGTGCTATGCACCCAGAACTTTACCAGCTGAACTGCCCACACAGCAATACAATTCAATGGATGGCAATTATAGCTAAAGCCTTTCACTTTATAATTACACAATTAGTCTCTCATTTCGAGTCACTTGCTGGAGAAATTGTTAGTTTCACGAGCAATCCCTTCAATAGTAAACTTTTCCTCTATTTTGGTTACTGTTCCTATATTTTGAAGAACAGTATTTGTATGAAAGATAAAAATGAAGAACCATTAAATTAACTATTCTGATTTCCAGATAGCAAATTGTCTTAAATCTGGCAGCCTCAACCTTCCAGAAGTACAACTCAAAAAATAACTAAAAGCAACTGGTAATGTCTCTAAGCTAAAAAAAAGCTGATAAAGAGCAAGTACTCCAAACAAATGAATGATATGCCCCCGGCCCCATTTTGGGGGGCTCCGTGAATAAAACAGTGAAATTACGTAATTGTTTAGCACATTTCAGTTTACAATATACTTTCACAAAATCCACTATATCAAGTTATTGGTCTTCCAACAAGGAAGGACACCAGAAGCTGCCTACAAAGCAGCAAATTGGTATGAGATGTGAAGAAACAGACTAGAAAAGAGAGAGTGGTTGGAAGCAAGAGCAGAATGAAGTTACCTCATGAGAGAGAGACAAACAGAATGCTAGCTCCAACAACAAGGTAAGGTACTAAATGTGTGGACAAATGGCTTACGGCAGAGACACAATTACCCACTAGAACAGCCCAGGGAATACGGAAACTCGGCCTAAACAAAAGACAGTCTTTTAGCTTTTTTAAAAAATTGAGGTATAGATGATTTACAATATTACATAAGTTTCAGATGTACAACATAGTGATTCACAATTTTTAAAGGTTATACTCCATTTATACTTATTGTAAAATATTGGATATATTCCCTGTTCTATACAATATATCCTTGTAGCTTATTTATTATATATATAGTAGTTTGTATCTCTTAATCCCCTACTTGTCTCTTGCCCCTCCCCCATCCCTCACCCCACTGGTAACCACTAGCTTGTTCTCTATATCTGTGAGTCTGTTTCTTTTTGCTATACTTACTAGATTTCTTTTTTAGCTTCCATGTATAAGTGATATCATGCATTATGTTATTCTCTGACTTATTTCACTTAGCATAATACCCTTCAAGTCCATCCATGTTGTTGCAAATGGCAAAATCTTGTTCTTTTTTATGGCTGCTATGATATTGGAGTGCATGTATCTTTTAGTGTTTTCATTTTTTTTGGAAACATACCCAGGAGTGGAATTGCTGGCTCATATGGTAGTAATATTTTTATTTTTTTGAGAAAGCGCTATACTGCTTTCCACACTGGATACACCAATTTACTTTCCCAACAGTGGACAAGATTTACCTTTTTTCCACACTCTCACCAGCATTTATTGTTTGTCAACTTTTTGATGATGGCCATTCTGACCAGTCTGAGGTGATACCTCATTGTAGTTTTGTATTTCATTAATAATTAGTGATGTTGAGCATCTTTTCATGTGCCTTTTGGACATCTGTATGTCTTCTACAGAGAAATGTCTATTTAGATCTTCTGCCCATTTTTGATTGGGCTGTTTGTTTTTTTGATATTGAGCTGCATGAGCATATTTTGGAGATTAATCCCTTGTCAGTCGCTTCATTTGCAAATATTTTCTCCAATTCTGTGGGATGTCTTTTGATTTTGTTTTTGCTTTCCTTTGCTGTGCAAAATTAGTTCCCCATTTGTTTATTTTGTTTTTATTTTCATTATTCTAGGAGGTGGATACAAAAAGATATTGCTGCAATTTATGTCGTAAAGTGTTTTGCCTATGTTTTCCTCTAAGAGTTTTATAGTATCTGGCCTTACATTTAGGTCTTTAATCCATTTTGAGTTTATTTTTGTGTATGGTGTTAGAGAATGTCCTAACATTCTTTTTCATTCTTTTGCATGTAGCTGTCCAGTTTTCCCAACACCACTTATTGAAGAGGCTGCCTTTTCTCCACTATATATTCTTACCTCCTTTGTCAATAGATTAATTGACCATAGGTGAGTGGGTTTATTTCTGGGCTTTCTATCCTGTTCCATTGATCTACATTTCTGTTTTTCTGCCAGTACCATACTGTCTTGATGACTGTAGCTTTGTAGTATAGTCTGAAGTCAGGGAGCCTGATTCTCCAGCTCTGTTTTTCTTTCTCAAGATTGCTTTGGCTATTTGGGGTCTTTTGTGTTTCCCTATAAATTAAAAAATTTTTTGTTCCAGTCCTGTGAAAAATGCCATTGGTAATTGAATAGGGATTGCATTAAATCTGTAGATTGCCTTGGGTAGTATAGTCATTTGACAGTATTCATTCTTCCAATCCAAGAACATGGTATGTCTTTCCATCTGTTTGTGTCATTTTTGATTTCTTTTTTTTTTAAATTAATTTATTTATTTTTGACTGTGTTGGGTCTTTGTTGCTGTGCACAGGCTTTCCCTAGTTGCAGTGAGTGGGGGCTACTCTTCGTTGTGGTGCACGGGTTTCTCATTGTGGTGGCTTTTCTTGCTGCAGAGCACGGACTCTAGGCATGCAGGCTTCAGTAATTGTGGCACACAAGCTCAGTAGTTGTGGCTTGTAGGCTTAGTTGCTCCATGGACTGTGGGATCTTCCCAGACCAGGGATTGAACCCATGTTCCCTGCATTGGCCACTGCGCCACCAGGGAAGTCCTCATCTTCAATTTCTTTCATCAGTGTCTTATAGTTTTCACAGTACAGGCCTTTTGCCTCCTTGGGTAGATTTATATCTAGGTATTTTATTCTTTTTGATGTGATGGTAAATGGGATTATTTCCTTAATTTCTCTTTCTTATCTTTCATTGTTAGTGTATAGAAATGCAACAGATTTCTGTGTATTAAGTTTGTATTCTGCAAATTTACTGAATTCATTCATGAGCTCTAGTAGTTTTCTGGTAGCATCTTTAGGATTTTCTATGTATAATATCATGTCATCTGCAAACCAAGTTGGTTTTACTTCTTCTTTCTAATTTGGATTCCTTTTATTTTTTTTCTTCTCTGATTGCCCTGGCTCGGACTTCCAAAACTATGTTGAATAAAAGTGGTGAGAGTGGACATCCTTGTCTTGTTCCTGGTCTTAGAGGAAATACTTTCAGCTTTTCACTGTTGAGTACGATGTCAGCTGTGGGTTTGTCATATACAGCCTTTATTATGTTGAGGTATGTTCCCTATATGCCCACTTTCTGGAGAGTTTTTATCATAAATGGGTGTTGAATATATACTGTTCATCTCTGTTTGTTTGTTCTTTAAAGCTTTTAGCTCTTTATTAAACATTTCCTGTATCCTTTCAGTCTGTGCCTCCATTCCTTTTCCGAGATCTTGGATCATCTTTATTATCATTACTCTGAATTCCTTTTCAAGTAGATTGCATATCTCTACTTCACTTAGCTGTTCTTCTGAGGTTTTATCTTGTTCCTTTGTCTGGAACATCTTTCTCTGCCATCTCATTTTGTCTAACTTTCTCTGTTTGTGGTCTCTGTTTTTCAGGCTGCAGGACTGTAGTTCCTTTTTCTTTTGGTGTCTGCCCCCTGGTGAGTGACACTGGTCTAGAAGGTGTGCAGGCTTCCTGGTGGGAGGAACTGGTGCCTGCCCACTGGTGGGTGGAGCTGGGTCTTATCCCTTTGGTGGGAAGGGCTGTGTCAAGGGGTGTGTTGAGAGCTGGCAGTGGGCTCAGAATGACTTTAGGCAGCCTGTCTGCTGATGGGTGGGGCTGTGTTCCCACCCTGTTGGTTGTTTGGCCTGAGCATCCCAGTACTGGAGCCTGCAGGCTATTGCATGGGGCCAGATCTTGTGCCAAAATGGTGTCCTCCAGGAGAGCCCACACCAATGAATATTCCCTGGGGCCTCTACCACCAGTGCCCTCACCCCCACAGTGAGCCATGACCACTCCTCATATGTCAGAAGACCCTCCAAGAAATGCAGATAGGTCTGGCCCAGGCTTCTATGGAGTCACTGCTTTGCTCTGGGTCCCAATGCATGTGAAGCCTTGTGTGTGACCTCCAAGAGTGGAGTCTCTGTTTCCCCCAGTTCTGTGGAGCTCCTGCATTCAAGCTCCACTGGCCTTCAACAGCAGATGTTTTGGAGGCTCCTCCACCTGATGCCAGACACCCAGGGTGAGGAGCATAACGTGGGGCTCACAACTCTCACTCCTGTGGGAGAACCTCTGCAATATAATTATTTTCTAGTTTGTGGGTCACCCATCTGGCAGGTATGGGATTTGATTATATTGCAAAAGCACCCCTCCTATCAGCTCATTGTGGCTTCTTCTTTGTCTTTGGGTGTAGAATATCTTTTTCGGTAGGTTCAAGTCTTTTTTGTTGATGGTTGTTCAGAAGTTAGTTGTGATTTTGTTTTTTTCATGAGAGGAGAGGAACTCAATTTCTTCTGCTCTGCCATCTTGTCTCTTGCCGCTCTCAATCATATGGTTTTTATTCTTCAATTTGTTAATGTGGTATATCGCACTGATTTGTTTGTGGATACTGAACCATCCTTGCATCCCTGGGATAAATTCCACTTGAGTACGGTAAATGATCCTTTTAGTGTACCGTTGGCTTCAATTTGCTAATATTTTGTTGAGGTTTTTGCATCTATGTTCATCAGTGATATTGGCCTGTAATTTTCTTTTTGTGTGATATCTTTGTCTAGTTTTGGTATCAGAGTGATGCTGGCCTCATCGAATGAGTGCAAAAGCATTTTTTCCTCTGCAATTTTTTGGAATAGTTTGAGAAGGATAGGTGTCAACTCTTCTCTAAATGTTTGGTAGAATTCACCTCTAAAGCCATCTGGTGGCTGGACTTTTGTTTGTTGGGAGTTTTGCCAGTATTTTCTTTAATACATAGCTATTTCTGTAAATATTTCATGCATGCTTGAAAAAAATTTCTACATGTCAACTTAAGATTGTGGTTGTTTCTGGGAAAAGAGGGAGTGTTTTAGGATCGGGGAGTGGGAAAATGGCCTTCACTTTTATGAATGTTTTATTTATTAAAAAGCAAAATAAAGAGGAAAAATGTGTTCATTTTGAGTGGTGGGAATGTATATTATTCTTTGTACATTTGGGTCTTTTAAAAACAAACCCAAATTTCAATTAAAAACTGTTAGTGCCCACCCAGAGCCCAGATCATGGTTTCAAATACATTCTCCAGTTAAAGGAACCAGTGCTCCTTGGAAAAATGGCTGATTCTAGTGTTTGGGCAGGAAATATACAAGGTAAGCCTGCTGTGTCTTCTTGTGCAAGAAAGTAAGGAAGTGCTCAAAAGACAAACAACTGGGGATATATCAAATAAACACAGGAGCTCCTGATGGTCAAAGCAGAACAATTTGAGTAACAAAATAAATAAAGTATTATTGGATAATAACTCAAAGTATAAAATAAATATCCATGACTCCATACTGATATAAATAAATGACTGAATACATAAATAAGTGTACATAAATCTTTCACACAAAAGAATTCCAAATAATTTCTGTAGATACTCTGCCCTCAAGGAGGTGGAGCATAACTCTTTACCCCTTAAATACAGGCTGGACATACAAGCATACCTTGTTTTATTGTGCTTCACTTTATTGTGAAGGTAGGAAAAGTTTCCACATGCTGGGAAGCCCCCTCACTGGCGGGGACAGGGGGAGCTTTGGAGCCTCAGAGGAAAGTGCAGCAACAGGGGTACGGAGGGCAAAGCAGAGAGAATCCTGTCCAGAGGATCAGTGTCGACCAGCACTCCCCAGCCTGAGATTTTTGTTTGCACACCAGGGCGGGTGGGGGCTAGGTGCTGAGGCTCAGGCTTTGGAAGTCAGACCCCAGGGAGAGGACTGGGATTGGCTGCATGAAGACAGCCTGAGGCGGCTAGTGTGCCACAGCTGAGGGAGTCCAGGAAGAAGTCTGGGCCTACCAGAGAGTAAGTGACCATTGTTGTGGGGTGCTCAAATAGAAGGATGGGCCCGCCATAGGAATTTCTTTCTCTGTGCGCTCACAGACAGCAGGGCACTGCCTAAGTGAGCTCCAGGTGGGTGCGAGCTGCGGCTGCTACCTCGGACCCCAGAGGTGGGCATGACGGCTACCACTGCCACCACTGCAACCAAGCATCCTGAGACCAAGCACAGGTCACTGCCCACACCTTCCTGGGAGCCTCTAAAGCCCTCCATTGCTAAGGGTCCTGCAATCCGGGACCAACTTCCCTAGGAGAGTGCACAGCATGCCTCAGGCTGTTGTAACTTCCTGCTGGCCTCTGCCACTGCAGGCACTCCCCGCAGAACCCAGTTGTGACTGCAATCCCTCCTTCTCCCCAGCCTGAGTGAGCCAGTGAACCCAAATCAGCTGCTGCTTTCTCACCCTCTTGCCTGGGGGGAGAACAGATGCCTGAGGGTGGCCCACATACCAAAACCACATGCTTTGGTTTTGGTGAGGCCAGAACAAAAGCTGAACTCCAGGAGTGGTGTGACCAAAGAAGAGGAAGGGAAATCTCTCTGTGCAGCTGCAGGAGTGGCTGATTAAATCCCCGCAATCGGCTTGGTAAACCCTGCATCTGTGGAATATCTGAAAAGATGAGCTTTCCCACAATTGAGGCTGTGGACGTTGGGGGCAAGTACACACAGGAGTTGGGCCAGGTCAGAATCTGAGCTGGCCCCACAGTGTCCACAGCAGGTCCAGAGACCTACCTAGAGTTTGCTTTCTGTTTTTGATTTGTTTTTGTTTTTTATTTTTGTTAGTTTAGTTTTTAGTGTTTGTTTTCATTTTTGGGTTCGTTTATTTGTTCAGTTGCTCTCTTCTTTTTTGTTTTCTCTCTTTGTGTGTGTGTGTGTGTGTGTGTGTGTGTGTGTGTGTGTGTCTGTGTTTGGTTTTGCTTTTACCATTAGTCTTGGGGTTTTGTTTGTTCAGTTTTTTTTTCCTTTCCTTCTGTGCCATGTGGCTTGCAGGGTCTTCGTGCTCTGGACAAGGTTTGGGCCTGAGTCTCTGAGGTGGGAGAGCCGAGTCCAGGATGTTGGACCAACAGAGAACTCCCAGTCCCAGGGAATATTAATCAGCAAGAGCTCTCCTAGAGGTCCCCATCTTAACATCAAGACCCGGCTCCACCTAACGCCCAGCAAACTCCAGTGCTGGAGGCCTCACACCAAACAACTAGCAAGACAGGAACACAACTCCACCCATTAGCAGAAAGGCTGCCTAAAGTCATACTAAGCTCACAAACACCACAAAACACACCACCAGACATGGCCCTGCCCATCAGAGGGACAAGATCCAGCTCCACCCACCAGAAGACAGGTACCAGTCCCCCCCTCCAGGAAGCCTACACAAGCTACTGGACCAAGCTCACCCACTGGGGGCAGACACCAGAAGAGGAACTATGATCCTGCAGCTTGCAGAAAGGAGACCCCAAACACAGTAAGTTAAACAAAATGAGAATACAGAGAAATATGCTGCAGATGATAGAGCAAGGTAAAAAACCATAAGCCCAAACAAATGACGAGGAAATAAGCAGTCTACCTGAGCAATGATAGTAAAGGTGATCCAAAATCTCAGAAACAGAAGGGAGAAAATACAAGAAACGTTTAACAAAGACCTAGAAGAACTAAAGAACAAACAGTGATGAACAACACAATAACTGAAATTAAAAATACTCTAGAAGGAATCAATAGCAGAATAACTGAGGCAGAAGAATGGATAAGTGAGCTGCAAGATAGAATGGTGGAAATAACTGCTGCAGAGCAGAATAAAGAACGAAAAGAATTGAGAACACTCTCAGAGACCTTTGGGACAACATTAAAAGCACCAACATTCGAATTATAGGGGTCCCAGAAGAAGAAGAGAAAGAGAAAGGGTCTGAGAAAATATTTGAAGAGATTATAGTTGAAAACTTCCCTAACATGGGAAAGGAAATAGTCAATCAAGTTCAGGAAGTGCAGAGAGTCCCATACAGGATAAAACCAAGGAGAAACATGCTGAAACACACGTTAATCAAACAATCAAAAACTAAATACAAAGAAAAAATATTAAAAGCAGCAAGGGAAAGCAACAAATAACATACAAGGGAATCCCCATAAGGTTATCAGAGGATTTTTCAGTAGAAACCCTGCAGGCCAGAAGGGAGTGGCAGGACACATTTAAAGTGATGAAAGGGAAAAACCTACAACTAAGATTACTCTACCCAGCAAGGATCTCATTCAGATTCAACAGAGAAATCAAAACCTTTACAGAAAAGCAAAAGCTAAGAGAATTCAGCACCACCAAACCAGCTCTACAACAAATGCTAAAGGAACTTCTCTAAGTGGAAAACACAAAAGAAGAAAAAGACCTACAAAACCAAATCCAAAAAAATTAAGAAAATGGTAATAGGAACATACATATTGATAATTACCTTAAATGTAAACGGATTAAATGCTCCAACCAAAAGGCACAGACTGGTTGAATGGATACAAAAACAAAAACCATATATATGCTGTCTACAAGAGACCCACTTCAGACCTAGGGACACATACAGACTGAAAGTGAGGGGATGGAAAAGGATATTCCATGCAAACATAAATCAAAAGAAAGCTGGAGTAGCAATACTCATATCAGATAAAATAGACTTTAAGATAAAGGCTGTTACAAGAGACAATGAAGGACACTACATAATGATTAAGGGATCAATCCAAGAAGATATAACAACTATAAATATATGTGCACCCAACATAGGAGCACCTCAATACATAAGGCAAATGTTAACAGTTATAAAAGGAGATATCGACAGTAACACAATAATAGTGGGGGACTTTAACACCTCATTTACACCAATGGACAGATCATCCAGACAGAAAATCAATAAGGAAACACAAGCTTTAAATGACACAATAAACCAGATAGATTTAATTGATATTTATAAGACATTCCATCTGAAAACAGAAGAATACACTTTCTTCTCAAGTGCACGTGTAATATTCTTCAGGGTAGATCACACGTTGGGTCACAAATCAAGCCTCGGTAAATTTAAGAAATAGGAAATTGTACCAAGCATCTTTTCCGACCACAATGCTATGAGATTAGAAATCAATTACAGGGAAAAAACTGTAAAAAACACAAACACATGGAGGCTAAACAATGTGCAACTAAATAACCAAGAGATCACTGAAGAAATCAAAGAGGAAATCAAACACTACCTAGAGACAAATGACAACTAAAACACAACAACACAAAACCTATGGGATGCAGCAAAAGCAGTCCTAAGAGGGAAGTTTAAAGCAATACAATCCTACCTCAAGAAACAAGAAAAATCTCAAATAAACAATCTAACCCTACACTTAAAACAACTAGAGAAAGAAGAAGAAGAACAACAACAAAACCCCCAAATTTAGTAGAAGGAAAGAAATCATAAAGATTAGAGCAGAAATAAATGAAATAGAAAAAAAGAAAACAACAGCAAAGATCAATAAAACTAAAATCTTGTTCTTTGAGAAGATAAACAAAATTGATAAACCTTTAGCCAGACTTATTAAGAAAAAGAGGGAGAGGACTCAAATCAATAAAGTTAGAAATGAAAATGGAGAACTTACAATGGACACCACAGAAATACATAGCATCATAAGAGACTACTACAAGCAACTATATGCCAATAAAATGGACAACCTGGAAAAAATGGACAAATTCTTAGAAAGGTATAATCTTCCAAGACTGAACCAGGAAGAAATAGTAAATATGAACAGACCAATCACAAGTAAGGAAATTGAAACAGTGATTAAAAATCTTCCCACAAACAAAAGTCCAGGACCACATGGCTTCACAGGTGAATTCTATCAAACATTTAGAGAAGAGCTGACACCCATCCTTCTCAAACTATTCCAAAAAATTGCAGAGGAAAAAATGATTCTGCAATCATTCGATGAGGCCAGCATCACCCTGAAACCAAAAGATATCACAAAAAAAGAAAATTACAGAGCAGTATCACTGATGAATATAGACACAAAAATTCTCAACAAAATACTAGCAAACAGAATCCAACAGCACATTAAAACGATCATACACCATGATCAGGTGGGATTTATCCCAGGGATGCAAGGATTCTTCAATATGTGCAAATCAATCAATGTGATACACCACATTAACAAACTGAAGAATAAAAACCATGTGATCATCTCAATAGATGCAGAAAAAGCTTTTGACAAAATTCAACACCCATTTATGATAAAAACTGTCCAGAAAGTGGGCATAGAGGGACACGACCTCAACATAATAAAGGCCATATATGAGAGACCCACAGCAAACATCATTCTCAATGGTGAAAAACTGACAGCATTTCCTCTAAGATCAGGAACAAGACAAGGATGCCTATTCTTGCCACCATTACTCAACACAGTTTTGGAAGTCTTAGCCATGGCAATCAGAGGAGAAAAAGTAAGAAAAGGAATACAAATTGGAAAAGAAGAAGTGAAACTGTCACTGTTTGCAGATGACATGATACTATACATAGAAAATCTTAAAGATGACACCAGAAAACTACTAGAACTAATCAATGAATTTGGTAAAGTTGCAGGATGCAAAATTAATGCACAGAAATCTCTTGCATTCCTATAAACTAACAACGAAAGATCAGAAAGAGAAATTATGGAAATATTCCCATTCACCATTGCAACTAAAAGAATGAAATACCTAGGAATAAACCTACCCAAGGAGGTAAAAGACCTGTACTCAGAAAACTATAAAACACTGATGAAAGAAATCAAAGATGACATAAACAGATGGAGAGATATACCATGTTCTTGGATTGGAAGAATCAATACTGTGAAAATAACTATACTACCTAAAGCAATCTATAGATTCAGTGCAATTCCTATCAAATTACCAATGGCATTTTTCACAGAACTAGAACAAAAATTCTTAAAATGTGTATGGAGACACAAAAGACCCCAAATAGCCAAAGCAATCTTGAGGAAAAAAGCAGAGTTGGAGGAATCAGGCTCTCTGACTTCAGACTATACTACAAAGCTACCGTAATCAAGACAATATGGTACTGGCACCAAAACAGAAATATAGATCAATGGAACAGGATAGAAAGCCCAGAGGTAAACCCATGCACCTATGGTCATCTAATCTATGACAAAGGAGGCAAGAATATACAATGGAGAAAAGACGGTCTCTTCAATAAATTGTGTGGGGAAAACTGGAGAGCTACAGGTAAAAGAATGAAATTAGAACACTCCCTAACACCACACACAGAAATAAACTCAAAATGGATTAAAGACCTAGATGTAAGACCTGACACTATAAAACTCTTAGAGGAAAACAGGCAAAACAATCTTTGACATAAATCACAGCAAGATCTTTTTTGACCCACCTTCTAGAGTAATGGAAATAAAAGCAAAAATAAATGGGACCTAATGAAACTTGAAAGCTTTTGTACAGCAAAGGAAACCATAAACAAGATGAAAAGACAACCCTCAGAATGGGAGAAAATATTTGCAAATGAATCAATGGACAAAGGATTAATCTCCAAAATATATAAACAGCTCATGCAGCTCAATATCAGAAAACAAATAACCCAATCCAAAAATGGGTGAAGACCTAAATAGGCATTTCTCCAAAGAAGACATACAGATGGCCAAGAGGCACATGAAAAAATGCTCAACATCACTAAGTTTTAGAGAAATGAATATCAAAACTACACTAAGGTATCACCTTCCACTGGTCAGAATGGCGTCATCCAAAAATCTACAAACAATAAATGCTGGAGCGGGTGTAGAGAAAAGGAAACCCTCTTGCACTGTTGGTGGGAATGTAAATTGATACAACCACCATGGAGAACAGTATGGAGGTTCCTTAAAAAAATAAAAATAGATTTACCATATGACACAGCAATCCCACTACTGGTCATATACCCAGAGAAAACCATAATTCAAAAAGACACATACACCCCAATGTTCATTGAAGCACTATTTACAACAGCCACGTCATGGAAGCTACCTCAATGTCCATCGACAGATGAATGGATAAAGATGTGGTACATATATACAATGGAATATTAGCCCTAAAAAGGAACGAAATTGGGTCATTTGTAGAGATGTGGATGGACCTAGAGACTGTCATACAGAGTGAAATAAGTCAGAAAGGGAAAAACAAGTATCATATATTAATGCGTATATGTGGAATCTAGAAAAATGGTACCTGTCTGCAAGGCAGAAATAGAGACACAAACGTAGAGAACAAATGTATGGACACCAAGGGGGAATGGGGAGTGGGATGAATTGGGAGATTGGGATTGACATATATACACTAAAACGTATAAAATAGATAACTAATGAGAACTTGCTGTATACCACAGGGAACTCCATTTCGCTGTACAGTAGAAACTAACACACCATTGTAAAACAATTATATCCCAATTTAAAAAGATAGGGAAATCTGAATAAGCATAGATTTTAGTTAAAAATTTGGTATCAATATCAGTCCATTAATTGTGACAAATGTATCATATTAATGTAAGATGTTAACAATAGAGGAGACTGTGTGCTAGTATAAGGAAACTTTCTGTAGTATTTTTGTAATGTTTCTGTAAACCTAAAACTATTCTAAAATTTAAAAAAATTATTACGATGTGTTAGTGCCTACTATGCTCTAGACACAGGGTTAGGCACTAGGGATACAGGGTGAACAAGAGGGGCATGAATTCCATCCTCCAGACCCAACAGTCTTGAGGAAGACAGAGGAGAAGATGATACACAAAAACAAATAGGTACTTAACCACAATATTACAAGTGGAAGTAGGTGCTGTGACAGTGAATGTGAGAGATGCTTACCTTAGATGTAGGGTTCTGGGGGTTCCCCAAGTAGCACATGCAAATTCCTAGAAGCAAGAAAATACATGATGTATAGAGGGGGAAACATTCAATATGACCTAGTGTGGTGCTCAATGAGAGGAACAGGTAAAAACAGGGATGGCAAAATACGGAAGGGCAAGAAGGGGTCAGATCATCAAAGGCTTTATGCAATATTAAAGACCTTTGCACCTTATCCCATGAGCAGTGAAGAACTATTGAAAATTATAGACGGGGATGTGACATAATCAGAGCTCTAGTTTTAAAAATGTAATCTCACTCTAGTATAGAGAATAAATTAGACTGTGGTGAAATTATAGGTAGGGGCATCATTTATAAGGTTACAATCATCTAGGCAACCATAATAATGGCAGGATAAAGCAAAAGACAGAGACAGAATGTTTTGGATTGGCGAGATATATAGAAGACAAAATCAATAGGACTTTTGTTGATTGATTGATTGGGGGGGTAGTTAATGAAGGAAAAGGAAGAGTCAAACATTATGCCCATGTTTATGGCTAGCAACTAGGTAGACAGTGTAATCTTTCACTAAGATATGGAATTCTGGAGATACAGATTTGGGGGTCTAGGTGTATTTGGGGATCTTTGGTTCATTATGAATTTTCAGGGTAAGTGGGAGTGTGGATATATAATACATGGATCTGAAGATCAGGAGAGAAATCCCAGTTAGAGACAAAGATTTGGGCTTCCTCAGCATATAGATGGTAATTAAAACCATAGCCCAGATGAAATACTAAATAAACAGCATATGCAACATTTGTTGGTCAAAACAATATTTTTTGTCATTAGGATAATATTAAATTAGAACTGTCATACTACTGAGGCAAAAAAGTAATGGAATACATTTCAGAAAGATTTTATCAAAATTAAAAAAAATTATCCTTAAATAGTTTAATTTCAGTTAGCTAGAAAACTGGTTTACCTAAAAAAAACTCTCTCATAATGATGTGGAATAAATGAAGTATTATAATACTCCAGCTTCCAGTCCTGTACATAGGGGTTCCTGAGTCTGTCCATTAAAACAAAACAAAACAAAAAATTTCTCGAATGTTTATGTGTCCAGCACTGTTCTGGTAATGCAACATAGTTTAATATGGCAAAGGATCTTTACTATTTACGGGAAATTTGGGCAAATATGGCAGAGAGTGTGCATGGTAGTTAAGAGCACAAGTTTTGGAGACAGAGAATTCATGTCTGAGGCTCTACCAATAGCCAAGTGGCTTTAGACAAATTGCTTAATCTCTCTGGGGTTCAGTTTTCTTCTCCTTAGATGGGGAGAGAAATCACAACTACCTCGTACGACTGTTCTAAGGATTGAATGAACCAAAGCATGTAAGGTGCTTAGCATAGTTAGATGTATATAATATGCAATCAATGAGTTGCTACTCATTTCTGGTATTATTATTTTCTCATTCTTATTATATCCTCCTCTAAAGTAAAAGATCATTTTGTCAAGTCAAGAATCACTTAGGAGACTGTTTAGATAAATTCTGGCAAATTGTGACCTGAACTGGGACACCAACAGTGGTGATGAAGAAGGTAGAATCAATTGGACTTGCTGGTTGGGTGGGACAGGTGAAGGGAACTAATAATTAGTTCTAATTATCTGTCCCCCAAACAGGAAACAAAGACAACAATTAGTTCTAATTATTTGCCCCCAAAGAGGAAACACCAAAAATGGCTTTGGGTGGTAGAAGAAAGCCTTTTGCAAATGCTATTTAACTCACTGCTCATTGGGTGCTCATCAAGTAACTTCTCTAAATGTTTTCCATAGAAAAGCAAAAAGAATTACCGCTTACTTTATTTTTAAATCTAGCTTTGTTTTAAAGGAGGCACACTCGTTAATGTCCTAATTACAGTTAACTAGAAAATCTATATAAAAGACAGGAACAAATCATAGTTGGTGTGCCATGTACGATACTCTGAGCCACTATTGATAAGCAAAGTCCTTTGAATTGTTTTTCCACGAGTGGTGCTGAGTTAATTTACTCCTTTGTAGCCAAAACAGCATTTCTCAAGTGGCTGGGCAAGGCCTAAACTCAGGAAGCATTTGAGTTTACTTTTTGTTTGCACAGCCCTCTAATAAAACAGTAGCCCTGATAGACTTCTCAAGTATTTTACACATCAGCCTGTTTTATGCACCAGACTTTAACTTGATGAAATATAAGTTACTTGTCTTGTTTATATCTGTCTCACTAATTGAAAAACACTTATATTAACTTTTTGTTTAATTCAGATTTATTGAGGTATTATTTACATATATTTCAACCTTTTTTGGTCAGACATTAGCTCCAAAGCCACCTGTTTCACAGCACACAAGGAGAACACGGAAACAGCTCTGGGTGCTATCCCTTCCCTATAACATCGTTTCTAACCCAGGGTGGATATCAGAATTACCTGCTATATTTTAAATATCTCCTATTGTTCTGAAATGATCTATTTCATGTTTCTTTTCCCTCTGGACTACATGCTCCTCCAGGGCATGAGGGAAGCCCCAGGGCCTCATACAGTGCCTGGTACATTCAGTGCTCAATACATATTTATTGAAATGAACTCTGCATCTTTCTCGAGAAATTCACTTCTTTAACAGCACTGTTCAATAACAGCACTAATAAAACAAACAAAAAATCTCCCCATTGGAAGAAAAAAAACCCTGTAGTTTTTTTTTTTTTAAACCAAAGTAAAGAATATAATCATAATCCTGGTTTCCTGACCCTTTCCCCTTATCTGCAGTAATTTCTCTCCATGTGTACAGGGATATTGTCCTGCCCTATTCTGAAGGGAAGGATCAAATGATTGTGCTCTGGACATCGACTGACACTTCAGTGCTGTGTGCAAGGTTACATGACCCTTGGGGCACAAGGAATGGTCTGTTGCTTCTGAAAATTCATCCTCTTACCTGGCATCAAGGAACTTGCCTTGCTTCTTATGAGCAAGAAGCCACCAAGGCTCTTTGTAAAGTACCACAGGGTGACCCTACCTCTTAGAAGCCAATTCATCTATTGAGCATTGCAGGGAATGAGAGACTCAACTACAGGGTAAAGAATTCCTTTCTTTAAGATCTGAATCCCTACATGAGATGGAAAAGGCTATTCGGTGGGCCAGAAAGTTCGTTCGGGATTTTCCGAATGAACGTTTTGCCCAATACAATACTTTTTACATAGTCCTTCAAATTCTAACTACTGTATGCCCTGTAACAACCAAAATGCTTGTGGACTCATAATGTTTATACATAAATAAAAGACAACCCACAAAGCAAATACTGTTCCATTGTTATAATTTGCCTAATTTGAAATGATAATGTTTTTATAAATGTTGTATACAGTACATTTAAAAATAAAATTTAATTTAAAAAATTTAGTCTCAGCTTAAGATTTTGTGAATAACAGCCAATATTTTCAAAGTGCTTACCATATGCCAGGCAATATTCTTTTTTTTCTTTAAGTTTATTTCCAGTTTACCATCATGGGCTGATGCTTTTTATTTTTATTTTTAACATCTTTATTGGAGTATAATTGCTTTACAATGGTGTATTAGTTTCTGCTTTATAAAAAAGTGAATCAGCTATACATATACATATATCCCCATAACTCCTCCCTCTTGCGTCTCCCTCCCACCCTCCCTATCCCACCCCTCTAGGTGGAGACAAAGCACCAAGCTGATCTCCCTGTGCCATGGAGCTGCTTCCCACTAGCTATCTATTTTACATTTGTAAAATGTAAATATCTATTTTACATTTTACATATAATCATTTTCACAATGTTGATTCTTCCAATCCAAGAACATGATATATCTTTCCATCTGTTTGTAACATCTTTGATTTCTTTCATCAGTGTCTATAGTTTTCTGCATACAGGCCTTTTGTCTCCTTAGGTAGGTTTATTCCTAGGTATTTTATTCTTTTTGTTGCAATGGTAAATGGGAGTGTTTCCTTCATTTCCTTTTCAGATTTTTCATCATTAGTGTATAGGAATGCAAGAGATTTCTGTGCATTAATTTTGTATCCTGCTACTTTACCAAATTCATTGATGAGCTCTAGTAGTTTTCTGGTAGCATCTTTAGGATTCTCTATGTATAGTATCATGTCGTCTGCAAACAGTGACAGTTTTACTTCTTCTTTTCTGAATTGGATTCCTTTTATTTCTTTTTCTTCTCTGATTGCTGTGGCTAAAACTTTCAAAACTATGTTGAATAACAGTGGTGAGAGTGGACAACCTTGTCTTGTTCCTGATCTTAGAGGAAATGTTTTCAGTTTCTCACCATTGAGAATGATGTTGGCTGTGGGTTTGTCATATATGACCTTTATTATGTTGAGGTAACTTCCCTCTATGCCTACTTTCTGGAGGGTTTTTATCACAAATGGGTGTTGAATTTTGTTGAAAGCTTTTTCTGTGTCTATTGACATGATCATATGGTTTTTATCCTTCAATTTGTTAATATGGTGTATCACATTGATTGATTAGGGTATATTGAAGAATCCTTGCATCCCTGGAAAAAACGCCACTTGAACATGGTGTATGATCCTTTTAATGTGCTGTTGGATTCTGTTTGCTAGTATTCTGTTGAGGATTTTTGCATCTATGTTCATCAGTGATATTGGCCTGTAGTTTTCCCTCTTTGTGACATCTTTGTCTGGCTCTGGTATCAGGGTGATGGTGGCCTCATAGAATGAGTTTGGGAGTGTTCCCCCCTCTGCTATATTTTGGAAGAGTTTGAGAAGGATGGGTGTTAGCTCTTCTCTAAATGTTTGATAGAATTCACCTGTGAAGCCATCTGGTCCTCAGCTTTTGTTTGTTGGAAAATTTTTAGTCAGTTTCAATTTCAGTGTTTGTGATTGGTCTGTTTATATTTTCTATTTCTTCCTGGTTCAGTCTCAGAAGGTTGTGCTTTTCTAAGAATTTGTCCATTTCTTCCAGGTTGGCCATTTTTTGGGCATATAGTTGCTTGTAGTAATCTCTCATGATCCTTTGTATTTCTGCAGTGTCAGTTGTTACTTCTCCTCTTTCATTTCTAATTCTATTGATTTGAGTCTTCTCCTTTTCTTGATGAGTCTGGCTAATGGTTTATCAATTTTGTTTATCTTCTCAAAGAACCAGCATTTAGTTTCCTTGATCTTTGCTATTATTTCCTTCATTTCTTTTTCATTTATTTCTGATCTGAACTTTATGCTTTCTTTCCTTTTGCTAACTTTGGGGTTTTTTTGTTCTTCTTTGTCTAATTGCTTTAGGTGTAAGGTTAGGTTGTTTTATTTAAGATGTTTCTTGTTCTTGAGGTAGGATTGTATTGCTATAAACTTCCCTCTTAGAACTGCTTTTGCTGCATCCCATAGGTTTTGGGTCGTCGTGTTTTCATTGTCATTTGTTTCTAGGTATTTTTTCATTTCCTCTTTGATTTCTTCAGTGATCTCTTGGTTATTCAGTAATGTATTGTTTAGCCTCCATGTGTTTCTACTTTTTACAGATTTTTTCCTGTAATTGATATCTAGTCTCATAGTGTTGTGGTCGGAAAAGATACTTGATATGATTTCAATTTTCTTAAATTTACCAAGGCTTGATTTGTGACCCAAGATATGATCTATCCTGGAGAATGTTCCATGAGCACTTGAGAAGAAAGTGTATTCTGTTGTTTTTGGATGGAATGTCCTATAAATATCAACTAAGTCCATCTTGTTTAATGTATCATTTAAAGCTTGTGTTCCCTTACTTATTTTCATTTTGGATGATCTGTCCAGTGGTGAAAATGGGGTGTTACAGGTCCCTAGTATGATTGTGTTACTGTCGATTTCCCCTTTTATGGCTGTTAGCATTTGCCTTATGTATGGAGCTGCTCCTATGTTGGATGCATAAATATTTACAATTGTTATATCTTCTTCTTGGTTTGATCCTTTGATCATTATGTAGTGTCCTTCTTTGTCCCTTGTAATAGTCTTTATTCTGAAGTATATTTTGTGTGATATGAAAATTGCTACTTCAGCTTTCTTTTGATTTCCATTTGCATGGAATATCTTTTCCTATCCCCTCACTTTCAGTCTGTATGTGTCCCTAGGTCTGAAGTGGGTCTCTTGTAAACTGCATATATATGGGTCCTGTTTTTGTAACCA
Organism: Eubalaena glacialis; assembly: GCF_028564815.1. NCBI lineage: Eukaryota > Metazoa > Chordata > Mammalia > Artiodactyla > Balaenidae > Eubalaena > Eubalaena glacialis. The sequence goes on from NC_083725.1 coordinate 25,915,829, forward strand.
TTCAGCCCGTCTATGTCTTTTGGTTGGAGCATTTAATCCATTTACATTTAAGGTAGTTATCAATACGTGTGTTCCTATTACCATTTTCTTAATTGTTTTGGGTTTGTTATTGTAGGTCTTTTCCTTCTCTTGTGTTTCCTGCCTAGAGAAGTTCCTTTAGCATTTGTGGTAGAGCTGGTTTGGTGGTGCTGAATTCTCTTAGCTTTTGCTTGTCTGTAAAGGTTTTAATTTCTCCATCGAATCTGAATGAGATCCTTGCTGGGTAGAATAATTTTGGTTTTAGGTTCTTCCCTTTCATCAGTTTAAATATGTCCTGCCACTCCCTTCAGGCTTGCAGAGTTTCTGCTGAAAGTTCAACTGTTAACCTTATGGGGATTCCCTTGTATGTTATTTGTTGTTTTCCCTTGCTGCTTTTAATATGTTTTCGTGGTATTGAATTTTTGATAGTTTGATTAATATGTGTCTTGGCGTGTTTCTCCTTGGATTTATCCGGTATGGGACTCTCTGAGCTTCCTGGAGTTGATTGACTATTTCCTTTCCCATATTAGGGATGTTTTCAAGTATAATCTCTTCAAGTATTTTCTCAGTCCCTTTCTTTTTTTCTTCTTCTTCTGGGACTCCTATAATTCGAATGTTGGTGCGTTTAATGTTGTCCCAGAGGTCTGAGACTGTCCTCAATTCTTTTCATTCTTTTTTCTTTATTCTGCTCTGTGGTAGTTATTTCCATTATTTTATCTTCCAGGTCAGTTATCCGTTCTTCTGCTTCACTTATTCTGCTATTGATTCCTTTTAGAGAATTTTAAGTTTCATTTATTGTGTTGTTTTTCATCATTGTTTTTTGGTCTTTAGTTCTTCTAGGTCCTTGTTAATTATTTCTTGTATTTTCTCCATTCTATTTCCAAGATTTTGGATCATCTTTACTATCACTACTCTGAATTCTTTTTCAGGTGGACTGCCTATTTCCTCTTCATTTGTTTGGTCTGGTGGGTTTTTACCTTGCTCCTTCATCTGCTGCATATTTCTCTGTCTTCTCATTTTGCTTAACTTACTGTTTTTGTGGTCTCCTTTGTGCAGGCTGCAAGTTCATAGTTCCCGTTGTTTTTGGTGTCTGTCCCCATTGGCTAAGTTTAGTTCAGTGGCTTGTGTAGGCTTCCTGGTTAAGGGGACTGGTGGATGACACTGGATCGTGTCTTTCTGGTGGGCAGGACTGCATGCGGTGGTGTGTTTTGGGGTGTCTGTGACCTTATTATGATTTTCAGCAGCCTCTCTGCTAATGGGTGGGGTTGTGTTCCTGTCTTGGCATAGGTTGTCCAGCACTGTAGCTTGCTGGTCATTGAGTGGAGCTGGGTCTTAGCATTGAGATGTAGATCTCTGGGAGAGCTTTTGCCATTTGATTTTATGTGGAGCTGGGAGGCCTCTGGTGGACCAATGTTCTGAACTTGGCTCTCCCACCTCAGAGGCACAGGCCTGACACCCGGCCAAAGCACCAAGACCCTGTCAGCCACACAGCTCAGAAGAAAAGGGAGAAAAAGAAAGAAAGAAAGAAAAAATAAATAAAATAAAATATAGTTATTAAAATTTAAAAATATTATTAAAAATTAAAAAGTCATAAAAAAAGAAAGAAAGAACAAGCAACCAAACCAAAAAAACAAATCCACCAATGATAACAAGCGCTAAAAACTATACTAAAAAAAAAAAATCAGACAGACAGAACCCTAGGACAAATGGTAAAAGCAAAGGTATACAGACAAAATCACACAAAGAAGCATACAGATACACAATCACAAAAAGAGAAAAAGGAAAAAATATATATATCTATATATTAAAAAAACGGGAAGAGAGCAACCAAATCAATAAACAAATCTACCAATGATAATTAACTCTAAGTACTAAACTAAGATAAACATAAAACCAGAAACAAATTAGATGCAGAAAGAAAACCCCAAGTCTACAGTTGCTCCCAAAGTCCACTGCCTCAATTTTGGGATGATTCGTTGTCTATTCAGATATTCCACAGATGCAGGGTACATCAAGTTGATTGTGGAGATTTAATCTGCTGTTCCTGAGGCTGTTGGGAGAAATTTCCCTTTCTCTTCTTTGTTCGCACAGCTCCTGGTGTTCAGGTTTGGATTTGGCTCCACCTCTGCATGTAGGTCACCTGAGGGCATCTCTTCTTTGCCCAGACAGGATGGGGTTAAAGTATCAGCTGACTTGGCTCACTCAGGCTGGGGGAGGGAGGGGTACAGAATGCGGGGCGAGCCTGTGGCGGCAGTGGCTGGCATGATGTTGCACCAGACTGAGACGCGCCGTGTGTTCTCCCGGGGAAGTTGTACCTGAATCACAGGACCCTGGCAGTGGTGGGCTGCACAGGCTCTCGGGAGGGGAGTTGTGGATAGTGACCTGTGCTTGCACACAGGCTTCTTGGTGGCTGCAACAGCTGCCTTAGCTTTTCATGCCCGTCTGTGTTGTCCACACTGATAGCCGTGGCTCGCACCCGTCTCTGGAACTCGTTGAGGTGGTGCTCTGAATCCCCTCTCCTCGCACACCCTGAAACAATGGTCTCTTGACCCTTAGGCAGTTCCAGACTTTTTCCCAGACTCCCTTCCAGCTAGCTGTGGTGCACTAGCCCCTTCAGGCTGTGTTCACGCAGCCAACCCCAGTCCTCTCCCTGGGATCTGACCTCCAAAGCAGAGCCTCAGCTCCCAGTCCCCACCCGCCCCAGCGGGTGAGCAGACAAGCCTCTCGGGCTGGTGAGTGCTGGTCAGCACCAATCTTCTGTGCAGGAATCTCTCTGCTTTGCCCTCTGCACCCCTGTTACTGCACTCTCCTCCATGGCTCTGAAGCTCCCCCCCCCCACCACCCACCATCTCTGCCAGTGAAGGGGCTTCCTAGTGTGTGGAAACTTCTCCTCCTTCACAGCTCCCTCTCCAAGGTGCAGGTCCTGTCCCTATTCTTTTGTCTCTGTTTTTCCTTTTTCCTTTTACCCTACCCAGGTACATGGGGAGTTTCTTGTCTTTTGGGACGTCTGAGGTCTTCTGCCAGTGTTCAGTAGGTGTTCTAGGAGTTGTTCCACATGTAGATATATTTCTGATGTATCTGTGGGGAGGAAGGTGATCTCCACGTCTTACTCCTCCACCATCTTGAGGGTCTGCCAGGCAATATTCTATGAGCTTTATTTATATTAACTCACTTAATAGTCATCCTACAAAGTGAATAATAGTCAGTATCTCCATTTTACAGCTGAGAAAATTGAGGTACAGAAAAGTTAAGCAACATTTCAAGGTCACCCTAGCAGCCTGGTTCCTAAAGCATTGTTATTAATCACTGTCCTGTGCTGCCTCTGGAAAACACTGAGGTAAAATTCTGGATTGATGTAATAGTGTGTATTCAATTCAAATGAAAATGCTGAGCTGCAGATAATCAAGGCCTGGATGTATAGCTGCACCTCAAAACTTAAGCATTCCTTGGAAGCTAGCTGGGGGATTCTTGAATAATAAGAGTTACTATGCCACTGAAAATTAACCTCTTTCCTGTCTCAGAGCAAATGTACTACTAATCTGAAAAGTTTCTAAAGCAAGTTTTATGGAAAGAAGTTATACAACAGAGCCAAAAAAGGATGGTTTTACATTCTTCCTTGAGGTCTAATTTCCAAGGGTATATGAATCCTTGGCAGTGTATTTCTGAAATAACTTAATAAAAACACCCCCTCCCCCAATGTAAATCTTGTGTTCCCTTGGGTTTAGAAAAATCCAATGAAATTCAAGCTCTTGATCCACACTGCTATTTGTGTGGTGATTTCATTCTCCTCAAATTATTCTTTGAGTCATTGGTCCGTGTGACAGGGTCTTCAAATCAACTTTTCCCCTTGTTTTTCTTTCAGTCTACCTCTATATGTTTTAGTTCTGTAATACATTACATCTTTCCCTTTGTAGATGACAGTATTTGTTTGCCCTTTTTTTTTTTTTTTTACCATACATAAAATACATCTAATGGCTGGTAAAATATTCCAAATCTACCTAGAAGATATATACTAACTTGAATGAGTTTTCTTATATTCATCAAAAAGCAACATAAGTTCCATTCTCCTTTAGATTTCCCTAATTGCTTCTTGTTATTGTTTCCTTTTCATGCTGCAACACTTCTAGGAGAAAAAAAATCAATCAAGTGGGTCAACCTCAAAATATAACTTACTGTAATTAATGATAATCAAAAGATGAAAAAACATTCTACTCCCCCTCCCCAGAATCTAGATTAAAAAGAGAAAGCTTGGGCAACATTTTTTAGCAGCAGTGAAAAAAATTCATTTAGCAGTTGAGAGAGGGGAGCACACACACAACTTTACACTGCAGATGATAAATTCAAGATCAGCAATATCAAAATTATTTGTCACTGATTTAATTTCTCAGTTTGAACTATTCTTCTCGTTTCAGGTGAAGGAAGAACAAAAGCAATGACATGTTAAACCATAAGATTCATAAATAATAACTTTTACAGTTTTCTTCCCTAAGAGTAAGATTGATCAAAAGCTGCTTTGGGTATCAGAAGAAAGCCTATGGCTAATTTGGTTCAGTTCTATTTATCTTGTGTCTTCATTATACTATGTCACTTTAAATATTTTCTAAAAGTAACTGAAAAAATTTCCTGATGACAACGATAAACTCCAAGTAAATGATCTTAACCTATGTGGAAATTTTAGTTTTCCTACTAAATGGTCTCATAGTATGTACTTGTGCCCTGATAGAGTCTAATGAAATCATAATGGTGACATCTCTCAATTAGTCAGTCAGGTAGAGACTTGCAGAAACAGATATAGACTTCTTTTTTCCCACATTTTCTTCAGTAAAAGCTATACCTAGGTGGAAAAGGTAAAATGGAAGAGAAAGGCCACTATTCTGATATAGGCCAAAACTTACAGATAATTGAAGTCAAGGTAGTTTTAGGATATGATTAATTCAGCTCACAGTTCCCAGTAATTCTCTATTATGCTCTGCATGTATGAATGCCTGTGGATGGTGTTCAAGAAATTAGAGAAAGTTCTCCGAAACAAGCCTGACCTTTCGGCAGGAAGCACATCTCTGTGGGAACACCAGGCAAGGGCACAGGTGGTTTGTGGCTAAGAAGAAGCAGGTAAGTCACCTGCAATGTGAGTTGCTGGGCTCTGGCTGAGCCAACCCCAAAAACAAAACAAGGAGATCAGTCTTCTTAAATCAGGTGGGTCAAGTATCAGGTTCAAATTAGGCAAATAAATAGGTTCTGAATTAACAAATTCAGATAATGACTAAGTTTGCATCATGCTCCCTATTTTGTCAAGTCCTAAGAAGCACAGTTTCAGTTCAAGGAAGACACAGACAGATGAGGAACTCAGTCTTCAAAAGATGTACTGCAATCAGACTTACCATGTGAAACAAGAAGGGAAGGGAACAGAATGGGAAGGGAGGAAGGAGAAGGGAAAGATTCTAAGGCTATTTATGAGCACCTGAAACATGTATAAATTTCAATTTTTTACTTAATATAGGTATGCATATGAGGAGAGAGGAGAGCAATATAAAAAATTACTATCCCAGAGAAATAAAAAAATCTTTCATATTATGCATTTACATTTCACACATGCTATGCAGCATGTCATATTAGAGGTATAATGCTCATGAATAATAATCTGCCTAAGGTCATATTCCAGAACTCTCCTTTCCTCCTTCTCTGGTGATTCACTTGAAAAAATGTTCTGCTGATACTCACTAAAATGACAAGTAAGAAGTTTTTTTCCTTGTTCAGTAATTAAACACTCATCCAAAGTTTATTTTTGTGATTTATAACAATGGAGGCCATGCCAGTCACAGAATTCAGGATTGTCTGCAAATATGTTTATGATTTACTTTAAAAGTATAGTGATTTTCTGGTTTTCACTGTGGTCACCTACATCCATCTATTGTTTTCAGGGAGGGAGCAAAGAGAGGGAGAGCAGGATTGATGAAATTTGTCTTTAATCTACAAAAGAATAAGGAAATTTCTAAATCTAAATATTAATCCATTTTCTACAAAAATACTCAATCTAGATTTTGTACATTCTCAACTATATAATAGTTTTAGTTTTAAAAACTTTTTAGCTTTAAAAGTTAAATTTCAAATTAAACCACAATAAAAGAATGGTAAACTTATGTTTGCATAAAAATTAAATGAATGTGATTTTGCCAATCTAAACTGATGCTTTTTGCAAAATTTTCACTTTCATATAATGAGAACATAGAGAGGGCATCTACCTATAAACATCTGACAGAAAAGTCCAAACAAATTCGGATATTTCCAGGGGCCTGGAGGCAAACAGGGTATCTTGCTCTTAAGGCAACTGCTGACTCTGATCACACAGATGAGATAATAACATTCTTCTGAGAATGCTTCTGAGAAGTAGACCATTTAGATTGGGCTTCTGCAACAATTTGTGCTGTAAAACAAATTTTAAAAATAGTTTTAACCTCACTTTAGAGCTATGATTTGATATGCATGACTTGATAAATGTATGCTGAATGAGTATTGTTTGATTCTTTCCAGTGGAATTTCATCAGCACCATCAATGGTAAAGTGTACTATTATGTCATGTGCCTTTAAGGAAAAATAAAATGTTGCTAATTAAATTATGATGCATCCCAATTTCAGTGATGGGGGTGGGGGGAGGAATTGATGAAATACAGTAAGATTGAAGCCCATTTATTTCCAAATTCCAGGCTACAACAGTGTTTCTTCGAAGAATCCATTGGTTGATGAAAAAGAATACAAATGGCCTGCAGCAAATCACACAAGAATCTTACTCTCTGACTCAAACATTTTTATTCAGGTTAAACCAGGTTAATTAAGTAATTCTACAATATGTTATACATTGATCACACATGACTAACTCATGTCCTTCTTAGCCTCATAAAGAGCCTCCCAACTCCTTCCTGCATAGTCTTTCTGAGCTCTGGTTTCCTTCCCCTATCACAATCCCTCCATTCACATTCACACACATATGCATCCTCACACATACACAGGGCTCAAGACAACTTCCTTATACTACAAAGATTGCTCTGACCATAAACATCTCAGGAGTGATAAACATTTATCTACACAAAGAGTGAGTGAGTAGATAAATGTTTGGTTGAAGGCAGAGCATGGTCTAGTCCAAGCTCCATTTTCTTATCTTTATCTTATTTGATGTGATTTCATGTGATGTTACTTCTTGAAAGGCCTGCTTTTGGCTTCCATGTTTCTATGTTCTCCTGGTTTTCCATCTATCTCACACTCTTCCTCTGCCTGCCTTTTAAGTGTAGGTATTCCCCAATGTTCCATTCTCAACCTTTCTGCCACCATACCTTTCCTAAGTGACCTCTTGGAGCCTCAAACAAATCCAACAAATGACTTATCCAAGGACAGACAGCCAATTGGTAGGAAAAGACCTCAGCTCTTAATTCTAGTCAGTAAGCTTTACCGTGCACTTATTATGTTCAGTTCTTTCTAAGCACTAGAGACACAAAATAAGTAAGACAGTCTTTGCCCACAAGGAATGGGAAATCTAGCAGTTCTCACGCATGGAATCTAGTGTCCTTTCTGAAGTCAATATAGAAGCTCTGAGCTGTCACCAATGAAAATTCATTTCAGTCATGTCAGACTAAACTGGACTGTACTCTAAGACAAGGGTACCTAACCAACATGTCACAGTTCTATGGACTCTTCACAGATGTGTGACAAAATTCTGATCACTAATTGTATGAAATTCTTCTTCTTTACAACTGGGGATACATATTATTTACAGTAGTATGTGTTAAGTAGGATATTTTGCTAAGAAGGTGGTATGACTAGGTTAAAAGGGTATTAAAATTTACTATGGGTAAGGAGAAAAGAGGAGTAAGCAAAACAAGTATGGTAATTGTGGAAGTTTACATAGGCAATGTGAGACACTTACTGAGCAGTAATTAATTCACTATAATTATTGCTGATTCATTTACATTATTTCACATCTTTAATTCCTTTTAAGTGTGCCCTTAAAACTTGTGTCATGGACTTCCATCTAAACATGACAAATAAAACACATGTAATCCCACCAACGTAAGAAAGAGTAAAGAAATCAAAAAGCATAAATCCATAAGGCTAAGGGTAACAGGAGTGCACATGAGATGTCAGCAGAATTCTGGAAGTTGAAAGAAGATGGGAAAATGGTAATTTACTTAGACTAATTGACTAAACCTGCAGTGAGGGTAGTGACCCAAAGGCAATACAAGTTAGAGTACGTAATCTCAGTCATGTTCAGGAGTTAGGGATGCCTAGGTCTTCTGAAAGTGGAGTGTAAAATGAAGTCAACACAACTTGGCTGAAAGTTTTCATAAGAATTAGTTAGGGCTTAGATCTCCTCTCCACCTTATGAAAGTAGGCATAACCCCTCTCCATTCTAGAGGTTGAGCTAGAGAGGCTCTGAACTTTTGGAAACAAGAAAATGAGATTGAGCTGTCATACTGAACACTAGGAGGTTAAATGAAAGTCTACATGATAAACATGAGATTTATCCAGCCTCCTTCTCCCACTCAACTCCCAGAACAGAGGCAGCCAGAATACTAGTCCTCAGGAGATTTATCCCTCAGAAAACCATCCAAACCAAGACACATGTGAATCTCTCCTAGGCAAAAACAGTGATAATGGGAGAACTGAGGAAAGAGAAGTGAATGCATATAAGGGAGAGAAGTTAGGTATGAAAGTTAAATCTTCACTCCTGTAGTAGAAAATCAGTAGATCTGATACTTTTAAATATTGAGGAATAGCAATATTAGCAGATTATAAGGTGGAACACATCAGAAGAATCAGCTAAAAGAATTAAAGTGAGTATACCTGAGAAACAAAGCCAGGCAACAGGTCTATTTTTCATTATAATGTTGTATAAATTATATGATGTTTTAAATGATATGTAGGTATTACTTTGATTAAAAACAAAAACTTAAATTTAAAAAAGGTGACACACATATGGTGGTGCTTCCAGCCTCCTGAGGTCCATCAATGTCCTTTAACCCTGTGAACCCACACTTTAAAAAAACAAAAAAGAAACTAAGGTTCAAGGAACTAGAAAGTCACCTGCATCAAGTAGATGGTTTCAGAAGCCCAAGTTACTTTAGAACAGTATCCCACCAGGCCACGGACTGAAGGTTGTTTGTTGAATTTGACACAGATGAAAATATTTAATAGAAAAGTGGAAGAGTTTGAGCTGACAAATGTTGACATGGTTCAAGTCATTTGATACAGTAATTATGAATCTTCCTTTTGGGACCGAAAATAATAAAGGGATAGATATGACTTTTCTGAAGATTGCTTTGGAAATGGCAAGAACAGCAGTATATTCTTTAAACAAATCCTCAACTAGAGAACATATTCAAAAGAAAGTTCAGAGTGAAAAATCAAGATAGATATTATTGCAGGATTGTGATATGACCTACTAGCATCACATAAATTTCTTAAAAAGAAATCAGTGGACATTGAAGTATTCCTCATTTGGTTTTCTTTTTAAAAACCTCCTCCCAAAAGGTAGCTTAAAACCTAATTAAAATAAATCCAAATGTGTCTATTAGAAAAGGTGCTACAAACTATAGATTTTATTTCTAGGAATGTAGTAACAATATTTTGAGTATGTGTTTTAGAGATATATACTGAAGTATTTACAAATTGTATGGTATGGCATCTGAGATTTGCTTCAAAATAAAATTTTATGAATAGAGAGTAGGGTTAGAAATCAAACAGCATTGATCATGAGTTGAAAATTATTGAATACTAGGATCCATCATGTTATTATTCTGTCTACTTTTGTATATATTTGAAAATTTCCAAATAAAATAGTTATCAAAAATAAATGTGCCACCCACAAAACTGAGAATCACTCTACCGGGCATATTTTATAGCCAAGCAAGACTATAATGATTAGTACGTGAATTTGTTCACAACAGAAGTTAGAGGTGAATCTATTAGTCTTTAACAGCTTTGGGAGACTACTAGAACAATGAAAAGGAATTTGGTGTTCAATTCACAACATTTCCATGACTGACCTAATTCTCCTAGGTTCTCTTTAAATCTTCTACTCCAGAGCCCCCAGTATGATGTTAAGTATCATCATTTTTTAGTAATTACTTACTGAGCTTTTTTTCTTAATGGTAAAAAGTGTAATAGTATATATATATCAATTACATCTTAGATTCAGTAAAATACGTTAGATGGATTGAGGAGAAAAAGTGGCAATTAAAACATAACACACTCTAATTTCATAAATGTTCCTAATTTCATAAACGTTAAGATGAAGAAAACAATTTGAGTCTTGGAATTGATGAAACACAATATTTTCCCCCAAGAGCATCCCTTCTTATCCCAACCCTTCATCCCCACACTAAATCAATCTTGAGAATCAGTAGATCCACATAATATCTGCCTCCATCGTAGTTTGACAGTGGTATCCCTACCTTCTCCTACTTGTCCTCATAGCACTAATTTGAAAATACCAATTTTGTTTGCCTCTCCTTCTATCAAATGCCAAGCAAGATGCCTTGTTTCAGAAATACTCAGAGAATGAATAAATATTTCCTTTTGCACCTTTCAGAGTGCTTTGTACTCAGTAGGTCCCAGTGACTGACTAATATACCAATGTAAGCATGGACTTGTGCCCTGTACCAGCAGGGATTATTATTACAAGGAACAGAAACTAGCTCTGCCTGTTTAAGCAGAAAAGGAATTTGTTCTGAAGGTAATTCCACAGAATCTCCAGGAGGGCTAGAGAACTGGGTTTAGAGGTTATGTAGTCAAAAATAATGCTTAAAATGATGACGCAAAGACAGTCCAGTAAAGACACCTCTACTGCCACTACCAGGTCCAGACTCAGTAGCTGGCTCCACCGACCCCTCCCCAGCACTGGTCAAGGGTATTGCCAACTGAAACATCTGCCACTGGGGCAGCATCTGAGTCCACGTCTATGATGCAAGGATGTCTGGGAGAGGAAGCATCTGGCACTTCTAGCTCCTGTAGTGAGAAGTGGCCTCTGTCTCATAATGTGGGAGAGCCCCCCCAACATGGGAAAGGGGTTCAGATAGCAGTGTTCAAGAGGAATGACGGGTGTCCACTCTACACTATAAACAAACACCTTTGAAAGCCAAAACACAGTGCAGACTAATAGAGTACACACAGAACACACTGAGTGAATACGTTTGCCTTTCATCTTTGTTTAATTTGTGCAATTTTATTTTAGAACCTGGACACGTGCCTACTTCATGGCTATTCAAAGTACATATCATTTCATCTAAGAATTTCAAGTATGATCTTAGCTAAGTAAACCCAGTGGTGGTCACAAAGTAGATGCGTTTATTTTAAGTGATGATTGATTAATTATCTACGGAATAATCTTTTAAGTAGAAAAGAATAAGGATATTCATTATTAATCAAGAAAAGGATGTACAATAGTTATATGTTACATAAATGTTACTAAGCTGAATTAGACATTGGCAGATTCATGTATAAGTGCCTGGGAACTCAATTTAAACTGCATAATCTGATTTAGAAGGTGCTTTTAAGGTCATGTGAGCCAACATCCTACCCAGGCTCACATGAGCCAGTCCCCCTTATTACATCCCTGACAGGTGGCCCAAAATGCATCACTTTCAGTACAGTGTGTTATAGTGTCTGTTTCTGATCTTTTCATATGGACTCTATGAATCCAACCAAAGAAAGCATTAATTTCTTCTGTACTGTTGGTTAATACTCAAGTGAACTAAAACTAATTTCTACAACTCAAACTGTTGTTGAAGTAGGACTTCCACTCCCTATCCTTAGGCTACTAATTTTAGAAACTAAATGAAGCCAACATTTATTCTTTCTGAATACAATCTTAGTTTCAGCCCTTGCTCTGGGCTAAGGGATATTAAGTTTAATCCTGGTTGTCATTCAAATTCACTAGTTCTTGGAGCTTTGCATTATCAACAAACCTGATATTTGTATGGTCTAAGTATATCTGAGTCACTGATAAAATTGTAGAAATGTCAGGGTCAAGGGAAGAGCTCTGAAGGAGGCCAACAGAAACCACCTCCTATGTGGCTTTCACACCTGTAAACATTCTTTGGTTACAGCTGATGAATCCAGCTATTACATCATATCCCAGACGTCATTTCTGCATCTCACCTACAAAGATTACTCGTCTAATTGATAGATGTGTCCCAGAAGGATAGAGTAGATGTAAAAATTTGATGAGTCTGGCTCTATTTTAAATATTGTAGGTTATCTATAATTTAAAGGAATAATAGAAGAAATATTTGATACAGCACAGAACTCTTTAGTGAAGCAAAAACTATAACCCAAACTTTTTATTTTATGTCTTGATTTTCATGTACTGGTTCACATATTGGGCTACATACACATTACACGTGTATTTAGGTGGTCCTATGTTAGGTGAATATATATTTATAATTGTTTTGACTAACGATGTGCATAATATATATTTTAATTGAAACAGCTTTGATAAATGTTTACCATTTTAAAGAATGTATGATAAAACTTCTCAATTAAAAATAACTGTTTTAAGATTTTTGCTAATTTAAATGGATTCTAAGACCAAAGAAAATCTGAAATTAAAATGTAAGTGTTCTACTGGAATATAGACTCTTCAGAAAATCTGGCTTCCAAATACTGAAGGGTAGAGCATTCTGATTCTTCTTCTGAAGGAAAAGGAAGAAATGTACTTGTATAGTAAATTCATTCCAGAGACTGATTCATACTTAAAATATTTATAATGCCAAATGGTAATGTGAAAAACAATTAGGGAACAGAGATTATGATATCATTGATGATATCTGCTAAACCAAAAAGCAGCTGTGGGATAAATAAATTATTAGTTTCATCATGAATGAAAGCTTCAAAACATATGGCAATCTACTTATACAAGGGATAGGACTGAGAGTTATAGCAGCTGAAATAAGCTCTTATACCACGCATTCTAATTAACGAAGTCCCAATCCCAATAATTAAAATGGAAACTATGTTTAAAAGCTATGTAAAGACCTTTGAATCTGCAGTCATTAGCTTGTTTGAAACTGATTTTTTAAAGAGGCTCAATGAGCTCTCCTTAAGCATTTACCACAATCATCTTGCTTTGTAACAAAAAAGCAAAAAATCAAACACAGCAAATTGTGAATTATTTTGATGGCATCTGAAACATTATAGAGAGTACATAGACAATATACAAATTGTCTAATAACATTGAGAATGGAGTTATTTATCCTTTAGGACACAATGTTTATTTTATAGACATAGATGATTGGAGTTGACACAATATTCTCTTTTTAAATGTGCATATCGTCCATTTTATAGCACAGAAACTGATGTAAAATAAGACTTGCTCCTGGTCAGCATAAGTGAGCTGGAGGGTTAAAAGCTCCTGGGATGCAAAAACATGCTGTCTTCAGATTCTTTAAATTCAAAGTATTTACTGAAGACTTAGAATGTGAATTGAGCACACAATTTCAGTTAAAGCTCTCTCTGGGTGACAGTCCGCGTAAGTTGTCATTAGAGATCACTGAAGTAAGGCTTTTTTCAATAAGTCATATCCATATGAAACTTCGCTGAAAATAAAAACTATAGTCTAATTGCCTTGAGATTTTAGCAACTTCAATATGTCCTTGATCACTCTTTTTCTCATGTACTATCAGAATTATAAGGCAGGACATATTTGGCAGACACTACAAAAAGGAAAAATACAAATACCTGAAATAGAAGTGTTTTCTGTTCTATTTTAAGGAATAATCATTTGATAAGAAAGTCCCAAATTAACTGCTTCACTATACATTTTAGCAGAGAGTAATTTTTATGATTTTAAAAACTTATTGTAAAATATGAAGTAGAAATTTAACCATACATATGATAAACATATGGGGCTCTTCTGAAGATGGTCCCTAGAGATAACTAGATTTGTTGACAGAAGTGCAGTCTAGAATGGCACTCTATCATCACTTGCTTGAGATTGGCAAACTGGAATCTTCAGAAAATGAAGATTTTCTGTAGTGGTTTGATCTTCCACTTCCCTGGAAAATTCCTATAATGATCAATAGTGAAAATACCCACTGGGTCTTCAGAGACACAAATGTAAGTGGCGTGCTATTTTTTGGAATTAATTGCATTTGGAACATTCTCAGTAGGTACTCTCTGGTACTACAAGCATATGGTCATTTTCACATAGTGCTATTTCTGTAAAATCTACATTCTTTCCATCATCAGAATCTGCTTCCTTAAAGACAGCTGGACTAAATCAGAAAATGATTGCAATTTAGTATCTTTTCCTATTTGAAGCAACAGATTTGCTAAAACCAAAACATCTGCTTATCTTATTTCAGGAATCTGTGCCAAAGCAACAGAATATTGATCAGCATCTCAAATATTACATTTAAATACCGTCTTTTATATAAAAGTAATAAAACTATTTGTTTGATGATGCTTTTTTACCTGAGGAAACCAGGATGGTAGCAGAATAGTGAAGGAGCCCTTTGGGTATTAGTCAAAGGGCAGACCAACTGTTTTTTTTAAATGCAATGAGATGCATTCACCCAAGTACCAGTTACCAATCCTTGCACTTGTCCCTTTTCACCTCCCTCTTCCATTCCCATCAGCAACTATGTAACGTCCTTTAGAATCCCCTTCTCACTTCCCTCATCCTCAGCAGGCTTCTCTGTCCTCTAACTGAGGCCATCAACTTCCAGCTCCACTCCATTAAGTATAAAGCCATGGGTTTCTATCTTTCTTGCCTCCCAGGATAAGATCTTACTCTCTCATTCAAAGCCAGACCTGTCAAAACTGCCGGTCATCTCACTCCCTGACTGGAGCTGCTCAGCAGAATTCAGTGTCCTTCCCAGGCTCCTAGAGTGGACCCTGCAAGTCTTGTATCTTATGATGTAGATCCCTTCCTCCACCCCCACTTCCCCTACTCATCTTTGTATGTTTTGGCACTTCTCACTAAATCTAGCAAGCTGAGGTGTGTTGAACTGAAAGTACTCACTTTTAAGCATGAGTTATTTTCAATAGCTAGAACCAGAACTGGGCTTGTCCCAGATTGCCTGCAGAACAGCATATGATCTCTGCCCCACTTTATTTTTTCAAACCATAGTGACACCAAAAAGAGGAATGAGAAATTTCCAGTGACTATAGAGTTGCCAGATAAAATACAGGCTGCTCAGTCAAAACTGAATTTCAGATGAAAAACAAATTTAAAAGTTTTTAGTGTAAGTATACCCCCAAACAGTGCATGGGCTATACTTATACTAAAAACAATTATTGGGCTTCCCTGATGGCGCAGTGGTTGAGAATCTGCCTGCCAATGCAGGGGACACGGGTTCGAGCCCTGGTCTGGGAAGATCCCACATGCCGCGGGGCAACTGGGCCCGTGAGCCACAACTGCTGAGCCTGCGCGTCTGGAGCCTGTGCTCCGCAGCAGGAGAGGCCGCGACAGTGAGAGGCCCGCGCACCGCGATGAAGAGTGGCCCCCGTTCGCCGCAACTAGAGAAAGCCCTCGCACAGAAACAAAGACCCAACACAGCCAAAAATAAATAAATTAAATAAATAAATTAAAAAAAAAAAAAAAGGCTTCCCTGGTGGCACAGTGGTTGAGAGTCTGCCTGCCAATGCAGGGAACACGGGTTCGAGCCCTGGTCTGGGAAGATTCCACGTGCCGCGGAGCAGCTGGGCCCGTGAGCCACAATTACTGAGCCTGCGTGTCTGGAGCCTGTGCTTCGCAACAAGAGAGGCCGCGATAGTCAGAGGCCCGCGCACCGCGATGAAGAGTGGTCCCCGCTTGCCACAACTAGAGAAAGCCCTCGCACAGAAACGAAGACCCAACACAGCCATAAATAAATAAATAAACAAATACTTAAAAAAAAAAAAAGTAAAAGTCTATTAATTAAAAAAAAAAAAAGCAAAATTTGAAAACCATTGGTTTAAAGCACAATTGGGGAGGAGGTAAATTTGGCTTAAAAAAAAAAAAAAGACTTTAAAAACAATTATTCATTGCTTATCTGAAATTCGAATTTAACTGATGAACAGCCTGTATTTTTATTTGCTGAATCTGGCAGCTCTACCAATGACTCTTTAAAAATTCTCAGAGGACTCAAGGAATGCTTCTTTAGAGCACCTGGAGGTTTGTATCCAAGCTCTGCAAACTTCTCAATTGGCCATATTTTATGTCTGTTAATGCAGCTGGGTTACTTTCTGAGCATCTCAGTAACATACTTTAGGAAATGCTGTTTATTATATAAAATTTTTACTTATCTTGTTAATTTCATAGAATTCCCTTTTAATACCATCTATCAATAATTTCAGCACAAAGAATACTGTAATGTTGCCCCAAATCTCTTGGAAAGCTGATATTCATAGAGTCACTACTATGCCTGAATTAAGTCCTTGTCTTTATGTATTAATAATTAAAATTTTTTGAAAATTTAATTTTGAAAACACAATATGGGAAATAAATGTCTTTCATTTTGGGATTCCTTTTCTTCATTAATCAAGCACAGTGAGACATACTGTCCTCGCTAACAGGCTGGGGAGAAGCAACCTGGCAGGTGGAGGTGGAGCCTGTGGTGTAACTGCAGTGGGTCTTTTTTGGAAGAGTTTTCTCTAAATGTGGAACATCTGTAAACTGAATTGCATCAGCTTCACTGTGTATGGGCTGGCAAGAGAAGAGAGATGCCTCTTTCAGCATCACGTAAATCTTGGAGGCTTGAAATCTTGGTCAACAGAGGAATTCCTCACAGGTCATTTAGAGACATACCTTGTCTCATTAAGGGAGGAAAAAGCAGGTTTCTTCTGCAAAGGAGCACTATTTTAGAGTATTAACTGTTGTGTGTGTCGGTTTACTGATTAATGGTGATGGTGCAATGGAAGTTATAACCTAAAGTGTAAGGAAAGATGCCCTACAGCTTGTTCCAATCCTGAAAGTTCCTTACATTAATGTGTTCTTTCAGTGTTCTTGACAGTGATTACAGAAAAGACGTTCATTTCTTATTTCCATGAAAGAATTTAGGAAAGATAGATGCCCCCCAGTATAGAGGGATACAAATTTTGCCTTCTTCAAAATTTCAACTAGATCTCAGATTCAACTTTAAGGGAGAGAATGACTAAGTCTGTGTAACTACCTGGTGTCATAAGATGATAATGAATTAAGACGTTTATTCCAACATAAGCACATTACCTGCTTTCCACCATATTGGCAGCTCCGGTTTGTCAAGCTCCAGGCACAACACGCACACTGAAGAGATGCAGAACAATGCCTGGATATCTGCCCAAGACTCTTCTCTCCAGAGGACAGACTCAATTTATGGTACCCATCTAAAGCTCACTGGGGTTATTAGCGTCTTTTTCCTAGTTGGTACAGGGAAGGGATGAGATTTGGAAAGCTGAGGCACAGGGCTTCCACCTGCCTGTGCAGAGCAGAAAAGCTGACAAACATATTCATTAAACTTGATCTGAAGCAACCGACCCTGCGAGGTCGTTCCTGAAATATTCATAAGGTGTGTTACCGGACTCGCTACTTAGAGGTGGAGTAGAAACACGGTGAATAGGGGCACTCTGTACTCACACTTGGGGAAAAAAAGGCACTCACAACAGCACGCCTCACCACCACACTTCACTGTTTTGCTTTTAATAGCTCTGTCAGCCGTGGCGCCCCACTCGCCTGTTCAATTCTACCTGCCTGGGAAAGAAGGTGCCCCAATAAGTGAGGGGAACCTGGCAGTAGGAGGAGGCACCACGCGCCAGCCCCTCAGTTCCTCCCGGTTCGCAACGCTGATGACCCCCCAGCTCTGCGGTCCGCCAATCCGAAGTCCTGCACTGCCCCAGAGGCCTAAGGCCGTGGGGCAGGGGACCCCAGGACCTGGACAGGCCACTCGCCAGGGCCAGGCCTACCTTCGTCCCCACCTCCCATTTTGGCCTCTGCCAGGCATGCCTCCTCCAGAGCCCTCGGCGTTCAGTTACTACGTGACCCGCGCCCCGGCCAAGATGCAGCCTCTCGCGCAGACCTGTATCCCCCGGGTGTTCATTTTGGGGGTCAAGATGGGAGAACAGATGACGGTCTTGAGTGACCACGAAGCCCCTGAACCGAAGTAGTATGCACGTTCATTCCTGCCCCCTCTGCCCACAATCTTGGCATTTCTGCTGCGCCCCATACACAGCGCAGCTCTCACGGTGCCAAAAGTCCTCGCCGCCACCTCTCTCCTGTTCAAGGGCATTCGCCCCTCTCCCCTCCGCTCCTGTTGGGTCGCCCCTGGACGCAGCTACTCACATGGACTCAGCGGCGGCAGAAGCTCAGCAGGTCCTGGCGTACGGCAGTTGGGTCTCCATCTCCGCGTTCCCCAAGGGCTCCAGCTGCAAGTTCCACCGCGGCGATCGACGAGGTCGGTCCCCGGCGCGGAGCCTGGACCAGGGTGGCCGCGGCTGCAGCACCGGCTGCGGGCGCGGGAGGGGCGGAGGCGGGGCAGGAATCTGGGTCGCTAGGAGCAGAGCAAGCTGGGATGGACCCCAGGAGGCCGGCGGCAAGGAGGCAACAGAGAGCGGCCCGGGTAGGGAGTGCGGAGGTTTCCCTGGAAGCACACCGCGGGCGGCGACTGAGCATGCCCAGTCGCCAAGCCGCCCACACGGTGCGGGGGAGGGAGCGCGGGAGTCTGGAGGGAAAGGGTTAAATCTGCGGACCCTGCTTCTTAGGCAGAGAGCGGGGAGTAGGCTGCACTGGCAGAGTTTAATTGCTCCTGGGTCTACCCCCGGGAGGAGCCGTGGGCTAGAAGATGGTGAACCTCGGAAGACTGTCTATGGGATTCCCAAAGAGTCCTGGAATAAGAAGGCAAGGTGTATTCCTCGCTCCCTCCCCAGAGAATTGTTCAGAGGGCCAAGTTTGTTTTTTAGCTTAGCTCCAACCTCTGCGATCTCACCGAGTGACTCCCCCAATCCAGACATCCACCCCTCACCTGCTTTCCTGTGCCTGGGGACCTCTCCTGCAGGGATGCCCGGGCAATCCCCGCCTTTCCCGACTACTGGACTAGTCGGGTCAAGTTCTCAAAGAGCCAGCTCCTAGGTTTGTAATTGAGAGATGGCGTCAGTCCTCTCAGGTTACATATTTGCATTTTAATCAGGTTTCAGAAACAATACCTTAACCCTGGGGTTAATTATAATGGATGGATTATAGACACCAAAGCCTGGGGCTATTTGGGGAACATTGCTTCACAGTGCAATAGGACTTGGACCAGAACTCACTTCACATACACACACACACACACACACACACACACACACGGAGACCTATGCCTTTCTTTCGTATTATGTTTCATATTAATAACGAACGTTTCTCTCTAATTAAAAAGTTTCTTAAGTTAGAGGCAGCATAGGGTAGGGGAAAGACAATGACCTTCACGGTCGGCCTTGATTTCAGTTTCATTTACCACCACAGTAGTTTACCCAGCTATTCTGCCCCTCTCTTACCTCATCTATAAAATGGAGAGTGGTAATCCCTGTCTCTCTGGACTGTTGCGAGGATTAAGTAAGGCAATGAATGCAAAGCACTTGTTCCATAGTAGATGTTCACTAAATAAAAGTCTCTGCAGGTTCCACCTCCACTATACTGTTTTTATGAAGGTTAGATTAGTGATAGTCCTTAAATGCTGAACATTTATTGTGTTCCTTCCTCACGTTAAATAATAATAAACCCTTGATCCTTCTAGTATTTTATTGTTTTTAGAAGCATTAGCCTCTATTACCTTTTCTTTCAACTCTCCAGTTTCTTCATACTTCCTGAATAAACCTCTTGGAAAAAGTTAGACCAAGGCCATATATGAGTCCTCTTTGGAAGGAAAAGCTTTTCAGGAGCGATTCACTGTGGGCAGGTTTATCCACATGACAGAAGAATTTCACTCCAAATTCTTTTTAAAGTAATTTAATTTTCTTACATTTCCCTGTGTTCCTTCTTTCATAACTATTCCATAAAGTAAGGTATACTTGTAGGGAAGGAAATTCACTTTCCACTGACACTAAGTACATTTTAAAGTATCTGTGTTCAAAAAATAAACTTTTCAATATCTCCCAAACATACCATGTGTTTCATAATGCTTTGCCTTTATTTATGGTGTTCCAACCTTTCTGGAAGACTCTTCTCTTTCCATTCCACTTCACAAAGTCCTACCCATTCTTCAAGCTCAAATGCCACCTTCTTTCTGAAAGCTTCCCCAACCCCCAAAGCAGAGTTAATGCTCTGCTGCCAGAGCACCAGTGCATACTGGTATCACAGCAATTATCACAGTCTACTGCTATTGTTTAATCAATGTAAAACAATTTACTGAGCAACTATTATGTACAGGCACAGTTCTGGGTGCTGGGAAAACAACAATGAACAAGACTGACAAGGTCCCTGCCCTCATGGAACTTAGAATCTAGTTTGAAGAAAATAGGCAATAAACACCTAAAAAGTGAATAATCTCCAAGGACACAAGTCAAGTATTTTTCGTCTTTGTGTTGTTCATCAAATTAATCTATAGGCCTTGGTTCATTCTCTCAAAAACATCAATAAAAATATTAATATTGGCCCTAGGTCGACCAAACTACATGGACATGGATCCCTGCCAATGATTTTTACTCCTTTCATTTGACTCCCTCAGCTAATTTCTCTAGGTAGGTACCTGCAATTCATATGATGAATGAAATGGGATGGAGGAAGCCCAGAGAGTTTAATCCCCATACCAAATTATATCTTTTTTCTAACCTCAAGGAATGACATTTCTCCAATGGCCAGATTCAGCCTGGACTCCCATATCTCCTACATCTCAAACATCTCCTTCAGGATCATATACCACTCACAAACCCTCACCTTCTCATCACCTTTGTCCTCTATTTATGTCAATAGTTATTCTCTGTTGTATATCATTTGACTGTTTGGATCTACCTACTGTCTGAATAACTTAAGCTTTTCTCTCTGTTTCTCTTATTGTCTGAATGTGAGACAGACTTGGCACCACTTAGAACCAACTTTTCCAAAGTATATTTGTACACATGTATTCCATAGCAGTTAGTGACAGCGTTGCCACCTGTTAACATTTAACTCAGGGCAGGATCTTATGCATCCTTGTATTAAAGAAGTTAACAGACAATTAATATGTGACAGATCCTCAATAAAAGATTGTAAAATGAATGAATGAATGTATACAGGTTCTCAACCCTTCTTGATTCCTCAGACCGTAGGTCTTTTCTAATTGGTCTTCCTAATAAACCTAGTATTTGGGTCAGTTTTCCCCTTTCCTAGTCTACTAATTTCCCTCCAGTCACAAATTCACAGATTTCTACAATTCAGGGTCCACATAGCATTGTGAAAGAAAATCCTAGCCATAATTCATTACAAATTTGTGTGTTTTAGCTAAAGCCACAACCTATCATCTATAAATCAGTATCACTATTGCTTCCTCCAATCCACAGCAACTATCTTTAAATTTTTTCTCTTTCCACCTCCTCAACCCACCATGTTTTTAACAATGTACATCCAGCTCTCCCCACTGCACCAGAGAAGAGAGACCATTGAGTACCATCACCCTAGGAATTACCTTATTTTTGTAAGTATTTCCTCCATACCCTTTCTTTCCTCTTCCTAATCAATCTCAGCAGAGTAGGTATTCTCTTCATTCTTGAGCTAGTCTGTACCAATAGGCTATCCTCTTCCATCTTTATTCCCTTTCTTCTGGCTATCACCAACTTTTCTCTTTCTCTCGTCTCTCTCAACTATCTTCCATCTTCTAATAAACATATCCAGAGTTTGTTAAGAAAACTGACTTGACCATAGTGCCCTTTTAAGATATCTAAAAATAAACTATCTATTATAAATCTCCCAGGGTTTTAAAGAATGAGTTTTAAAGAAAACTCCTTGGCCCATTCCCATTTCTAGGCATTTCTTTTCTGCTTCATCATGGCTACAGTTACACCTGCCAAGCCTATAAGTACACAAAGATGCAAGACCTTGTGCTCTGCTAACTGAAGCAGCTTTCCTAAATATCCCCATCATCAAACATCTTTTATCTTTTAGTTGACTACTAGGTACTGTTCAAGGTAAACTACTGTGATATGCAGCTTTGTCACAGGCAAACAAATAAAGCATTTCTCATCAGTTAATAAACATTGGAAAAATACAGCTAATAGATCATCTAGTAGGACGTCATACAGAGAGGTTTATAGAATTTCAGGTAATAGACTTGTTGGAGACTAATATATCTTTGAATTAATCCAGGAAGTTCTCATGGGCTGCCAAACTGGCAGGGACCCATGCCCAGGTAATTTGAAGGAAATTGATATCAACCAGGGTTCTTGGCATTCCCCCAGTGAATAGAAATTGACTAAATGCCAGACCAGAAATTCAGGGAAGGCTTTACTGGGGCTCCTGCAGCTGCAGGAGGGAGTGAAAACAAGTAACGGTTTCCCTTGCTTGCTCCCCGAGGTGGGGGCAAGCTGGTTCCTTATATGGAGTGAGGGTAGGTACTGGTGAGTCTATGGGTTGGGCTGAAGGGGTAGCTTAGGAGTTTTGTCCACCCCTTTGGTGGTGTTGAGTGCAGGGGGCATTCGCAGTACGCTGCTTTTGCTACTGACACCCTGTTTTTGCTCCCAGCTCTTCAGAAGTGGCAGTTGGGTTTTTTGGTCTTTTTATATCTTCTTGTCCTTAATTTGCCCCAACTGCACATGCATACAATTATTTTTAGTCTCTTATAGTTTCTTTGGATTTTGTTGCTCAAGGAGACATTTGTCCAAGTGCAAGTATTGCAGCACTGCATCAAAGGGTCCCAGGTCCCAGCCTGTCTCACAATTAATTGTTTGAATGAAGGCTGTAAAGTGTTTGGTGACATTTGCTACAACAGTGTTACATAATGTTCAAGCACCAGCCTGGAAGTTAAGGGACCTGGACTTAACTTCTTTCAGCTTTATCT
Source organism: Eubalaena glacialis (assembly GCF_028564815.1). Lineage (NCBI taxonomy): Eukaryota > Metazoa > Chordata > Mammalia > Artiodactyla > Balaenidae > Eubalaena > Eubalaena glacialis. Next base: position 25,938,796 of record NC_083725.1, read on the forward strand.
CTAAAGTGAGGATGATAATAATAAAGAATATTTATCTCGTGTTTTTGCTGGCAGGATTAAATTAGTGAATGATTTGTAAAGTGCTTAGCATAGTGGCTGGCCCATAGTGGTCCATAAATGATAGCCATGAATCCAGCTGCATTACTTCTGGATAAAAAGCGTATTTGACAGAGTACCATGAGATCAACAGATAGGTAGTTGAAGAAACTGAGATCACCTGATGTAGTATTTAGAAGTGATGAGTAGAGAATCCATGGAGGAGGAAGTTGTGCCTCTAAAGTCTGCCCAAATTACAGCAGTGGGGCTGAGGAGGAAGGGAAGACCTAGGAGATGCTGTGCTCTGTCATCTGTTTGGACTCCACATTGGTCCATTACGAGTGACACAGAGTTTGGGTCTTTTCTAGACAGGTGGATCTCTTACTGAGCACCATCCTTAGGAATTCATTTGAATAAGAACTTACCCACCCAAAGGTCTCTTTCTTTAGCAAGGTTAGATTGAGCAATGGGCAAGTAGGAATTTCCTGCCTGGATTATTTTGTGGGTGGAGTGGGAGTCCTGGCCCATTTATTTATTTTTAATCTAGCTCTGGTCTTAAGTGTTGTGACTTGAAGAATTGGTAGTAGAAGATGTATGTATTGTATGTATTGTCTTCACAATGAAAGTAGAAATGAAACCTCTGAGCTTAAAACGTATTAGGCCTTGTCTCAATTTTACTTAATTGTGTAAAATTTAAAAATTAATTTAAGATCACTCTGTTTTCCAATAGAATAAATTTTATAGACCTATGGAGTTCTATGTACAAAACTGAAGTAACAGTTGGACCCAGTATGGTTGTTAATATCTATATTGATAAAATTGTGACTGAGATTATGTGAGTTATTCATTCTGCCAGAGAATGCTTTAAACAAAATAAACTAAGATTCTTAGACACGCTGCTATGGCAGTAGTTCTCAAAACATGATCTAGAGAAGGCTTTCCAGTGGCCTAAAGACTGGTCCAAAATGATTTTTTAAAATTAATTAATTAATTTTTATTTTTGGCTGCATTGGGTCTTCATTGCTGCGAGTAGGTTTTCTTTAGTTGTGGCGAGCAGGGGCTACTCTTCGTTGCGGTGTCTTCTTTTGTTGCAGAGCATGGGCTCTAGGTGTGCAGGCTTCAGTAGGTGTGACACGCAGGCTCAGTAGTTGTGGCTCGTGGGCTCTAGAGCTCAGGTTCATTAGTTGTGGTGCACAGGCTCAGTTGTTTCACAGCATGTGGGATCTTCCAGGACCAGGGCTCGAACCTATGTCCCCTGCATTGGCAGGCGGATTCTTAACCACTGTGCCACCAGGGAAGTCCCCAAAATGATTATTAATTCACTTAATAATTCACTTAATAGTCAGTTATTGAGTACCTAGTATATATAATACACTATCTTAGATACTGGGGATACAAAGATGAATAAAACACTGTCCATGATCTTGAAGAACTCATAAACAAGAGAGAGCCACAACCATTTCTTCAAGGTCAGGAAACATAACCAACCTACCAAATACATAGAAATAAAAATAACAAATTAAGCAAAATGAGGTGACAGAGAAACATGTTCCAAATGAAGGAATAAGATGGAACAAAACCTCAGAAGAAGAACTAAATAAAGTGAAGATTAGGTAATCTACCTGATAAAGAGTTCAAGGTAACGATCATAAAAATGATCAAAGGACTTGGGAGAAGAATGGATGAACAGAGTGAGAAGTCAGAATTTTTTAATAAGGAGTTGGAAAATATAAAGATGAACCAAACAGATGAAGAACACAACTGAAATGAAAAACATGCTAGAAGGAATCACTAGTAGATTAGATGACACAGAGGAACCAATCAGTGAGCTGGATGACAGAGTAGTGGAAATCACTGAAACTGAACAGAAAAAAGAAAAAAAAGAGATGAAGACAGTCTAAGAGACCTCTGAGACAACATCAAGCACACTAGCATTCACATTATAGGGGTCCTTGAAGGAGAAGAGGGAGAGAAAAAAGGGACAGAGAACATATTTGAAAATATAAGAGCTAAAAACTTCCCTAACCTGGGAAAGGAAACAGACATTCAGGTGCAGGAAGCACAGAGTCCCAGACAGGAGCAACACAAAGAGGACACATTGTAATTAAAATGGCAAAAATTAAAGATAGAGAATATTAAAAGCAGCAAGGGAAAAGCAACAAGTTATGTACAAGGGAACTCCCATAAGGCTATCAGCTGACTTTTCAGCAGAAATTCTGCAGGCCAGAAGGGAGTGGCATGATATGTTTAAAGTGATGAAAGGGGAAAACCTGCAACCAAGAATACCTGGCAAGGCTTTCATTCAGATTTGAAGGAGAGATCAAAATTTTATGGACAACTTGTCTGCTGATGGACATTTAGATTGCTTCCATGACCTGGCTATTGTAAATAGTGCTGCAATGAACATTGGGGTGCATGTGTCTTTCTGATTTATGGTTTTCTCTGGGTATATGCCCAGGAGTGGGATTGCTGGATCATATGGTAATTCTATTTTTAGTTTTTTAAGGACCCTCTATGCTGTTCTCCATAGTGGTTGTATCAATTTACATTCCCACCAACAGTGCAAGAGGGTTCCCTTTCCTCCACACTCTCTCCAGCATTTATTGTCTGTAGATTTTCTGATGATGCCCATTGTAACTAGTGTGAGGTGATACCTCATTGTAGTTTTGATTTGCATTTCTCTAATACTTAGTGATGTTGCGCAGCTTTTCATGTGCTTCTTGGCCATCTGTATGTCTTCATTGGTGAAATGTCTATTTAGGTCTTCTGCCCATTTTTGAATTGGGCTCTTTGTTTTTTTGATATTGAGCTGCATGAGCCATTTATATATTTTGGAGAGTAATCCTTTGTCCATTGATTCGTTTGCAAATATTTTCTCCCATTCTGAGGGTTGTTTTTTTATCTTTTTTATAGTTTCCTTTGCTGTGCAAAAGCTTTTAAGTTTCATTAGGTCCCATTTGTTTATTTTTGTTTTTATTTCCTTTACTCTAGGAGGTGAGTCAAAAAAGATCTTTCTTGTCGAAGAGTGTTCTTCCTATGTTTTCCTCTAAGAGTTTTATAGTGTCAGGTCTTACATTTAGGTCTTTAATCCATTTTGAGTTTATTTTTGTGTATGGTGTTAGGGAGTGTTCTACTTTTATTCTTTTACATGTAGCTGTCTAGTTTTCCCAGCACTACTTATTGAAGAGAATATCTTTTCTCCATTGTATATCCTTGACTCCTTTGTCATAGATTAGTTGACCATAGGTGCATGGGTTTACCTCTGGGCTTTCTACCCTGTTCCATTGATCTATATTTCTGTTTTTGTGCCAGTACCATATTGTCTTGATTACTGTAGCTTTGTTGTATAGTCAGGGAGTCTGATTCCTGCAGCTCCGTTTTTTTTTTTTTTTTTTTCTCAAGATTGCTTAGGCTATTCAGGGTCTTTTGTGTCTCCATACAAATTTTAAGATTTTTTGTTTTAGTTCTGTAAAAAATGCCATTGGTAATTTGATAGGGATTGCAGTAATCTGTAGATTGCTTTGGGTAGTATAGTCATTTCACAATTTTGATTCTTCCAGTCCAAGAACATGGTATATCTCTCCATCTGTTTGTGTCATCTTTGATTTCTTTCATCAGTGTCTTATAGTTTTCTGAGTACAGGTCTTTCACCTCCTTGAGTAGGTTTATTCCTAGGTATTTTATTTTTTTGTTTCAATGGTGAATGGGATTGTTTCTTTAATTTCTTTTTCTGATCTTTCGTTTTCAGTGTATAGGAATGCAAGAGATTTCTGTGCATTAATTTTGTATCCTGCAACTTTACCAAATGCATCAATTAGCTCTAGTAGTTTTCTGGTGACATCTTTAGGATTTTGTATATATAGTATCATGTCATCTGCAAACAGTGACAGTTTGAATGGTTAAAGAAGATGTGGTACATATATACAGTGGAATATTAGCTATAAAAAGGAATTAAATTGGGTCATTTGCAGAGACGTAGATGGACCTAGAGCCTGTGATACAGAGTGAAGTAAGTCAGAAAGAGAAAAACAAATATCATATATTAACACATATATGTGGAATCTAGAAAAATGGTACAGATGAACCGGTTTGCAAGGCAGAAATAGAGACACAGATGTAGAGAACAAACATATGGACACCAAGGGGGGAAAGCACGGGAGGGATGAATTGGGAGATTAGGATTGACATATATACACTAATATGTATAAAATAGATAACTAATGAGAACCTGATGTATAGCATGGGGAACTCCACTTCACTGTACAGTAGAAACTATCACAACATTGTAAAACAACTATACCCCAATAAAAAATTTTTTTAATGTTTTACGGACAAGCAGAGCTAACAGAGTTCAGTCCCATGAAACCAGCTTTACAAGAAATGTTAAAGAAACTTCTCTAAGTGAACAAGAAAAGGCCACAGCTAGAAATATGAAAATTATGAAAGGAAAAAGCTCATTGCTAAAGGCAAATATACAGTAAAGGTAGTAAATCAACCACGTGCAAAGATAGAAGGAAGGTTAAAAGACAAAAGTGGTAAAATCATCTATATCCTCAATAAGCAGTTAAGGACTACACAAAACAAAAAGATGTAAATATGATGTCAAAAGCAGTAAATGTGGTGAGTGGAGTAAAAACGCAGGATTGTTAAACTGCATTTGAAATTAAGAGATCAGCAACTTAAATTAATTATGTATATATTTAGATTGCTATATATAAACCTTATAATAACCACAAATTAAAAATCTATAATAGATACAGACACAAAGAGAAAGGAATCCAAACATAACACTAAAGAGTCATCAAGTCACAAGGGAAGAGAACAAAAGAAGAAAGGAACAAAAAAGAACTACAAAAACAACCCCAAAACAATGAACAAAATGGCAGTAAGTACATACCTATCAATAATTACTTTAAGTGTAAATGGACAAAATGCTCTAGTCAAAAGACATAGAGTGGCTGAATGGATACAAAAACAAGACTCATGTATTTGCTGCCTACAAAAGTCTCACTTCAGACCTAAAGACACACACAGGTTGAAATTGAGGGGATGGAAAAAGGTATTCCAGGCAAATGGAAATTTTCTAAAAATCTGGAGTAGCAAAACATATGTCAGACAAAATAGACTTTAAAACAAAGACTGTAACAAGAAACAAAGAAGGATAATACATAATGATCAAGGGATCAATCCAACATAAAGATATAACAATTGTAAATATATATGCACCCAACATAAGAGCACCTAAATACATAACGCAAATACTTACAGAAACAAAGGGAGAAACTGACAGGATGTTAAAATAGGAGACTTCAACATCCTACTTATTGATACATCAATGGAAGATCATTCAGACAGAAAACCAATAGGAAAACACTGGCCTGAAAAGACACATTAGACAAAATGGACATAATAGATATGTATAGAACATTCCATCAAAAAGCTGCAGAATACACATTCTTTTCAGGTGCACATGGGACATTCTCCAAGATAGATCACATGCTAGGTCACAAAATAAGTCTCAGTAAAATTTAAGAAAACTGAAATCATATCAAGTATCTTTTCCAACCACAATGCTATGAGACTAGAAATCAACTACAAGAAAAAAGAAAACTGCAAAAAAACCAGCCACAAACATGTGTGCACATTCACACACACACACACACAACTGGGTGTTTTCTTCAGGTTTGTTTCCAATAAAGAATTAAATCTCTACTAAGCCTCCTTCTCCTCTCATCTCAATCACCCAGTCAGACTCCTTTGTGCTTGGTATTTGTTTAAGACGTCATTCCCCCATGGCAATGCAGGTCCAAAACATCTGTGAGTCTTGGTGCCCTCACTCTGTCAGCCAAGTCCAAGAAAATGTAATTAATCTCTAAAAGATGGCTGATCCTGCAGGAATCCAAGAATAAGAAAATAATGTTACACAACAAGACAATAGTTCAAATATATTATGACTGACACTGTGTATGATGCTCCTACTTGGAAAAAATTTTTAAACAAATAGACTTTCTTTTCAGATTTATTTATTTATTTATTTATTTATTTATTTATTTATGGCTGTGTTGGGTCTTAGTTGTGGCACATGGGATCTTTGTTGAGGCATGCAGGATCTTTTGTTGTGGCATGCAGGATTCTCTCTAATTGTGGCGTGCAGGCTCTAGGGTGCATGGGTTCTGTAGCTGTGGCACGCAGGCTCCAGAGCACGTGGGCTCTGTAGTTTGCAGCATGCAGTCTCCTTAGTTGAGGCGCACAAGCTCAGTAGTTGTGCATGCGGACATAATTGCCCCGCGGCATGTGGGATCTTAGTTCCCTGACCAGGGATTGAATCTGCGTCCTCTGCATTGTACGGCAGATTCTTTACCACTGGACCACCAGGGAAGTCCCTTCTTGGAAATTTTAATGGGCGCATACTGCAATGGCTTTTGCTGATGGGCAGCCTCAGGCAAAGGCATTGACGTTTAATCAGTGGCTGCTTCTATACCAGAATATATTTTTAAGGAGCAAATTTACATTTTTGAAGACAGTTTTGACGAACAGTCAAGTTTAGTGGACAGGAGAAAATTTAGGCTTCTATGGGGTCTATGAAAATTAGGCTGTGAATCAAATTAAGAAGTCATGGAGTTCCTCCCTAGAAATTTATGCTACTTAGGTTGAACTGAAACCCTTTGGTGAAATTGCAGAAAGACAAGTTGTCTGTTTTGATGTCAAGATACACTTTGAGGACAATTCAAGATATCTACAAAAAGATATATTTGCCATGGACAACAAATAAAAAATGCATCTGCTCAAAATTAAGTCAGTAGATATGACCTAAAATACATAAAACTAAATGGGAATACCAACTGTTTGTGAATGGTGCTGGACTAGACATAGCTCCATATGATGTCATTTCTCTCCATGGTCAAAACCCCACCAATTTCTTGGATCTCAGTGTTAGGGAAGCTCAGTGTATTAAATATTTTATTTGCTCATTGCTGATCCTAAGGTAAATAGTGAAATTTGCTATCATTGCTGATGATATCATCAAAGACTGCTGAACACTAGAACTCATAGCTCTGGTGGTTAGGCTTGAAGGAATCAATGTCCAAGAGTCTCAGAACATATTCAACAATATCCAGCTCCCTGTAACTTCTGGCATTGACTTGGAAGATGCAGTCAGGAAAGCTGTGGCCAGCATGGCAAGGAAGTTGTTCCTTTTTTTCTAATCCATTGTGTGGATAGAAGTCTCCATTCCTAGAAAAAGAGACATTTCTCATCACTAGGAAGAAAATAGTTTTCCATTTAGGTAAAAAAAAAGTGAGTTAGAGTCAGGAATCATATGGAAAAATTTTAAATCTGTACTTTTTTCAAGAATAGATATATAAGTAGCCTAAATTATTTGGATCTCACATACAGTTTTCATTAAAATAATGGCCTGTTTTCTTATGTTATGTTCTTTATCATGGTAAATCTGCCAGTGAACAGCATTTTGTTGATTTTTGGGAGCAATCTAAATGGCCAATGTGGATACAGTGAAAAATTCAAATCAGGACCTAGTTTATTTAAGAGAATTCTGCTGGACATGTAGTCCAGAGTTAAAAAAAAAAAAAAAAAGGAGGGGGAAAAATATCTCAGGCAAAATTACACTTAAAACAGATGGTTTGGTCATATTAAACTATTGAAAGGAGGGACTTCCCTGGTGGTCCAGTGGGTAAAACTCCACACTCCCAATACAGGGGGCCTGGGTTCTATCCCTGGTCAGGGAACTAGATCCCACATGCATGCAGCAACTGAGAGTTCACATGCTGCAACTAAGAAGTCCGCATGCTGCAATTAAGAAGCCCACATACCTCAACTAAGACCCAGAGCAGCCAAAATAAATAAATAAATAAACAATTGAAAGGATACAACTGAAATACAGCTATAACAAAAGTTATAACAAATGGCTGTTACACAACACAGTTACAAGTTTCCTATTCCAACACATATAGTGAATTCATTATTTTATTCCAAAATATTTTTATATGGTTTACCCCACATATATATTGTGCCATTTGCCTTTATCTTGTATACTCTCTTTATCTTACAATCAACATAAAACCTAAAGGCTTATTTGCGTCTGTGGAACAGACATCTTTTATTTCAAAACTGAATAATTCTGTTCTTTGAAAATCTATATAACTAATTCATTTTCAAGTAAGATAGCACTGAAGATCAAGTTTGTTATAGATATTAGTGTTTTAAATTTAATTTTTCTTCAGAATCTACCAGCTTTCTGCTGAAAGAGGGGAAAATATAATAAAGAAAGCATGGATTTTTTTTCGTGATAGTTATTTATGTGGTGGAGAAGAATTTGATTTAGGTTTTTGTTAACATGGATGAGGTATTCATCCATCCAGAATTTTCTGAGACTCTCCAGATCTCAAATATTTTCTTTTATTGTCAGATTGTATTTTAAATGATGAGTCTCAATATTTGGTTCATAAAATATGTTACCATATAATGGAGACATTTCTCCTACTAATTTAATATGAAAACTGAAAAAGGTGACGATTACAGTGATAAGTGTGCTCTCCCACTTGTTGTTGTGCTATGTCTCTAATAATAAACTTTGTACCTGTTTTTACTGTTTTGCCTCCGTGAGAAATGCATTTTTCATTGGGGGTAAGTGCCAAGGGGTGTGGTGGCTAGGATTCCTGGTTTTCATCCAGGCTACCCAGGTTCAATTCCTGGGCAGGGAATTAAGATCTCACTTCACCACACCACTCACTGCTGTCTCTCTGAAATCAGTTCCTGATCTTAGAGGAAATGTTTTTAGCTTTTCACTGTTGAGTATGATGTTAGCTGTAGGTTTGTCATATATGGCTTTTATTGTATTGAAGTATGTTCCCTCTATGCACACTTTCTGGAGACTTTTTATCATAAATGAGTGTTGAAGTTTTTCAAACGCTTTTTTCTTCATCTGTTGAGATGACCATATGGTTTTTATTTTTCAATTTGTTGATGTGGTGTATCACACTGATTGATTTGCAGATATTGAAAAATCCTTGCATCCCTGAGATAAATCCCACTTGATCATGGTGTATGATCCTTTTAATGTATTCTTGGATTTGGTTTGCTAGTATTTTGTTGAGGATTTTTGCATCTATGTTCATCAATGATATTGGCCTGTAATTTTTTGTGTGTGTGTGGTATTTTTTTCTGGTTTTGGTATCAGGGTGATGGTGGCCTCATAGAATGAGTTTGGGAGAGTTCTTCCCTCTGAGTTTTTTGGAATAGTTTCAGAAGGATAGGTGTTAACTCTTCTCTAAATGTTTGATAGAATTTGCCTGTGAAACCATCTGGTCCTGGACTCTTGTTTGTTGGAATTTTTTAAATCACATTTTCAATTTGAGTACTTGTGATTTGTCTGTTCATATTTTCTATTTCTTCCTGGTTCAGTCTTGGTAGATTATACCTTTTTAAGCATTTGTCCATTTCTTCTAGGTTGTCCATTTTATTGACATATAGTTGCCTGTAGTAGTCTCTTATGATCCTTTGTGTTTCTGTGGTGTCTGTTGTAACTTCTCTTTTTTCATTTCTAATTTTATTGATTTGAGCCCTCTCCCTCTTTTTCTTGATCCGTCTGGCTATAGGTTTGTCAATTTTGTTTATCTCTTCAAAGAACCAGCTTTTAGTTTCATTGATCTTTTCTTTTTTTTTTTTAAATTTATTTATTTAGTTTTGGCTGCATTGGGTCTTTGCTGCTGCATGCGGGCCCTCTCCAGTTGCAGCAAGCGGGGGGCCACTCTCCGCTGCCGTGCGCGGGCCTCTCACTGCGGTGGCCTCTCCCATTGCGGAGCATGGGCTCCAGGCATGGGGGCTTCAGCAATTGTGGCGCACGGGCTTAGTTGCTCCGCGGCATGCGGGATCCTCCCAGACCAGGGCTCGAACCCATGTCCCCTGCACCGGCAGGCAGATTCTTAACCACTGTGCCACCAGGGAAGTCCCATTGATCTTTTCTATTGTTTTCTTTGTCTCTACTTCATTTATTTCTGCTCTGATCTTTATGATTTCTTTCCTTTCACTAACTGGGTTTTGTTTGTTCCTCTCTCTCTAGTTGCTTTAGGTGTGAGTTTGGGTTGTTTATTTGAGATTTTTCTTGTTTCCTGAGGTAAGATTGTATTGCTATAAACTTCCCTCTTAGAACTGCTTTTGCTGCACCCCATAGTTCTTTTTTTAAATTAATTTTTATTGGAGTATAGTTGCTTTACAATGTTGTGTTAGTTTCTGCTGTGCAGCAAAGTGAATCATTTATGTATACACATATATCCACTCTTTTTTAGATTTCCTTCCCATTTAGGTTACCACAGAGCATTGAGTAGAGTTTCCTGTGCTATACAGTAGGTTCTCATTAGTTATCTATTTTATACTTAGTAGTGTATACATGTCAAGCCCAATCTCCCAATTCATCCCACCCCCTCTTCCCCCTCTGAATCCCATAGGTTTTGGATCATCGTGTTTTCATTTTCATTTGCCTCTAGGTATTTTTTGATTTCCTCTTTGATTTCTTCAGTGATCTATTGGTTGTTTAGTAGCATATTGTTTAGCTTCCACATGTTTTTGTTTTTTACAGTTTTTTTCTTGTAGTTGATTTCAAATATCATAGTGTTGTGGTTGGAAAAAAGATGCTTGATATGATTTCAATTTTCTTAAATTTACCAAGGCTTGCTTTGTGGTGCAGCATGTGATCAATCCTGGAGAATGTTCTATGTGCACTTGAGAAGAATCTGTATTCTGCTGCTTTTGGATGGAATGCTGTATAAATATCAATTAAGTCCATCTGGTTTAATGCGTCATATAAGGCCTGTGTTTCCTTGAATTTCTGTGTGGATAATCTGTCCATTGATGAAAGTGGGGTGTTAAAATCCCCCATTATTATTGTGTTACTGTTGATTTCTCCTTGTCTTATATATTGAGGTGCTCCTATGGTGGGTGCATATATATTTACAATTGTTATATCTTCTTGGAATGATCACCTGATCATTATGCAGTGTCCTTCTTTGTCTCTTGTAACAGTCTTTATTTTAAAGTTTATTTCAGCTGACATGAGTATTGCTACTCCAGCTTTCTTTTGATTTCCATTTGCATGGAATACATTTTTCCATCCCCTCACTTTCACTTTGTACATGTCCCTTGATCTGAAGTGGGTCTCTTGTAGACAGCATATATATGGGTCTTGTTTTTCTATTCATTCAGCCAGTCTATGCCTTTGGTTGGAGAATTTAATCCATTTACATTTAAGGTAACTATCGATGTGTGTGTTCTTATTGCCATTTTGTTAATTGTTTGGGATTTGTTTTTGTAGGTGTTTTTTCATCCTATTTTCTTTTATTCTCTTCTCTTGTTATTTGATGAGAAACTTTAGTGTCCTTTGTGTGTGTGTGTATGTGTGTGTGTGTGTGTGTGTGTGTGTGTGTATGTGTATCTATTGTAGAATTTTGGTTTGCAGTTACCATGAAGTTTTGATATAGTAGTCTATATATAAACAAGATTGTTTTAAGTTGCCAGGCTTTTAATTTCAAATGCATTTCCAATATCCTGCATTTGTGCTCTCTTTTTTTTTAAATTATTATTTATTTACTTTTTTGGCTGTGTTGGGTCTTCGTTTCTGTGCAAGGGCTTCCTCTAGTTGTGGCAAGCGGGGGCCACTCTTCATCGCGGTGTGTGGGCTTCTCACTATCGCGGCCTCTCTTGTTGCGGAGCACAGGCTCCAGACGCGCAGGCTCAGTAGTTGTGGCTCACAGGCCTAGTTGCTCTGTGGCATGTGGGATCTTCCCAGACCAGAGCTCAAACCCGTGTCCCCTGCATTGGCAGACAGATTCTCAACCACTGCGCCACCAGGGAAGCCCTGTGCTCTCTTCTTTTCACAGTTGCTGGTTTTGATATCATATTTGTGTGCAGATGATTTCCTACCTTTACTCTATTTTTGCCTTTACCAGTGAGCTTTTCCACTCATAATTTTCTTTTTTCTAGTTGTGTCCTTTTCTTTTCTGCCTAGAGAAGTTCCTTGAGCATTTGTCGCAAAACTGGACTGTTGGTGCTGATTTCTCTTAGCTTTTGCTTGTCTGTGAAGCTTTTGATTTCTCCATCAAATCTGAATGAGAGCCTTGCTGGGTAGAGTATTCTTGGTTGTAGGTTCTTCCCTTTCATCATTTTAAATATATTGTGCCACTCCCTTCTGGCCTGCAGAGTTTCTACTGAGAAATCAGCTGATAGCCTTATGGCAGTTCCCTTGTATGTTATTTGTTGCTTTTCCCTTGTTGCTTTTAATTTTTTTCTTTGTCTTTAATTTTTGTCAGTTTGATTACTATGTGTCTCAGAATGTTCCTCCTTGGGTTTATCCTGCCTGGAACTTGGATGATTGTTTCCTTTCCCATGTTAGGGAAATTTTTAGTTGTTATCTCTTCAAATATTTTCTAAGGTCCTTTCTCTTTCTCTTCTCCTTCTGGGACCCCTATAATGCAAATGTTGGTGCACTTAATGTTGTCTCAAAAGTCTCTTACACTGTCCTCATTTCTTTTCATTCTTTTTTCTTTATTCTGTTCTACAGCACTGATTTCCACCATTCTGCCTTTCAGGTCACTTATCCATTCTTCTGCCTCAGTTATTCTGCTATTAATTCCTTCTAGTGTATTCATTTTAATTATTGTATTGTTCATCTCTGTTTGTTCTTTAGTCCTTCTAGGTTTTTTTAGAACATTTTTTTTGTATCTTCTTGATCTGTGCCTCCATTCTTTTCCCAAGATCTTGGATCATCTTTACTAACATTACTCTGAATTCTTTTTCAGGAAGATTGCTTATCTCCACTTCACTTAGCTGTTCTTCTGGGGTTTTATCTTGTTCCTTCATCTGGGATATATTCCTCTGCTGTCTCATTTGTCTAACTTTCTGTGATTGTGTTTTGCATTCTGCAGGCTGCAAAGTCTTCTAGCTTCTGCTCTCTGCCCCCTGGTGGATGATGCTGTCTAAGAGGCTTATGGAGGCTTCATCAAGTGAGAGCCTTGTACCTGCTCACTGGTGGGTGGATGTGGGTCTTGTCCCTCTGGTGGGCAGGGCCATGTCTAGGGGTATGTTTATTCAGGCAGCTGTTTATTCAGGAAAACTTCAAGCAGCCTGTCTGCTGATGGGTGGGGCTGTGTTCTGGCCCTGTTGGCTGTTTGGTCTGAGGTGTCCCAGCACTGAAGCCTATAGGCTGTTGGATGGGGCCACGTCTTACCCACAAAGGCTCCTTTTATTTGTTTGTTTGTTTTTTGTTCTCATTAAAATAACAGAAAACCTCACCAGAAGAGTTACTGGTAGCTCAATCCTAATGGAACATAATTCATAATTTCATAGTTATAAACTTGAACTATAGACATTTTCTTCTGTGACTGGAGAATTTGCTAAGAAATCTCTAGTATACCTAGTTATATGGAGAGACCATCAAAATTGTGGTTTATTTTTTCATTCTAGTAGTTGAAATTCGTTTTGTTGAATGGAAAGAAATGGGCCAGGAATACTTGGAACAGTAGTTTTGCATTAGAGTCGCTTAAGTAAACAATTCCAAATAAACATGCCAGAACACCTAGGCCTAGTGAATCAGAATCCTTTGGCGATGGGGCCCAGGTATGCATGGTTTTTAAAAACTCCCAGGTGATTCTAGGGAGCTGATTAAGAATAGCTGATTAAGAACGACAAACATAGGAGATAAGCCAAGTTTTGTAAAAGCATCAATTGCGGCTCATTTGTTTATTATATTCTTGCAATAAAATATTAAAACTTGATTGTTGCCCAAGGCTAAACCTCCTAAACAAGCCTATGGTGGATATACTATGATGCAGTTATCTCCTTTCTTTGCCTGAGTGAAACTAGTGTTTTACTAGCAAAACAGCAAGAGCATTTAATAGCCACTCCACAGAGAGAAGCAATGTTTGCCATTGTTTACCATTAACATTTATTAGGCTGTGGTAGGCATGGTAAGGCCACAGAGACTGGACCAATTCATTTACAAAGGAACATGATGTAGCAGGCAGAGATGGGGGCAAAGCCTTAAAGGAAAACAACTTTTTAGAATAATGGCTGACATTTATAGGGCCTTACTTTGTGCCAGGACTTATTCAGAACACTTTATTTGCATTATCTCGTTTCATCATCATGACAACCATAAAGGTGAGGTCTATTTTTATCCCCACATTAAAGATGAGGAACCTGAAGCAGAGAGAGGTCAAGGTTACAAAGCTAGTAAGATTCCAGGCAGTATGACTGTAGAGCCTACATTTGAACTACTATGTGATATTGTCTTTCAAAGTCATACTAGTTGACTGCTATTTGGTGAGAAGGAATAAAGAGTGCAAGTTTTGTTTTTTTTAAACTAAATTGTTAGTCAGCAGCACCATACATAGTGGCAATTTGGGATGTATTTTAGAGAAAGGGGAAGAAAGAGTGGATATCACCATATACCAAGATGTTGGGTCTACTTGCCCACGCGTAGTAAAGCCAGTCTACTGATACTGAATTGTGGTGAAAGAGAGTGCAGCATTTATTGTAATGCACCAGACAAGGAGTCCAGGGCAGCTAATGCTAAAAAAATCTGAACTCCCTGAGGGGTTTAAGGAAAGCATTTTTAAAGGCAAGGTGAGGGAGGGGAGTCACAGGGTATGCAATCAGGTCATGCACAATTCTCTGATTGGTTGACAGTGAGGTAACAGGGCCATGTCACAGGACTTAACATTATCAATCTTCAGGCTTCAGTAGGTCCGGGGGCTATGTTATGTGCTCCTGGTCATCAAATAGTTAACTTCTTCCATTTGGTGGGGGTTTTAGTATCTATAAAACAATTTAGGAAATGTGCATCAGGTACTGTTATCTATGTATTTCAAAAAGGAACTAAAGATTCTGTGACTGTCATGTGGCTAATTTACTGTTTAAATTGTTACCAGTTCTCCTGGCCCAGCTGCTACTTTTGTCATTACATGTCCACATCCTTTTGTTCAAACAGGTATATAGCTAAATATGAGCAGAGAAAGGGGGCACGGGCCAAATGGCAGGAAGCCATACATCTTTTTTTTTTTTTTAACATCTTTATTGGAGTATAATTGCTTTACAATGGTGTGTTAGTTTCTGCTTTATAACAAAGTGAATCAGCTATACATATACATATATCCCCATATCTCTTCCCTCTTATGTCTCCTCCCTCCCACCCTCCCTATCCCACCTCTCTAGGTAGTCACAAAGCACCGAGCTGATCTCCCTGTGCTATGTAGCTGCTTCCCACTAGATATCGATTTTACATTTGGTAGTGTATATATGTCTATGCCACTCTCTCACTTTGTCCCAGCTTACCCTTCCCCCACTCCGTGTCCTCAAGTCCATTCTCTAGTAGGTCTGTGTCTTTATTCCCATCCTGCCCCTAGGTTCTTCATGACCTTTTTTTTTTTTTTTAGATTCCATATATATGTGTTAGTGTACGGTATTTGTTTTTCTCTTTCTGACTTACTTCACTCTGTATGACAGACTCTAGGTCCATCCATCTCACTACAAATAACTCAATTTTGAGGAAACCATACATCTTGTAAACAACAGGGGTCCTTGGGCAAACAAAGAAAAGCAGGAACCTCCAACTGATGGGAAGCCATATATCTTGAGGTGACAGGAGTCCTGGAGGCAGACAAAGACAGGTGGGAAAAAGCAGGAATTTCCAGCATCCTAATATAAACTTTTGCTCTTTATAGCCTCAGTACAATAAAATTAGCCTTGTAGATAAGAAGTACCCATCATGCACTGATGCCATACCACTTCTGATCAAGGCTAAATAAGGACAAAAATCCCTCCTCCCCTTTGGAGGATGGAGATGGGATGAAAATCAGGAAATATGATCCAAAACCCATCCCTCCCTAATGGATATTCTGCCCATTCATTTTTACACCCCCATATCAACAGCTTGCCAAAGAAACTCAGGGCAGCTACTCACCTGAGTCTGTCCAGTCTCCCCTTGAGAGCATATTATTGGTTAATAAATCCTCACTTTGCTTTCTCGACCTCTGTGTTTCACCTCTGAATTCTTTCTGTGATGAGATAAGAACGAGGCAGAGGACATGGAGGGAGGGGTCTGTCCCAGGAAGACCACATAGGGTCCTGCTTGGTTACAGAGGGACCATGCACACCTCCTTCCTCTTCCACTCCTCTTGCTCTCCTTATTTCCTTTTGTATTTTCCATTTCTTCCTTCTGTATCATTTTTCCTTCTCCATTGCTGAGGCTGTAAGTCTACAGACATTACCCACAGAAATTTCTAAGTGGTCTTGAGAAGCCTCAGGTATAAATAGGCAGAGGGGTGAAAAAGCCAAGCATTATGCCAGGTAAAGAAGTAATAGTGAGAAGTAAGAAGTAAGAATGTCATGGAGGGAAAAAGCCAAAAGAATCAGAGATGTATCTAAGTTGAGTGGAGGGAAAGGTGTCTCAAGTGACTCTCCTAACAGTTAGGACACTAATTAGGCTGGAGGAAAGGGGGGCGGTTACAAATTTGACATGAATGAACTGAAGGGTGTGAAAGAGGTATGCAGTTAGATGCAAACGACACAGATGTCTTTATTTCACCTCTGCAAAAATGGAAGGTATTCACCAGAGACCAGTGAGGATAAAGCGAAGCACAGTTCTTACACTAGGATGGACTACTATCTAATAAGACTCTTTTCCCATGTAAATGTTGATGAAATTACAGAATCACGTTGGAGTGAAAAGGACCTTTGAAATAACTGACTCAGGTAATTAAAAAAAAATTTAGCCACAAAACCCTTGAAACCAAGCAGGAACCTGTAGAGTCCACCCAGATAAAAAAAGCCTTTCCATGTCCCCTGTTTCTTGTTTGTAGGGAAAAGTTTTCAGCCTACTAGAACTTCCCTGAGTTCCAAAGGGCAGATTCAAACAGTTACTAATTAGGGGAGTGAGGGAATGCAGAAACAAAGGAAAGGCAGTCAAGAAAAAAATAGTGCAGCCATGAGGCAGGGTCCTGGTTCCTCCTCAAGGGATATATATAACAACCTGATACATTTCTCTGAGTTCTTCTGTAGGAAATAAGGCCCACACCCCGGTGGAGGATGACAACTTCAGGCTGAGCATAAGCACATGGACCCCAGATTGGCTGGAACAAGGGGCTGATGATTGAGATTCCTGAACACCACCCTATCATCTCACCACCCACCAATCAGAGGAAGGTAACACACCCTGCAGATTTCCCCAAAATTTTGCCTATAAAAACTCTTTCCCCCAAATCATGGAGAGCTCGGGTCTTTAGACCATGAGTCACCCCAGTCTCCTTGATTTGTTGGCCCTTGCAATAAACCTTTCTATGCTCCAGATTCTGATGTTTTGGTTTGTTTGGCCTCACTGTGTGTCAGGCACACGGCATCCCTATAAATGAGCTTCTGCTGTGAACTCCAAAATGTAAAACCGACAAAAGCAGATCTGCTTTCAATAAAGTGGGCATGAGCCGGTGTCCATTTCCTCTTGCCACTCCCGTTGTGTATGGTGACTACCTGAGGCATCTTTAAGAAACCCTAAGGCTCAAAGGAACGTAATTTAAAAATTAATAGTGTTACCCAAAAACTGGGTTGGCCTATTGGTAGGTGTCGAACCAAAAGACACAATCAAGCCAAAGATCAGGAGAAGGAAAGATTTATTATTACTTGCAGCAAGTGGGGAGAATACTGGGGATCTTTCCCAAAGCAGTGTCTCCCTGAACAGCAAAATTGGGGAAGTTTTAAGCTAACAGTACATGCATATTCAGGAAGGGGCTTGGGCAGTAGGCAGAGTCCAGGCTTTAGTTGATTAAAGTCAGAGAAGGTCAACATCATCCTCCCTCAGGTTCCAGTTGATCTGGTGGTTGAATACTTCAGGCTAATCTTTACCACTGAAGCAAAACTGGGAGTTTTTACAAGTGATATATTGTCTTTTCTATTGTTACTTCTCTTGCCTGATACCAGGCAATGTTTCTGCATTCTTTTGTTCCCTTAAGATCATTAATTACTGAGACCTGTTCAAGGGCAAGCCCTGTGGCCAGGCTTAGATAACAAAATGGCTTAAGTCAAAAATGGCTTCTCTCCTGTCAAAAAAGTCATGCCTGGTTCTCGTTCTTTGGGGACTCTCTGCCCTATCTGCTTTTAATAGTTTGGTCCAACTGTAAAATGGATTTTACAAAGAAAGAACTGAAGTACAGAAGAGTGACAAGAGTTACCAGGGTTAAATACTTGTTCTCCCATGCAGGGTGTTCTCTGTTGTACCATGCTGCCTTTAAACCAGCATATAGAATGAATCAGCAAATATATATTAGCATGACTTATGTGCAGTACTTGATCCTGGGTGCTAGAGTGTAAGATACAAAAGTATAAGTTGTGGGCTTCAAAGAGTTTATAGCTTAATTAAGAAAAATTGAATTAACAATGTAAAATTTGAATAGTTTAAAGAAACCAGGAAGTGGGACCTACCTGACTACTGTAGGGTCACTGAGGGCTTGGTTTGTTCTCACAGTGAGAGCATTTTGAGCACACCTGGAGTCCCTTAACTTCTCACCTGTAGGCCCAAACCTGCCCTAGCTGCTTCCCCCAGCAGGGATTTGAAAGCCTCCATAGGGTTCCTACCTGCTGCTCCGTTTCAGGTTTAGTCTGTGAGCTCTTCCAAAGTGCTTCCTGTCCATTGCTTCTGAGCCCATGTCCTGGGAACAAACTTGTTTTCCGTGAGAAGTGAGACCCTGCTTTGCTTTTGGGAGTTCTTCTAAGGAGAGCATTTTACCTGTAAACTCTGATGACTAAAGCCTTTTACCTCCTGGTGGACTTCCTGGTAAAGATGCTTGCTGGGAATTTCAAGAATTGCCTGCTGTTGGATCTCTCTTTTTTGTCACTGTTCTGTGATGACTTTGCTACCTTTATGTTGCTTGCATGTCACTTACAAGTGTGTCCTGCTTTCTGAATATACTGTTTTCGGGCAACACTGGTGGATTGATGTCTAGTTTCTATGTGTAGTTCTGCACATTCCCCTTGGGTTTAAGCAGACCTTGCCGGTAGTGGCTGAAGAAGTCCTGACTCTTCTTGCTGGTGGCTTCTCCTGTTATTAGCTGCTGCTAGACTAACTGAATGTGTTTTGTCCTTACTTGAGTACATATGTATCTTTTAGGCCTTTATGTCCACTAAGGAGTTGGAGAGTTGTTTTTGACAACCTAACTTGCAAAGAAGAACATGAGTGGACTATCAGCCTCAGCTGTGCCTCCCAGGTCCTGACTTAACCCTTGCAACAATTTGCTCTATGGCATCTAGACCAGCAGTTATTGGAGGAGAATTCTGCTCTGAGGTCTTACATCTCCTTCCTCACTGAGGAGGACCAACTCTTGAAGGCCCAGCATATGGGACAACTCATCACAGTGAAGCCCACCTCACGGACAGTTTGACATGTGAGAAGGAGTTACAGAAATCCTGTCTAGCAATTTGGTGTTGACTTATCTTTTTCTAGTTTTCTAGGACCTAGAGTCTAGTCATGAACTCTTTTACTGATCACATGAATATAAGGCTGAAGATCATTTGCCTCAAGGGATAAGCAACTTGCTATGTGAGTAACAGCCCCCCTGATGGCACTTATGGATGGGCCCTGACAAACCTGTGGGGAGAAAAACAGCGGTAGTGTGAGAGGGAAGCAATAAAGCAATTTTTAAATCCTAAGCTAGAAGTCTTTCTCCAATAGAAATTGAAGTGTATCACAGCAGAGAGGTGCTCAAACCCCAAATGTTTACAGCAGACCTATGTCAATTGTGGCAGTCAGAATTTTCCAGCCATATGTTCAATGTATACCAAGGGTGGAGATGGCTAAGCTCCATATTAAAGGTCTTAAGTTCCCTCCTGTCTGGGCTGCTTCATGTTGTCCTCTTTCAGCATCTGTACATAACTTGAAACTCTGGCTTCCCAGCCTGTGCTTGGTTATAGAAACTGCCTAGTTTGGAGTGATGCGGGTTGCATTTTTCACACCCTCTTCTAATAGGACTGGATCTTTGTCAACCTTGGCTACGTCTTTAGTGATAGACTGTTGGCTGAAGCCTCAATCTCCAGTTCCATATAGGACCTCACCCACAGGTACTTCCTTCTAGCACTCATGATATTCTCTAAGTACATCTTATTTGGCTTGGCATAGCCAGACTCTAATTTGACACACCTGAGCATTGAGCCTTCCTTTAAATGCTATCTCTTCCATGGTCCATGTCCTTTTAGTGTGGGGACCAGCATTCCATAGCTAATGGATGACATTCCCAGTTACCCCTCAGTTTTTTAGGAGCAAGGGGGTGTTCTCACCATGTTTTTCATGGCCTGAGGGCTTGGATCATGGTGATCAAAGTCTGAAACTCAAGTCTTCAGGAATTTCTACATATCAGACTTCATTGTGAGGCTCTCTTGCCCCCTTTATATAAGAAATAAACCCAGGGTACTCTGGCTATTGAGTATTCTGTTTTTGCCTGCCTGGCATCCTTTACCTTGGGACCATCTCTGGCAAGCACTTGTTCCAAACCTGACTAGCCAGGAGAGTACGAGCTTGGATCCTGATGTGAAAGAAGAGAGACTTGAGAGGACTGTTTTTGACCTAGTAGATGCTGGCTTGAGGCTGTGCTGTGTATCTGATGCTGAGTACTAGGTCCTATAACTTAAAAGAAGAATAGGTGAATAATTCTTGCTTAATCTGGTCTCTGGACCAGACAGACAACCCAATATATGTGATCTTAACCCTGCTTTAACAGAAAAGTAAGGCTAGGGGAAGTAGCACCCTGAACCACATTTATCCCTTAGGAAATGCAAATGATCACTCAAATCTAAAGGTTTTTGTTTAGAACACCAAGCAAAGGTTCTCAGCTCTTCTTCGGTTAGTAGTTTGACCCATTTCTCCACTTTCAATGTCCCCAGATACTTATAGCTTCAACTTTCATCTCTGCTATAGACTTGTCTAGAACTAAAGACAGTTCTAGATCATCTTGAGACCAAGCCATTCTTTATAAAATGGCACAACCAAGAATGCATGGCATTGTACTAGAAGTGAACTCTTTACCGTAATATCTCTCCTTTTGGTGATTAGGTCTCATAATCCCTCGCTATCCATTTCTTTAAGATACTGGGAAAATCATTCATTAGCCTTCTGTTGTCTGACTAATTTTGACCCCCTGGTTTCTATCCTCCACCACTGTATTTATTCAATACTTCAACAGCTAATGAAAAGGAAGGAGGCACTTGTGATCTACACCATTCAATTTTAGGTGCTCTTATAGACATCTACAGTACAGCCCAAGAAACTGAACTACCCTTAAAGAAACAATCATTGTCCATTGCCAAAATACCTCCTAGCCTTGACCCCAGTCCTCCCGGGGAGTCTGCCCATATGCTCCCCACCACTACTTTAATAATTGGCGAAACCACGGGTCCAGTTTAGATTTTTGGCACTGACTACTCTGTCATCATCTTTGGTTCCCAGTCAGACTTGCTTTTTGCTCTGTTCTGTGACTTGTGGCTTAAATTCTTGTTCATCTTTCTGTTTCTTATTACAGTCCTTTGGTGTCTGTTACTTCTAGTTGATTTTTCTTGGTATAAACTGGGCTGGATTTTGAGAGACCTTTTGTTACCATGGTTCGGTAACAGCTGCTCACTACTCCTAATTTGATTTTAGTGCTTAGATTCCTATTCGTTCTCTGAATGGGAGAAGCCTGGGATCACTTCAGTGATGTGGCACCTCCTAAAGGCCTCCATACCAGCCAGAAGACTTTGGTGATTTAGGAGCTCTTGAGGCAGGATCCTAATTTCCAAGTACTATTGATATTTGCCCAGGACTTTGCCTTTTTTGTTTCTATAAGTTCCTACTTCCACTGTTGCCATCTCCTGATCAAAAGTGCCTGCTATATTAAAGAAATATGAGCTTACTATATTTCTTTAAGTCCTAGATCCCCATTTCTTTAACAATTTGTCCCTAACTCCTTTTGTTTCCTGAACTCTCAGCCAAGGCTTGTCTAACCACCTCACCCACCCCAATCTCCTTGAGTTAGATTAGAACCAATTAACATGAAGCCACAATAAGATTTATATTCATTGGACTGGAAGAGCATTAAAACTATGGAGGAATTTGTAATAGAAGGGATGACATAAGAAATCTGTCAGAGACTGATAAACCCCAAGCAAATATTTTCACAGGCATGGAAAACATTTTAACTTGAGATCATGGTCTACCTATGTCATTGCCTCAGTAATTCAACTTCATTAAGTTTCTTGTTTCAACTGATTTTTCAAAGCTATTTCTATTAATGGCATGGTTAAATTTTATGAAGAGTTCCATAATCAATGCTAATTATTAATTTCTCATTCTGAGAATGTCAACAGGCTTCCTAGAGATGTTGAAAAGTAAATTCTAGGTCTAGTTAACATCCTATTAACCTACATGGTTTGAGAAAATGTTGATATCCAACCATTTCTGGCACAAACTGAAACAGAAGAAAACAAGACAATTAATGCTGCTTGTTTTTTTGAAAATTAATAATATAGCATCTAAACTTTCAGTTAAGATTCTGGACACACTATCTTTATTGAAGGTTAAAGTTATACTGTGTAAATTATTTTTACATGTGTTTGCTTAAAAGATGCAACCATTTAAATAAAACCTTTTTCATGTTTATCATGTCTATATTTGTCTCATAACTCTTAGATAGACTTCAAAATAACAAGGACATTTTCTCTGCAATGGTGTCCCTGACTATAATGGTTGCAATTGGAAAAGAGGCGGGCCTTTGGGTTGGAATCCTGCTTCTATTACTAATTATGTAACTTAGGGAAAGTTGCTTAACCTTGCTGAGCCTCAGATTCCACATTTGTAAAACTGAGGACATAAAACTTATTCCTAGGGTTGTTCTTGCTAGGATTAAATAATAAAGTATGTTAAGTGTAGTAAGTACTTAATACCTCACTAAAATGTAGCTGTAGATAGATACGTTTTATAAAACTGTGCCCTTTTATTCATGTAGGAACACAGACATGAATGTAAATCACTCTTAAAAACTATTTCCTACTTAAACAGCTTATACAGTTTGTCTTTTAAGTCTCAGTTGCTATATCTGTAAAATGGGATATGGAGATATCAATAATTAGAATAGTTTTGAGATAATTTTATGGGTTCTTTAATAATCTGAGCACTGTATCATCTGGCTTCTTGGTCCCTTGTACCTTCTTATAAAGTTACAACATTTCACCTGAAATAAAAATTCAAAATATATTAGAAACTTGACAGTTTGTTACTCTGGAGCAGATTTTTAAAGAGCTCTATGTTGATAATTTTCTTCAGTGGTTGCTAGCAAGATTGCTTGTTAAGCATGCAGATTGTTGGGCCCTGGCCCCAGAGATTTTGAAACACACACTATAATCCATTGGGGTTCAGAGAAACTATTAAAACTTATATTTGCTTTTAGCTGACACATTATATCTAATGGGGTCTGGAACTCTGCGTTTTTAACAAGTACTCCAGTGATTCTGATACAGCTAGTCTGAGGACCATCCTTTGAGAAATATGCCTGAGGGCAGTGACCTCTAATGTGCAGTGTACATAACTTAGGTTATCTGGAAGAATATGTTAGAAATTCTATTTATAGTTTTGTCAAAATCAAATTAATCTCCACTCACATTTAGTATGCTGGAGGTTTCATTAGGTCTGCATGTCTGATTGTCACATGTCACAGATTCTGAGAGGTGCTCTAAAAAAACACTGTAGAGTGGGAGTTCGCAGGCAGGGGAGCTGCCTCTGGCACCCTCCCTCCTTAGCTTTAAGCAAGACATGATTTTTGTACCTGGTAAATACTTATATAACCCAAAAACTATTTTTGCAAAATGGACAAGTGGGTTAGAAAAATCTAAATTCCCTACAGTGAAGTTGAAGATAATAATTGAAGCACAGATAACCAATAGAAAATGGCAAAATGGATGCTCCTAGTATGAGGTCTTAGCCATAATGTAAGTAAAAGCTAAGACCATCTAAATCAGCTCTAACAAATCTCCCCAAATTAGAAATGATCATGAAGATTATATGAAATATGGATTTACATCCAGGATAGTTAATGATGAAATTGCCATCTCTGGGCAAGTATCTTTGTATTTTGGGGTCTTTGAGAGATTAATGATAGTATGAAGCCATTAAATTAGTTAGACATTTTAAAATGAATTGTTTATAATTTTTTAACATCTTTATTGGAGTATAATTGCTTTACGATGTTGTGTTAGTTTCTGCTGTATAACAAAGTGAATCAGCTATACATATACATATATCCCCATATCTCTTCCCTCTTATGTCTCCTCCCTCCCACCCTCCCTATCCCACCCCTCTAGGTCATCCCAAAGTATCAAGTTGATCTCCCTGTGCTACGCAGCAGCTTCCCACTAGCTATCTATTTTACATTTGGTAGTGTATATAGGTCAGTGCCACTCTCTGACTTTGTCCCAGCTTACCCCACCCACACCGTGTCCATTCTCTACGTCTGTGTCTTTATTCATGTCCTGCCCCTAGGTTCATCAGAACCATTTTTTTTTTTTTTTTTTAGATTCCATATACATGTGTTAGGATATGGTATTTGTTTTTCTCTTTCTGACTTACTTCACTCTGTATGACAGACTCTAGGTCTATCCACCTCAATACAAGTGACTCAATTTCATTTCTTCTTATGGTTGAGTAATATTCCATTGTATATATGTGCCACATCTTCTTTATCCATTCACCTGTTGATGGACATTTAGGTTGCTTCCATGTCCTGGCTATTGTAAATAGTGCTGCAATGAACATTGTGGTACATGTCTCTTTTTGAATTATGGTTTTCTCAGGGTATATGCCCAGTAGTGGGATTGCTGGGTCATATGGTAGTTCTATTTTTAGTTTTTTAAGGAACCTCCATACTATTCTCCATAGTGGCTGTATCAATTTACATTCCCACCAACAGTGCAAGAGGGTTCCCTTTTCTCCACACCCTCTCCAGCATTTATGGTTTGTAGATTTTTTGATGATGGCCATTCTGACCAGTGTGAGGTGATACCTCATTTTTGAAAGAAATCTTTTTTTGTAGAGTTAGGAGAAACATTTAAAAAAATTGTTTTATCATAACTTTTAAAAATCCATAAATCCCACTCCTCTGGCCACCCTAAAGATTTTCCTGCACCCTGAGTTATCTGTTATCTCTTTACTCTCTTCTACTTGAAAAATATGTTGCAGAACAATATTCTGTGACGTAAGCAGGTATTCAGGCTCTAGAATAAACCATTTTCTGGGGGAGGGATGGTGGTGGGAATTGGCCAATACTTTGCAGCTAACATGTTTTGCAATGGACCAAAAAACAATCCTCCAAGCAGAGTTTTATGTTTTGTATTACAAATTAAAGTCTGGCTCCTTTTCTTTTTCTTTTTGGTTGCTTTTGCCTCTCATTACTGCATGGGAATATTTTCACCATATGACTTATAAAACTGGAAACTTTTCATTGAATTTTTATCACTATAGCATGAATAATTCATTCAGTCCTCAAATGTCACAATGAACATCAAGTGGTTTTACATAATGCATTCCTGATGGAGTTTCAAGAAGCCAGCAATCCAGGGATGCAGCAGAGGAGACAAAGTTTGGAAAGGAATTTCATATAAATTTATCATTTAACCAGGAAGGATAAAATAAGTGGAGAGAAAAGACTGAGAAATAAAAGTGTGGGTTTTTTTTAAACCAAAAATAGGAAAAAAAGCAAAACTAACACACTTGTCACTGGGGACAGAGGGGGAAAAAAACAGAAGGTAGCCAAAAACAGATGGTCTGGTGGGGGGGGCAGGAGGGGAAATTAGGAACCTCATAAGTATAGGAATTGAATTTGAAACTGTAGTAAAATGGTATTACATTTCGGAACCATAATAAATATTTACAATTTTCAAGGACTCTGGGAACATTTTCAATGTTATCTGAGTGAGGAATCTTGAATGAAATATAATAGCTATTAGAATTCTACCTTTGAATGTTTATTAGTTGATGAGAGTACTCCTCCTTCTAGTATCCCTTTCTTTTAGGTTTTGAGATTGACCATATTATGGTAATCCAGCCAAATGAAATTTTCAAGCCCTTTATGGAACAGACTGTTCATTGTCTATTCAACAGCTGTTCTCTCATTTTTTCTTGCTAATAGAACCCTAATTTTATTTTTCTCCAGATAGAGTGTAGCCTATCAAGATCTCTTCGTCTCAGGGAGGATGGGCCTCATACCAGCCCCATGGAATTAATCATCACTAGCTTACACTAGTCATGGTAATTCCACTCCCTTTAGCTAATGATTGGCCTGGGGTAAGCATGTTTAAGAGTTTTCTATTGCTGCTGTACCAAATTATCACAAATTTATTATTTCACAGTTCTGTAGGCCAGAAGTTTGGGTTGGCTCACTTGGTTTCCCTGCTCTGAGTTTTTTAAGGACAGAATCAAGGGGTTGACTGGCTGGGCTCTTATCAAAATGCTCTGGGAAGGATCTGCTTCCATGTTCATTCAGGTTGTTGGTAGAATCCCGTTCCTTGAGGTTGTAGGACTGAGGTCCCCAATTCCTTGTTGGCTATCAGCTGGGGACTGCCCGTAGCTCATAGGAGCATCTCTTCAGTCTTTGCACATGGACCATTACATCTCAGAGACAGCAAGGGTGTATTGAACCCTTCACACTTGGAAACTTTCTGACTTTTGCTTGGTCTCTCTTGTTGCAGCCCTGGTAAATGTTTTGCTCTTAAGGAATCATGTGGTTATATTGGGCCCCTAGATAATCTATTTAAAGTTTTGCAAACAATTATATCTGCATATTCACAGATTCCCAGGATTAAGGTGTGGATATCTTTGGGGGTCCATTATTCTGCCTACCATTATATGTAACACATAAATAGTCAAAGAAAAAAGGGGGATTCCATTGGAGGCTTCATTTCCTAGGTGAAAAGATAGAGACTCTGCTCTTTTTATCCAGCTAGAGATGCTAGTGGGGGGACAAGGTGTCTGGAGTGGCAGCAGCTACCTTGTAACCAGGAGACGTCAAGAATGAAGATAAAAGTCAACATACCAAGGATGGTGGAGCAGGAGACTAGAAAGCACCTAGGTCCTCTTGATGATATTTTTGAATAGCAGAACCAATGCCAGTGATTGCTTTTGTCTGGATGGCTTGTCATTTGAGGAAAAGTAATGATTTGTTTACAAGCACTCAGTTCAGTTTTCTGTCACTGGCAACCAAAAGCAATTCTAAATGTTATGTTGCTCCTAGCCCTGATTTCTGGAACTCTACTGTGGGACACATCTCTACTTTTCCACACTTTAAAATGTAGTGTTGGCCAATCTGATTAAATTAATTTATATTGTAATTCATAATAAATGTCATCAGTGGTGGTGTCAAACTTAGCTTCACCTTGAGACTGTATTCAGGATTACAGAGTCCAGGAAGAGGGTCCAGGGGTCAGCAAACTATAGCCCATGAGCCAAATCCTGCTGGCATAAGCCATGGAGCTAAGAAAGGTTTTCATATTCTTTTTTTTTTTTTTGGCCTGCACCACACGTCATGTGGGATCTTCCCTGACCAGGGATCGAACCCGTGCCCCCCGCATTTGGACCGTGGAGTGTTAACCACTGGACCACCAGGGAAGTCCAAAAGGCTTTCATATTCAAAAAACTTGTAACTCCACACCGTCCCCCCCCCCCCAACAACAACAAGAACAGAAAAGAATATGTGACCACAAAGCTGAAAGTTTATTATCTGGGCCTTTATGGAAAAATCATGCCAACCTGTGCACTACTCCCACAGAGGACTCAACTATCATGAAGTTGAGACTGGGGTTTTACTAAGGGAAGAGTTATTAGGTAAGCATTTAATACCTTTGAAAAATTGTTATAAATCACTGTGTAAAGCTTTTGGCACAGGTAAAGATGAATTCTATCTTCAAAATAGGTTTCTTTTCAGTTCAACATTTATTGAATTTCTATTATTACAAGAGTATGGAAGACACTGGAGTTACATAATGAATAAAACAGGGTCTTAATGTAGCTGGAAATCACTTCAGGGAGTCATCTTCTCTGGCAGAAATTATTCACACAATATTCCGAGCAAAAGATAAGGGCCTGTATAAAAAGGATTGCATGCAAAATTTTATGTGGATTGGGAATTCCCTGGCAGTCCAGTGGTTAGGGCTTGGCTCTTTCACTGAGGGGGCCTGGATTTGATCCCTGGTAGGGGAACTAAGATCCTGCATGCCGCACAGTGTGGCCAAATGAAAAAAAATTTTTTATATGTATCTACTTTTTTCTAAGGATATGGAAATAAGGATGGACAGCAAGTGGTTGGAAATTTGGGCCTGTAACTCAGGATCAGAAGAGTAGAAAAGGAATGAACAACCATTTAATAGCTACTTTATATACGTTAGTTAAATTGTTATATCAATCCCCAAAGGTAAATGCTGTTTTGCAATTTCTGCTTCAGGTCATACTCCAATGACCATATTGCTTTCATTAAATCAAACTGTCTCCTAAAGAGAAGCAGGGACTGAAGATAAAGATTAGGAGAAGAGTCACAAATCTCTTTAAAATTC
The DNA here is from genome assembly GCF_028564815.1 of Eubalaena glacialis. Taxonomy (NCBI): domain Eukaryota; kingdom Metazoa; phylum Chordata; class Mammalia; order Artiodactyla; family Balaenidae; genus Eubalaena; species Eubalaena glacialis. The sequence continues at coordinate 25,967,449 of NC_083725.1, forward strand.
TGGAGAGGCAGATAGGGAGACTAGAATAAAAGAGTCAAACACAAAACCTGAAGGATTTGCCTGCATTTAATCATGGAAAAGGGAGAGAAGCTAGTGAAAAACTCTGAAAACAAGTGATCAGAACGTGTAAAGAAAACTAGGAGAGAATTGTTTCACAGAGGCCAGGAAATTTAAAAGGTTTAAAACCTCCAGTACCTTCAAGCAGGGTGGATGTAGAGATGAAATAAACTGAATTTGGTCAACAGGACATAAGGTGATATTTTGTTTTGCTGTCCAGTTTTTTTTCCCTTTTTTAAATTAATTTTTATTGGAGTATAGCTGCTTTACAATGTTGTGTTAGTTTCTACTGTACAGCAAAGTGAATCAGCTATACATATACATATAACCCCTCTTTTTCGGATTTCCTTCCCATTTAGGTCACCACAGAGCATTGAGTAGAGTTCCCTGTGCTATACAGTATGTTCTCATTAGTTATCTATTTTATACATAGTATCAATAGTGTGTATATGTCAATCCCAGTCTCCCAATTCATCCCACCCCCTACCCCCCTTTCCCCCCGGTATCCCTACGTTTGATTTCTACATCTGTGTCTCTTTCTGCTTTGCAAATAAGTTCATCTATACCATTTTTCTAGATTCCACATATATGCATTAATATACGATATTTGTTTTTCTCTTTCTGACTTACTTCACTCTGTGTGACAGTCTCTAGGTCCATCCATGTCTCTACATTGTTGTCCAATTTGGTAGCCACTAGCTACATGCAGCTATTTACATAAGTTAATTAAAAAGTCAAAATTCAGCTCCTTAGTTGTACTAGCCACATATGAAATGCTCAAAAGCTACATGTGGTTAGTGGCTAGCATATTGGACAACTCAAAAAAACATTTCCATCATCACAGAAAGTTCTACTGGAATGTATTTTTTTAAAGCATCCAGTAGTGCAGAAGCAAGAATGCAATGGGGAGATTTAACATGTTTTCCCTTATGCCCTCTATAGTAGTTTGCAACATCTGGTTGATTTGATTTCTCTAGCTTGAGTTTGTGTCTTCACTTTTGCTATTCATTTTCAGCCTCAAGCTCGTTTTACTGGACTATTGCAATGGCTGCCTATCTGCTTCCCCAACTTGTTCCTTCCTCCTTCTAATCTTTTCTCCATACAAATCATTCATCCACTCAACAACACTCTTGTCAATGCCACTTTTCCTGAGCAGCCAATCTTAACTTTTACTGATAGTCCACTGTGGTAGGGTGCAAATGGGGGCACTGTCTCAGCACCATAAGGAAGTGATTTCCTTCCCACTCCCAAGTTTCCTTCCCTGCACTCACACAGCTCATAATCCAATGCAAGCAGCATGATTATAATACATTTATATCACACAAATAACGTTAGAGCAGGAACAATAGCTAATCATCACCCTCTCCTGTGTCTTTTACTTCTGATCTGTTACCAAATCTTTTCCCTTTTCACTTCACCACTGCAATAGCCTGTTACCTAGTCTTCTTTTAGTCTCTCCTCCTACCTTCCTCCAGAAGCTCCGGTCAAATTACCCGATTTCTTTCTGGGATCCCCTTAGGCCTACAGAACAGAATGGCGTAAATTCTTCTAAAATGTAGCACAGCCCATCTTTCCTCTCCTACCTCCCTCAACATTCTTCCACGCATCTTTCTATCACCCGGTAGTATTCACCATTCCCCCGGCACATTCACGCATATTCACCTCCCACTCTCTTGTCTATGCAGTGTCATCTGTCAGACCCCAGGCTTCTCTCCCATTCCCTTAAGACTCAGGAGGTAAGATGCACAGAGCCCAAGGCGGAGGGGGGCATTACTCAGGGACCGAGGGACAGAAACCTGTTTGACCGTGTCCATTTGGGGAGCTACCCCAAATAAGCTGCACTAACAACCCTTGCTATGCCCCCCCAAAAGTCAACCTAACTTTCATTGTAACGGAGAGCAAGCCCTTCACTGGTCAAAGACTTGGCAGAGAAAGAGGCACTAAAGGCTCTGGGAGGCGAAAGGGATTGTGGGAACGCAGGTCATCTCCCCGCAGACTCATGGGAAATGTAGTGCAGTTTTCTCCAACATGGCTGCGCCCAGGAGAGTTGACGTGCTTGTACCCTTTGCGGCTTCTTGGGATAGTGTGGGAGAAGCTGCCGAAGGAGAGAGCACCCGCGTGGTGAGAACCCAGCCTGAGTCAAGGCGGAGGTTTGTGGCACTTCTTATTGGCGGCATGATGGATGCAAATCGCCGCTTTCTCTTGTTGGCCTCTTCCGGTCTCCTCTATCTGCCTCAAGAGCTTCGGACCTCACCAGGGAGAGGAGGGATGGTCCGTGGGCAGTAGGGTGTCTGTGCGTGGGGTGGTCCTGTCAGAGTTGGAGGTGCACGTGCTTGTATTTGTTGCGGGTGCTCACATGGTGTCTGTGTAAATCTTCTGTTTCTTTTGGGGTTGGAGACAGGCGGTTGCAACCTGAGGAGTGTTGGTCAGTGGTGTTAGCTTCAGGGTTTTTTTGACCCTGCCAATGCAGTGAAGAAAGGATGTTGCTGGTGGTCTGGTAGCTTACAAAGCTGAATCTTCCTATGCTCTTTTTTGAGTAAAACCGGAGACCCCTGGGCTTCTGGTACTGTGAGCCTATAGTTTTGGCTGATTTCATTTAACAGATATTTACTGAGTACTTGCTGAACTCTAGGCACTCAAGTTCTGTGCCTTCAATTAGGTCACAGCCTTCTGGGTGAGCCCAGCACACAAACAGGTAATTATAATATAATGTGAAAATTGCAGGGATAGAGATACACATTAGATATTAATGAAAACATTGAAGAGGGCCACCAAGCTCAGAATCCTGGCGAAGAGGTTTAGGAGGTAAGATGGCAAGTTTAATAAGTTTAGGCTTACTCAGTAAGCGTTTATTGAGTAACTCCTAGGTGCTAGGTCCTGCTCTAGGTGCTGAGTGCTACAGGGTGAATAATACAGACAAAAAAAATCTCTACTTTCTTTTTTTCTTATTTCTTATTTATTTATTTATTTTATTTATTTTTGGCTGCTCGGGTGAGGCACGTGGGATCTTCGTTGAGGCATGCGGGATCTTTCTTTGTCGCGTGAGCTTCTCTCTAGTTGTGGCGCGCCGGCTCCAGGGTGCATGGGCTCTGTAGTTTTCCGCACAAGGGCTCTAGTTGAAGCACACGAGCTCAGTAGTTGTGGCGCGAGGGCTTAGTTGCCCTGCGGCATGTGGGATCTTAGTTGCCCCGCCAGGGATTGAACCCTCGTCCCCTACATTGTAAAGTGTATTCTTTACCACTGGACCACCAGGGAAGTCCCAGAATCTCTACTTTCATAGAGCTTACTTTCTAGTAAGTTAAAGGAGGAAGACAGAATAAACACAATTACTGAGGGCATTAGAAAATATAGAGTAGGTATTCTTCAAAGAATTAAAATGAGGTGATATGACAAGTGATGGGTCAATTTTTTCTAATCATTAAAAAAATTTTTTTTTTAAATAGGTAATGCAATTTGAATAGCTGCTAAATTCAAAACTTACAAAAGAGGAGCTTCTCATTCCTGTACCTATTCTACCTGTTTTCCCTTCCTGGTGGCAACCCATATCACTGATATCTTGTATGTCCTAGAAACTTGTATGTATAATTTGTATACCTGTACTGTACTTTATAACCAGGGCTCATTTGATAGGAATTGAAGTTGTTTCCAATCTTTGCTATTAATTAAATTTAATTTACATAGAAGCACAGGAACATTTGTCTATACTGCCTGGTTCATTTAGGCTGTCTTATTTAAGGAGAGCATAGACACACATATTACTATTACCATTTAGGCAATATCCAGTAGGATGTGTTGGGGTTAAACTTACTAACAGAGCAGATGTGATTTCTAAACCCTTATTATCCTGTGGAGAGTGTGCTTAGGCTGGACTCAGCATGGCTGGTATTCTAATAAATAGTGACCTGGCTCCTGTAACATCCCATAACAGTCCCATAACATGGCAAGGAGCATGCAAGCCTTTGTGCAATAGTGGAAATCCCTTGGCCAGGCAGGTGGCCTTGTTAGAAAGGGGCACCTCCACATCTCAGCGCTGGTATCAGCCTATTCCTTGGTGAGGTGACTCGACTGGTCTTTCTTCACATGTAGTAATATTGCCTCACTGAGGGAAGGAGAAGGGAAAGGGGATGACAGAAATGTGATTATGAGGCTCCATCTACTGCTGCTGGACTCTTAAGTGTCAGACTTAAAAAAATGTATTCAGCATCATCTTTTTTCTCATTTCTTCCACGTTGCAGTCTTTGCTCATGTAACATATTTAGAAAAAAATTCTTAGTAGATTCATCCCTGTTCTTCATTGCTAACTGCAAAAATGATGATCTTGGAATGGAGTGGCAATAAGATAATTCCTTTGAGGGCCCTCAGCTCTTCTTGGTCTTCTTAAACAAGTCTTATCTGGCTCTTCTGGAAATTAACAGTAATTTAGTAGTAGACGTATTTAATACTTTTAACAAAGTTATGAGATACTGTCAAAGAATAACACAGCCAGACATTAGTTAAAGCAGTGAAAACAGACTTTATTTAGTAATTATTGACAGTAGGAGAAAAAGCTAAACTCCATTCCAATTTGTGTGGAAGTGATTAGGGTGTGTGTGTGGGGGTGCTCAGTAGAGTCTGAGAAGTAAAAAATTATAAAGGGTGGGTCAGTGTAAATGTAGTTAGGCCAGCTGGCAATTGTCAAAGTTAGGATTCCATCCTGTCACAGAGACTGAGAGACAGAGGCCCTGTCCTTCCTGACGATTACATTTCAAAGGGGGAATTCCCTGGCAGTCCAGTGGTTAGGACTCTGTGCTTTCACTCGGAGGGCGCAGGTTCAGTCCCTGGTGGGAGAACTAAGATCTTGCAAGCCGCATGGTGCTGCAAAAAAAAAAAACCAAAATAAAAAACATTTCAAAGGAATGGTTCTCAGGTCCTTGAGAGAGACATGTCTGAGTTGCAGGAGATACATGTTCACAATTGTAAGCTGGTTTTTTTAAGCAATTTTATTCAATTAATTTATTTTTTGGCTGAATTGGGTCTTCACTGCTGCATGCGGGCTTTCTTTCTAGTTGTGGCGAACGGGGGCTACTCTTCGTTTTGGTGCACGGGCTTCTCATTGTGGTGGCTTCTCTTGTTGCGGAGCACGGGCTCTAGGTGCGCAGGCTCAGTAGTTGTGGCTTGCGGGTTCTAGAGCGCAGGCTCAGTAGTTGTGGCGCACGGGCTTAGTTCTCTGCAGCATGTGAGATCTTCCCGGACCAGGTCTCGAACCCGTGTCCCCTGCATTGGCAGGAGGATTCTTAACCACTGTGCCACCAGGGAAGTCCTGTAAGCCGTTTTTAATAAGTGCTTTAAAAAAGAAGGGAGGTCAGGGGCCTATTGTTAGGAGATGTTAGAACAAATAGTAAAATATCCAGGCAGCATTTTAAGTTTTCTCAGGCAGCCATTTTAATGGGGAGCTGGGGTCATCCTAGGGTATGGCTTTATGCAGCTATAAGCTAGAGTTTGGTGAAGTTTTTTAGTGCTGGGTTTGGATGGAGTTATGTGCCAAGAATAGGCACTATTATTCCTATTTTATAGGTGAAGAAACCTAAGCACAGAAATAAGTAAGTAACTCGCACAGGGTCATATAGCTAGTAAATTGTAAACCTGAGGTTTGAACCTAGAACCTGGACCCCTATACACTATGTTATACTGTCTCAAAAAACTGAAGGAGGCTCTGGGGAAACAAAAATATGATTTAATTCTTGTCATCAAAGAGCTCATAGTCCAGTGGAAGGGGACAAACATTAGAACAAATAATTAGTGCAATGTTAAAAATGTATATTCAGCTGTCCCCTTCCTGTGTAACGATGACTCCTAAAGCTTTCTCTCTAACCTCATTTCTTCTCGTTTTGCCACTTTATGTTTTTCATCTGCCAGCCAGACGTTGCAACTGTGTATCTTAACAGTACTTCAAACATATTATATCCTAAATCTGACTTATCACCTCCCTTACTGAGCAGCTCTTCCTGACCCTCTTCTGGCTTTCCAGTTTTGGAATGACATCACTAGCCTCTCAGTCACTCAGGCTCTGTCCTGTTAGTAACTGGTCTCTGATTCTTCTCTCCCTCATGTCCGAGTAGTCATCAGGGCTATTGATTATTCTTGAACTTTTCTTTTGCCCTCTCCCCTTCTCTCCCTATTTCCTTTCTTCCTACAGCCTTCACCCCAGATCAGGCCAGCATTTCTACTTGTTAAGCAGGGTTATTGCAAGTCCTTTTGCCTCTCATTTTCCTATTGTGCTGTCCAGCCAGACTGTTTTACTGGCCTTACCTCCTATCACATGTGCTCCGTGTATTAGTTAAACTGGATTACTGGCCGTTCTTTCAATAGTCTCAGCATTTTTCTCTATACATAAAGATTAATAATTAGAGTTTTGACTGTTTGAGAGCTGTTTTGGAATATGATTTTTTAAAAAAATAAATTTATTTATTTTATTTATTTTTGGCTGCGTTGGGTCTTCATTGCTGCGTGCGGGCTTTCTCTAGTTGTGGCGAGCGGGGGCTACTCTTCGTTGAGGCATGTGGGCTTTTCATTGCAGTGGCTTGTCTTGTTGCAGAGCACGGGCTCTAGGTGCGCAGGCTTCAGTAGTTGTGGCACGTAGGCTCAGTAGTTGTGGCTCGTGGGCTCTAGAGTGTAGGCTCTAGAGTTGTGGCGTACGGGCTTAGTTGCTCCACGGCATGTGGGATCTTCCAGGACCAGGGCTCAAACCTGTGTTCCCTGCATTGGCAGGCGGATTCTTAGCCACTGCGCCACCAGGGAAGTCCCTGGAATATGATTTTATTTAACTTCTTAAACTTATTTCATTTGCTAACTTTGAAGACTTTCAAGTGGGTGAAGAGTGGAATCGGTGGATCAGCCAACATTCTCTGCTCTAAAAAATTATGTCTACTACTCACTGTCTTTGCCAGACACATCTATTTCTGTTTTTAGCTTCTGTTCTTTATTGCCTCACTGGATACCCTCCCTTCCATATGACTCTATATTTCTTGTCCTTTGATACTCAGCTCAAGTCCCCTTTTGTTTTGAAGTTCTCCCAAACTTTTCCAGTTAACATTGATCTTATCTTTTTTGTCTCTAATTTGTATCACATCTAAAGACCATTAACACTTAATTATCTAAAGACACGTCATATTCTTTCATTGTTTAATGTTTGTTTTCCTCAACTAACTTATAAACTGGTTGAAAGCATAAACTATGTATTGTATTTGTATGCTGTAGAGTGCTGAGACCATAAGTAGGCATGTGTGTATTCACTCATTATCATTTGTTTATCCCTTCAACAAATTTTTGTTGAACACCTACTGTGTGCTGGCATTCCTTGGAGTTTACATCCTGATGGAGGAATTAAGCCACCAAATTAACCATCACAAATTGTGTTAAATTCTGTGAACAAAATAAAATAGACTTCTATAATAAAGCATGATGTAGGGTGCTGATTTGGATAGTGCAAAGACCTTTTTTGGAATAGCACTCAGTAAGTACTTGCTGATATACATATTTCAAAAAAAATGAAAACACAATTCTATGGGGTTCTTACACCTGTTATTTAAAAAATTATAGATACAAAAATATATAACATATAGCTTAAAAATAATAAAACAAACACCTAAACCACTACCTAGCTTAAATACTTTTGATGCCTCTATGTGTCCCTTTCATATCACAGTTCTCTCCTCCCCCCCCGAAATAACTTCTCTCCTGAACTTTGTGTTTATCATTTCCTTGCTTTTCTTTGCATTATGCTATATATGTATTTCTAAACAACATGTGGCTTACTTTTGGATTTTGAACTTTATATAATGGAATCATACTGTATATTCTTCTGTAAATTTTGTCTGTTTGTTGTTTGTTTCTTCTTTTTTTCCTTTCCTAACATTATGTTGTGAGATTTGTTTGTGGCACATTTTACCTAGGACTTCATAAGTAAAGGGATCGCATATGGGAAAATAGCTCACTTAATAGCACTAAAGCATTGACATGTTTTGTAGAACCTACCAGAGATGCTATTAGATGTTCTTGCTTCTTTGTTACCTTCTTAAATATTCCTTTATTGTCCATGCATCTGTTTGTTCTCACTTCTCTTGGCTGGTGACAAGTATTGTAACCATTTAAAAATTATCACGTGGAAATATTTATAAACTATAAAATACATGAATAGTGTTATTATAACTGTTTCTTGGGACTCTTTAAGGTTGACATTTTATACTTTTTTTTTTTTTTTAAAGTATTGCCATGGACAGCAACCACCAAAGTAATTACAAACTCAGTAAAACTGAGAAGAAGTTCTTAAGGAAACAGATTAAAGCCAGGCATACTTTGCTGAGACATGAAGGCATTGAGACAGTATCCTATGCTACTCAGGTGACCTAAAACTATTATTATCATTTGAATGTAAATGTATTGCCATGTTAGTGTGTTCTAAGTAATATTTGTTAATAATTGCTCAGAGAAGAAGGCTATAATTGTTCCATCATGTGTTACGATCTGTGTTTAATATACATATGATAGGACCTGCTAACTTTCTATTTTGGGACATAGCCTAGTATAGTTTGAATTTCCACTGACTGTGTTGGTTGAACTAGAGGAAGTTGTAATTCTGTATTAATAACAATAACACTATACAACTGTTTACAGTTTACAAAGCATACTTATATTCATTATTATATTTAATTCCCTAGAAATCCTTATGAGGTAGATGAGAAAACTAAGGTTCTGAAAGGTTGTGTTATGTCCACTGATATAAGGTGTTGAATAGAAACCTAAAGCTAGATCTTTTGTACCCTAATGCAGTCTTCTTTCTTCTATTCCTAACTTCATCTCTATTATAAAGTATTTGATTATATGCTGTGAAACATTTCTTATTTATGAGACCTTATTTACAAAGCCTTTTTATTTTCTGATAGGCAGTGATTAAATGATATATATGTATGTATGTATACATACCCCCCCAACCCCCCAACCCTCCTCCACACACACACACACAAACTCTTCCTGGGCTATGAATGAGAAGAACTTATTTTAACTCTTAGCTTCTCCACGTATTTGTACATGAGCAGTACCCTTTGACCTCAGCTTTCTTCATTTGTAAGGACATAGTATTACATACTTTTTATTCCATTGGATTGTTACATTCTAAAGAGAACACATATATGATAGTACTTCCTAGTCATTAAAATACCACATGAATGTAAAGTATTCTTATCATATTCTTTCTGGTTCTAAAGATATAGGGTAACAGTAGTAAGGCAGCTTAGCTAGCATCTAACTGAGGACCAAAGACGTACAATTTAGGAGGTGAAGCTGGGATTAAAATTTAGACCTCTTGATTCTCAGACCAGTACTCTTCTATCATGCTTTTTCTGTCTTCTGTACTGCATCATAGTTTAGGAATGAGTGCTCTATTCAGGGAGATTTAATATTAACAGGTAAAAGGCCCAAACTTAGATTTTCTTAAATATTAATAACTTCAGGCCCCCTCACCCGTGGCATCCACGCACAGCGTGCCTCGCGCCCAGGTTCCTGCACTGTTCCCTCGTGGCCATGAGACGCCGCGTGCTCCTTCTGCTCCTGCCACCTGTGCTGGCCACGCTGGGGGCTCGGGGGCTCTGTGACCGATGAAATACAGTGTAACGTGATGAGGCAAGCTGCCTGTGGCGGGAGGTGCATTCCTGTGGCCTGGCTCTGCAATGGAGGGCAGGAGTGCCTGGATGGGGCGGATGAGCAGTGTGCTTTGCAGGTGCAAAATCTTCATCAAGCGCTAATCACTGAAGAAACAGTTGTAAGGTATCATCCAAAAAACCAGCATCATGGAGGACTTTTCCTTTCCTGAAGTACACCTTCAATAAAAGCACATATACATGAAAAAAAAAACAAACCCAATAACTTCAGAGAATTTAAACCAAATCCCTCAAAAAAGGATGGAGTAGATAATAGATTAGAATTAATGTCTGCACACACTTCCTGCCAAGACCCACTGAAGCTGTGAGGCATTCAGAAGATTTATGACATACCCTATTTTCATCAATTCTCAAGCATAACTGGCTTTTTTTCCCCTTACAGGGGTTGTGAAGACAAGTGGTAAGAAAAGAAATGGGTTAAGTTTCTTTGCTGCCTCTGAAACTTGTTTCTGGTTGAGGTTGACTTTTTTCTTCACATCTCTAGAAGCTTTAATCTCACCTTCATGGCTTCCAAAGTGTCATTTTATTTGGACTTGATTATTTTTTTCTCCTCAACATTTTTAAAGGAAGAGAAAACAATTGTAGATGGACTTCCAATTATATATTATCTATCTAGGGGAGAACAAATGCTTTTTTCACTGTATAAGTATAGGTGCTTTTGTACAACTTTATAGTGATTGTTAGATTTTTCTAGAGCCATTATCCTCAGATTATCAGGACTGAAGATAACTTAAAGTATGAATTCTCTTCTTCCTATTACTGGAAAAATTGCTTGGCTGAACAACTATTTATTAAATTAAGCATTTCATTATATTATGTAACTCACATGTAATAATAAACAAGTTCCTCCCTTCCCTCTACCATTGCACTCATTTTTGTGTGGTTTGCCTTTAGCATTGCCCACAAATCACTTGGATAGCATTTTTGAGGACCCTTAGTATTCCTCAAGTCACCTCTCACTGTTTTCCCCAATTCCTAGATGGGACAGTGGACCCTTGACATTTACAAAACCTTTGCAGTTCCTTAGATTTGGGAATATTGGAAATGTTTTTGTAATTATGGCTACATATGACCAAGCTATTCTGGTACTTTAATTTATAACTTCACTGAATGAGGTCCAGGACAAGCCATCTGAGACTAAATTTTATACCATATCTTATAGTATTGTATTAATGTGTTTATTAATGTGTGTGTGTATATTTACATACATATAAAGTATTGGCTGCCCCATAAAAGAGCTTTACTTATTATCCAATTTTATAATAATTGTTTTACATTCTTTTAAAACAGGGTTCTAGATATTCCCATTTTATGCATATGAAGCTAAAACATTATGTTCTACACTCCGGCTTCATATAAATCAGGTGTTGGTAGACTACTGTCTTCAGGTCAAATCTGGCTTGTGAGCTAAGAATGAGTTTTACATTTTTAAGGGTTGTTTAAGAATAAAACAAGACTATGTGGCAGAGGCTTATATGACCTGTGAAGCTTAAAATATTTACTATCTGGCCCTTTTCAGAAAAGTTTTGCCAATACCTGGTATAAATGATGAAACTGATGAGCGTAGGCCATCAGTTGTTTACTTTTGTTATGCTACAGAGTTTAAAGATCTTAACGCTGTGTAGAATGTTTTTTAAGTACAGAGACTATAATGGCACTAGGCCATAAGCATCAGAATAAAAATAGGAGACCTCCCCTACCTAATTCCTTGAGTAAAGTTGAACAGGATTGCAAATGACAGGAATTAAGCATGATATTTACAAAAGAAAAAAATTTAATTGCAAAATGACTGAATAACCCACATACAGAGGAAATTTTTCCTGTTTTATGTTCAATAGAACTTGTAATTGTTTTTTTCTTCCAGCCAGTACCTTTACCTTTAGTTTTTAGTAAACATTGTATAATGGTTATATCAAAAAGTATGGATTCTGGAAACTGACAGAAGTAAATTTGAAACCCAGCTCCAACTAATCACCACCTTAACCTCATTTTTCTGAATTTTAGTTTCTTTCTGTATGAAGTGGGGCTTATATTACCCACTTTGTAGGATTGTTGTGAAGATTATGTTAATGAAGATTGAGTAGGTAAAAACATATAGCACAGTGTCTAGTAAAAAAGCAAGTATTATGTAAATCCTTGTTTCTTCTCTCTGCCTCCTCTTTCTGTTTCATTATGTTAAATTTATGAACAGTGAAAGTTCTTTTAATTTGTATGTATGGTCATTAAGAAATGAATATTTTACTGAAAAGGCTATTAAAAATCAGTATTATTTACAATATCTTATTTTTAAATTTCATTTAAAAATAACAGGTTGATATTAATTGCTCATGTTACTTTCTTTTTTTGTTTTTTTAAGAGCCTGATTGTTGCCAACGGTGGTTTGGGTAACCAAGTGAGTAGGAACCAACTGCTCCCGGTGTTAGAGAAGTGTGGATTGGTGGATGCTCTCTTAATGCCACCTAATAAGCCCTACTCATTTGTAAGATACAAAACTGTAGAAGAATCCAAGAAAGCCTATGATACTCTCAATGGAAAAGAAATAGTGGATGACTTAGGACAAAAGATTTTTCTGTACTTGAATTTTGTGGAAAAAGGTATATCATACAGGTATCTTTTTAAAAATGGTTTTTGCTTTTGTGTGAGTTTTCTTTTCATACCTCAGTTGGAAGTTTCAGTTATTGTGAAACAAAATTGAACGTCAGTTAAGCAACCCCTTTTTGTTTAACAAACATTCTTTAAGTGCCTAGTTTGTACAGGCATGGGACTAGTAGTTGAAGGGAGGTTATTTAGACATAGCTTACCAACCTAACAATATATTTATTATGTATGCATGTTATTTTGGAGGCCTGCTATCTAACTGTGTCTTTCAAAATTTATTGTTGAGGATTTAGATCACCAATTTATTTTGCAGTGTCTACCCAGAAGCTTTCAATTAATCACTTAGGAATTAATTGTGATCCAAATGATTACGTGCCAAGGTTCATGATTATGGAGGAGCAGCTTTAGCTACCAAAGATCCCCAAAGCTTTAGAGTGGCGATGTCCAGTAGAACATTCTGTGATGATGGAAATATGTTCATATTTCATATCTGTACTGTCCAACACGATTGTTTGGTTTTTAAATTTAATTTTATTTAAATTAATTAAGTTAACTAATTTAAATAAAAGCTTTGTAGACTGATTTACAGAATTGCTGCAGGGATTATTACATCTTTTCACCACTGAGCCATGGAAATGAGATACATTGAGATGAACTTTGACTTAGACTTCTAATCTCCTCCTATTATATTCATTTGCCACCTATTTAGGCAATTAAAGAGTTTTGTTTAGATATGCTGGGAGTGGGTAGGTGAGTAGAATATGATCAAATTTATGTTTTATAAAATAAGGTTCAAAGGAAACTTTAACTCCTTTAAAGATATATTTTAGAAGTTATAATTCTCAGTGTCTATAGGTACTTAATTTTAAAAATTTCTTTAAAAATTTATTTTAATTTATTTATTTTTGGCTGCAATTGGGTCTTCGTTGCTGCACGTGGGCTTTCTCTAGTAGCAGTGAGTGGGGGTTACTCTTCGTTGCGGTGCATGGGTTTCTCACTGTGGTGACTTCTCTTGTCGTGGAGCATGGGTTCTAGGCGTGCCAGCTTCAGTAGTTGTGGCACGTGGGCTTAGTAGTTGTGGCTCGCGGGCTCTAGAGCGCAGGCTCAGTAGTTGTGGCGCACGGGCTTAGTTGCTCCGCAGCATGTGGGATCTTCCTGGACCAGGGATTGAACCCATGGCCCCTGCATTGGCAGGCGGATTCTTAACCACTGTGCTACTGGGGAAATCCCTAAATGTACTTAATTTTAAATCTGACTTAAGCTTTCAGATTTTGAAAACTAGATTATTTTCATATTTTGTGTTTGTGATCAGTTTTTGAAAAGTGTATGCTTTAGGAATAAGTCTTTTTTTTTAAAATTGGGGTACAGTTGTTTTACAATGTTGTAAGAATAAGTCTTAATCAAAAAATATTGTCCTTGGGTTTTCCCCCATTCAGCATGTTGAACACTGTAAGAAATTGCATGAAATGAGTTTTGGAGTGTTTTTTATTTGAAATCCTGTATTAGGTCCAGATGTATTTTTTTAACGTATTTTTTATTGAAGTATAGTTGATTTATAAGGTTGTGTTAGTGTCTGGTGTACAGCAAAGTGATTCAGTTATATATATATATATGTATGTGTATATATATGGAAAAGAATATGAGAAAGAATATATATGTGTGTATACATATGTATACACACATATATATTCTTTCTCATATTCTTTTCCATAATAGTTTACTACAGGATATTGAATATAGTTCCCTGTGCTATACAGTAGGACCTTGTTGTTTATCCATTCTATATATAATAGTTTGCATCTGCTAATCCCAAACTCCCAAAACCATCCCTCTCCCACTGCCCACCCCCCTTGGCAACCAACCACAAGTGCATTCTCTATGTCTGTGAGTCTGTTTCATTTGTGTCATATTTTGGATTCCACATATAAGTGATATCATATTGGTATTTGTCTTTCTCTTTATCACTTCCCTTAGTATTATAATCTCTAGGTGCTTCCATGTTGCTGCAAATGGCATTATTTCATTCTTTTTTATGGCTGAGTAGTATTCCATTGTGTGTATATGTGTGTGTATGTGTGTATTTACCACATCTTCTTTATCCATTCATCTGTCAATGGACATTTATGTTGCTTCCATGTCTTGGCTATTGTAAATAGTGCTGCTATGAACATTGGGGTGCATGTATCTTTTTGAATTATAGTTTTATCCTGATGTATGTCCAGGAGTGGGATTGCTGAGTCATATGACAACTCTATATTTAGTTTTTTAAGAAACCACCATACTGTTGTTTTACACTTTTCTATTACTTGACCATAGGAGCAAAAATGAGTATTTACATTTTTGTATTCAGTATTTAGAATCTGGTTTGTTTATGGAGGTACATACTGTAGATATTATGAGAAACCTTTTTTCTTAGTGAGATTTAAAAAGTGGCTTAATCGTGTTCAAACAAAATATTTAAGTAAATACTGTTCTATTTGCTATTGGTAATTGCAGTGGATAAAATGTACCATAATTTTTATCTTGGCCTTTATTTTTCTGTTTTTAATATGTTGTGTGCCTTTCAGCATTCTTATTTCTAAAAATGAGGTTTGGGGTTTTATGAACTGATAAATGGCTATTGGACAGAATTATTTGTCTATGAGAACTTTAAGTTTTGTATTTCGACTGTTTTAATTTCATTTCCCACAGCACAGTGGAAAGAGTTGGGGCTTCAAGCCTTGCCTCCAGGCCTCATGGTAATAGAAGAAACTATTTCTTCTGAGGATGAGAAAATGCTTTTGGAAAGTGTTAACTGGACAGAAGATACAGACAATCAAAATTGTAAGTAAAACTTTAAATCTGGTATTTAAAAGTTTCTGCAAAATGCCTTATCCTCCTTTGGTTTATTAAAACTCTATTTCCTCAAAATTACTGAAAGTACCCTGGATACAATGTTAGGTAAGTCATACCAACAATTCTCAAGAGCATTAATAATAAATAACGTTTATATAGGTATCAATTTAAAACTCCAAACTGATTAATATTTATTAGTCAGCATTTGTGGAACTAACATTTATAAGCTGTTTTATACACAGTTGGTCGTCTGTTCTGTATCCATGAATTCCGTCAACCATGGATTGAAAATATTTGGGAAAAAAAGCAAAATTCCAGAAAGTTCCAAAAAGCAAAACTTGCCGCATGTTGGCAACTATTTACATAGCATTTACATTGTTATTTACAACTATTTTACATGGCATTTACATTGTACTAGGTATTGTAAGTAATCTAGAGATGATTTAAAGCATGCTGGAGGATGTGAAAGTTGTATGTAGGTTACATGCAAATACTGCACTATTTTATGTAAGAGACTTTTATCGTCCTTGGATTTTGGTATTTGAGGGAACCAATCCCCCAAGGATACCCAGGGACAACCCTATATTGTCTTATTTGGTTCTCTGTACCCTAAGACAAATTTCCTAGGAGGAATCAGCAGTTCAGTAACATATCATTATAATGTAGTAAGAACCTCCTGGAGAAATTTACAAATTAGTTACTTTGACTCTTTTCCAGATCATTAGCAATCTTGTGAGTGGCAGTGGACATGTTTAGCTCTTTCAGATTGACTGGGTGAAACCCTTAAAAGTTTGTTTCAATTTTAGACTTAAAAGAATAGCAGCTATGAGGTAGAATGTTTCATTTTACTAAAGACAATAATTTAGCAGTTAACAAAAGTTACCATTACTAAACCAATCATTCATAAAGTTGACTTTGAAATATATGAGGAATGAAATTCTTTTTCTCCTATACAGTTTACTCTCTTCTCTTCATACAGTTCAAAAATCCTTAAAACACAGAAGAGTAAAGCATTTTGGCTATGAATTCCACTATGAGAACAACCATGTAGATAAAGATAAGCCATTACCTGGGGGTAAGTAATTGTGTTTTTTTTATACATTAAAAAAATTTTTTTTAATTTATTTATTTTATTTATTTATTTTTGGCTGCATTGGGTCTTCATTGCTGCACGCAGGCTTTCTCTAGTTGTGGCGAGTTGGGGCTACTCTTTGTTGTGGTGAATGGGCTTCTCAATGTGGTGGCTTTTGTTGCGGAGCATGGGCTCTAGGTGCATATGCTTCACTAGTTGTGGCACATGGGCTCAGTAATTGTGGCTCGTGAGCTCTAGAGCGCAGGCTCAGTAGTTGTGGCACACAGGCTTAGTTGCTCCACGGCATGTGGGATCTTCCTGGACCAGGGGTCGAACCCGTGTCCCCTGCATTGGCAGGCGGATTCTTAACCACTGCACCACCAGGGAAACCCAGTAATTGTTAATAAATAATAAGGGCTGGTACAGAAATAAAATTAATATATTAGGATATCATGGTTGAGATTATTTTTCATTTGTCATTTGTAGGTAAACTTATGAAACAGTTGATTAAATTTAAACCATTTTAATTAACTAAATAGTGTAGTTTTGTGTTAAAAATGTTATACATACAAATAAAGCTAAATTTAATTTCTCTTGAACACTATCCATACTCCCATACTCCTCTTCAGAAGTAGTACCATTAACAGTTTAGTGTATACTATTTCAATCCTTATAAATGAGTTTACATCCAAATAACCTGTAAACGTATATAGGTGTTAACACGTAGTATTACATTGTATGTTATAAATTGTATATTCATATATTACCACATTATCACAGTATGTCTTAGAGATCTTATATAGGTTTTCATTTTATTGAATGTTCAATAATAGCTTATTCAGTTAATTTCCTTTTGCTAGACATTTAGGTTATTTCTAGTTTTTAGCTTTTACAAGTTGTGCTGCAGTGAATATCTTTGTACACACCTCTTTCTGCATTAAAGCAAGAGTTGCTCAAGGGAAACTACTAAATTAGAATTGTGTCAGAGTTATGTTCATTTAAAAATGTCAATAGACTCTGACAAATTGCACCCTAAAAAAGCTATACCAACATACTCTCATGAAGTGTGTACCTCCTTCCCCCTACCCCTAGCAGCATGTGATATTGTAAAACTTCTAACTTTATAATCTGATTACTAGTGAGGTTGACCATTTTTATTTCCTTTTCTGTGAATTCTTTTTCATCTTCTTTACCAGTTTTTTCTAACGGGTGGTCAAATATATTAATAAGAATTTACTGTATAATCAGGATATTAATCCTTTGGTAGAATTCTTTGCTGGAGTTAAATTTATCTGTATTTTTATGACTTTCATCTTATTTAAAGATTTCCTTTGCCTCATGAAATAACATTTATGACTCCAATAAAAGTAAGTTAGTTCCACTTTGAAAAGCATGTTTTTTAAAAAGAAATAATTTAAAATAATTAAATTTAAAGTAAATTAATAATTTAAAATAACAAAAAAGAAAGTGGTCAGGCTAATTTCCAATATATAATATAGTAAATTTTATAATTTTATTTCTGTTTTACAAAATACCAAAATTGTTTTCTGCAAAATTGTTCTTTTGTACATTTTATTTGATAAAATCAATAAAATAACTTTAAAAGATTCTTAAAATTTTGTTTTTATTTTACTTTGCTTGTGAGTTTACTATTATGTTTGGATCTGACCACTAAACTAAAAGCTGTGTGATTTTTATCATAGTGACTGTTTTTTCATTCTTGGGTAAAATATGCAAAGTAAATATTTTAATATGTTTCACCTTTATGATTACTGGTTTCAGGTCTTCCGGACATTTGTGATAGCATTTTGGAGAAATGGTTGAAGGAAGGTTTCATTAAACATAAACCTGATCAACTGACTGTTAACCAGTATGAACCTGGGCATGGTGAATATTTCTTCTTCTAAAATTCCAGTCATATATTTCATAACTAAGTGGGTTATATAACTCTCTAAGATCAAAGATAGTATTTTTTAGCTGGAACTAACTCTTAATTTGCTTATGTTTGTTACCTGTGTTGATTTCAATCCATTTGCAATTCTACACTCAGTCTCTTGAGGAATTTGCATCTCTAGGTGTAAACAGACACAGTTGCTATTTGTGATTTTCTTTTGTTCTCCCTCAACATTTTTTTTTTTAGAGAGGGAGAAGATTGCTTTAAAAACAAAGGAGGCATGTAAAATGGAAGAAATCAAATAATTTACAGGTACATAGAAGAAGGCTAACTGGTTGGATCATCATGCTCTTCTTTCTCTTCTGTTGAGAATGTGGAAGACAATTCTAGGATATTTTAGTAAAAAATCTTTAGGTTATTGCTTTTTTGCACTTGTTAGCAGCATCTTCATCTGATATTTGTGCCAATCAAATGATATTGAGGGTTTTATTAATGGCAGGAGTTGTGGGGTTTTTTCCTTCTCTGCATTTATCAGGATGTTTTATGATAGCTTATTTACCTATCAGTCTTTCCATTGGTCTATAAGCTCCTTGAGGACAGGGATTGTGTCTTACTAGCTTTAGGTACTCTCACCATGTAGCAAAGTTCCTTTCAAGTAAGAGATACTCATTTAACATAGATTGAGAGACTGGTGGAAGAAGCCATCTCTTAATTATTGATAAGATTAGTCTTCACACCTGGCTGTTGTTTTTGTTCTACAAGTACTTGGGAATCCAGTATTCAGAGGTCAAAATGACTTTGTTAGTTATCTTTCACACTTCCTCTTGGGCTGGGATTGGGTAAATGTCCTAGTTAAGGAGTGACTCTCAAATCTTGATTTTACAGTCAGGTCACAATGGTGCTTTAACATGAAGTTATACTTTTAGTTTAGACTTAGTTTAATTTTATTCACATTCACCTTAAATGTTTCCTTTTAACTAAAATTACAGTACATTCCTGTTTATCAAATGATGTTTTCACTGTAATACTGTGAGGCTATATTTAGAGTTGTCTTAAATCTACTAAAAGGAAAAATGAAGTGACCTGTTATCCTATCTGCCATCTCAGGAATTCCTGCTCATGTTGACACGCATTCTGCGTTTGAGGATGAGATTGTTTCTCTCAGTTTGGGGTCAGAGGTAAATATTCAAACATTTTTATTAGCTATCAGCAAATGCCTTACCTTATACAATGCCCTTTTCATAGGATTTCTCACGTTTCTTAATCCAAGTGAATTAAGATTTAAAAATGAAATGTAAAGGCACCATTAGCAGTTTCATTTCTTACAGAGTGTGAAATTATCACAGTCTCTTCTTTTAGGTGTCCAAAGTTTTATCTATCAGTTCATCAGATGCCAGGAAAAGTCCTGTAAGTTAATTTTTACACATTTTACTTTTAGAAGTTAAATAAAATCCAGACTTCCATTTTGCAATAATTTACTGTAGCAGCATTGCCATCTAGTGGCTAAAGATAGTAGCTGCAGGCTATAGATAAAAGAAAAGTAAAATGTGTCTGGAATTGTGATAAACTTTTTCACGTATAGTATATGATTCAGTCCCTTCAACAACTTTGAGCAGTAGAGGGTAATGTCCTTATCTTTACAAATGAAGAATAAGAGGTTCATGTTTATTCATTGACTTGGTTTTTTAAAATTAATTAATTAATTAATTAATTAATTTATTTATTTATTTTTGGCTGTGTTGGGTCTTCATTTCTGTGCGAGGGCTTTCTCTAGTTGCGGCGAGTGGGGGCCACTCTTCATCGCGGTGCGCGGGCCTCTCACTGTCGCGGCCTCTCTTGTTGCGGAGCACAAGCTCTGGACGCGCAGGCTCAGTAGTTGTGACTCACGGGCCTAATTGCTCCGCGGCATGTGGGATCTTCCCAGACCAGGGCTCGAACC
This sequence comes from Eubalaena glacialis, assembly GCF_028564815.1. NCBI lineage: Eukaryota > Metazoa > Chordata > Mammalia > Artiodactyla > Balaenidae > Eubalaena > Eubalaena glacialis. The sequence goes on from NC_083725.1 coordinate 25,987,539, forward strand.
CGTGTCCCCTGCATTGGCAGGCAGATTCCCAACCACTGCGCCACCAGGGAAGCCCCACTGACTTGTTTTTAATAGTTGTACTTTATTTGAACTGCTAAAGAAGCTATCAAAAGTGTGATTTAAAGCAGTCCTTGCAAACTGCAGATAGAATTTTAGATAGAAATCAACTTAAAAGCTTTTGAACAGCAACGGAAACCATAAACAAGATGAAAAGACAACCTCAGAATGGGAGGAAATATTTGCAAATGAAGCAACGGACAAAGGCTTAATCTCCAAAATATACAAACAGCTCATGCAGCTCAATATCAAAAAAAAAACAACCCAATTAAAAAATGGGCAGAAGACCTAAATAGACATTTCACCAAAGAAGACATACAGATGGCCAAGAGGCACTTGAAAAGATGCTCAACATCTCTAATTATTAGAGAAATGCAAGTCAAAACTACAATGAGGTATCACCTCACATTGGTCAGAATGGCCATCATCAAAAAATCTACAAGCAATAAATGCTGGAGAGGGTGTGGAGAAGAGGGAACCCTTGTGCACTGTTGCTGGGAATGTAAACTGATACAGCCACTGTGGAGAACAGTATGGAGGTTCCTTAAAAAACTAAAAATAGAACTATCATATGATCCAGCAATCCCACTACTGGGCATATACCCTGAGAAAACCATAATTGAAAAGGACACATGTACCCCAATGTTCATTGCAGCACTGTTTACAGCAGCTAGGACATAGAAACAACCAAAATGTCCAATGACATTTCAAGATGTGGTACATATGTACAGGGGAATATTATTCAGCCATAAAAAGGAATGAAATTGGGTAATTTGCAGAGATGTGGATGGACCTAGAGTCTGTCATACAGAGTGAAGTAAGCCAGAAAGAGGAAAACAAATATCGTATATTAACGCATATATGTAGAATCTAGAAAAATGGTACAGATGAACCTATTTGCAGGGCAGGAATAGAGATGTAGACATAGAGAACGGACATGTGTTCATGTGGGGGGAGGGGAACGTGGGAAGAATTGGGAGATTAGATTTGACATAAATACACTACCATGTGTAAAATAGATAGCTAGTGGGAACCTGCTGTATAGCTCAAGGAGCTCAGCTTGGTATTCTGTGACGACCTAGATGGGTGGGATGGGGGTGGTGGGAGGGAGGTCCAAGTGGGAGGAGAGGACTTCCCTGATGGCTCAGTGGTTGACAGTCTGCCTGCCAATGCAGGGGACATGGGTTCGAGCCCTGGTCCGGGAAGATCCCACATGCTGCGGAGCAGTTGGGCCCGTGCGCCACAACTACTGAGCCTGCGTGCTACAACTCCTGAATCCTGCGCGCCTAGAGCCCATGCTCCGCAACAAGAGAAGCCACTGCAATGAGAAGCCCGTGTACTGCAACGAAGAGTAGCCCCCATTCGCCACAACTAGAGAAAGGCCGCGCGCAGCAACGAAGACCCAATGCAGCCAAAAATAAATAAATAAAATAAATAAATAAATTTATTAAAAAAAAAGAGGGAGGAGATATACATATAGCTGATTCACTTCATTGTACAACAGAAACTAACACAACATTGTAAAGCAATTATACTCCAATTAAAAAAAAAGAGAAATCAGAATTTCAAATCTACAAAAATCTTTAAAATATGAGGTTGTTTCAAAATCTGATCTTGTTCCTGGATGCAAATACTGTTTACTAGTATCTTTTTGCGTTTGCTTAGTTCCCATCACTAACTATAGTGCTTTGGCTTTTTAACTTTTGCTGAGCTTGTGTGATTATGTCGATACTGTGACTACAGAGCTAGTGTGTTTGATAAGACAGAACCATCTTATCAACTACATGTGTGGATTCTTATTAAGTGCTTTCAAAAATAATGAGGACAGGAAGGGAAAAGAGCTCTTCTCTGTCTGGTTTATTTTAATTTTACCTCTTATCCTGGCTTGTAGCTTTACGGGACCAGTAAAGAACATCTTTGTTTTTTCCTCCTGTGTAACCAATTGAGAAATGAAAGGAAAGATAAATGAATATCAGATTGTCAACTTAACTACTGAGAAAACATGGAAGATCATGGCTTTGGATCTGTAGCCAAGTGGACTTATTAATAATTCACCTATGAATTAGACATACTGTCCTTTACACTGGTACAACTGGAGACTTTTCCTATAGAGGCAGAGGCTGCCCCTATAACAGAGGACATGAGGAAGCATAAATTAGATTCTGCAAACCAGCGGGATTTGAGAAAGAGAGAGGAAAGGGCTCACCCAAGCAGGTTTGGCTCCAGGCTAACCAATCAGCTGAGGTATGCCTTCTCTCCTGGGGAGTTGGAAGTGAAGGAATGGAGAAAAGCGAGGTTTGTTCTTCTTATTACTTTCACTCCTATAGAGATTCTCTCCATTCCTAGGGAAATACAAAAAATGGGGCCTAAGTGTTCCTCCAACACCCTAAAAGTTCATTATATAGTTGTTTTTTTCTGATGCGGACCATTTTTAAAGTCTGTATTGAATTTGTTACAATATTGCTTCTGTTTTATGTTTTTGTTTTTTGGCCGCAAGGCATGTGGGATCTTAGCTCCCCCCGACCAGGGATCGAACCCGCACCCCCTGCACTGGAAGGTGAAGTCTTAACCACTGGACCACCAGGGAAGTCCCAGTATATAGTTTTTATTTTTTTAATAGATCTTTATTGGGGTATAATTGCTTCACAATACTGTGTTAGTTTCTGTTGTACAACAAAGTGAATCAACCATATGCATACATATATCCCCATATCCCTTCCCTCTTGAGCGTCCCTCCCACCATCCCTATCTCACGTCTCTGGGTCATTGCAAAGCACCTACCTGATCTCCCTGTGCTATGCTGCTGCTTCCCACTAGCTATTTACATTTGGTAGTGTATACATGTCGATGCTACTCTCACTTCGCCCCAGCTTCCCCCTCCCCTCCCCCATGTCCTCAAGTCCATTCTCTATGTCTACGTATTTATTCCTGCCTTGCCACTAGGTTCATCAGTACCATTTTTTTTCCCTTTAGATTCCACATATATGTGTTATCATACGGTATTTGTTTTTCTCTTTCTGACTTACTTCACTCTGTATGACAGACTCTAGGTCCATCCACCTCACTACAAATAACTCAGTTTCATTTCTTTTTATGGCTGAGTAATATTCCATTGTATATATGTGCCACATGTTCTTTATCCATTCATCTGTCAATGGACATTTAGGTTGGTTACATGTCCTGGCTATTGTAAATAGTGCTGCAATGAACATTGTGGTGCATGTCTCTTTTTGAATTATGGTTTTCTCAGGGTATATGCCCAGTAGTGGGATTGCTGGGTCATAGGATAGTTCTATTTTTAGTTTTTTAAGGAATCTCCATACTGTTCTCCATAGTGGTTGTATCAGTTTGCATTCCCACCAACAGTGGAGGAGGCTTCACTTTTCACCACACCCTTTCCACCATTTATTGTTTCTAGATTTTTTTTAAATTAATTAATTTATTTATTTATGGCTGTGTTGTGTCTTCGTTTCTGTGCAAGGGCTTTCTCTAGTTGTGGCAAGAGGGGGCCACTCTTCATCGCAGTGCTCAGGCCTCTCACTATCGCGTCCTCTCTTGTTGCGGAGCACAGGCTCCAGATGCGCAGGCTCAGTAATTGTGGCTCATGGGCCCAGTTGCTCCGCGGCATGTGGGATCTTCCCAGACCAGGGCTCGAACCCGTGTCCCCTGCATTGGCAGGCAGATTCTCAACCACTGCGCCACCAGGGAAGCCCATGTTTCTAGATTTTTTGATAATGGTCATTGTGACTGGTGTGAGGTGATACCTCATTGTAGTCTTGATTTGCATTTCTCTAATAATTAGTGATGTTGAGCATCTTTTCATGTGCCTCTTGGCCATCTGTATGTCTTCTTTGGTGAGATGTCTATTTAGGTCTTTCACCCATTTTTTAGTTGAATTGTTTGTTTTTTTGATATTGAGCTCCATGTACTGTTTGTATATTTTGGAGATTAATCCTTTGTCCATTGGTTCATTTGCGAATATTTCCTCCCATTCTGAGGGTGGTCTTTTCATCTTGTTTATGGTTTCCTTTGCTGTGCAAAAGCTTTTAAGTTTCATTAGGTCCCATTTGTTTATTCTTGTTTTTATTTACATTTCTCTAGGAGGTGGGTCAAAAAAGATCTTGCTGTGATTTATGTCATAGAGTGTTCTACCTATATTTTCCTCTAAGAATTTTATAGTGTCTGGTCTTACATTTAGGTCTTTAATCCATTTTGAGTTTATTTTTGTGTATGGTGTTGGGGAGTGTTCTAATTTCATTCTTTTACATGTAGCTGTCCAGTTTTCCCAGCACCACTTTTTGAAGAGGCTGTCTTTTCTCCATTGTATATCCTTGCCTCCTTTGTCATGAATTAGGTGACCATATGTGCGTGGGTTTATCTCTGGGCTGTCTATCCTTTACCATTGATCTATATTTCTGTTTTTGTGCCAGCACCATACTGTCTTGATTACTGTGGCTTTGAAGTATAGTTTGAAATTGGGAGCTTGATTCCTCCAACTCCGTTTTTCTTTGTCAAGATTGCTTTGGCTATTTGGGGTCTTTTGTGTTTCCATATGAATTGTAAAATTTTTTGTTCTAATTCTGTGAAGAATGCCCTTGGTAGTTTGATAGGGATTGCATTGAATCTGTAGATTGCTTTGGGTAGTATTGTCATTTTCACAATATTGATTCTTCCATTCCAAGAACATGGTGTATTTCTCCATCTGTTTATGTCATCTTTGATTTCTTTCATCAGTGTGTTATAGTTTTCTGAGTAAGTCTTTTGTCTCCTTAGGTAGGTTTATTCCTAGGTATTTTATTCTTTTTGTTGTGATGGTAAATGGGAGTGTTTCCTTAATTTCTCTTTTTGATTTTTTTGTTGTTAGTGTATAGGAATGCCAGAGATTTCTGTGCATTAATTTTGTATCCTGAAACCTTACCAATTTCATTGATTAGTTCTAGTAGTCTTCTGGTTGCATCTTTAGGACTCTCTATGTATAGTATCATATCATCTGCAAACAGTGACAGTTTTACTTCTTCTTTTCCAATTTGTATTCCTTTTATTTCTCTTTCTTCTCTGATTGCCATGGCTAGGACTTCCAAAACTATGTTGAATAAGAGTGATGAGAGTGGACATCCTTGTCTTGTTGCTGATCTTAGTGGAAATGCTTTCAGTTTTTCACCATTGCTTATGCTGTTTGCTGTGGGTTGGTCATATATGGCCTTTATTATGTTGAGGTAGGTTCCCTCCATGCCCATTTTCTGGAGAGTTTTTATCATAAATGGGTGTTGAATTTTGTCAAAAGCTTTTCTGCATCTATTGAGATGATCATATGGTTTTTATTCCTTAATTTGTTAATATGGTGTATCACATTGATTGATTTGTGTATATTGAAGAATCCTTGCATCCATGGGATAAATCCTACTTGATCATGGTGTATGATCCTTTTAATATGTTGTTGGATTCTGTTTGCCAGTATTTTGTTCAGGATTTTTGCATCTATGTTCATCAGTGATATTGGTCTATAATTTTCTTTTTTTGTGATATCTTCTTCTGGTTTTCATATCAGGGTGATGGTGGCTTCGTATAATGAATTTGGGAGTGTTCCTCCCTCTGCAATTTTTTGGAAGAGTTTGAGAAGGATGGGTGTTAGCTCTTCTCTAAATGTTAGATGGAATTCGCCTTTGGAGCCATCTGGTCTTGGACTTTTGTTTGTTGGAAAATTTTAAATTATGGTTTCAATATCATTACTTGTGATAGGTCTGTTTATATTTTCTAATTCTTCCTGGTTCAGTCTTGGAAAATTGTACCTTTCCAAGAATTTGTCCATTTCTTTGTGGTTGTCCATTTTATTGGCATATAGTTGTTTGTAGTAGTCTCTTATAATCCTTTGTATTTCTATGGTGTCAAATGTGATTTATCCTTTTTCATTTCTAATTTTATTGATTTGCGTCCTCTCCCTTTTTTTCTTGATGAGTCTGGCCTTATCAATGTTGTTTATCTTCTCAAAGAACCAGCTTTTAGTTTTATTGATCTTTGCTATTGTTTTCTTCATTTCTATTTCATTTATTTCTGCTCTGATCTTTATGATTTCTTTCCTTCTACTGACTTTGGGTTTTCTTTATTCTTCTTTCTCTAGTTGCTTTAGGTGTAGGGTTAGATTGTTTATTTGAGATTTTTCTTGTTTCTTGAGGTGAGATTGAATTGCTATAAACTTCCTTCTTAGAACTGATTTTGCTGTGTCCCACAGGTTTTGGGTCATTGTGTTTTCGTTGTCATTTGTTTCTATGTATTTTTTTATTTCTTCTTTGACTTCTTCAGTGATCTCTTGGTTATTTAGTAGTGCACTGTTTAGCCTCCATGTATTTATGTTTTTTACAGTTTTTTTCCTGTAATTGATTTCCAATCTCATAACGTTGTGGTCAGAAAAGATGCTGCATATGATTTCAATTTTCTTAAATTTTCAGAGGCTTGATTTGTGTCCCAAGATGGGATCTATCCCGGAGAATGTTCCGTGTGCACTTGAGAAGAAAGTGTATTCTGCCACTTTTGGGTGGAATGTTCTATAAATATCAATTAAATCTATCTGGTATATTGTGTCATTTAAAACTTGTGTTTCCTTATTTATTTTATGTTTGGATGATCTGTCCATTGGTGTAAGTGGGGTGTTAAAGTCCCCCACTATTATTGTGTTACTGTCTATTTCCCCTTTCATGGTTGTTAGCATTTGCCTTATGTATTGAGGTGCTCCTATGTTGGGTGCATAAACAGTTACAATTGTTATATCTTCTTTTTTAGATTAATCTCTTGATCATTATGTAGTGTCCTTCCTTATCTCTTGTAACAGTCTTTATTTTATAGTCTATTTTATCTGATACGAGTATTGCTACTCCAGCTTTCTTTTGATTTCCATTTGCATGGAATATCTTTTTCCGTCCCTTCACTTTCAGTCTTTATGTGTCTCTAGGTCTGAAGTGGGTCTCTTGTAGACAGCGTATATGGGTCTTGTTTTTTGTATCCATTCAGCCAGTCTGTGTCTTTTTGGGGGGGGGCCTTTAATCTATTTACATTCAAGGTTATTGATATGTATGTTCCTATTACCATTTTCTTAATTGTTTTGGGTTTGTTTTTGTGGGTCTTTTTCTTCTCTGTGTTTCCCGCCTAGAGAAGCTTCTTTAGCATTTGTTGTAAAGCTGGTTTGGTGGTGCTGAATTCTCTTAGCTTTTGCTTTTCTGAAAAGCTTTTGACTTCTCCATTGAATCTGAATGAGATCCTTGCCGCTTAGAGTAATCTTGGTTTTAGGTTTTTCTCTTTCATCACTTTAAGTATTTCCTGCCACTCCCTTCTGGCCTGCAGAGTTTAAGCTGAAAAATCCCGCTGATAACCTTATTGGGATTCCTTTGCATGTTATTTATTGTTTTTCCCTTGCTGCTTTTAATATTTTTTCTTTGAATTTAATTTTTTTTAGTTTGATTAATATGTGTCTTGGTGTGTTTCTCCTAGGGTTTATCCTGTATGGACTCTCTGTGCTTCCTGGACTTAGGTGACTATTTCCTTTCCCATGTTAAGGAAGTTTTCAACTATAATCTCTTCAAATATTTTCTCAGATGCTTTCTTTTTCTCTTCTTCTTCTGGGACCCTATAAGTTGAATGTTGGTGCATTTAGTGTTGTCCCAGAGGTCTCCGAGATTGTCTTCAATTCTTTTCATTCTTTTTTCTTTATTCTGCTCCTTGGCAGTTATTTCCACCATTTTGTCTTCCAGCTTACTTATTCGTTCTTCTACCTCAGTTATTCTGTTATTGATTCCATCTAGTGTATTTTTCATTCCAGTTATTATGTTGTTCATCTTTGGTTTTTTGTTCTTTAATTCTTCTAGATCTTTGTTAAACATTTCTTGTATTTTCTCAATCCGTGTCTCCATTCTATTTCTGAGATTCTAGATCATGTTTACTATCATTACTCTGAATTCCTTTTCAGGTAGATTGCCTATTTCCTCTTCATTTATTTGGTCTTGTAGGTTTTTACCTTGCCCTTTCATCTGTGACATATTTTTTTGCTGTCTCATTGGTTTTTATTTTCCTTTTTTTAATGAGTGTGATTGTGTTCCTGTCTTCCTGGTTGTTTGGCCTGTGGCTTCCAACACTGCAGTTTGTAGGCTGTTGGGTAGAGCTGGGTCTTGGTGCTGAGGTGAGGACCTCCAGGGGACGTCACTCTGATGAATATTCCCTGGGGTCTGAGGTTCTCTGTTAGTTCAGTGGTTTGGACTCAGAGCTCCCACTGCAGGAGCTTTGGCTCGACCCCGGCTCATGAACCAAGATCCCACAAGTTCTGCGGGATGGTAAAAAAAACAGTAGAAAAAAGGTTGGAACGGCCTTGGCTGTGGAGGGTGGGGCCTAAGCAGGGGTGATGTTTGGGCAGTGAGTGGGCCTATGCTTAGGACCAACAGGGCTGGGAAAGGCTGTGGTGGGGTGCAGGGTGTGGCTTAGGCTCAACAGAGCAGAAGGGGCTCAGGAGTGCCTCCTGTCCCTGGTCTTAGAGGGTGGGGGACCCCCCTCTCTGGGAGCCCAACAGGCTTCCTGGGCTTGAGTGGATGCGGCAAATGCCCTCCGCTCCTCTCCTGCTCCTCCGGTCCCGGAGGTCCCTTTCCACCTGCCTCTGCTGATCTCCCCGGCCTCCCTCATATGCCCCCAGGGCCCATGAGGCCTGGAGGGGGCTTTGGAGGGTGGGGGACTGGCCTGGGAGGTCAGCAGGCTCCCTGTGCCCAAGTGGGAGGGACAAATGCCCTCTGCTCCTTTCCTGCTCCTCTGGTCCTGAGGGCTCCTCCTGCCTGCCTATCCTTCTCTCCCAGCCTCCCTCCTACTCCCCCAGGACCAACCCAGCCTGGAGGGGACCTTTGAGAGCATAGGACCCGGCCTGAGAACCGGGCAGACTTCCCCAGCCAATGCAGTAGGGGAAATGCTGGGCCCACTCCCCCCTGATCCGAGCCCCTGAGGGTCCCTCCAGGCGTGGGAACCCCTCTCCCCTCTCAGCCACCCCTCAGCGGTGCTGGTCCTGTCCAACCTCCACTTCTCCTGCCCGCCTCAGTCCCCCCACATCGTACCATCCTCCTTGGGTGTTGGGCTCCCCGACCAGAGTCTGGCAGGTGCCCCAGTTGTGGGGAGATGCGAACTCTGCATCTTCCCACACCGCCGTCTTGACTCTGTCCCCCTCTATAGTTTTTAATTAAAGCTTGTAAAGAGGGGAAAACTTACCTCTAGTTGCACTGAAAATCTGCTGTAATTGTTATCTCCATTTGGTGTCTCTGGAAGCATATACTTTTTTTTCCAGTTTTTTTAAAAAAATTGAAGTATAATTGACTTACAGTATTATATTAGTTTCAGGTGTACAGGATAGTAATTTGATATTTTTATATGTTGTAAGAGGATTACCATGATAAGCCTAGTTACCATATGTTGCGATACAGAATATAGTCAATAATATTGTAATGCTACACATTATATCCCCATGACTAATTTATTTTATAAGTTTGGAAGTTTGTACCTCCTAATCTCCCTAACCTATTTCACTCATCCTTCCATCCACCTCCCCATTGGAACCACCAGTTCTCTGTATCTGAGTCTGCTTCTGTTTTGTTATGTTTTTTCATTTGTTTTGTTTTTTTTAGATTCCACACACAAGTGAGATCATAACATCTTACAGAAAAACCCGAACGAACTTTTTTGGCCAACCCAATGTTTGTCTTTCTTGTCTGACTTATTTCACTTAGCATAATACACTCTAGGTTCATCCCTGTTGTCGCAAATGGCAAAATTTCCTTCTTTTTTATGGCTGAATAATGTGTGTGTGTATATGTGTGTGTGTGTTTGTGTGTGTGTGTGTATCTCACATTTTCTTCATCCATTAATGGACATTTAGGTTGCTTCCATGTCTTGGCTGTTGTAAATAATGCACATGAGGGAGCACATATCTTTTCAAGTTAGTGTTTATTCCTTTGAATAAATACCCAGAAGTGGAATTGTTGGATCATATAGTAGTTCTATTTTTAATTTTTTGAGGAACTTTCATACTGTTTTCCTTAGTGGCTGAACCAATTTACATTCCTACCAACAGCACGCAAGGTTGCATTTTTCCCATATCCATGCCAACACTTGTTATTTCTTTTCTTTTTGATAATCGCCATTCTGACAGGTTGAGGTGATACCTCATTGTGTAGCAATCACCTATTCTATGCTAGGCCTGAGGTAGGTACTATAGTAAGTAAGTTTTTCCTTATGAGGAATAGCCAGGTCCTCAGGAATAGATATACATATGACTACTATTGTTCTTGTTGTGCTAGCTGTCTTATTTTGGTTATCTGTGTATATGAATCTGGTGATTTATTTTGCTTAAGGAGGAAAGCCCAGGACATAAATAAATGGAATTTAGGAAGCCTTCTCTCCAAAAATGTAAGATACACCACCTATTTTTTCAAATATATTATTTATGATGAATTTATTCATTCATTTATTCACCCCAAAATATTTGTGGAATATAATCTACTAGACAGAATCTAACAAGTAAATAAGGATAAAATCCAAAAAAAAATTTTTTTTTTTAAAGTTTTTTTTTTAAGGAACTCCTTTATTTATTTATTTATTTTTTGGCTGTGTTGGGTCGTCTTCGTTTCTGTGCAAGGGCTTTCTCCAGTTGCGGCAAGGGGGGGCCACTCCTCATCGCGGTGTGTGGACCTCTCACCATCGCGGCCTCTCCTGCTGCGGAGTGCAGGCTCCAGACGCGCAGGCTCAGCAGCCGTGGCTCACGGGCCTAGTCCCTCCGCGGCATGTGGGATCCTCCCAGACCAGGGCTCGAACCCGTGTCCCCTGCATTGGCAGGCAGATTCTCAACCACTGCGCCACCAGGGAAGCCCCCAAAATTTTTTATTTAAGCTAAAATGTTTCATTACGTATGTAGCCTTATCATGTACAAAGGAAAACTTAATTTTACTGAGGTGGTTTGTGACTGATCTTGCTTTGAGAGTCCTTTTTTGGATGGTGGTGGATTTCACTTCACAGTACCTACAAACAAATGAAGCCACAGTGTGATAAATGAGAGCTGATAGCAAGTGGTCTCAGTGCAGACACATAAGCATGATCATATTATCTCATAGGTGTTTAAGCTATTGAATATTCAGTGATGGCTAAAGTGCCTCTAATTGGGCATCTGTTGTTCATTTTCAAGCTTATTTTTCTGTTATGCAATGTATATTTTGCTCTCTTTTATGGCATTTGGCAATGTGCTTAGACCATTAAACTAAAAGATGCCTTCTCTTTTAATTTTACATTCCTCTTGAGCTCAGCCAGATAAAACCATTGAAAAATCATCTGTATTTGGGGGTGAAGAGGAAGAGAGGGCAGAATCTATTATTCAGCTGTTGAGACCTAGTTTTGTAAGGTAGAGTTGTGTTTGAAAGGTGGAATTTGCTGACGCTGTGCTCTAGAGTAGATTTGTTTGTGGTGTTTTCTTATAAACTTTTAATCGGATCTAATTTTGCTTGTTTCACATAGGCAATACTGTAGACAAGTTCCCAGGTATGTCCCCTAAATGTATTCATGGTATCTGATCAACTAGGAAAGTTTTCACACTAGAAACATCAAATGATGCTCAGCTTCTTACACCATCTCTCAGAAGCAGTGAGAAATAAGTTCCTTGGGCCCCAGTGATATTTAGCTGCTGCATCTACTACTTGCAGATCACTGTTATATGCCATAAGGTACCATCTCAACTTCATGTATGAGATTTTTTTCCCCCTCTTGATAAGACTATTAAGGCCTGTACTTTAGGAAATTGCTTCTGACTGTAGGACAAGGGAGCAGAGCTCGTTTTCTTTCTTTAGTCATTTTCACATGGGCGGTCCTATGTCCTGTGTATTGATTCCAGAGTGTGTTGTTACTGCCATTGTCTCCTCCCTTTGAGTTTCACAAGACTTGGTAATCTTGAGATTCCAGTTTTCAAAGAATTTAGCAAATGAATTCATGGCTCCTAGTGTTGGGAAACTGGTTTGTTGTGGTCCTTGATTTTAACTTTTCTTAAAGGATGGAAACTAAGCAGACTTATGTAGTATAGGTAGGAGATTTAAAGGTCACTGACAGCAGCTGTTGGTCTCCAACACACCCAAGGCAAAATTCCTATTAATTCCTCTGCTTTGGAAAAATATGGTATACCACAAGCTTCTCTTTCAGCTACTTTTCAGCTTAGGAAAATATACTTCTGGGAGTATCATCTTTTGTAGAGGGACAAAAAGTTATATTTGTTTTACTAAAAATGTTCAGGGTTCCTCTTCTCCCTCACAATGGACTAGTTATCTCATGATATGGTGGGATTCTATATTTATAAATCCAGGGAACGTATGTTAACAGACATTTTTGATATTGTTGTATTTCTTCCTTTGTAAGTAGTTTGTAGCTTCAGTCTTGTATCCTTGCAGTTGTGTCTGTCTCCCTTTTTCCTTTTCTCCTTTCTCACGTGTCCAAACATGGCAGACATGGCCATGATGAGGTACGTGGAATCACTTGTTTGCTATTTAAAATAAAAAGCAAACTTACTTCATTTTGTTACCGAACCAAACTTGGGTCTGCTTGCCCGCATGCAGTAAAGCCAATCTACTGACACTGGATTGTGGTGAGGGAAAGGGCAGCATTTATTGTAAAGGTGCCAATACAAGGAGGATGGGTGGCTCATGCTCTAAAACCCTAAAGTCTCCGAAGGGTTTCAGAAAAGCTTTTTTAAAGGCAAGGTGAGGGAGGGGTGTCCCAGGATATGTGATCAGCTTCTGCACAATTCTCTGATTGATTGATGGTGATCAATCCTTAGGTGCCAGAAGGTTTGGAGGCTACGTGCTCATAATCATTAAGTAGTTAATTTCTTCCTTTGGTGGTGGTTTTAGCATGTAAAAAACTCAGGAAATATGCGTCAGATACTATTATCTTGGTACTTCAGAGGGGAGCTAAGGCAGAGGATATGGGGGAGGGGTCTGTCCCAGGAAGCCCCCATAGGGTCCTGCTCAGTTACAGGTGGGTCCCTTTAGGGCAAGATTTAGATTTGGCAGGCTATGGGAAACAGGTGGACTTCTTTCTAGTCTGCTAAATTCTCAGGTATGAAATATTTTCTCCAGCTAAGTATAGTCACTTCTGTCCTCTCAGCTTTCATCATTCTGTATAAATCACACATCATTCTTTACCTCTTATTGTCTCTTGTTGATATACCCTCAAGGGTTTCAAAAGGTTAAAGGTCTCAGCCTATTTTTAACCAATAAGGATCAGGATTAAGTTTGTCTTCTTTCTCAGAAGTGTTCCCAGTAGCAATATATTTTTTCATTTTCCTGTTTAGCCAACATGGAGGAGATCTGTTTCATGTACTTTCTGTTATGCATCTTATCTTTTTTTTCTTTTCTTTTTTTTTTGGCTGTGCCATGCGGCATGTAGGATCTTAGTTCCTCGACCAGGGATTGAACCTGTGCCCCCTGCATTGGGAGCCCAGAGTCCTAACCACTGGACCGCCAGGGAAGTCCCTGCATCTTATCTTTACTTGAGTAAATACTTTAGTGATAGCTGTGTCTGGGTTTTTTTTTCTGTTGTATTTTGGTTGTGTTAAAGGTTTTATAAGATCAGAATGTCTAGGGTTTTTTGTTTGTTTGCTTTGAACTGAACATTATCCTCAGTCACACCCCATTGTTGCAGGAGAAGGGGGTGTGAGAGAATGGTCATGTCCCAGGTCTTGGGTGAGTTCCTGGGATGGGCTACCAAGTGAGGATTCTTGGCTTCACGTAGGAAAGAATTCTAGGGCGAGCCATAGTAAATGAAAGTTTGTTTAGAGAGAGACACATTCCATAGACAGAATGTAGTCAGTCTCAGAAGGTGAGACCGGGGTCCCAGGCTGTGGGGGTGGTTAGTTTTTATGGGATGGGTAATTACATATGCTAACGAGTGGGAGGAATATTCTAACTGTTTGGAGAAGGGATGGAGATTTCCAGAAACTGGGCCACAGCCCACTTTTTGGCCTTTTATGGTCAGCCTGGGAACCATCATTGTGCCTATGGGTGTGTCATTTAGCATGCTAATGCGTTACAATAAGCTAATGCATTATAATAAGGCTCAAGGTCTACTGAAGTGAAATCTTCTGCCATCTTGGGCCTAATTGGTTATAACCAATTAGGCGGATTAGTTTTTATTGTATCCTCAATGGCTGTGTCATTCTTTTAATGATTGTGTCCCTGCCCCCTTCCCTCTTGTCTTACCATGAGCTTGCTGGGAACTTGATCTTTATTGACTCTGCCATCTCAGAAAATAAAGAATATAGGTAAAGCAAAAAAGAATAATTGGAAAAAGCTCCTGTGGAGCAAAGCTGTCAGAGGGCAGAATGATTCAGCAGTTGCTGGCAAGCATTATTTATTGTGAATCCTTAGTGAATTTTTGAAAAAAAATCTTTTTTTTTTTTGGCCTTTAACAAGCATTATATATTTTTAAAATATATTTATTTATTTATTTATTTATTTTTAGCTGTGTTGCATCTTTGTTGCTGCGCATAGGCTTTCTCTAGTTGCAGTGAGTGAGGACTACTCTTCATTGCGGTGCATGGGCTTCTCATTGCAGTGGCTTCTCTTGTTGCAGAGCATGGGCTCTAGGCACGCGGCCTTCTGTAGTTGTGGCACGTGGGCTCAGTAGTTGTGGCTCGCGGGCTCTAGGGCGCAGCCTCAGTAGTTGTGGTGCACAGGCCACTGCTCCGCGGCATGTGGGATCTTCCTGGACCAGGGATCGAACCCGTGGCCCCTGCATTGGCAGACGGATTCTTAACCATTGCGCCACCAGGGAAGTCCCACAAGCATTATATTTCAGATACAGATACTGTGATGATATTGATAATACTTTATTTTTATGATGGAATATTTTAAGGAAAATTTGATTTTCATAGAAAATGTACATTTAATTTTATAAATAAAAGTCATTTCCTTAAATTCACAAAAACTCCCCAGAGAGGGGAGAGAGTCTGGAAATGGAGTTAATAATTAATCCTGCCTACATGAGGAAGCCTCCATAAAAATCCCAGTAGTATAGAGAGATTCCAGGTTGATGAACACGTGGAGGTGCTGGGAGAGTGGTGTGCCCAGAGAGGGCATGGGTGTTCTGTACTCCTTACCTTGTCCTATACATCTCTTGCATCTGATGTTCATCTGTATGCTTTATCATATCCTTTTATAATAAACTAATAAACAGTAAGTAAACTGTCTTCCTGAGTTCTGTGAGCTTCTCTAGTAAATCAATAATGATCATCAATAATAATCATTAATAAGCATTCTGTACATTTTCTAACATAATTCCCATAACATTTGGATTATTTGGTAGTGTATTTTTCTTCCTTGAAACTTGGCTTTTATATTTCAGCAAAATGTTTCCACATTAATTAGTGTCATGTTTGTATTTGTCTTGTCAGTTCTAATCATTTGTTTAAACTGAGATTTCCCTATTTTAAAATCAT
The DNA here is from genome assembly GCF_028564815.1 of Eubalaena glacialis. NCBI lineage: Eukaryota > Metazoa > Chordata > Mammalia > Artiodactyla > Balaenidae > Eubalaena > Eubalaena glacialis. The sequence continues at coordinate 26,003,086 of NC_083725.1, forward strand.
TATTCTGTTGATAGAAGAGGATGTGTTTGAATTTCACAAATATATATGTATTTTGTATTTTTAAAACATGTGGAATATTAATTAGCCAGAAACTGTAATCTCTAGGTGGGCAGAGAATATGTCTCTTATTCACCATTGGAGTCTTTGATGCCTCACACAGTGATTAATAAATATTTGTCTAATGAATGAGTTATAGTCTAGTCTCTCAGAATATTTTCCCATCAAGAGTTTTCACCCAGACAGTTTTCATTCCTTTAAGCCACAACTGATCATCTCTAATAATGTAATTAATAAATACACTATTATTTTTTCTTATGTGTGGACCTTAGTGTCTATTCAGAAAATTGAAACCTATATATAATGGCTTAAAAATGGGCCACAGTGGGGTTTTCTCCCCTTTTCCCAACATTTTATTATGAAAATTTTCATACCATAAAGTTGATAGTATTATACAGCAAATCCCTATATACTCACCACCTGATGCTACAGTTAACATTTTAATATACTTGCTTTATTAAATATCTATTCATCTAACCACCCTCTGTCTGTCTGTCAGTCCATCTTCTTTTATTTATACGTTTCAGGGAAGTTTCACGCCCAGAACTTCAGAATTTATCTACAGTGTTTATAAAATAGAATGCTTTTGGAGTATGACTATTTGAAATTATATATGTCATCATTTGGAACAGATAATTGTTTGGAAAATTAAATTCTATCATCTTTATTTTCCATACTTAGATTGGAATGGCAGATGAGAAAGGGAAAAAACCAGCTTAGATCTGTATAATTTTGTATAGTTTACAAAGAATTTTCATGTGCATTATCTAACTTGATCCAATATTATTATTAATAATAGTAAGTAACAGTTACTGAATGCTTTCTTTGGTGCCAGGTACTGTGCTAAGTTTACCTTTAGTGAAGGTACTATGCTAAATTATGTTCATCCCACTGATATTTGGTTGTCATATTTATTTTTCAGATGGATTGATTTGTTCATTTAAATATTTTTTAGCCCTGTCACACGCCTTTTTTAAATTCACATTTGTTAGCTGCTGCTATGTTTAGACTGAAATCATCAGTGTTTGGGTTCCTGAGCACAAAAACATTTTCTTGGCTGTTGTACCTTTATATGTTGCTATTTATAATATTTGATCGTAATTTAGGAAGAATTGCTGAAAATCCTCCTGTGTTCTTTGTTTATCTCTTGTAAATCAGTCTCTAAAATCCAAAATGTTGCATGACTTTAAAGGCAAAATGGATTATATGAGAATCTGCATCTAATAGTTACTTTCCCTTATATTATGAATTATTAATATTTCTATGAATAATAATAGTGTTTTTTGTATTTATGATGTGCCAGATACTGTAATTTATATCCATTTAACAATCCTGTAAGAGTTGAAGAAACTGGACACAGAAGGGTTAAATGACTTGTCCTGAGTCATATGGCCAGTAAATGAAAAAGCCAGGATATGAATGTATCAGCTCCTAAGTCCTTGTGTTTGACCACTACCCTAGTGTTTTGCATAGTATATGTATGCTCCTCAGACCATCCGCATCATAATTTCCTTAGGTGACTGTTAGAAATGCAGATTCCTGAGCCTCATGATACACCTACTGAGTCTCTCTGTGGATTAAATATATTTTTTAGTCATTCAGTTGATTCTTATGTACACTAAAGTTTGAGAACCTCTGTGCTATGCCATCCTATAAGCATTACCATGTTTTAATCTCTATTAGCCTAGAAAGATATCCAGAATCAATGAATCGTTCTTATTCTTGGAGTACATGACATTTTGGATTGATCTTTATGCTTTTGTCTTTACTTCAAGATTGTCATGGATTTTAAGCACCCAGATGGTGTCATAGTGCCCATTATGCTGCCTTGTAGGAGTTTGCTGGTGATGACAGGAGAATCTAGATACCTTTGGACCCATGGGTATGTACTGAAATGACCTTGATGACAGGATACCTTTTGCTTTGTGGGAGTTCTCATTCTTTTCTTCCTGAGCCACCAGAACCATGCTCCAGGCTTGCACATTGAGGCTTCTGGGTTTAAAACCCCAGGGACATCTATGGCTTTTTTTAAACTTTTTATTTTGGAAAAAATTCAAATTTAAAGAAAAGTTGTAAGCATAGTATGGTGAATTCCCTTCACCTGTCACATAGATTTACCAATTGTGAATATTTTGCTGTGCGTTTTCTCTCTCACATGTTATCATTATTATTATTTTTGCTGAATCATTTGAGAGTAAGTTGCAGCCATCATGACTCTTTACCCTTACATGCTTCATTGCATATTTTTAAAGAGCAAGGACATTGTCTGTATCAGGGGTTGGCAAACAATGGCTCGTAAGTCAAATTCAGCCCTTATTTTTACAAAACTCTTGAGCTAAAAATGGTTTTACATTTTTAAGGGGTTGTAAAGAACAAAAACAAAAAAGAATATGTGGTAGAGACTGTATGTGGCCCTCTGTGCCTAAAATATTTACTATCTGGCCCTGTTACAGAAAAAGTTTGCCAGGCCCTGTTTTATGAAACTGCAGTGTAAGCCTCAAATTCAGGAAATTCAACATTGTAAAATACTCTTATCATACTCTTATACAATCCATTGTGAAATTGTGCTAGTTGTACTTTATAGTATTGTCAAAGAAAAACCAGACCCTGACAGTAGTTAAAGCAGCAAAACCAGATTTTACTCAGGAACTATTGCAGCAGGGGAAAAGAGACCTCAGTATAGGAGTGGCCTCAATTTCAATACAAAAAGGAGAAATGGAGTTTTATAGGCAAGGAGCCTGGGGTTGGGAATGGGGCAGTGTGGGTGGATAGAAAACTACTAAGAGGAAACATCAGTGGTAAGGGGGAATTCTGGCTAAACCAACCATAGGATTCTTGCTGAAGGCAGGCCAGGATGATCAGACATCACCTGGGGGAAAGATGCGGGTAAGGAATTTGGTCAGATATCAAGGATGATCAGATATCGAGGGTGGGGGATTTGGGCTAAACTGACTTAGCAGGATTCTTGCTAAAATGGGGCTAGATCTAGAACATACCCAAGGATAGGGCCTATTTGGGCTCAGAGGAACCTGACTAAAGTTTGGTCATGGAGAGAATCTGTCAGTACCTCTTGTTAAGTTTTCCCTCTGATCTAGGATTTGGCCCATTAACCTGCATTACACTTAGTTGTCAATTCTCGTTAGTCTTCTTTAATTTGAAACAATTCCTCAACTTTTCTTTGTCTTTCATGATGTTTATGCTTTTAAGAAGGCCAGTTGTTTTACAGAATGACCCTCAATTTGAGTTTGTTTGATTGAATCTAATCTGAAAGAAATGGGTTATTCACTTTTGGCAGGAATAAATCCTTAGCCTTTTGAGGTGGAAGCATCACACTGCTAAAATTTACATATATTGTCGCTTAAAATACTTCTGAGCTCTGTACTTATTAATACTGCCCTGGTTGGAGATTTTAGCTGATGCATTTTTATAAAAATTCAAGGAAGTGAACATGTAAATGAATTCGTAACCTGTCCTAAATGAGCCATAAAAACAGATGGCCTGATTTTGTGCACTAAGGATTAAATTTGCCTGATTTCTTTTTCACAGCCATTTAAAATATTTTTAACTTTTCAGTAATTGAAAATGGTGATGTGATCCTATGGTGTTTAAAGTATTCCTGTAATTTTGAGAATATTCACATTTTCTTTTGTTTTAGGTTCAAGGATTTTTACTATTGGTACCATTTAAACTTAAGAGTAATAGCACTACAACAAATACAAAATAAGAAATTACTTTCTATGGGCCTATATTATGAAAATATTTTAATTTGTTCTGGGTAATAGTATAGATTAATTCTCCTAAGCATCATCTTGATCAGATTATTTTCTTGTTAAATGTTAAGAGTAGGATCTCTGGAAGATTGACTTGCAGGTTAATATTTATTTTTAAACCTTTCTCTAGAATCAAAATTTTCTATAATAATTTCAGGGGAAAAAAACCTTCAGTATTATTTTTAAAGGCTTCCACTGATACCCATTATCTGTAATGTGATTTGCATGTGTGTGTGTGTGTGTGTGTGTGTGTGTGTGTGTGTTAAGAAGAGAGAGAGAAGGAGGGAGGGAAGGGAAGGGAAGACACACAGAAGTAGGAACAGAGAGAGACTGACCAAACAAATGGTATATCAACTATTGACGGGTTCCTTGGAATCTGGGTGGAAGGGAAGATAAATTGAAAAAGCACATTTAGTGCACTTAAAAATACATATAAACTATAGAAATAAACCTTGATTAAAAATATTTTGATCTCTGTGCTAATAAAGCACTAGAAAGCACTACTGAAGAAGGTTGATTAACACGGCCAATTCCAAATACTTTTAATTTGATATATAGTTTACTATTCTAGCCAGCATGCCCTAAATCAAAGATGGCAAACTGGCAACACATGGGTCAAATATAGCAGTCAGGCTGTTTGGCTGGTGTGGTAGTGGTCAACGTTGTGGCATTTTAAAAAATTGGTTACACGTGAAAATTAAGAGCTTTTACACAAGAATCTGAATTTTCAGCTTCTTTTGAAAATTGAGAAGATCTGAAACCACAGTATCTTTTGGCAGCAGTAGCTGAGACTATCAATGGCCTTCTATAGGTGAGACCTACATTTTCAGATTCTCTAGAGTTCCTGCCACTTTCTATGACTCCCTGAACTACGGCTGAGTATCAGTTGTCATTTATCACTGTGCTTGGGCGTTGTTTTTATCTTATAACAGAGTTAAATGAAAATTAAATATTTCTTAAACTCATGTCTGTTTTAAAAGTGGGGTAAAAAGGTAGAATGAGCAGGAATGTGTGTTTTAAGAAAAATGGAAGAGAACACTTTGTTTTTTTAAATGAAGACAATTCCTATGTGTTTAATGGCAAACAATATATTTCTAAACAAATCTACCTGCTTCACTCATTTATGTTAGTTGACTAGCCTTGGGTTGCATTAGTTCACGAGTTTGTGTGAGCTCTCCTTTTAAATTATTTTTGGAGCATTTTCTTTGTGCCAGGCATTGTCTAAAAGCTTTACATATATTAACTCATTTAACTCATATTGTCACAGTGGAAAGTTTTTTTCGGGGTTTGGTCCCCATTTTTAAAGGAAATTGGAACATAACTTGTACAAAGTTACAAAACCATTAAAGGGCAGACACGAGATCAGAAAGCCAGGGAGTCTGGCTTCAGGATCTGTGCTCTTAACCATACCATTATAGCTAAACTTGTTTGCTCCCTTTCATCTGAATTTATACAGTGCCTTGTAGCCTTCAGACTTTTGTCAACTCTTAATGCAATAAATTTCCTTTTCCTTTCCATTCACTTGTTTTTAACATGTAGCTCAACTTTTATTTCCTTTATAATGTATAAAGCTTTTTCTGACTGCAGTAGCCTGAAATAATTTCTCTCTTAACTCCTAAAGACTGTATTGTCTCCTACTGGCTTGTGATGTCTTTTCTATTGTATTGAACTGTTATTTAAATCTATAAAAATGTTTTTATCTTTTTATTTAATATTTTCCCAACTAGATTATAATTTAAGTACAGGGGGAAAAAAAGATGTTCAGAGATATGTAAAGAATTAATTATTTTTAACATATGGTTTACCTTTTCCTAAAAATCTGAGATTGGTACCCAAAGCAGTAAGTCCTGCTTGACCTTTGCCTAAGATTTAACTCTAGGCAAGTGAAGTAATTGACTTCAGAGAGCCATTATAGAGAACTACTTAGTACCCAAGAGAGAATTGCTAAGAAGAGTTTCAAGATATTCATTGTTCTAAAATAAATCTTGACTTTGTTCAACACCATAGTTTTAATCATTTTCAGCTATTAGAGTAACATTCATATAATTTCAGGCATTTTTCGCTTGCTTTTACTTCTAAAAAATTGCTTTTAGCATGAGCTCTTTTAAAAGAGCCATTCTCACAACTCGTTTTATGAGACTGGCATTACCCTGACACCAAAATTTGTTAAGGACATTACAACAAAAGAAAATTACAGACCAGTATCTCTCAGAGATGATAAAAGTCCTTGACAAAATGTTAGAAAATCCAATCCTGCAATATATAAAAAAGAAAACACATCAAGACTAAGTGGAATTTGTCCCAGGATTGCAAGATAGGTTTAACATTTGGAAACCGAACATTAAAAGAACAAAAGAGAAAAAATATATAATCATGTCATCTTGATTGATGCAGAAAATGTATTTGACAGAATTCAGCATCCACTCATGATAAAAACTTGGCAAACTAGGATAAGAAGGAAACTTCTTCAGTCTGATAAAGGGCATCAATGAAAAACCCACAGGCAACATCATACTTAATGATAAAATATTGAATGCTTTTTCCTAAAATATAGAACAAGGCAGGGATTTCTGCTCTCATCACTTCTATTTAATATTGTATTGGATGTCTTAGTATAATAATCCAAGAGAAAGAAGTGAAAATCATATGTATTTGAGAGGAGGAAGTAAAACTCTTTATGATTGTAGATGTAGAAAATGCTAGGAAATCTACAAAGTACTAGAATTAATAACTGAATATAGCATACAAGGTTGTAGCATACAGGGTCAATAATCAAAAATTAATTTTGGGGGAAAGACATAAAATCCTTTTTAAAATAGTATCAAGACCTTGTTACCAAAACAAACTTGGGTTCACTTGCCCACATGCAGTAAAAGCCAGTCTACTGACATCAGGTTGTGGTGAAGGAAAGTGCAGCATTTATTGTTGGGCACTGCACATGGAGTCCAGACAGCTAGTGCTCAAAAAGCCCAAACTCCTCAATGGGTTTCAGCAAAGTATTTTTAAAGGCAAGGTGAGGGAGGGGCATCCCAGGGTATGTGATCAGCCTGTGCACAGTTCTCTGATTGGTTGATGTTGAAGTAACAGGGTGGTGTCACAGGGGTTAATATTATCAATCCTTAGGTGCCAGTAGGTCATGGGTGCTCATGGTCATCAAGTAGTTAATTTCTTTCATTTAGTAGGGGTTTTAGCATCTGTAAAACAATTCAGGAAATGTGCATCAGATACTATTATCTAGGTACTTCAGAGAGGAGCTAAAAGCAGAGGATATGGGGGAGGGATCTGTCTGGGGAAGGCCACATAAGGTCCTGCTTGGTTACAACCTGTAAAATACTTCTTTTCCAATACTCTGAATTAATTAGTTTCAAAAGTAAACAGTTTCAGAAGCTGTCAGCCTGGAAATTCTGATTTTTTAATTGAGATTTTATTTATATATAACACTGTATTAGTTTCAGATGTACAGCATACTGATTCTCTCTATGTATATATTGCAAAACGGTCAACACAGTAAGTCTAGTTAACATCCATCACCACACAGTTACAAATTTTTTTTCTTTTATTGGGAACTTTTATGATATACTCTCTTAGCAACTATCAGATATGCAATACAGTATTATTAACTATAGACACCATTACAACACCCAGACTTATTTACTTTATTACGGGAAGATTATACCTTTTGACCACATTTACCATTTCACACACCTTCCCCCACCCGACTTCACCCCACCCCACCCACCCCACAACCACCAATCTGTTTTCTGTATCTATAAGTTTATTTTTATTTTTATTTATTTTTATTTTTTTTAAACACAGGGCAGCCTGGGACACTCTCACCTTCCCACCAGGCTACTGACCTGGATACTTTTGCAGCTCTGGGGTAAGCAGTTTTTTTTAGAAAGGTTTCAGAACACTGTAAAAGAAAAAGAAGACAAAATAACTGCATCAAAATTTAAAACTTCTGCTTATCAGAAGACAGCATTAAGAAAATGAAAAGTCAGGCTATACATGGGGGAAAAAATATCCACAATACATATATCTAACAAAAGACTGGGTATAAGATTTGAACAGATCCTTTACCAGAAGGATCTATGAATGGCTAAAAAACACATGAAAAGAAACACAATATCATTAGTCGTCAGAGAAATACAAATTATAACTGAAATTTCATATCACTTGCTACTTTCTAAAATGACTAACATTTAAAACTTAGACAATACCAAGTGTTGGTGAGAATGTCAAGCAGCCTGAAACTCTCATATGTTGCTGGTGGGAGTGTAAAATTATGTGCAACCATCTTGGAAAACTGGTAGTTTCTTACACTATAACCCACCAATTTCACTCTTAGGTATTTTCCCAAGAGTGATAAAAGTATATATCTGAAAAAGATGTGTATAAGCTTTATTTGTAATAGTCCCAAACTAAGAATGCCAAATATCAATAAACAGGAGATTTTGGATAAATTATGGCATGTTCATATAATGAAATTTTACTCAGTGATTAAAGAAAAACAGTGAACTGCTGAAACATACAACAACATGGCTAAATCCCAAAATTATGTTCAATGGACAAAGCCAGATACAAAATAGTGCCAACTATATATGAAATTCAAGAACAGACAGAACTATATGGATAGAAATCAGAATAGTGGTTGCTTTGAGGGGGGGAAAGACTGACTGGAAAAGGGCACGAGGGAATTTCCTTGGGTCTTGATTGGGTTGGTGGATACATGGTTGTGTGCATTTGTCAAAATTCATTGAACTGTACACTTAAGATCTGTGCATTTCACTCTATAAATTTAACTTTGAAAAGGCCATATTTTCTTACTAAATGATTCCTTTTTCCCCATTCAAAAATTTGATCTTACTTCCAAGATTCCCTTTAAACTTTCTTATAATCTACAATGGCTTGTACTTTTCTCTCTTTAGTTTTCAATCTTTGTTTTACTTATTTTATCTATGTCAATCATATACTTTTTTGTTCCATTATCTGTTGTTTTCTGATGTTGATGTCCTTGACTTGCAGATAGATTTCACTTACTAAGAAAGATATATTAGAAATTCCAGTGATAATTATGTATTTGTCTATTTCTCCTTTTAGATTTTGTTTTCACTTTTTGCTTTATATATTTTGAGGCTGTGCTATTAGTTAGGTGCATACAAATATATAGGGTTTTTACATAATATTTTTCTGTTGGATTGACCCTGTTATCATTATGAAATGTTCCTTTTTATCTCTACTAATACTTATTGCCTTAAAGTCTACTTTGTATGATTAGTATAACTATACCACTTTTCTTTTGGTTTTGCTAGGTATATGCAAAATATTTGTTTTTTGTATGTTGTATCTTTTTTTCTATCATTTTTCAACCATTCTCTGTCCTTATTTATAAGGTGTGTCTCTTGTAATCAGCATATAGTTGGATTTTTAAAAACATCCAATCTGAAATTCTTTGTTCTTTAATTGGATTTAAAGTCCTTTTACATCTAACATTACTGATAATTGGATTTAAATTTACTCTCTGTTTCCTCTTTGTCCCATCTGTTTCTTGTTTTTTCTTCCTTGGCATTGGTATTAATTAAGCATTTGTTATTCTTCTATTTTTCCCCCTTGCATAGTTTGTTAGCTGTAAATGATTACCCTGGAGATAATTTCCTAAGAGACAAAGACTTCTATTTCTTTGGTTTTTTTCCACAATGCTTAGCAATTCAGGGAATCCAATAGATGTTTGCAATAAATTCTTCTAGATTTACTCTATTCGCTTAATATTTTTAAAGGACCTGAAATATTTTTCTGAATACAGTGTTAAATAAACTAATTTGACTGTTGTTTTTAGAATCACACCCAGAAAATTTGATACTGTTCAAGCATCCAGGGGTCACAAAAGTGGAGTTATCACTGGAGATGTTGAAGACTTAACTTTAAGCAAGAGGGGAATACGGACATCATTTACCTTTAGGAAAGTGAGGCAAACACCTTGTAATTGTAGTAAGTATATAATTTTGGTTCTCCTGTAAAATGGAGTAAATCTACTATGAAAATCTTTTAAAGTCCCATAAGAACTGAGAAGAGCTTTGTCTTAACTCCTCTAATGGCATTTCCCGTTTTCTGACTTGTATTGTACTTACATATACTTTTCTTAACCACCGCCATGGTTAAGTTTATATTCCTTGAGGGCAGGGACTGCATCTTACTCATCTTTATTTTCCTCAAACATAGTACTTGAGCATAGTTTAAGTCTAAATAAATATTTTATTTATTGTAGTCATGGTTAAGAATACTACAGTTTGGGGGCATTAAAATATCACTTGTACAAAAATAAGTTTTTTTGGAAACAGCTTGTCACATTTCTCAATTACTTCTCATTAACCTAACAGGGAAGTTGGAGATGACAAATTGTTCTATAGTAAGTGGATAACTTTAGGGGGATAAACAGTGTTTGTTTTAGTCAGCTTGGAAAGGAGTGCTCAAAAACTTGTCGAGGATGCTGTTTTGAATTGTCTGTATAAGTGCATCATGACCTGTATTTCTTGGACTCAAATAAAAACCCCTTGTGTTTTATAAGTAATATTTTATAATGACAGTGATGTTATGAGCTTTTAACATCCTGGTGGTTTCAGTTATGGGTGGTATCTTAGCAGGAGCTTTTGGATTTAGTCATCTTAAAAACATTTTAAATTAAAAATCTTTATTATATGTATAAGATATTCTGTTAGGAAACTTGGAATCTTCATATTTGATATCTTCATGTTAGTGAAGCTTAAAATAGGTTTTAACAGGTTTTTGTTTCTTTTGCTAAAAGTGTCATTGAGGACTTAAAAACAAAATATTTTTTATCGATTAAAAAATATTTATTTAGTATTTGATGAATGTCTAACACTGCCAGTAGCTTTACAAGGTATAGAAAAATTAAGCATGGCTCTTGTTCTCAAGGAACTTGAAATTTAGTAGAAGAGACAAGTTAGTTTTCTTATGCAAATGTTTTTTTTTTATGGGCATTAATTTAAGAGATGCTATAAGAAGCTCTGATTGTATATTCAGTTTACAGATTTTTTAAAAGTTCAAGGCCATCTTTTGGATACTTTTGGTCAAAATTTGTGGATTTAAGTGATCCTCCCTTTACATAACTGAGATGGTCATAATTTCCAAGAGAATAAAATTTTTAGCAAGACCAGTTTAAGATAATTGTAATGTATATTGTAGTGTAATTGTAATTCTGATGTAACCAACATAATGTAACCCATCTGTTTCCACATGTATGTTTTAGAGCTCTCAAGCTTTCTGGGGCTACCCTTTTCTTAAATGTCTACATAAAGTGTTTAGAGCTTCACTTTACACATTAGTAGGGACTAGATAGTTCCGTTCCCATTCAAGGTTTGGAATCTTCTAGTTATATTTAGGGAAAATTCCTGAAGCCATCAATTCTTTGCTGCCACATGATTTCTAATTATTGCTAAGTCTTGTCTGTGGTTTCTCTGGGAACACTACTTCTTCCTTTATTCTCTAGTATACTACCCATAAAAAGATGTTGTGTGCCACAGACTGGCTGAAGACAAAGGGAAATTATAGCATAGCCGAGAAAAGGCAAGGATTTGAAATGAATATTAGACGTTATTGCAGAGAACAGGGAACACTTCAAAATTAATTTGAGACATTGTATCCTAAATTTCCTCTGTCATCTCCTCTACTTGCTGGTGTTCTCCTTAGGATTTGCTCATTCTATTGAAGGAGGCAACACAGTGTAGTCATTGAGAATGTGGATTCTGGAGTCTCCACTGCCTGGGTTCAAATCTTGACTCTATGACTTACCATCTTTGTCACTTTAGGATCGTTATTTAATATTCCGTGAGTCAGTTTCCTCATCTGTAAAATGAATGTAATAGTACCTATTCATAGTGTTACTGTGAGGATTGAGAAAATATATGTAAACCGCTTCAAATAGTATTCATTAAATCTTGTGATTATTACCAAATCACACTTTGTTTCTAGGTCTGGTTCTTCTTCTGAGAGTCCTAGGGTCCCCAGAACTCCTACCAAGACAAAAACCTTAAATCCTGTTAATTGCTAAATTTCTTCTGGTTACGCCAGGCCCATCAAGATGCTTTCCTGAATAAGAGGACCCTTAATCCCAAGATGAAATAGGCATCTGCATTATAAGGCATGCAGAAATACAGTCATATTTTGTTTCAAATGGATTTACCCCTTCTTATATTAGACCCCTCACATACATAGTTGGACTTGCTAGGTAAGAACTACTTTTTTTTTTTTTAACATCTTTATTGGAGTATAATTGCTTTACAATGGTATGTTAGTTTCTGCTTTATAACAAAGTGAATCAGTTATACATATACATATGTTCCCATATCTCTTCCCTCTTGCATCTCCCTCCCTCCTGCCCTCCCTATCCCACACCTCTAGGTGGTCACAAAGCACAGAGCTGATCTCCCTGTGCTATGTGGTTGTTTCCCACTAGCTATCTATTTTACGTTTGGTAGTGTATATATGTCCATGCCACTCTCTCTCTTTGTCACGTCTTACCCTTCCCCCTCCCCATATCCTCAAGTCCATTCTCTAGTAGGTCTGTGTCTTTATTCCCGTCTTGCCACTAGGTTCTTCATGACCTTTTTTTTTTTTTCCTTAGATTCCATATATATGTGTTAGCATACTGTATTTGTTTTTCTCTTTCTGACTTACTTCACTCTGTATGACAGACTCTAACTCCATCCACCTCACTACAAATAACTCCATTTTGTTTCTTTTTATGGCTGAGTAATATTCCATTGTATATATGTGCCATCCGATGATGGACACTTAGGTTGCTTCCATGTCCTGGCTATTGTAAATAGAGCTGCAATGAACATTTTGGTACATGACTCTTTTTGAATTATGGTTTTCTAAGGGTATATGCCCAATAGTGGGATTGCTGGGTCGTATGGTAGCTCTGTTTTTAGTTTTTTAAGGAACCTCCATACTGTTTTCCATAGTGGCTGTATCAATTTACATTCCCACCAACAGTGCAAGAGGGTTCCCTTTTCTCCACACCCTCTCCAGCATTTATTGTTTCTAGATTTTTTGATGATGGCCATTCTGACCGGTGTGAGATGATATCTCATTGTAGTTTTTTTTTTTTTTTTTCAATCTTACAAAAGCTGTCCATTTTTCAACAAAAATTAAAAGGCACACAAAAATGTAACACACTGCCATGAGACAAAGCAATCAATAAAAACAGACTTAGGAGTGACCCAGAAGTTGGAATTATCTCATAGGGACTATTAAATGTCTCTAATTAACATGTTAAAAAACATGATGGAAAGATGGACAACATGCAAGGACAAATGTGAAATTGCATCAGCCTGATGCAAACTATAACTCTAATAAAATGGTAGGAATAAAAAACAGTAAAAACTGATGAATCGTATTCAACAAGCTTATCACAGACTTGACACAACTGAGTAAAGAATCAGTAATCATTTCCCCTAAGAACAGGAACAAGGCAAGAAAAATTTCTCTCACTAGTTTTGAAATCCTAGCCAATGAAACAACACAAGAAAAAGAAATAAAAGCATACAGAATGAAAATGATGAAATAAATCTCTCTATATGTAAGGCCTGGTAATTACATATCCCCCAAATCTATAAAAAGCCCTAAATTTGTTTAATGAATTTAGAAATGCCGCAGGGTACTAAGTCAATATGAAAAATTCAGTTTCAGTTATGAATAAGGGCTGTGAATAATTGGAAATTGATTTTTTTTAAACATCTTTATTGGAGTATAATTGCTTTACAATGGTGTGTTAGTTTCTGCTTTATAACAAAGTGAATCAGCTATACATATACATATGTTCACATATCTCTTCCCTCTTGCATCTCCCTCCCTCCCACCCTCCCTATCCCACCCCTCTAGGTGGTCACAAAGCACCGAGCTGATCTCCCTGTGCTATGCGGCTGCTTCCCACTAGCTATTTATTTTACGTTTGGTAGTGTATATATGTCCATGCCACTCTCTCACCCTGTCACATCTCACCCCTCCCCCTCCCCATATCCTCAAGTCCATTCTCTAGTAGGTCTGTGTCTTTATTCCCGTCTTGCCACTAGGTTCTTCATGACCTTTTTTTTCCCCCCTTAGATTCCATATATATGTGTTAGCATACTGTATTTGTTTTTCTCTTTCTGACTTACTTCACGCTGTATGACAGACTCTAACTCCATCCACCTCATTACAAATACCTCCATTTCATTTCTTTTTACGGCTGAGTAATATTCCATTGAATATATGTGCCACATCTTCTTTATCCATTCATCCGATGATGGACACTTAGGTTGCTTCCATGTCCTGGCTATTGTAAATAGAGCTGCAATGAATATTTTGGTACATGACTCTTTTTGAATTATGGTTTTCTCAGGGTATATGCCCAGTAGTGGGATTGCTGGGTCGTATGGTAGTTCTATTTTTAGTTTTTTAAGGAACCTCCATACTGTTTTCCATAGTGGCTGTATCAATTTACATTCCCACCAACAGTGCAAGAGTGTTCCCTTTTCTCCACACCCTCTCCAGCATTTATTGTTTCTAGATTTTTTGATGATGGCCATTCTGACTGGTGTGAGATGATACCTCATTGTAGTTTTGATTTGCATTTCTCTAATGATTAATGATGTTGAGCATTCTTTCATGTGTCTGTTGGCAATCTGTATATCTTCTTTGGAGAAATGTCTGTTTAGGTCTTCTGCCCGTTTTTGGATTGGGTTGTTTGTTTTTTTGTTATTGAGCTGCATGAGCTGCTTGTAAATCTTGGAGATTAATCCTTTGTCAGTTGCTTCATTTGCAAATATTTTCTCCCATTCTGAGGGTTGTCTTTTGGTCTTGTTTATGGTTTCCTTTGCTGTACAAAAGCTTTTAAGTTTCATTAGGTCCCATTTGTTTATTTGTGTTTTTATTTCCATTTCTCTAGGAGCTGGGTCAAAAAGGATCTTGCTGTGATTTATGTCATAGAGTGTTCTGCCTATGTTTTCCTCTAAGAGTTTGATAGTGTTTGGCCTTACACTTAGGTCTTTAATCCATTTTGAGTTTATTTTTGTGTATGGTGTCAGGAAGTGTTCTAATTTCATACTTTTACATGTACCTGTCCAGTTTTCCCAACACCACTTATTGAAGAAGCTGTCTTTTCACCACTGTATATGCTTGACTCCTTTATCAAAGATAAGGTGACCATATGTGCGTGGGTTTATCTCTGGGCTTTCTATCCTGTTCCATTGATCTATATTTCTATTTTTGTGCCAGTACCAAACTGTCTTGATTACTGTAGCTTTGTAATATAGTCTGAAGTCAGGGAGCCTGATTCCTCCAGCTCCATTTTTCGTTCTCAAGTTTGTTTTGGCTATTCGGGGTCTTTTGTGTTTCCACACAAATTGTGAAATTTTTTGTTCTAGTTCTGTGAAAAATGCCAGTGGTAGTTTGATAGGGATTGCATTGAATCTGTAGATTGCTTTGGGTAGTAGAGTCATTTTCACAATGTTGATTCTTCCAATCCAAGAACATGGTATATCTCTCCATCTGTTTGTATCATCTTTAATTTCTTTCATCAGTGTCTTATAATTTTCTGCATACAGGTCTTTTGTCTCCTTAGGTAGGTTTATTCCTAGATATTTTATTCTTTTTGTTGCAATGGTAAACGGGAGTGTTCCCTTAATTTCACTTTCAGATTTTTCATCATTAGTGTATAGGAATGCAAGAGATTTCTGTGCATTAATTTTGTATCCTGCTACTTTACCAAATTCATTGATTAGCTCTAGTAGTTTTCTGGTAGCATCTTTAGGATTCTCTATGTATAGTATCATGTCATCTGCAAACAGTGACAGCTTTACTTTTTCTTTTCCGATTTGGATTCCTTTTATATCTTTTTCTTCTCTGATTGCTGTGGCTAACACTTCCAAAACTATGTTGAATAATAGTGGTGAGAGTGGGAAACCTTGTCTTGTTCCTGATCTTAGTGGAAATGGTTTCAGTTTTTCACCATTGAGGACAATGTTGGCTGTGGGTTTGTCATATATGGCCTTTATTATGTTGAGGAAAGTTCCCTCTATGCCTACTTTCTGCAGGGCTTTTATCACAAGTGGGTGTTGAATTTTGTTGAAAGCTTTCTCTGCATCTATTGAGATGATCATATGGTTTTTCTCCTTCAATTTGTTAATATGGTGTATCACGTTGATTGATTTGCGTATATTGAAGAATCCTTGCATCCCTGGAAAAAACCCCACTTGATCATGGTGTATGATCCTTTTAATGTGCTGTTGGATTCTGTTTGCTGGTATTTTGTTGAGGATTTTTGCATCTATGTTCATCAGTGATATTGGCCTGTAGTTTTCTTTTTTTGTGACATCTTTGTCTGGTTTTGGTATCAGGGTGATGGTGGCCTCGTAGAATGAGTTGGGGAGTGTTCCTCCCTCTGCAATATTTTGGAAGAGTTTGAGAAGGATAGGTGTTAGCTCTTCTCTAAATGTTTGATAGAATTCGCCTGTGAAGCCATCTGGTCCTGGGCTTTTGTTTGTTGGAAGATTTTTAATCACAGTTTCAATTTCAGTGCTTGTGATTGGTCTGTTCATATTTTCTATTTCTTCCTGGTTCAGTCTCGGCAGGTTGTGCATTTCTAAGAATCTGTCCATTTCTTCCAGGTTGTCCATTTTATTGGCATAGAGTTGCTTGTAGTAATCTCTCATGATCGTTTGTATTTCTGCAGTGTCAGTGGTTACTTCTCCTTTTTCATTTCTAATTCTATTGATTTGAGTCTTCTCCCTTTTTCTCTTGATGAGTCTGGCTAATGGTTTATCAATTTTGTTTATCTTCTCAAAGAACCAGCTTTTAGTTTCATTGATTTTTGCTATTGTTTCCTTCATTTCTTTTTCATTTATTTCTGATCTGATCTTTATGATTTCTTTCCTTCTGCTAGCTTTGGGGCTTTTTTGTTCTTCTTTCTCTAATTGCTTTAGGTGCAAGGTTAGGTTGTTTATTCGAGATGTTTTCTGTTTCTTGAGGTAGGCTTGTATTGCTATAAACTTCCCTCTTAGCACTGCTTTCGCTGCATTCCATAGGTTTTGGGTCGTCGTGTCTCCATTGTCATTTGTTTCTAGGTATTTTTTGATTTCCCCTTTGATTTCTTCAGTGATCACTTCGTTATTAAGTAGTGTATTGTGTAGCCTCCATGTGTTTGTATTTTTTACAGATCTTTTCCTGTAATTGATATCTAGTCTCATAGCGTTGTGGTTGGAAAAGATACTTGATACGATTTCAATTTTTTTAAATTTACCAAGGCTTGATTTGTGACCCAAGATATGATCTATCCTGGAGAATGTTCCATGAGCACTTGAGAAAAATGTGTATTCTGTTGTTTTTGGGTGGAATGTCCTATAAATATCAATTAAGTCCATCTTGTTTAATGTATCATTTAAAGCTTGTGTTTCCTTATTTATTTTCATTTTGGATGATCTGTCCATTGGTGAAAGTGGGGTGTTAAAGTCCCCTACTATGATTGTGTTGCTGTCGATTTCCCCTTTTATGGCTGTTAGTATTTGCCTTATGTATTGAGGTGTTCCTATGTTGGGTGCATAAATATTTACAATTGTTATACCTTCCTCTTGGATCGATCCCTTGATCATTATGTCGTGTCCTTCTTTGTCTCTTGTAATAGTCTTTATTTTAAAGTCTATTTTGTCTGATGTGAGAATTGCTACTCCAGCTTTCTTTTGATTTCCATTTGCATGGAATATCTTTTTCCATCCCCTCACTTTCAGTCTGTATGTGTCTCTAGGTCTGAAGTGGGTGTCTTGTAGACAGCATATATATGGGTCTTGTTTTTGTATCCATTCAGCCAGTGTGTGTCTTTTGGTGGGAGCATTTAATCCATTTACATTTAAGGTAATTGTCGATATGTATGTTCCTATTCCCATTTTCTTAAATGTTTTGGGTTTGTTGTTGTACGTGTTTTCCTTCTCTTGTGTTTCTGGCCTAGAGAAGTTCCTTTAGCATTTGTTGTAAAGCTGGTTTGGTGGTGCTGAACCCTCTCAGCTTTTGCTTGTCTGTAAAGGTTTTAATTTCTCCATCAAATCTGAATGAGATCCTTTCTGGGTAGAGTAATCTTGGTTGTAGGTTTTTCTCCTTCATCACTTTAAGTATATCCTGCCACTCCCTTCTGGCTGGCAGAGTTTCTGCTGAAAGATCAGCTGTTAACCTTATGGGGATTCCCTTGTGTGTTATTTGTTGTTTTTCCCTTGCTGCTTTTAATATGTTTTCTTTATATTTCATTTTTGATAGTTTGATTAATATGTGTCTTGGTGTGTTTCTCCTTGGATTTATCCTGTATGGGACTCTCTGTGCTTCCAGGACTTGATTAACTATTTCCTTTCCCATATTAGGGAAGTTTTCAACTATAATCTCTTCAAATATTTTCTCAGTCCCTTTCTTTTTCTCTTCTTCTTCTGGGACCCCTATAATTCGAATGTTGGTGCATTTAATGTTGTCCCAGAGGTCTCTGAGACTGTCCTCAGTTCTTTTCATTCTTTTTTCTTTATTCTGCTCTGCAGTAGTTATTTCCACTATTTTATATTCCAGGTCACTTACCCGTTCTTCTGCCTCAGTTATTCTGCTATTGATCCCTTCTAGAGTATTTTTAATTTCATTTATTGTGTTTTTCATCGTTGCTTGGTTCCTCTTTAGTTCTTCTACGTCCTTGTTAAATGTTTCTTGCATTTTGTCTGTTCTATTTCCGTGATTTTGGATCATCTTTACTATCATTATTTTGAATTCTTTTTCAGGTAGACTGCCTATTTCCTCTTTATTTGTTAGGTCTGGTGTGTTTTTACCTTGCTCCTTCATCTGCTGTGTGTTTTTCTGTCTTCTCATTTTGCTTATCTTACTGTGTTTTTGGGGTCTCCTTTTCACAGGCTGCAGGTTCGTAGTTCCTGTTGTTTTTGGTATCTGTCCCCAGTGGCTAAGGTTGGTTAAGTGGGTTGTGTAGGCTTCCTGGTGGAGGGGACTAGTGCCTGTATTCTGGTGGATGAGGCTGGATCTTGTCTTTCTGGTGGGCACGTCCACGTCTGGTGGTGTGTTTTGGGATGTCTGTGGCCTTATTATGATTTTAGGCAGCCTCTCTGCTAATGGATGAGGCTGTTTTCCTGTCTTGCTAGTTGTTTGGCATAGGGTGTCCAGCACTGTAGCATGCTGGTTGTTGAGTGAAGCTGGGTCTCGGTGTTGAGATGGAGATCTCTGAGAGATTTTTGCCATTTGGTATTAATGTGGAGCTGCGAGGTCTCTTGTGGACCAGTGTCCTGAAGTAGTCTCTCCCACCTCAGAGGCACAGCCCTGATGCCTGGCTGGAGCACCAAGAGCCTTTCATCCACATGGCTCAGAATAAAAGGGAGAAAAAATAGAAAGAAAGAGGATAAAATAAAATAAAATAAAGATAAAATAAAATAAAGCTATTATAATAAAAAAATAAGAAAAAATTATTAAGAAAAAATTTATTAAGAAAAAAAAATTTTTTTAAGTAAAAAAAAAAAAACAAAAAAGGACGGACCAAACCGTAACACAAATGGTGAAAACAAAGCTATACCGACAAAATCTCACACAGAAGCATACACATATACACTCACAAAAAGAGGAAAAGGGGAAAAAAATAATATATCCTGCTCCCAAAGTCCACCTCCTCAATTTGGGATGATTCGTTGTCTATTCAGGTATTCAACAGATGCAGGTACATCAAGTTGTTTGTGGAGCTTTAATCCGCTGCTTCTGAGGCTGCTGGGAGAAATTTCCCTTTCTCTTCTTTGTTCGCACAGCTCCCGGGTTTCAGCTTTGGATTTGGACCTGCCTCTGTGTGTAGGTCGCCTGAGGGCGTCTGTTCTTCGCTCAGACAGAACGGGGTTAAAGGAGCAGCTGCTTTGGGGGCTCTGGCTCACTCAGGCCTGGGGGAGGGAGGGGTACAGATGCCGGGTGAGCCTGCGGCGGCAGAGGCTGGCGTGACGTTGCAGCAGCCTGAGGCGCGCCGTGCGTTCTCCCGGGGAAGTTGTCTCTGGATCTCAGGACCCTGGCAGTGGCGGGCTGCACAGGCTCCCGGGAGGGGCGGTGTGGATAGTGACCTGTGCTCGCACACAGGATTCTTGGTGGCGGCAGCAGCAGCCTTAGCGTCTCATGCCCGTCTCTGGGGTCCGCGCTGATAGCCGCGGCTCGCGCCCGTCTCTGGAGCTCGTTTAGGCGGCGCTCTGAATCCCCTCTCCTCGCGCACCAGGAAACAAAGAGGCAAGAAAAAGTCTCTTGGCTGTTCGGCAGCTCCAGACCTTTTCCCTGACTCCCTCCCGGCTAGCTGTGGTGTGCTAACCCCTTCAGGCTGTGTTCACGCCGCCAACCCCAGTCCTCTCCCTGCGATCCGACCGAAGCCCGAGCCTCAGCTCCCAGCCCCCGCCCGCCCCGGCGGGTGAGCAGACAAGCTTCTCGGGCTGGTGAGTGCTGCTCGGCACCGATCCTCTGTGCGGGAATCTCTCTGCTTTTCCCTCCACACCCCTGTTGCTGTGCTTGCCTCCGTGGCTCCGAAGCTTCCCCCCTCCGCCACCCACAGTCTCCGCCAACGAAGGGGCTTCCTAGTGTGTGGAAACCTTTCCTCCTTCACAGCTCCCTCCCACTGGTGCAGGTCCCATCCCTATTCTTTTGTCTCTGTTATTTCTTTTTTCTTTTGCCCTACCCAGGTACATGGGGAGTTTCTTGCCTTTTGGGAGGTCTGACGTCTTCTGCCAGCGTTCAGTGGGTGTTCTGTAGGAGCAGTTCCACGTGTAGATGTATTTCTGATGTATCTGTGAGGAGGAAGGTGATCTCTGCATCTTACTCTTCCGCCATCTTGCCCAGACCTCCCAAGAACTACTTTTTTTAACTGATAAATCAGAGCCTACTTAACCCTAGTCATGAAACGTGGATTGATTTGCTTTTTCTTTTGATAAAACAATCATACCTTATGAATCATTTGGATAAAAATAATGGTTTAGCGACTTCCCTGGTGGTCCAGTGGTTAAGACTCTGTGCTTCCAATGCAGGGGGCTTAGATTCAATGCCGGGTCAGGGAACTAAGATCCCACATGCCACGTGGTGCGGCCAAAAAATAAATTTAAAAAACAAATAAGTAAATGGTTTATATTGCTTTCTTTTATTCATTAGGTTACCCTTTGGTCTGTGACAGCCAGATGAAGGAGACTCCCACATCATTTCCAGAGAGTGATAAAGAAGCCTCACAACTGGAGCAAGAATATGTCCATCAAGTTTATGAAGAAATTGCTAGACACTTTAGCAGCACGAGACATACCCCTTGGCCACACATTGTGGAGTTTTTGAAAGCTTTGCCAAGTGGTTCATTAGTTGCTGATATTGGATGTGGAAATGGAAAGTATCTTGGCATCAATAAGGAGTTATATATGGCAAGTAATTGTTGCTTCTGGCTTTCTTTTTGCTTTATTTGTAAGGGTTATTATCACCTTCGTCATGATATAATGCTGTGTTTTTAGGTCACTGCAGAAAATTGTAACCAACAGGTTGAAAATTAATGAACACTCCCATTCTTTTTTATTCCTCTAGAAATTTATGGGCATGCCATTATTTGCAGTTTTTTTTTGGTCCCTTCAGATTTTGCTTTCTAAGAAGATTATTTTATCAGTAAAACTATCTTATATTTATAAAACTCTTTACAGGTTATAAAGGATTTTTATAGAAACCATTTTCTTTCCTAGTTCCTTGTAAGTATTAGAAGTATAAAGCAGATATTTTTATCCATCTTTTATAAATGAAGAAACTGAGGCTCACAGAGGTTATATTACCTCCTTGGTGTTATATTATTAGAGGATATAGCTGGAACTTGAACCCATGCCTTATGACTCCAAATCTAGTGTTCTTTTACTCATAATAGAAAAAAAAGGTTAGTATTTATTGTTTTCTTACTGTTGGGAAAATTAAACCTCAAGTAGATTAAAAATTTGACCAAGGTTATAGTGCTAGGCCTAGGACTTGAACCCACTTCTCTCTGATGCCAAAGTTTCTGTTTTCAGTTGTTATAATTTCCTTTCCTTTTTTTTTTTTTTTAATGTCTCCAGATATTGGCAAATGTACCCTGGGGAGAAAAGCATTTAAGAACCAATTATCTTGAGCTTTGTTCTTTTTTTTTAAAATTTATTTATTATTTATTTATTATTTATTTTTGGCTGTGTTGGGTCTTCATTTCTGTACGAGGGCTTTCTCTAGTTGCGGCAAGCGGGGGCCACTCTTCATCGCAATGCGCGGGCCTCTCACTATCGCGGCCTCTCTTGTTGCGGAGCACAGGCTCCAGACGCGCAGGCTCAGTAGTTGTGGCTCACGGGCCTAGTTGCTCTGCGGCATGTGGGATCTTCCCAGACCAGGGCTCGAACCCGTGTCCCCTGCATTGGCAGGCAGATTCTCAACCACTGCGCCACCAGGGAAGCCCTATAATTTCCTTTTCTAATGGATCACTGTTTTCTCTGCTGTGCTATAAAGTAGGAAGTTCTCCCTGTATTAGTGCATTGTTGTAAGTACTCGTGTCAACACTGCTCTGTGAGGACTGGAGCTTCCCTTTCTCAAGATTAGGGGAGGAAGGACTAGAGTAAGGGGAGTATATAAGGAGAATGAGAGCAGTCTACCTTCATGGGCT
Source organism: Eubalaena glacialis (assembly GCF_028564815.1). NCBI lineage: Eukaryota > Metazoa > Chordata > Mammalia > Artiodactyla > Balaenidae > Eubalaena > Eubalaena glacialis. Next base: position 26,025,604 of record NC_083725.1, read on the forward strand.
GTTATAGTATGTCAGATTGCTTGTAATCTTAATTTTTACCTCATCCTAGATATTGTACACCTACACGAAGAAAGAACGGTACTACTGCAATTGAGGAAAGGTAGACTTTGTGCATTAAGAGGCAGATAAAAGAATCGCTTTTCATCAAGAGAAGACAAGTATTCATATATTGTCATGTTTACAATTAAATTTTAGTTTATAAAGAATAAGGTCTAGTGAACTAAGTTTGTTCATGTTGAAGAGGAAATAGGTTTTAGATTTGTCACAACTCTAACCACAGCTTAAAACAAAGTATATCTTCTGATGTTTTAATCTTAAGGTACTGTCCAAAAATGTTTCTCAGGAAGCTCTGCTTTTACACTTTCTTGATGATAACCTGTGGCTTTGTCTAGTCAGGTATCAATTGTGACAGTGAAACTAGGTTGAAGTCAAACACACTGACTTAGTCATATGATAATATTATCATGTTACAGTTAAGAAAAATGATTTCTTGATAAACTGAACCAAAAACCTGAAGCTGATTCAAGAAGGAATATATCCAGAAGAATTTGAAAATCATAAGTGTACTCTCCATAATCTACATTCATTTTATCAGTGGTAGTCTGCATGTGTTCTTTCCTGTCTGCTCTTCCTGGAACCTACTGCCATTGTCTGACCTCTAGAGAAGGCTCAGTAAGTGTGGTTCAATGAATGAATGAAAACTACTTGTCTGGTTGGAGTTATGGTTTTCATTATACAAGAAATGGAATTATATATGATAAAAGAGAAACCTAATTTTTTAAGCTGCTAAGGCTCCAACCTGGATGGAGCAATAATACTTGAGTGTATTTTGAACAGCCATCTTTGAGCATGAAAATATGTGCATTTCTTGACATTCATGAGAGGATGTGACCTGAGACATTCATTCTGGGTATTCAAATGTATATCTAAGATAGTCTCAGAATTTAAAAAGTTATTAGTATCACTATTTTATATAATTTCCTTTACAAAGTATATTTTAAAAATACTAGCTTGGGCTCTCATGGAAATAGTTTTATAAACAACTATTCATTTCTCTTAGAAGTATATGTGGTGAATCTGTTCTTATCTGATCTGAGTTATGCATGAGCTTGTTCTTCTGCTCTTTAACTCAAAATTTCTATATTCTAGCTAAGAAACATTTCTTATTTAGACTCCATCATTCCTAGCATCAGCATTAGCTGTTGGCTTTATTTTCAGAGTTAAATTTTATAAGAAAGATTTTATACCTTCAAGAAACTTATTGCCTTTATAATTGTACCAATAATAGATGAGATGTGCATACCCAGAACTTGGTCTAGCTTATTCACTACGTGATGTTCTGTGCATGGATCTTAGAGTACCCTCAGTCCGAATGTGTTTCTTAGATAAATACTTACTTAAAAACAAGACCTGTATATATGCTGTCTACAAGAGACCCACTTCGGACCTAGGGACACATACAGACTGAAAGTGAGGGGATGGAACAAGATATTCTATGCAAACGTAAATCAAAAGAAAGCTGGAGTAGCAATTCTCATATCAGACAAAAGAGACTTTAAAATAAAGACTATTACAAGAGACAAAGAAGGACACTACATAATGATTAAGGGATCAATCCAAGAAGAAGATACAACAATTGTAAATATGCACCCAACATAGGAGCACCTCACTACATGACAAATGCTAACAGCCATAAAAGGGGAAATTGACAGTAACACAATCATAGTAGGGGACTTTAACACCCCACTTTCACCAATGGACAGATCATCCAAAATGAAAATAAATAAGGAAACAAGCTTTAAATGATACATTAAACAAGATGGACTTAATTGATATTTATAGCACATTCCATCCAAAAACAACAGAATACACTTTCTTCTCAAGTGCTCATGGAACATTCTCCAGGACAGATCATATCTTGGGTCACAAATCAAGCCTTGGTAAATTTAAGAAAATTGAAATCATATCAAGTATCTTTTCCAACCACAACTCTATGAGACTAGATTAGGAAAAAATCTGTACAAAATACAAACACATGGAGGCTAAACAATACACTACTAAATAACCAAGAGATCACTGGAGAAATCAAAGAGGAAATCAAAAAATACCTAGAAACAAATGACAATGAAAACATGATGACCCAAAACCTATGGGATGCAGCAAAAGCAGTTCTAAGAGGGAATTTTATAGCAATACAATCCTACCTCAAGAAACAAGAAACATCTCAAATAAACAATCTAACCGTACACCTAAAACAATTAGAGAAAGAAGAAGAAAAACCCCAAAGTTTGCAGAAAGAAAGAAATCATAAAGAACAGATTAGAAATAAATGAAAAAGAAATGAAGGAAACAATAGCAAAGATCAATAAAATTAAAAACTGGTTCTTTGAGAAGATAAACCAAATTGATAAACCATTAGCCAGACTCATCAAGCAAAAAAGGGAAAAGACTCAAATCAACAGAGCTAGAAATGAAAAAGGAGAAGTAACAACTGACACTGCAGAAATACAAAGGATCATGAGAGATTACTTACAAGCAACTATATGCCAATAAAATGGACAACCTGGAGGAAATGGGCAAATTCTTAGAAAAGCACAACCTTCTGAGACTGAACCAGAAAGAAATAGAAAATATAAATAGACCAATCACAAGCACTGAAATTGAGACTGTGATTAAAAATCTTCCAACAAACAAAAGCCGAGGACCAGAAGCCTTCACAGGCGAATTCTATCAAACATTTAGAGAAGAGCTAACACCTATTCTTCTCAAAGTCTTCCAAAATATAGCAGAGGGAGGAACACTCCCAAACTCATTCTGCAAGGCCATCATCAACCTGATAACAAAAGCAGACAAAGATGTCACAAAGAAAGAAAACTACAGGCCAATATCACTGATGAACATAGATGCAAAAATCCTCAACAAAATACTAACAAACAAAATCCAACAGCACATTAAAAGGATCATACACCATGTTCAAGTGGGGTTTATCCCAGATTGCAAGGATTCTTCAGTAAATACAAATCAATCAATTTGATAAACCATATTAACAAATTGAAGGAGAAAAACCATATGATCATCTCAATAGGTGAAGAAAAAGCTTTCAACAAAATTCAACACCCATTTATGATAAATCATTTATCAGTTGCTTCATTTGCAAATATTTTCTCCCATTCTGAGGGTTATCTTTTTGTCTTGTTTATGGTTTCCTTTGCTGTGCAAACGCTTTTAAGTTTCATTAAGTCCCATTTGTTTATTTTTGTTTTTATTTCCATTTCTCTAGGAAGTGTGTCAAAAACGATCTTGCTGTGATTTATGTCAAAGTGTGTTTTTCCTATGTTTTCTTCTAAGAGTTTTATCTCACATTTAGGTCTTTAATCCATTTTGAGTTTACTTTTGTGTATGGTGTTAGGAAGTGTTCTAATTTCATTCTTTTATATGTAGCTGTCCAGTTTTCCCAGCACCGCTTGTTGAAGTGGCTGTCTTTTCTCCATTGTATATTTTTGCCTCCTTTATCGAAGTTAAGGTGACCATATGTGCGTGGGTTTATCTCTGGGCTTTCTATCCTGTTCCATTGATCTGTATTTCTGTTTTTGTGCCATTACCATACTGTCTTGATTATTGTAGCTTTGTAGTATAGTCTGAAGTCAGGGAGCCTGATTACTCCAGTTCCATTTTTCTTTCTCAAGATTGCTTTGGCTGTTGGGGTCTTTTGTGTTTCCATACAAATTTTGAAATTTTTTGTTCTAATTCTGTGAAAAATGCCAGTGGTAATTTGATAGGGATTGCATTGAATCTGTAGATTGCTTTGGGTAGTATAGTCATTTTCACCATGTTGATTCTTCCCATCCAAGAACATGGTATATCTCTCCATCTGTTTGTATCATCTTTAATTTATTTCATCAGTGTCTTATCGTTTTCTGCATACAGCTCTTTTGTCTCCTTAGGTAGGTTTATTCCTAGGTATTTTATTCTTTTTGTTGCAGTGGTAAATTGGAGTGTTCCCTTAATTTCTCTTTCAGATTTTTCATCATTAGTGCATAGGAATGCAAGAGATTTCTGTGCATTAATTTTGTATCCTGCTACTTTACCAAATTCATTGATTAGCTCTAGTAGTTTTTTGGTAGAGTCTTTAGGATTCTCTATGTATAGTATCATGTCATCTGCAAATAGTGACAGCTTTACTTTTTCTTTTCTGATTTGGATTCCTTTTATTTCTTTTTCTTCTCTGATTGCTGTGGCTAAAACTTCCAAAACTATGTTGAATAACAGTGGTGAGAGTGGATAACCTTTTCTTGTTCCTGATCTTAGAGGAAATGGTTTCAGTCTTTCACCATTGAGAATGATGTTGGCTGTGGGTTTGTCATATATGGCCTCTGTTATGTTGAGGTAAGTTCCCTCTATGCCTACTTTCTTGAGAGTTTTTATCATAAATAGGTGTTGAGTTTTGTTGAAAGCTTTTCCTGCATCTATTGAGATTATCATATGGTTTTTATTCTTCAATTTGTTGATACGGTGTATCACACTGATTGATTTGCGGATATTGAAAAATCCTTGCATTCCTGGGATAAATCCCACTTGAAACATGGTATATGATCCTTTTAATGTGTTGTTGAATTTTGATTGCTAGTATTTTGTTGAGGATTTCTGCGCTTATGTTCAACAGTGATATTGACCTGTAAGTTTCTTTTTTTGTGGTATCTTTGTATGGTTTTGGTATCAGGGTGATTGTGGCCTCGTAGAATGAGGTTGGGTATGTTCCTTCCTCTGCAATTTTTGGAAATAGTTTCAGAAGCATAGGTGTTAACTCTTCTCTAAATGTTTGATAGAATTCGCCTGTGAAGCCATCTGGTCCTGGACTTTTGTTTTTTGGGAGCTTTTAATCATAGTTTCAATTTCATTACTTGTCATTGGTCTGTTCATATTTTCTATTTCTTCCTGATTCAGTCTTGGGAGATTGTACCTTTTAAAGAATTCATCCATTTCTTCTAAGTTGTCCATTTTATTGGCATATAGTTGCTTGTAGTAGTCTCTTATGATCCTTTGTACTTCTGTGGTGTCAGTTGTAACTTCTTTTTCATTTCTAATTTTATTGATTTGAGTCCTCTCCTTTTTTTCTTGATGAGTCTGGGTAAAGGTTTATCAATTTTGTTTATATTTTCAAGAACCTTCCCTTCCTCTTTTGTTCTCTTTTGTGATTTGATGATTGTCTTTAGTGCTGTGTTTGGATTGCTTTTTCTTTTGGGTGTGTGTAAGTATTGTAGGCTTTTGGTTTGCGGTTACTTTGAGATTTTGATATAGCAGTCTGTATGTATATATACAAGATTATTTTAAGTTGGTGGTCTCTTAATTTCCAATGCATGTCCAATATCCTGCATTTGTACTGTCCTCACAGTTGCTGGTTTTTGATATCATATGTGCGTGTGGATGATTTCCTACCTTTATTGTATGTTTGCCTTTACCAGTGAGCTTTCCCATTTGTAATTTTCTTGTTTTTAATTGTGGCCTTTTCTTTTCTGCCTAGAGATGTTCCTTTAGCATTTGTTGTAAAGCTGGTCTGGTGGTGCTGAATTCTCTTAGCTTTTGCTTGTCTGTAAAGCTTTTGATTTCTCTGTCACATCTGAATGAGGGTCTTGATGGGTAGAATATTCTTGTTTGTAAGTTTTTCCCTTTCATCACTTTAAATATATTGTGCCACTCCCCTCTGGCTTGCAGAGTTTCTGCTGAAAAGTCATCTGTAACTTTATGTGGATTCCCTTGTATGTTATTTTTTGCTTTTCCCTTGTTGCTTTTAATATTTTCTCTTTGTCTTGAATTTTTGTCAAGTAGATTAATATGTGTCTCAGCATGTTCCTCCTTGGGTTTATCCTGTATGGGACTCTCTGCACTTCCTGTACTTGGGTGACTTTTTCCTTTCCCGTGTCAGGGAAGTTTTCAGCTATTATCTCTTCCATAATTTTGTCAGGTCCTTTCTCTCTCTCTTCTCCTTCTGGAGCCCCTATAATGTGAATGTTGGTACATTTAATGTTGTCCCAGAGGTCTCTTACATTGTCCTCATTTCTTTTCATTCTTTTTTCTTTATTCTGTTCCATGGCAGTGATTCCACCATTCTGTCTTTCCAGTCGCTTATCTGTTCTTCTCCCTCATTTATTCTGCTACTGATTCCTTCTAGTGTATTTTTCATTTTACTTATCGTATTGTTCACCTCTGTTTGTTTGTTCTTTATATCTTTGTTGAATATTTCTAGTATCTTCTCAGTCTGTGCCTCCATTCTTTTCCCCAGATTTTGGATCATCTTTACTATCATTACTCTGAATTCTTTTCCAGGTAGATTGCCTATCTCCACTTTACTTCTAGGGTTTTATCTTGTTCCTTCGTGTGGAACATATTTCTCTGTCATCTCACTTTGTCTAACTTTTTGTGTTTGCAATCTGTTCTGCAGGCTGCAGGATTGTAGATTGTAGGCTGCAGGCTGCAGGATTATAGGTGGGTGAGGCTAGTCTAGAGGGTTGTGCAGGCTTCCTGGTCAACAGGACTGGTGCCTGCCCACTGGTGGGTGGAGCTGGGCCTTGTCCCTCTGGTGGGCAGGGCCATGTCAAGGATATGTTTAGAGGCGGCTGTGGGCTCAGGAAGAGTTTTGGCAGCCTATCTGCTGATGGGCGGGTCTGTGTTCCCTCCCTGTTGGTTGTTTGGCCTGAGGCATCCCAGCACTGGAGCCTACAGGCTGTTGGGTGGTGCCAGGTCTTGGTATCAAAATGACGGCCTCCAGGAGATCTCACACCAATGAGTACTCCCTGCTACCTCTACCTCTGCCACCAGTGTTTTTATTCCCACAATGAGCCACAGCCGCCACCCCACCCCACCCCTCCAGGATACCTTCCAAGACCAGCAGGTAGTTCTGGCCAGGCTCCTATGAAGTCACCGAGTCCCTGGGTCTCGGTGTGCTTGAAACCTTGTGTGCACCCTCTGAGAGTGGAGTTTCTGTTTCCCCCAGTCCTGTGAAGTTCCTGCAATCAAACCCTGCTGGCCTTCAAAGCCAAATGCTCTGGGGGCTCCTCCTCCCAATACCAGGCCCTTAGACTGGGGATCCTGACATGGGGCTCAGAACTCTCACTCCTGTGGGAGAACCTTTGTGATATATTTTCCAGTTTGTGGGTCGCCCACCCACAGGAATGGGGTTTGATTGTGCTGCAAATGTGCCCCTCCTACTGTCTCATTGTGGCTTCTTCTTTGTCCTTGGATGTAGAATATCTTTTTTGTTGATTGTTGTTCAGCAGTTAGTTGCGATTTTGGTGTTTTCTTGAGAGGACTTTAGTGTTTTTGTGAGAGGAGGTGAGCTTAAGTCCTTCTACTCCACCATCTTGTCTCCACCACTCTCAAGAGTTAAGTACATTAATACAAAGAATCTGCTTTAACATATGGTGGGTATTCATTAAAGACAATTTCATTAGCTTGTTTACCTTTTTCCATATTTTGGATTATTTTCTTAGGATAAATTTTTTGAAGAATGATTATTGGGTGAAAAATTGTGAACATTTTTATCTTTCTTAAAAAATGGTTTGCCAAACTGCTTTTTAAAATTGGTCTAGCCAATTTGTACTGTCAACAACACTTTATGACAGGAAGTTGTATCACAGAGCTATCACTGTGGTATACTTTGGTTTTAAAATATTTTTGATACTTTAATAGGAGAAAAGTGAAACCTTGTTTAGTTTGATTACTAAGTTGGATACTTTTTCATTTTTACCAGTACTTCCAGAATTGCATATTTAATATTATGTTGAAGACTTTAAAAGTTATATACAAGTATAAAGTATACATTTTAAGCCCAACCAATATGTGTTTTTATTGTCATTCATCTCCATCCCACATACAGAAATATGTAGCTTTACATGAGTCCCTTACCATTAATGAGTATTTATACATAAGCTATTTTCTGTCCTGTTTTTGACATTATGTAGCATTATTAGAGAGAATTTCAAATATCTGGTACTATCCTTGGTATAAAAGCTTAAGGGAATTTAAAAATAGAAAGGGAAGAGAAAAAAATACTGATGATTTGACTATAGTATATGGAAGACTCAGGCAAAATAAGTGAAAGGTGAAAGTACTGAGCCAGTCATGAGTCAGGACTACATTAGACCTGGTACTTTATGACTAAAATTGCCCCTGATTTCATTTGTTGGTGAAAAGGCGTGCTCTGTACAAATAATTGTAAGAGTCTGGCAGGAAGAAGAAGGAAATTTTCTCTAGTTTTTGTTCGGTTGCTCTTCTCCTTGTTCTGTTTTATCTGTGATTCTCAGATAATAACTTTCCTCCTCTGAGTAACTATCAAGCTCTATCTCTGGGGATAGGCACATTGGATTTCTTCTTGGTGACTTTTAGCAAGGTATAGCAATCTGTAATAATTGGGCATACTTGAAACTTCTGTTTCCATGAGCTGAATTTTATTGTAATAAAACCTGGCAAGGACCAAAATATAATATGCATATTGTTTGAGTGGTACTGTCATCTTGATATTGTGACTATTGGCATAAGATATGGAAGAAAATAAATAAAAGTAATAGCCAGTTATATATCTTATACAGGTAAAGGGAGCAATTAAGTGGGAATTGTGCCACTGTTGTTATTAATGGGCCCTTAGTACTTTTCCATCTTAAAATTATATCAAAATGATATTGCTATACTTTACTTCTAGCTTGGTACCTTTTATTATGCCTCAGATATTAATGCAGCTGTGGGCTGGAATACTGAAGCTATTTAATATTTATTAGAAACTGAGCAAATTCATATTAGGTATCACTGGCATGGCAGTGTGACTTAATAAGAATTGTTTTGACATGAAGATTCATATCTTTATTCTCAAATGGACTGAGGGAACCCTGATCCCTTAGCAATGATCAATGCTTACTTATAGCAAAAATTCAAATGAGTAAATATAAACCTGAGGTGGCTACTTCTGTTAGATGAAATCTACTTATACATATCTTTATATCTACTTATACATATCTTTTCTCTCTTGTAGAGATTGGGTTAAGAAGAAATATCTGGAGATAATTATTAGTGATTTAACATTCTTTAAGCTCCTCCTATTCCTCCCTCAATTTATATGTGCACATTGCACGAGCTTGTGTGTACTCTCTCTTTCTCTCTGTCTCTGTCTTTGTTTCTGTCTTTCTCTATATATGGTATTTTTAGAACTAAACAGCAAAACTGTGTACAAAAACAACAACAAAACTAGAGAGAATATAGGCAGTCCTAGCCCACAAATACTTGCCACAGAACCAGACATATGCATAAGGCATGTTAGGCCTCAGCTGCTTGGGGAGATGAAAGGATGCTGCCAGCTGCCTTCAGTGTTGTCATTCCCATAGAATGGTTTGGTTATACCAAAAGGTTTAATTCAATAGCATTTTACAAATTTTGAATTCAGGTATTTAGCAGAACAAGACTCAATGGCTTTAAAAAATGAAATAAATTATTTAACTTTATTTAGGAAGATTTTATTTTATGATGGTGCAAGTAATACATATTGAAAAGTATAAAGAAGAAGGAAAAAAAATAAGCCATCCTCCTGATATCTGGGTCATTACTGAATAGTTTATATACTAATAAGTGATACCTTAGAACCTCTTATTTGTAGCTTCCCCCAAAAGACTAAATGTCTATGTTTATGTGATAATTTCCATTTTAAAATGTGTGATATTGGACTTCCCTGGTGGTCCAGTGGTTAAGACTCTGCGCTTCCACTGCAGGGGGCGTGGGTTTGATCCCTGGTCAGGGACCTAAGATCCCACATGCCGCGTGGTGCAGAAAATAAGATACGATAAGATATAAAATAAAATAAAGTATGATATTACAAAAAGATCAAGATTCTGAGTGGTGATTAATTAGATGCCAATTAGGACCTCCCATTTCCACCAATGTTATTTTTATTCTAGTTATTTTGTTTCCATTCACTAAGTTGAATTCTGTTTGATACCTGTTAAGGTAATAAATGCTGCCCTGTAAATTATATAAGCTGACTTTGTACTGGCTGTAAGAACCTATAATATCATGGTCTTAGACCCATTCACAATGAATATGAAATCTGTCTAATAATTTTATGACATTTAAAAAGTTGTTCTGAAATTCTTCCTTTATCTGTTATAGATTGGCTGTGATCATAGCCAAAACCTTGTGGACATTTGTAGAGAGAAGCATTATCAGGCCTTTGTCTGTGATGCTTTGGCAGTACCAATCCGCAGTGGGTCTTGTGATGCTTGCATCTCCATTGCTGTTATTCACCATTTTGCTACAGCAGTAAGTATTGTCTTTCTTGCTCCAAGAACTTGTAACTAAGTGGCAGGAAATGTTCATGGATTTTACTGATTTGGACCCCACTTTAGCTTTTCCTTTCTTTCCATTCTCTTTTCTTGTCATACAGTTTACCCCAGTTTTTAAAGAAAGCCTGTGGAATGGAGATGAGTTACATGGGAGCTGTGATTACTTAAGCAGAGGTCTGATGAGACTATGCATTTATTGCTGCACATTTCTGCCTTTTTCCTACCTGAGTCTTACTCATCTTTAAATGTCTTCCTCAAACCCACAGAGTCACAGAATTTAGCTGTAAGAGACTTTAAGAGATCATCAGCTCTAGGCCTCTTGAGTATTCTCTCTGTCTCCTCAGCCTCTGAGCTTCTTCTTTATTTCCGTTTCCCATCTTGCTTTCTCGGCTCTCACTCTCATTCCTGACATCTGAGTCTCATGTTCTTCCCATTCTATTTTTCTTCTTTTCCTGTTCTTTTTTTCAAAACTCAGGTATTTATCTGGTAGTAGTATGCTGATGCTTTTAATTAGTCACTCTGCTTCTAATTTTAAAATAAGTGAATTTAATATTTTATATTTTTCTTATAGGAAAAAAATCTTATTATTCCTAGGTGTTACTCATTTCCCCCAATCTAAGCAATAACATTATAGATCCCTTTGTGCTGGAGTTCCTGGCCGTTTCAGTATATCTTATGATCTCAACTGAATTTCAAACAAAGCAGAAAACCCTCTATGCCTCTGTATTATTATCAGAAAGAAAAAAAAGTTTTCCCCTGTTTATCAACACTTTTTTTCCTCTCAATTGCAGAGCAAAATTCTCCTTTTCCCCCCTTTTTTTAAACTATAAGATTTGTTTTATGTTTGATTTTCTGTACTGTCCATCTTAATTGAAAATAGTCCTATAGTTAGTTATATTTTCCTGTTTCCTCTCTGTATCTCTTTCTCATTGATAAATGGCAATATGGTTTTTTGTTTATTTTTTTTTTGTTTTAACTAGGAGCGTAGAGTGGCAGCTCTCCAAGAACTTGTTCGACTCCTAAGACCTGGTGGGAAGGCACTCATCTATGTTTGGGCCATGGAACAAGAATATAATAAGAAGAAGTCCAAGTATCTTAGAGAAAACAGAATTAGCCAAGGAAAGAAAGAGGAAATCAGCAGTGATACATCAGTGCAAGAGTTGCTTGTGAAGCAGATGCCTGATGTGGGCAATCAAGATTCAGCACCTTCTGTCCCCTCCATTAATGACTTTCAGGATAGAGGATGTAATTCAAGGAAAGTTACTAATTCCAAGTTGCCTATTCACACTAACAGGACTTCTTTTCATTCTCAAGATGTACTGGTTCCCTGGCACCTTAAGGAAAATCCTGGTAAGGGCAAGCCTATTGAGCCATTTGGACCATTAGGATCCCATGACCCAGGTCCTGTGTTTCATCGTTACTACCATGTGTTCTGTGAGGGAGAAATGGAAGCTGCCTGCCAGACTTTGAGTAATATCAGCATACTGCAAAGTTACTATGATCAGGGGAACTGGTGTGTGATTCTTCAAAAGGTCTGATCATCTCTATGAACACATATACAGGGAATAAATGCTCAGCTTTTTTTTAAAAAAGGAGATTAAATTACCTGTATTATTAGTTAAAGAGAAACCGTGTGGAAAAGTATCAAAGGAGAGTGCCTGAGAGAAATTGTAAGTAGAGATTAGTTAGGAAATATTCGGTCTACTACTATTGCTGACATCATTTAATCCATAAATATAGGCTTCTCCTATAGGGAGTAACAGGGATGGTTTTTTAAAGTGATTGAAGTAGTTTGTGAAATATTTGGGATCCTAGGGTAAGTAAGAGCACAGCATTTTGAAGATAAACTTTTTTTTATAAAGTGTTACTAAATGAACTAAATCATATAGAATCTTAGTGAAGTAATCACATAACATTTTATCAATAATAAAGAAAATATTCCTGTTCAGTAGAAAATTGCCTGAAGTTTTATCTGTGATTGTTAGCTCTGTAAAATCATAGATGATAACCACTCTGTCACTACACCTTACTAGCACAGGGCTTGACACATAGTAGGTACTCAGTAAAATTTTAGTCATTTGGATAGTACCCATATATTAATGTAGGAACTTTCATCCAGTAAATACTTATTGAACCTCTACTCTGTACCAGTTACTGTTTTAAGTTCTGGAAGGGGAACAGTGAACAAGAAAAAAACAAAGGCCATGCCCTCATGGACTTACATTCTAGAAGGAAAGACAGACAATAAGCAAACAGATACGGGTGATAAATGCTGTGGAAAAAAATAAAAACAGGAGGGGGTTTCACCTGAGAACAAAAAGTTATTTTTAAAGGGCTGAAATAACTACTAATCCTGACTATAGTTATTACCAAGAGTTAATTGGTATTCCTAATGCATTGATCTGGGTGCTAAAGGCAACCCAAATACGCTCTTTTTTTTTTTTGGCTGAGCGGCATGTAGGATCTTAGTTCCCCGACCAGGGATCAAATCCTCGCCCCCTTAACCACTGGACCACCAAGGAAGTCCCAGCAAATATGCTCTTTTATTTTTTTAATTTTTTAAAATAAATTTATTTATTCATTTAATTTTTGGCTGCATTGGGTCGTCGCTGCTGCATGCCGGTTTTCTCTAGTTGCTGAGAGCAGGGGCTACTCTTTGTTGCGATGCACGGGCTTCTTATTGTGGTGGCTTCTCTTGTTGTGGAGCACGGGCTCTAGGCGCACGGGCTTCAGTAGTTGTGGCACACAGGCTTCAGTAGTTGTGGCACACGGGCTTCAGTAGTTGTGGCTCGTGGGCTCTAGAGCGCAGGCTCAGTAGTTGTGGTGCAAGGACTTAGTTGCTCCGCAGCATGTGGGATCTTCCCGGACCAGGTCTCGAACCCGTGTTCCCTGCATTGGCAGGTGGATTCTTAACCACTGCACCACCAGGGAAGCCCCGCAAATATGATCTTTTAACTCCTTTATTTAAATAGCAAAACTTAGAATTGTCAGTTAGACCTAATTATGCCCTTATAGCCAAAGCTATGGTGTCATTATTGGGTATTTCTAGTCCTTTCATAGTTTGTTCCAGTCCAGTGCAATCAGGGATTATGTTTTACCTACATATATGCCATAGTTACCCAGTTAACATACCTTAGGTCAAGCTTCCAGGAGGAACAGAGGTCAAATTATCATGCAGAAGGGAAAACATTTTGGTTTATTCTTAATACTGTACTCTCAGCATGCATTGCTTTGTAGTAGTAATGCTTTAGACTACCTAAAGAAAAAACGCTTTCTGTGAACGATGGCTGTGCAGGCAATTATATATCTTGTTACTATATGTTAGTGATGCTAATCTTCAGCATCAAGCTTTCAAAACAGTAGCGATCAAAAATAAGTCTTAGATGAGACACTGATTATTTTGTTGTGGAATTTCCGAATAAGATTATAATTGTTCACTATAGATGAATTTGTAAGGTTCATGATATGGGAAGAAAGAATTGCAGGGCTAAAAATAGTTTTATTTCTGATATACATTCTAGGACTTTACATCACAATTTGAAGTTTAATACATACTAATAAATTTTAACATCTAGATGAAATAGATAATTTGCTTTTTTTAATGTTTAAAGAGTAAGGTAATAATTTTATTTTAAATATTTGTATTTACATAAGAAAACTTTTTTTTTTTTTTAGAAAACTCTTTAAAATTAAGGTGAAAATTTAGATATAGCTTTTTAAATGATGGAGAGTATAGATAGTTTTTCAAAATTCTATTAGAAAAAATTAAGACCCCTGCTGGGGACCACGGACAGTCACAGAAGGCATGGTCAGATTTCCACCAGCCTGGCAGTGATTGACATTTACACGTCTCCACACTAGAAAGGGTGGGTTTGCAGGTATCTCAAACACTTCACTAGCTACTCCAAATCCTGCGTACAAGTTCCATACACTGAACAATCTGTGTAAAACTTTGTTCATCTAGCTTATTAGAAATGCATATATTTTCTATCTGGGAAACTAGCATTTTCTTACAGTATTAAAAGCCTTCACTCTTACTCACCTTTAGAACTCGAAGCTTGGCACAGCTTTAAAGTACCTCGAGAAAGAACAGTTGTACAGATCTCTGAAAAACTATATTATTATACATACACCACACTTCAAATATATCTTATACTCAATGAAAGAACAAAGTGCATAGTACTTATTTCTTATGTTAGGAAACAATTGGCTGCATTCTCCTTCTATGAAAATCGTTTACCTATGCCCAGTGAAAGGATTCTGCTTTCAATTGGAGAGAGCACAGTAAGTGGAGATCAACATCCCTTAAGAATAATAAGTGCTGGATACACATAGGTAAACCACAAGATATAAAATTGTTAGAAAAACTTTGTGCTTGGTAGCTTGGTAACAAGTTCTTCTGGTTACTCTAAGGAACTCTTCGTTGTCCAGTGGTTGAAGAAGCCTTGATCCCATTATCTTCTCTATGAGCTACTGCATACAGGAAGACTCAAGGTAGCCTATACAAACAAAAGAGTTCCTAGTCTAGGAGATCAAACACTGCCTGCTTCAGCCACCTGGGTTGAGTTCCATCCCCTTTGCCTCAAAGTTCTTTCATCTACCTAGTGAGAAACATATACATTTACAGAATGAGAAACAAGCCTCTCTGTAGAGTGCAAAAGCCTCCCCCGCCTCAGTTTATTTGACCATGGAACAGAGAGCTCCACCGCAGCTTGCAAGGACAGGTGGGAAAACTAGCTTTGCAGGTCTCCCAAACATTTCAGCAGCTGCTCCAAATCCCGGGTACAAGTTCCACACCCTCCATGAACAATCTGTATAAAACCTACTCCTACTAGCGTGTAAGAAAAGCTTCCATTTTCTCTAAGGGAAACAAGGCCTTTCCTGCGGTGTGAAAGGCCTTCACTCCCATTGGTTTGTAGAACAATGCACTCTGGGTGGGCTTGTTAGTTCCTATAGGAGAAGCAATAGGACAGATCTCTTCAATAGTCCATTTCCTGCATCCACACGTCAAGTGTATCTTATGCTCCAAGAACGAACATGGTGCGCAGCACTCCTTTCTTATGGTAAGAGACAACTTTCCAACATTTCTTATAGAAGACTCGTGCATGATGACGCCACCTGAAAATCTTTTCCTTTCAATCCCATTGACACCACGTACCTTGAAGTGCAACGTGATGTAAGAGACACAAAGACTTGATTTACAAGTTTATGGAACCACGTTAAGTGAGACATGATCTAAGAAACACAAATACTAGATTCACAAGTGTTAGGATGAAATGCATTTGTTACCCCAAAAAATGACTTCCCTAGAGAAAGAACACAGTCACACCCACAAAAATATTCCTTCTGTGTGCTTGGTTTAAAAAAAAATCTTGTGGGGACTATGGGAGACTGCGTTGTATGAGGGCAGAAGAGGCCTATGGCTTCTTCAGTGGGTCAGTGAGGCACTTTCAGGAGGTGAGACACCAGGTATCCTAATGGAACACTGAAGTTACACATCTGTGAACTAAGGGACTACATTCCTCAGCTGCTTGGGTTAAGGTCCTTATCCTGAAACAAGTGTGCCTCATGAATTCTTTCCTTGGAACTCGTGAGACATACCATACCATGCAGTTCCGAACACAAGGAAACCAGCATTTCCTGGTCGTTTAACAGGTTAGCATTTCTACTAGGCCATTGGACAAGGAGCTCCAGGCAGCTCCCAGTGAAAGTTTAGAAAGGTACTGTTGCAGGTCTACTGCCATTAGCCCACTGCTCCAGGTTCCGTCTGTAAGGTGCATTCAGTGAGGAACCATAAACTCTACAACTTCACGCATATTGCTCGTAAGGAACACGCACATTTTCTCTGCGGTAAAGAAGTCTTTTCCTGCAGTCTGAGAGTCTTGGACTCCTATTCCTTATTAGAAAACCGAGTTTGGCAGAGCGTTCAAAGGACCCCTTCCATAAACGCCATACATATCTCTAAAAGAATATAATCCATGTGTCCCCCTTCATCTACATCTTACCCTTCAAGAAACGCACAAGAGTTCTGGCTTGATGGTAAGAAACAATGGGCTTCCTTCTCCTTCTATAAATATCCCGTTTCCGTGGGCCCCGTGAAAGGCTCTGGCTTTCAACGGTATAGAGCATACCGATGGGCGTGGAACATCGCTAAACAATGAGAAATGCGAGATACACAACAACTTGCTTCTGAGAAACACGTATGTTTACGGGACAAAAAACAAGCCTTTTTGTAGAGCCCGAAAGCCTCCACTGCTGAGCTTCTTTAGCTCTGGAACAGAGAGCTTACCACAGCTTACAAGGACAGGTAGGAAAACTAGGTTTGCAGGTCTTGCAAGCATTTCAGCACCTGTCCAAATCGTGAGTACAAGTTCCACAGCCTGCATAAACAGCCTGCATAAAACCTAGTTTTACTAGAGTGTACGAAACGCTTCCATTTTCTCTAAGGGAAACAAGGCCTTTCCTGCGGTGTGAAAGGCCCTCACTCCCATTGCTCTGGGGAACAATGCGCTCTGAGCAGGCTTGATGGTTCCTACAGGAGAAGCAGTAGGACAGATGTCTGCCCTGGTATATTTGCTGCATCCACACCTCGAGTGTGTCTTACATTCCATGAACCAACATGGTGCGCAGTACTTCTTTCTGATGGTAAGAAACAACAGCCGACATTTCTTATAGGAGACTCGTGCATGATGAGGCTGCCTGAAAGTCTTTTCCTTTCAATCCCATTGACACCACGTAGCTTTAATGCCACGTGATGTAAGTGACACAATGACTGCATTTACAAGTTTATAAAACCACGTTCATTGCGACTTGAGCTAAGAAACACAAATACCACATTGACAAGTGTTAGGATGAAATGCCTATATCCACCCCCCACCCCCCCACACAAAATAACTTCCCTAGAGAAAGAACCTGGTCACGTCCCCAAAAATATTTCTGCTGTGTGCTTGGTTAAAAAAAAAGAAAATCTCCTGGGGACTATGGGAGACTCTACGCTGTATGCGGATTGAAGAGACTTATAGCCACTTCAGTGGGTCAGTGAGGCACTTCTGGGAGGTGAGAAGCCAGGTGTCCTAATGAAACCCTAGTGTTACACTGCTGGGACCTAAGGCATGACATTCCTCAGCCGCATGGGTTAAGGTCCCTGTCCAAAAACAGCAGTGTGCCGAAAGAGTTCTTTTCATGGAGCTCGTTAGACATACCATAGAATGAAGTATCAAAGAGAAGGAAACCCGTCTTTCCCCATGGTTTAAGAGGTTAGCATTCCTACTAGGCCATTGAACATGGAGCTCCAGTCAGCTCCCAGTGAAAGTTCAGAAGGGTAGTGTTACAGGTCTCGCATGCATTTCAGTGCTTGTCCAAATCGCGGTACAAGTACCACAACCTGCACGAACAGCCTGCACAAAACCTAGGTTTACTAGAGTTTACCAAATGCTTCCATTTTCTCTAAGGGAAAAGATGCCTTTCCTGCAGTGTGAAAGGCCTTCAATCCCATTGCTTTGGAGAACAATGCAGTCAGGACAGGCTTGATGGTTCCTATAGGAGAAGCAGTTGGACAGATGTCTGCCCTGGTATATTTACTGCATCCACACTTCGAGTGTGTCTTACATTCCATGAACCAACATGGTGCGCAGTACTTCTTTCTGATGGTAAGAAACAACAGCCGACATTTCTTATAGGAGAATCGTGCACGATGAGGTCACCTGAAAGTCTTTTCCTTTCAATACCCTGGACACCACGTAGCTTCAAAGTCACGTGATGTAAGCGACACAATGACTGCATTAAAAAGTTTATGGAACCACGTTCAGTACGGCATGAGCTCGAAAAACAAATGCTAGATTGACAAGTGTTAGGATGAAACGCCTATGTTCTGCTCCCCTAAAATAACTTCCCTAGAGAAAGAACACGCTGACATCCCCCAAAACATTTCTACTGTGTGCTTGGCTAAAAAAAAAGGAAATCTCCTGGGCACTAAGGCAGACGCTATGCTGTACGTGGGTTGAAGAGGCTTATAGCCACTTCGGTGGGTCAGTGAGGAACTTCTGGGAGGTGAGATGCCAGTTCACCTAATGGAACCCTAGTGTTACACTTCTGGGACCTAAGGCATGACATTCCTCAGCCACTTGGGTTAAGGTCCTTCTCCAGAAACAACAGTGTGTCCAACGAGTTCTTTTCCTGGAGCTCGTGAGACATAATATAGCATGCAGTACCAAAGAGAAGGAAACCCGTCTTTCCCCGTGGTTCAAGAGGTTAGCATTCCTACTAGGCCGTTGAACATGGAGCTCTAGTCAGCTCCCAGTGAAACTTTAGAAGGATAGTGTTGCAGGTCTCTCTGCCGTTAGCCTGCTTCTCCAGTGTTAAGATCAGGAACGAGAAAAGGTTGCCCACTCTTACCACTATTATTCAACATAGTTTTGGAAGTTTTAGCCACAGCAATCAGAGAAGAAAACAAAAAAGGAATCCAAATTGGAAAAGAATAAGTAAAACTGTCACTATTTGCAGATGACATGATACTATACATAGAGAATCCTAAAGACTCTACCAAAAAACTACTAGAGCTAATCAATGAATTCGGTAAAGTAGGAGGATACAAAATTAATGCACAAAAATCTCTTGCATTCCTATACACTACTGATGAAAAATCTGAAAGACAAATTAAGGAAACACTCCCATTTACCATTGTAAAAAAAAAAAAATACACCTAGCAATAAACCTACCTAAGGGAACAGAAGACCTGTATGCAGAAAACTATAAGACACAGATGGAAGTAATTAAAGATGATACAGATAGAAAGATATACCACATTCTTGGATTGGAAGAATCAACATTGTGAAAATGACTATACTACCCAAAGCAATCTACAGATAAAATGCAATCCCTATCAAAAACACAAAGGCATTTTCCACAGAACTAGAAGAAAAAATTTCACAATTTGTATGGGAAAAAAAAGACCCTGAATAGCTAAACAATCCTGAGAAAGACGCAGATGAAGGAATCAGGCTGCCTGACTTCAGACTATACTACAAAGCTACAGTAATCAAGACAGTATGGTACTGGCACAAAAATAGAAATATACATCAATGGAACAGGATAGAAAGCCCAGAGATAAACCCATGAACACATGGTCACCTTATTTTTGATAAAGGAGGAAGAATATACAAGGGAGAAAAGAGAGCCTCTTCAATAAGTGGAGCATGGAAAACTGTACAGCTACATGTAAAAGAATGAAATTAGAACACTTCCTAACACCATACAGAAAAATAAACTCAAAATGGATTAAACACCTAAATGTAACACAAGACACTATAAAACACTTAGAAGAAAACATAGGCAAAACACTCTGACATAAATCACAGCAAGATCCTTTTTGACCCACCTCCTAGAGACATGGAAATAAAAACAACAATAAACAAATGGGACCTAATGAAAGCTAAAAGCTTTTGTACAGCAAAGGAAACCATAAACAAGACCGAAAGACAACCCTCAGAATGGGAGAAAATATTTGCAAATGAAGCAACTGACAACGATTAATCTCCAAAATATATAAGGGGCACATGCAGCTCAATATCAGAAAGCAAGCAACGCAATCCAAAAATGGGCAGAAGACCTAAACAGACATTTCTCCAAAGAAGATATACGGATTGCCAACAAACACATGAAAGAACGCTCAACATCACTAATCATTAGAGAAATGTAAATCAAAACTACAATGAGGTATTACCTCACACAAGTCAGAATGGCCATCATGAAAAAAACTACAAACAATAAATGCTGGAGAGGGTGTGGAGAAAAGGGAACCCTCTTGCACTGTTGGTTGGAATGTAAATTGATATGGAGCCACTATGGAGAACAGTATGGAAGTTCCTTAAAAAACTAAAAATAGGGGCTTCCCTGGTGGCGCAGTGGTTGAGAGTCTGCTTGCTAATGCAGGGGACACGGGTTCAAGCCCTGGTCTGGGAGGATCCCACATGCCGCGGAGCAACTGGGCCCATGAGCCACAACTACTGAGCCTGCGTGTCTGGAGGCTGTGCTCTGCAACAAGAGAGGCCATGATAGTGAGAGGCCTGAGCACCATGATGAAGAGTGGCCCCCGCTTGCCGCAACTAGAGAAGGCCCTCGCACAGAAACGAAGACCCAACACAGCCAAAAATAAATAAATAAATAAAATTTAAAAAAAAACAAAAACTAAAAATAGAACAACCATACCATCCAGCAATCCCGCTACTGGGCATATGCTCTGAGAAACCATGATTCAAAAAGAATCATGTACCACAATGTTCATTGCAGCTCTATTTACAATACCCAGGACATGGAAGCAACCTAAGTGTCCATCGACAGATGAATGGATAAAGATGGGGCACATATATACAATGGAATATTACTCAGCCATACAAAGAAACAAAATGCAGTTATTTTTAGTGAGGTGGATGAGTCTATCATACAGAGTGAAGTAAACCAGAAAGAGAAAAACAAATACCGTATGCTAACACATATACATGGAATCTAAAAAAAAAAGAAAAAAAAATGATTAAGAAGAACCTAGGGGCAGGACAGGAATAAAGACGCAAATAGAGAGAATGGACTTGAGGACAAGGGGAGAGGGAAGGGTAAGCTGGAATGAAGTGAGAGAGTGGAATGGACTTATATATACTACCAAGGGTAAAATAGGTAGCCTAGTGGGAAGCAGCCACATAACACAGGGACATCAGCTCAGTGTTTTGTGACCACCTAGGGGGTGGGATAGGTAGGGTGGGAAGGAGACGCAAGAGGGAGGAGATATCGGGATATATGTATATGTATGTTCTTCACTTTGTTATAAACCAGATTTATACTGCAAAAAGATGTTAAAAAATAAAATTAAAAAATCAAAGGGGGCAGGCCGCTCTCTAATGATGAAAAAAAAAGGGGGCATGTTGCAGGTCTCTCTGCCATTGGCACACTGCTCAGCTATCACCTGTAAGGTGCATTCACTGAAGAACCATAAACTCTACAATTTCCCGCACCTTGTTGTTTAGGAACAGCACATTCCCTCTGGGACTGAGAAGTCTTTTCTTGCAGCCTGCCAGGCTCGGACTCCAACTCCTTTTCCGAACACCGAGTTTGGCATAGCGTTCAAATGACCACTTCCCTCAATGCCGTATACACCTCTTAAAGAATATACTCCTGTGTCCCCATTCGTTACATCTTACTTCCTATGAAACACAAAGGAGTTGTAGCTTGATGGGATGAAACAATGGCCGTCCTCCTCCTTCTATGAATATCCCGTTTCCAAAGGCCCCATGAAAGGATCTTGCTTTCAAAGATATGGATCATACCGACCGGTGCCAAACACTAATAAACGCAGAGAAATGAAAGATACAGAACATGCTCCTGAGAAACAGGTACATTTACTGCACGAAAAGCATGCCTCATTGTGGAGTCCGATACCCTCCTCAGCTCAGCTATTTTGCCATGGGACAGAGTGCTAATCACTGCTTACATGGACAGCTAGGAAAAGCAGGTTTGCAGGTCTCGCCTGCATTTCAGCGCCAGTACAAATTGAGTGGACATAATCCACAACCTGCCTGAACGCTCTGCAGAAAACCGAGTTTTAGTAGAGAGTAGGAAAAGCTTTGATGTTCTCTCAGGGTAAAGAGGCCATTGCTCTGGTGTGAACGGCCTTCACTCCCACTCAATCGGAGCACAATGCCCTCTGGGCAGGCTTGATAGTTCCTATAGGAGAAGCAGTTGAACAGACGTCTGCCCCGGTATGCTTAACTGCACCCACACTTCAACTGTATTATACGCTACAGGAACCAAACGGTGCAAAGAACTCCTTTCTGATGGTAAGAAACAAGAGGTAACATTTCTTCTGGAGACAAGTGCGTAATGAGGCCCCTTCCAATCCCATTGACACACTGTAGATTGATTACCACGTGATGGTAGCGACACAATGACTGCCTTTACAAGTGCATGGAACCATATTCTGTGGGATATGAGCGAAGAAACACTAATGCTACATCGACAGGGATAGGATGAAAGGCCTCTGACCCCCTCCGAAAATAAATTTCCGAAGGCCAGCACACAGGCACGTCCCGAGAAATATCTCTGCCCTTTGCTAGGATACATTAAGGGAAATCGGGGATGCTGGGAGACTCTGTGCTGTACGCGGCTTGAAAAAGCTTCTAGAACCTTCAGGGGTCAGCGTGGCACTTCTGGAGAGTGAGACACCATGTTTCCTAATGGAAACCTAGTGTAACATTTCGGGGACTTTATGCACAACCTTCCTCAGCCGCTTAGCGGGATGTCCTTATCCAGAAGCGACAGTTGCCAGAGAGTTCTTTCCCAGGAGCTCGTGAGACAGCATATCATGCAGAAACGCAGAGAAGGAGACCAGCCTTTCTCCGTGTTTTCAGAGGTTCGCTCCTCTGCCTTTGAGCCTTTGAACACAAAGATCCAGTCAGCTCCCGATGATAACTTAGAACTGTACTCTTTACGGTCTCTCTGCCATCAGCCCCCTGCTCAGCTACCGTCTCCTAGGTGCATTCAGTGACGTACCATAAAATCTGCAGCCTGCCGCACCATGTTGTTCAGGAAGGGCACATTTTCTCTTCGTAAAGAAATCTTTTCTTGCAGCCTGCCTGGCTCGAGCTCCCATTCCTTTTCAGAAGCCCGAGTTTGGCATAGCACTGAAATGACCCCTTCCCTCAAGGCCGGACACATCTCCTAGAGAATATACTCCACGTAGCCCCATTCATTACCTCTTGCCTCCTATGAAACACAAAGGAGTTGTAGCTTGATGGGAGGAAACAGTGGCCTCCTGCTCCGTCTATGACTATCCCGTTTCCCAAGGCCCCGTGAAAGGCTCTTGCTTTCAAGGGTGTAGAGCCTATTGACGGGCGCCAAGCACCGCCAAAAGAGGAGAAATCAGAGCTAGAGAACGTGCTCCTGAGAAACACGCACACTTACCGCACGAAAAGCAGGCCTCTTCGTGGAGTCTGAAATCCCTCCCTGCTCAGCGTTTCTCCGTGGGGCAGAGCGCTCACCGCTGCCTCCATGCACAGCTAGGAAAAGCAGGTGTGCAGGTGTCACCTGCCTTTCAGCGCCTGTCCAAATTGTGCGGACAATAGCCACACCTGCCTGAACGTTCTGCAGAAAACCGAGTGTTACTGGAGTGTAGCAAACGCTTCCGTCTTCACTCAGGGTAAAGAGGCCATTGCTGTGGTGTGGACGGCCTTCATCCCCACTCTTTTGGAGCACAATGCCCTCTGAGCAGGCTGGAAACTGCCTGTAGGAGAAGCAGTTGAACAGACGTCCGCCCCGGTATACGGAACTGCAGCCACACCTCGAGTGTATCTTACGCTCCAGGAACCAACGCGGTGCCCAGAACTCCTTTCTGATGCTAAGAAGCAAGAGGCAACATTTCCTCTGGAGACCCGTGCGTGGTGAGGCCTCCTGAGATTTGGTGCCTTCCAGTCCCGTTGACACCCCATCGATTGATTGCCATGTGATGGTGGCGACACAAAGACTGCCTTTACAAGTGCATGGAACCACGTTCAGTGGGCCGTGAGCCGAGAAGCACTAATGCTACACTGACAGGGCTAGGATGAAATGCC
This sequence comes from Eubalaena glacialis, assembly GCF_028564815.1. Taxonomy (NCBI): domain Eukaryota; kingdom Metazoa; phylum Chordata; class Mammalia; order Artiodactyla; family Balaenidae; genus Eubalaena; species Eubalaena glacialis. Next base: position 26,049,521 of record NC_083725.1, read on the forward strand.
TCTGACCCCCTCCAAAAAGTAACTTTCCAAGAGGCAGCACACGGTCACATCCCCAGAACAACCCTGCCGTGTGCTAGGATACATTACAGGAAATCCGGAGACTCTGGGAGACGCTGAGCTCCACACGGCTTGAAAAAGCTTATAGCCTCTTTTCGGGGGTCAGTGTGGCACTTCTGGACAGTGAGACACCAGGTCTCCTAATGGAACCCTGGTGTTACATTACTGGGACGTAAGGCACAACATTAATCAGCCGCTTGGGTTACGGGCCTTGTCCAGAAGCAACGGTTGCCAAAGATTTCTTTGCTTTGAGCTCGTGAGACAGCATATCATGTAGGACCGCAGAGAAGGAGACCTGCCGCTCTCTGGTTTTGAAGAAGAGGTGAGCTTTTCTACTAAGCCTTGGAGCACAAAGATCCAGCCAAGTCCCAACGACAGGTTAGAAGGTTACTGTTGCAGGTCTCTCGGCGCTTAGCCCACTGTTCGGCTACAGTCTGTAAAGTGCATTCAGGGAAGAACAAGAAACTCTACAACGTCCCGCATCTTGCTGGGAAGGAACAACACAGCCTCTCCTCGGTGAAGACGTCCTTTCTTGCAGACTGCCAGGCTGGGACTCCTATTCCGTTTCAGCACTCCGAGTTTGGCCTAGCACGGAAATGACCCCTTCCCTCAACGCCCTACACATCTCTTACGGACTATAACCCCCGTGTGCCCATTCGTTATATCTCGCCCCCTATGAAACACAGAAGAGCTGTGGCTGGATGGTAGGAGGCAGTGGCCGTAGTGTCCTTAAGGGATAAGTATCCCGTGCCAAAGGCCCCGTGAAAATCTCTCGCTTTCGGGAGCCTAGGGCATACCAAGGGCTGCCAAACACAGCTAAAGGAGGCGAAAGAAGAGAAGCAGAACTTGCTCCTGAGACTCTCGTACATATACTGACCCCAAAGCATGCCTCTTCGTGGAGACCGAAGGCCTCCCCAGCTCAGATTTAGGGCCCTGGAACACAGGGCTAAGCGCTGCCTTCAAAGGAGAGGTAGGAGAGGAATGTTTTCAAGTCTCGCCCACCTTTCAGCGCCTGTTCAGCTTGAGTGGACAATAGCCACAGCCTGCCCGAACGTCCTGCCGAGCACCGAGTTTGACTGGAGTGTAGCAAACGCTTGCCAGTTCTCTGAGGGGGAAGAGGCCATTGCTGTGGTGTGAACGGCCTTCACTGGCACTCGCTGGGAGCGCAGTGCTCTCTGGGCAGGCAGGATAGTTCCTATCGGAGAAGCATTTGAACAGACGCCTGCCCTGGTATACGTGCTACATCCGCACATCGAGTGTACCTTTCCTACGCTCCAGGCACCAACACGGTGCACAGAACTCCTCTTGATGGTGAGCAACAAGACGCAACATTTCTTCTAGGAGGCTCGTGCGGGACGAGGCCTCTTGAGGATGTGGACCCTCGAATCCCGTCGAAACCACTGGGATTGATTGCCACGTTATGTTAGCGACACAATGAGAGCATTTCAGCTTCATGGAACCACGCACGTTCAGTGCGACATGAGAGAAGAAAACACAGATGCTGCCTTGACAGGGTTAGAGTGAATTTGCCTCTGTCCCCCCCCGCCCCCCCGCCCCCCCCCCCCCCGCCGACACATAACCTGCCCAGAGCCAGCACAGCTTCACGTCCCGAGGAACATTACTGCTGTGTGCTAGAATACCTGAAAGGAAACCTGCGGACGCTGGGAGACTCTGAGCTGTACGCGGCTTGAGAAAGCTTCTAGACCCTTCAGGGGTCGGCGTGGCACTTCTGGAGCGTGAGACACCACGTTTCCTCATGGAAACCTAGTGTTACGTTTCGGGGACTTGATGCACAACCGCCTCCAGCCGCTTAGCAGGATGTCCTTATCCAGAAGCGACAGTTGCCAGAGAGTTCTTTCCCAGGAGCTCGTGAGACAGCATATCATGCAGAAACGCAGAGAAGGAGACCAGCCTTTCTCCGTGTTTTCAGAGGTTCGCTCCTCTGCCTTTGAGCCTTTGAACACAAAGATCCAGTCAGCTCCCGATGATAACTTAGAACTGTACTCTTTACGGTCTCTCTGCCATCAGCCCCCTGCTCAGCTACCGTCTCCTAGGTGCATTCAGTGACGTACCATAAAATCTGCAGCCTGCCGCACCATGTTGTTCAGGAAGGGCACATTTCCTCTTCGTAAAGAAATCTTTTCTTGCAGCCAGCCTGGCTCGAGCTCCTATTCCTTTTCAGAAGCCCGAGTTTGGCATAGCACTGAAATGACCCCTTCCCTCAAGGCCGGACACATCTCCTAGAGAATATACTCCACGTAGCCCCATTCATTACCTCTTGCCTCCTATGAAACACAAAGGAGTTGTAGCTTGATGGGAGGAAACAGTGGCCTCCTGCTCCGTCTATGACTATCCCGTTTCCCAAGGCCCCGTGAAAGGCTCTTGCTTTCAAGGGTGTAGAGCCTATTGACGGGCGCCAAGCACCGCCAAAAGAGGAGAAATCAGAGCTAGAGAACGTGCTCCTGAGAAACACGCACACTTACCGCACGAAAAGCAGGCCTCTTCGTGGAGTCTGAAATCCCTCCCTGCTCAGCGTTTCTCCGTGGGGCAGAGCGCTCACCGCTGCCTCCATGCACAGCTAGGAAAAGTAGGTGTGCAGGTGTCACCTGCCTTTCAGCGCCTGTCCAAATTGTGCGGACAATAGCCACACCTGCCTGAACGTTCTGCAGAAAACCGAGTGTTACTGGAGTGTAGCAAACGCTTCCGTCTTCACTCAGGGTAAAGAGGCCATTGCTGTGGTGTGGACGGCCTTCATCCCCACTCTTTTGGAGCACAATGCCCTCTGAGCAGGCTGGAAACTGCCTGTAGGAGAAGCAGTTGAACAGACGTCCGCCCCGGTATACGGAACTGCAGCCACACCTCGAGTGTATCTTACGCTCCAGGAACCAACGCGGTGCCCAGAACTCCTTTCTGACGATAAGAAGCAAGAGGCAACATTTCCTCTGGAGACCCGTGCGTGGTGAGGCCTCCTGAGATTTGGTGCCTTCCAGTCCCGTTGACACCCCATCGATTGATTGCCATGTGATGGTGGCGACACAAAGACTGCCTTTACAAGTGCATGGAACCACGTTCAGTGGGCCGTGAGCCGAGAAGCACTAATGCTACACTGACAGGGCTAGGATGAAATGCCTCTGACCCCCTCCAAAAAGTAACTTTCCAAGAGGCAGCACACGGTCACATCCCCAGAACAACCCTGCCGTGTGCTAGGATACATTACAGGAAATCCGGAGACTCTGGGAGACGCTGAGCTCCACACGGCTTGAAAAAGCTTATAGCCTCTTTTCGGGGGTCAGTGTGGCACTTCTGGACAGTGAGACACCAGGTCTCCTAATGGAACCCTGGTGTTACATTACTGGGACGTAAGGCACAACATTAATCAGCCGCTTGGGTTACGGGCCTTGTCCAGAAGCAACGGTTGCCAAAGATTTCTTTGCTTTGAGCTCGTGAGACAGCATATCATGTAGGACCGCAGAGAAGGAGACCTGCCGCTCTCTGGTTTTGAAGAAGAGGTGAGCTTTTCTACTAAGCCTTGGAGCACAAAGATCCAGCCAAGTCCCAACGACAGGTTAGAAGGTTACTGTTGCAGGTCTCTCGGCGCTTAGCCCACTGTTCGGCTACAGTCTGTAAAGTGCATTCAGGGAAGAACAAGAAACTCTACAACGTCCCGCATCTTGCTGGGAAGGAACAACACAGCCTCTCCTCGGTGAAGACGTCCTTTCTTGCAGACTGCCAGGCTGGGACTCCTATTCCGTTTCAGCACTCCGAGTTTGGCCTAGCACGGAAATGACCCCTTCCCTCAACGCCCTACACATCTCTTACGGACTATAACCCCCGTGTGCCCATTCGTTATATCTCGCCCCCTATGAAACACAGAAGAGCTGTGGCTGGATGGTAGGAGGCAGTGGCCGTAGTGTCCTTAAGGGATAAGTATCCCGTGCCAAAGGCCCCGTGAAAATCTCTCGCTTTCGGGAGCCTAGGGCATACCAAGGGCTGCCAAACACAGCTAAAGGAGGCGAAAGAAGAGAAGCAGAACTTGCTCCTGAGACTCTCGTACATATACTGACCCCAAAGCATGCCTCTTCGTGGAGACCGAAGGCCTCCCCAGCTCAGATTTAGGGCCCTGGAACACAGGGCTAAGCGCTGCCTTCAAAGGAGAGGTAGGAGAGGAATGTTTTCAAGTCTCGCCCACCTTTCAGCGCCTGTTCAGCTTGAGTGGACAATAGCCACAGCCTGCCCGAACGTCCTGCCGAGCACCGAGTTTGACTGGAGTGTAGCAAACGCTTGCCAGTTCTCTGAGGGGGAAGAGGCCATTGCTGTGGTGTGAACGGCCTTCACTGGCACTCGCTGGGAGCGCAGTGCTCTCTGGGCAGGCAGGATAGTTCCTATCGGAGAAGCATTTGAACAGACGCCTGCCCTGGTATACGTGCTACATCCGCACATCGAGTGTACCTTTCCTACGCTCCAGGCACCAACACGGTGCACAGAACTCCTCTTGATGGTGAGCAACAAGACGCAACATTTCTTCTAGGAGGCTCGTGCGGGACGAGGCCTCTTGAGGATGTGGACCCTCGAATCCCGTCGAAACCACTGGGATTGATTGCCACGTTATGTTAGCGACACAATGAGAGCATTTCAGCTTCATGGAACCACGCACGTTCAGTGCGACATGAGAGAAGAAAACACAGATGCTGCCTTGACAGGGTTAGAGTGAATTTGCCTCTGTCCCTCCCCGCCCCCCCACCCCCCCCCGCCGACACATAACCTGCCCAGAGCCAGCACAGCTTCACGTCCCGAGGAACATTACTGCTGTGTGCTAGAATACATGAAAGGAAACCTGCGGACGCTGGGAGACTCTGAGCTGTACGCGGCTTGAGAAAGCTTCTAGACCCTTCAGGGGTCGGCGTGGCACTTCTGGAGCGTGAGACACCACGTTTCCTCATGGAAACCTAGTGTTACGTTTCGGGGACTTGATGCACAACCGCCTCCAGCCGCTTAGCTGGATGGCCTTGTCCAGAAGCGACAGTTGCCAGAGAGTTCTTTCCCAGGAGCTCGTGAGACAGCATATCATGCAGAAACGCAGAGAAGGAGACCAGCCTTTCCCCGTGTTTTCAGAGGTTCGCTCCTCTGCCTTTGATCCTTTGAACACAAAGATCCAGTCAGCTCCCGATGATAACTTAGAACTGTACTCTTGACGGTCTCTCTGCCATCAGCCCCCTGCTCAGCTACCGTCTCCTCGGTGCATTCAGTGAAGTACCATAAAATCTGCAGCCTGCCGCACCATGTTGTTCAGGAAGGGCACATTTCCTCTTCGTAAAGAAATCTTTTCTTGCAGCCTGCCTGGCTCGAGCTCCCATTCCTTTTCAGAAGCCCGAGTTTGGCATAGCACTGAAATGACCCCTTCCCTCAAGGCCGGACACATCTCCTAGAGAATATACTCCACGTAGGCCCATTCATTACCTCTTGCCTCCTATGAAACACAAAGAAGTTGTAGCTTGATGGGAGGAAACAGTGGCCTCCTGCTCCGTCTATGACTATCCCGTTTCCCAAGGCCCCGTGAAAGGCTCTTGCTTTCAAGGGTGTAGAGTCTATCGACGGGCACCAAGCACCGTCAAAAGAGGAGAAATCAGAGCTAGAGAACGTGCTCCTGAGAAACACGCACACTTACCGCACGAAAAGCAGGCCTCTTCGTGGAGTCTGAAATCCCTCCCTGCTCAGCGTTTCTCCGTGGGGCAGAGCGCTCACCGCTGCCTCCATGCACAGCTAGGAAAAGTAGGTGTGCAGGTGTCACCTGCCTTTCAGCGCCTGTCCAAATTGTGCGGACAATAGCCACACCTGCCTGAACGTTCTGCAGAAAACCGAGTGTTACTGGAGTGTAGCAAACGCTTCCGTCTTTACTCAGGGTAAAGAGGCCATTGCTGTGGTGTGGACGGCCTTCATCCCCACTCTTTTGGAGCACAATGCCCTCTGAGCAGGCTGGAAACTGCCTGTAGGAGAAGCAGTTGAACAGACGTCCGCCCCGGTATACGTAACTGCAGCCACACCTCGAGTGTATCTTACGCTCCAGGAACCAACGCGGTGCCCAGAACTCCTTTCTGACGATAAGAAGCAAGAGGCAACATTTCCTCTGGAGACCCGTGCGTGGTGAGGCCTCCTGAGATTTGGTGCCTTCCAGTCCCGTTGACACCCCATCGATTGATTGCCATGTGATGGTGGCGACACAAAGACTGCCTTTACAATGCATGGAACCACGTTCAGTGGGCCGTGAGCCGAGAAGCACTAATGCTACACTGACAGGGCTAGGATGAAATGCCTCTGACCCCCTCCAAAAAGTAACTTTCCAAGAGGCAGCACACGGTCACATCCCCAGAACAACCCTGCCGTGTGCTAGGATACATTACAGGAAATCCGGAGACTCTGGGAGACGCTGAGCTCCACACGGCTTGAAAAAGCTTATAGCCTCTTTTCGGGGGTCAGTGTGGCACTTCTGGACAGTGAGACACCAGGTCTCCTAATGGAACCCTGGTGTTACATTACTGGGACGTAAGGCACAACATTAATCAGCCGCTTGGGTTACGGGCCTTGTCCAGAAGCAACGGTTGCCAAAGATTTCTTTGCTTTGAGTCCGTGAGACAGCATATCATGTAGGACCGCAGAGAAGGAGACCTGCCGCTCTCTGGTTTTGAAGAAGAGGTGAGCTTTTCTACTAAGCCTTGGAGCACAAAGATCCAGCCAAGTCCCAACGACAGGTTAGAAGGTTACTGTTGCAGGTCTCTCGGCGCTTAGCCCACTGTTCGGCTACAGTCTGTAAAGTGCATTCAGGGAAGAACAAGAAACTCTACAACGTCCCGCATCTTGCTGGGAAGGAACAGCACAGCCTCTCCTCGGTGAAGACGTCCTTTCTTGCAGACGGCCAGGCTGGGACTCCTATTCCGTTTCAGCACTCCGAGTTTGGCCTAGCATGGAAATGACCCCTTCCCTCAACGCCCTACACATCTCTTAAGGACTATAACCCCCGTGTGCCCATTCGTTATATCTCGCCCCCTATGAAACACAGAAGAGCTGTGGCTGGATGGTAGGAGGCAGTGGCCGTAGTGTCCTTAAGGGATAAGTATCCCGTGCCAAAGGCCCCGTGATAATCTCTCGCTTTCGGGAGCCTAGGGCATACCAA